>NC_138182.1:222909577-223509577 GCF_964194105.1 Spermophilus citellus | reverse complement strand
CTGGAATTCAAAACCCAGCACCATGGGGGGAAAAAAACCAGGAAAAGTAATTTGAACTTTAATTAAGAAATGATAGGCTTCCAAGGAGGATGAAATATGAACTGTCATATATGACACAGCAATCAGCCAGGGACAGATACAGTGCTATGAAAAATGACTTCCAACCTCTCTGAACGTGACACCCCATAAGAAACACCATTTATTTAATGATCCAGTAAAACATGTAACATAAACCAGGGAGTAAAATGTGTGTGATCCACTCTGATACTTTATATTCTTTTCCTTTCCATCCTACTTAATAAAACATGCTGGTTGTGACCATTCAAATTGATTTTTATGACCCACTAATGGGTTTTTGACCCAGTTTGAAAAACATTGCTATGGACTCTTTGATCATGGGAGACCATCCAAAGTAAGTTTATTCTTATAAGTCAATCCTATTGAGCTGATTATTAAGTATCTAAAGCCCACAGTCCTTCCCTGAGAGTTATAGGGTTTTCTCTATTTTCCAGATCATGTCTACCATTAAGACAGATGGGAAGAGGGAGAGGGGTTGGCACATAAGCTATCTCTGTCTCACTTAAAACTGCCTACCCAAATGCCTCCGGTCAGGTTGAGGAGCAGTGAACTTTTGTTACTTTAATAGCTTAAAAAAAAGTATAATTAATTAATTAATTAATTAAATTTTTAAAAATACAATAAGAAAACAGATCTTCCAAATGCTAGCCAGGATTCCTAGGTTGAGAACTGTGATGTTACAAGTCTGAAGACACAGGACAATTCACATAAAAATCACTACCCTTACCCTACGAGGAAAGAGTTCATGCTGCTTTGTAGACATTCTTGGATTGATTGAACTGTTCTGTAATTGTAAATTTGGGGCCATTAAAAAAAGAAGACTCTCTTGGTTGTATTTGGTTCTTATTTTAGTTCTACAATTTGCTAAATCCTATATAAAATCTCTATACCTCAATTTCTCCATCTATTAAAAATATTAACAACACTATCTATTGGAATTTTAAAGGAGTCGGTAGTATTTAAAGAGAGAGGAAATTTCCAGAACTTTCTTACTAAGAGAATTAATAATCTACTTTTGTCTGTGCACAGAAGGAGGCAAAGCAAGTCTTCGGCCAGTAGTAGCCTAGGACTGAGATGAAATAGAAGTGAACTCCTCCCACCTTTTTTTTGTGAAGTTGCCATCTTCTGTTTCTCTTATATTCTCAATCTAAGTTCAATAATTAATAACTATCCTTCATAGATGATGGAAACTTCATTGGACTTACTATTCTATTACTGTGTAAGATGCACGTTCCTTTAATATTCTTTTCAGAACTTATTACCACAAAAAAATGTAACCTTTAATCATTCTTATATCCTTTGATTTTTAAAATGCTTTCATCAGAAGGAACTCTATTGAAGCTCTTCTTGAATCAAACTATATGTCAACACTGCCTTCTGGTGGTAGCTTTCATATTTTGAAAAACTGAAATCCAGCCCCTCCCCTAAGCACATTTATTTCCAGAAATCTTGTTCATTAATAAACAAAGCTCACTTAATACCTAAGAGTGTATTTATGCTAAATACGTCTCACAAAGTCTTGTGGGGTTTATTATTATTATTATGGAACCAGAGCCTGAAGGACCTTCAAAATCAAAAGTCCAACTCTTCCTTTTAAGGATAAGATTACTAAGGCAGGATGCCAGGTCAGGAAGAACTCCTTGCTAGTCCAAGGCTGCCAAGAAAGATGGCTTTAGTTTAGCCTCTTGAAGAGAAGGGTGGAACAAGGACCCATGGTTCACCAAACTAAGGAGTCATCCTCAGCCAGGAAATAAAAGTCCTTGGCATTACTTAAAAATCAACATAAACTCACTGAATAAACTGTTTTCAGTTTATGAGCTGACATTTCTTCACACTGTAGCAAAATAACTTTTTGGATAAAACAGCCCAACCAATGCAGACCCAGAATGGACTTGAGAACTGGACTAGAATGGATCAAGAGCTTCAGTTCCCTCTATCTCCAGAGGGGGGCAGCATGTCACCAGCAGGAATGCCTGAGAGCCATGCTGTTGCTTTGAACTTGAGCTGTTTCATCAGGCTATTCTAACATTACATGGCAGAAATATTTGTAGCCTCCTTTTTGTTTTGGTCGAGTTTTTTTTTTTTTTTTTTTTACCCCCTAAGATATGTGGATCTTTGAATCACTTCCAGGACAACTCACCCAGCAAGGAAGGCCTTATATGTCTCCAACCAAATCTTCTCCCCCAGCTGTGACCACACTGATGCCTTTGAGAGCTTTACAGACTCCTTCCCCAAATAGCCTCCCATTAGTCAACCATCCCTTGGCCAGTCAGGATCCTCCCATATGCTACTTGCTGGGTCAACAACCCTAAGTCTTAGCCAGCAAAGGAGGAGGAAGTCAATTTGAAGAGGAAAAAAAAAAAATAGAGAAACTCGTGAACTGTTTCAGAATATGCTTGATGTGTGTTAAACAAAGAACTAGAGATAATAAGGCCAAATATATCTAAACATCACAATGTTTAGTGTGTGAATAACAAAACAAAACAAAATGACTGAGAACAGCCAAATGCTTCTCTCACACTTGGTGGCTGGGAGCTTGGGATCATTGGGCGAGAAACTGGTGGGAGGGAGCTGAGGGCAAGTAACAGCCTGAAGATGCTGCCCGTGTTCAAGCAGCTGGAGTCAGAGAGATGAAAAATCAAGGGGATGGAAAGTGAGAGAGACAGATGTCATCATCTGTGCTGCTGTGAGCTGCAGAAATAATGCCAAACAAGTCATGAAGAACAAAACTGTAAAATAAGATTCTCCAAACACTAGCCAGGACTCCCAGGCTGAGAATCATGTTTTTGCCTGATAAGTAAAAATCTGCTCTCCTGTGAGAGCTCACCCAGAAGATGCGAGATGACTAGGACAAACATGGCTACCCCTGCCCTGACTGTAAGGGGAAAGAGTACACACTGCTCTCTAAACGTTCTTGGATTGGTTGAGCTATTCTGATTGAAATTGTAAATTTTTTTCAGCTATTAAGAAGAAGAGCAATAAGACTGTCTTGGTTGTATTTGATTCTTATTTGAGTTCTACAATGTGTTGTTAAATTTAGTTGATTGTGTGCCGTTCAAACACATGACAGTTTTATTATTATTATTGTTATTATTATTATTATTTGTTCTATTTAGTTGTCCATGACAGCAGAATGCATTTCAATTCATCGTCCACAAATGGAGCGAAACATTTCAATTTTCTGGCTGTACACAGGCAAACATATGATAATTTTAATGTGGTTGTACTGATGTTTAGTTTTAAATTTTTGGATTTCCAATCTGTGTTTTCACATGAAAATGAGTTTTCAAGGGAAACATTTTGTTTATTTTTAATAAACATGCATTTTCCCGAATACCTAAAATAACTTTAGCAGTCGTAAGTTTGCGTGCTTACATGCAAACAACAGTTAACGTATCATTTATAAATTGTACAAATGTTTGTCCCTTTAGGCAGGTTCTGTAAGACCTCTACTTGGCCCCATTCTGTGCTTATTTGTTCTAATTTACTACATGGCCTTGAAAGGATAAAGTTGAATATCTTTTAAAATAGTTCAAACTTTTCTCCAATTCAGCCTGGCTATTCTTCCAATTACTTTGACTTAATGAGATTTTACTGTTCTTTGGAAAGGTTAACGTCTCAAACATCTGAACTGGCTTAGTGGAATTCAGCCATTTCTCCAAAACGCTAGTGCAGTGTAGCAGAAAAAGCAATGAATACATTTAAAATCGAGAATTTGGGGCCCAAGTTTTAGTTTGACCCCTTCCTCACTTTGAGAGGTTGGGTAAATCACCTCTGCTTCTCTGGCCCTCACTTTTCTCATCTGTAGGATGACAAACTTCTCATATTTTGCTGAAAAAAATCCACAATTTTGTTTCTGCCTTGATGGCATAAATGAATAATGGCCTGATGATTGTCAAAAAATGTTTACTGAGAGCCACTTGGTGGTGTGTTTTCAGCAAACTTGAATTGTTCATTAATAATTCCCCTAGGTAAACAGACTGCAGACTAACACAAATAATAGTGTTCAGAGGGCAGGGGAAATGTTAGGCTCAGCCTGGCATTGAAAAATGAAAATGTCAGCCTCCCCAGGTATGTTCCCTAAGGAGATTTAGGTCTGGTTTTTCATAGTATGAACTGTTTCTATATTCAGGGTGAGGAGTTCTTTGTAGGTTTATATAAGCTACAAAGAAGTTCTAGAAACTGTCAAGTGGGTAATTCTTGGTCCTTTGCCTAGAGATGGAGAGAACTGGCTTCTCACATGTTGAGAAGGTGAGTTTGGGAATGAGCAGCCTCGGAATCTTTTGTTCCCATAAAGCTATTCTCAGCAACTGGATGACTCCCAGATGTGCACCTTCAGCCTGAGCCACTCCCAAGAACATTGGCACATGATGTTGGCTTGGCCTATAGACCCAAGTCAGTGGTCCCTTCCCTGAGCCCTGCAGGGAGCCCCAAATCTGGACCAGATCCCATGTGAGTTCTGGTGGTCAGAGTCACCTTCCTCGAAATGTCTGAGCCCTCTCCTGTGTCTGGGCCTGGTCCAGTCAGTGGTGCCATCCAGGAGGGGCACCACAAGCCTAGACTGGACAGCATGGGACCAAGTCCTGGTTTCTTCCTTCTGGGTGCTATTCTCATGTTGCTCACCTCCACCTCACTCCTGGAGTAACCTACTTCCCCCAAGAAGCCCTGGGATTTCTGTGTACCCTGGTTCTAGGACTCTTCCTGGTAATAGGATGACTCCCACTGACAGGCCAGTGTTTCTGTCCCAAGATGGGGTGAGAATGGGCTGCCTTGTGTGGTGCTGACACTCTTATTTGGAGTGACTCACATCAGACACGGGACAAATTCAGGGGTCTGGGACACAAAAGTTCCTTGCTGTGCCTTGCCCTGAGCATTGTATGGTAGGGGAGTGGCCTGCCTTCTTCCTTTGGGCACTGCCACTACCTTCCTGTTCCCATCATCACTGCCACCCAGGGTGGTCATCACACCCCTTCACAGGCTCCACTTCACATGTCAGGCCATCCTCTGTGGAGGGCTGTGCCTCATCCTTTGGGATTTCAATGTCAAAAGACTACTCCTGTCAATGTCCCTGGCCCTTATGGATGTGGTGCCGCTGTGGTCTCCCAGATGGGTAATAAACCACAGGAGATGAGGGATGGATGTTCCTTGAGTGAATGGTACCTCTCTCCTAGCTCCAGCCAGGTCTCCTCTCTCCCGATGAAGGTAAGTGGCAGGCAGGAGTGTGGTCGACATCCAAGGAGGTCCCATTGCTGCAATGGCCTAAAGAACCCCAAGAAAAGCCTAGAAAATGTGTTCCCCTGTATTTACACTATAAAATTCAATAAATTTAACAGAAATGAATATTAAAATTAATTACTGGCTTGTACCCATGTTAAGATGTGCACTTATGGTCGTGATCAACAAAGTACAGTAACCACCTGTGATGGAGCCACCAGATGCCAGCAGGCAGCAGTGGCTCCGTGGGTGATGCGGTATCATTGTCATAATGTAACCAGCATTAAACAGATGGTACCAGGGAGGTGCAGAGGCAAGATCTATATTGTTTCCACACAAACACCTTCCAAAGAACCATGGCATTGTGGATAACACTAGCACTTCTACCTTTTCTCACAATGGGGTACACAAAAGTAACACATTTGATAAGAAATAACAAGAGGTGGTTCCTTTTCCTTAATAGAGACAGATGGTGTCTGCCTGCTCTGAAGAGGCTCCATAGAAAAAGATTTCTTTATTCTTTGTGCTTCAAACTAGTATATAAAGTCCTCTGCTCAATGCATTATTCTAAATCGTCATTGACAGGTCACTACACCTCGGAGAGGCCCAGGAATTTAAAAACACATTTTTAAAATCAAGTACACTTTGAACCTTTCTTTCTCTCTTTTCCCTCCTTCCTTGAACCCAGGGCTTTGCACATGTTCAGCAAATGCTCTACCACCCAGCTACACACCAAGCCTGAAGCACACTTTAAAATCACAGACATCTGCACATATATACAAACAGGTGCATCACACACACACACACAAAAAAAAAAAAAATTCTCAGAATCCTCCACACATTTCGAGCAGACCAGCTTGACTCTGAAAAAAAAAAAAAAAAAGTCCTGTCCTTCCTTGGTCTGTGTAGACTTTCTTCTCCCACAGGAGATTCCATTTTGGAAATTGGCAACCCCAACCTTCCAGTTGCTCAAACCAGAATCTTAGAGCCATCCTTGACTCCTCTTTTTCTCATACCCAAATTCAATCTTTCCCCAAAGGCTGTCAGATTTACCTTCAAAATATATCCAGATCTGATTAGTCTTCTGTCCCTTCTCTCCATTATCTCTCCACCATCATCTCTCACCTACAATACTGCACAAGTTTCTCAGCCAATCTCCTGGTTTCCTCTCTAGCCTCCCCTGAATCTAATCTTCATTGAGGATCCTGAATAATTTTTTTAAAAAACTAAGTCAGATCATGTTACTCCATAATTCAAAATCTTCTGGTTGCTTTCTGTGATAGAGAGAATTATGGGTCCAGATACCCTTCAGGGAAGAATAAGCTGCCCTGCTGTGGGTTAAGAGATTACAGCCACCAGCTGGCAGCTCCTTCAAGGTCAAAGTTGCAAAGAGCCTCTTTTTTTTCAAGGTCACACCCTGCCCAGGCCAGCCTGCATGTGATCCCTGAGCAAAGTAATGGTATGAAAGCCTGGGATTTGGGCCCAATGAGCTACAATTCTGACAGATGATATTTTCTTCAGAACTCATTACCAGCCTGGCCAAAGCATTTTGATACATGCATCACAGTTAACTTCAAACTCAGCCCAATCCTATCTCCTCGCCCTCTTTTCTGGGTGTCAAACCTCTATTGTAGTCTGAAGGGTCTCTACCTACTACTGCATCCTTTCCCTTTTAATTTTCACTAGTGTTTCTGTGTCCCTTCTTGTTCTTCTGAATCCTTAGCTTCTGATTCTCAGAGAAGCCAAGAATGACTCATTTCCCCTCACCACCCCATGTAAAATAGCAGCATATCTCACCACCACACCCCTGATTATTCTTCTCCGTGCTACTACGTGCTATATATTATTTTTTCTATTCATTCACTCAAAGATACATATACCCAGCATTGTCTACACATACAGTAGAATACAATGAATGTTCTCAAAGGTTGGAACTTGGCTTCATTCACTTCTATATTCAAGTGCTTAGAATTGTGCCTTGGGTAGAGTAAGAGCTCAATAAATACTTAATGAATGAAAAAAAATGAATGCATGTTTGGAAGACCCCTGTTAGAAAGAAGGAAACTTGAAAGCTACAGAAATACTTCATTATGTTTTCTCAGATATGTAAAGAAAAAATTTTAATAGCTGATAATTTTTGTGATTTGCTTGTAACTTCCAAATATGAACCCATGCCCATCCTTTTCATTCCTCTATGTGCACTTGTATGCTTCATACAGTTGTTGAGCACCATCTATGTGCCAGACACTGAGCCAAGGGCTGGGGGAGACAAAGTTGAAAAAAAGCACTGTCCCTGACTTCACTCAGTCCCTGGACCCTTCAGGGAGACAGACCAATTCTCACTAAAGTAATTAAGTGTTGTAATAGATATCTCAGATGATGCTGTGGAGGCACAGAGAAAAGCTGAGTAACCCAGCCTCAAGGAGGGCGGGGTATCCTGAGGAAGTCCAGAGAAACATCTCCAACCTGCTTACCTCTTTCAAACACCCCTGAGCTCACTTCTATCTCAGGGTCTTTGTATTAGCTGCTCCCTCTGCCTGGACTGTGGTACCCCGTCCCCGATTTTCACATGGTGGTAACTTCTTATCATTCATGTCTCAGATCAAATGTCACCCATTCAGGGAGGCCCTCACAAATATCTAAAATGACCCACCCACCTCTTTCCCTCTAATCCTTATACCTTGATCGATCACTCTGCCAAACAGCCTCGTCTTTGTCCTTCGATGATCTGCTTATTGAGTATTGTATGTTGTCTGTCTCCTCTGGCCTATACCTTAAGTCTTATGAGGACAGGGACCTTGTTTATCTTGTTCAATGTTCTAGCTTCAGCACTTACAAGAAGGCCTAGTGCACACAAGGGACTCAATAAATATTAATTGAATAATTATTTGGAAGAGTTAATAAAATGATGATGCTTTTATAGAGACATAAAAAATGGTAGGTAGTAAGTCAGGGAGAGCAGGGCATTCCATATCAGGGGGAAATCTTCTGCAAAGAAATAGATCGGGCCACTCTTCTACCTCCCCAGGGGTCCCAGTGTCAAAAGTCTTCAGGTCTAGGTGATAGTATAATGATGGGAATTTATTATACTATTTTCTCAACTTTAATATTTTGAAAAATTTCATAATGGAAGTATTAAGGGAACAAACCTTGGAGTCTCATAAGAAGTACAAATATACAAAGTGTCTCCGTTTTAAGCTCAAACATGGGACCTAGGGTAAACTGGATATAGTAGTCTCTATGCAAAGATGGTCAAATTTAATTTTTTCCCCAAACTCTAGTGTGAGATGAACAAAATGAACCTGAATTCAGCCAATCTGTGACCTCTGCACAGCACAGACTAAATCATGGATCCCAAATAAGTAAGAACTCTATTCGGAACAACTTTTACACAGAAATCCTCAGTCCTCTAGAAACCAAATCTCAATAACATTGAGGACTATTTCTCTTTCCTGAGCCCCACCTCTGCAGCGGCTCTGTTTTGTGACAGAATGCTCATTTTCCTGCCTTCTCCTAGACCCACCACAAGGGAAAATTCCAAACTCCCACTTCAGCTGCCAACCTTCCTCTCCCCACCCCTCTCCTTGGAGGCTCACTTCCTGCCACGGCCCTCCTTCTTCCTCTCTTTGTTCTTTCCATCTTCTACCTCCGGGTCCTTCTACCACCGTCAGCATGAGTTTCACCATCATCCAGGAGAGCTAAGAGCATCCGTGAAGAGGACCCAGGCTGAGGCCTAGGCTTAGCAGCCACTTTGACCTCCCTCCAATTCACTGAAGATTCCCTTCACTTCTGACAACCCACTCACAGAGGCTGCCTGCCTTCTGCATCTGGGTCTCAGTGAGTCCTAAAACATCTGGGGTCTCTAATACCTTGCTCATCCCTTCCTTTTTCAGTGGGTCTAATTTCACTTCTTTTCCTTATCTACATCTTTGGTTTGCACTCTTAGCTAAATATTAGAATCCCCTGGGGCACTATGGCAACTCAGGATGACTAGGCCATCCTAACCTAAGTTACATAAGAGGCTGGTTGGGGAGGGACTCAGCCACAAGTACTTTCAAGCCTCCTCCAGGTGATTCTGAAGTATAGCCAAGGGGGTGGGGGGAGGCCCTGTACCCTGGACCCCATGGTTCATCACTTTAACAATATTTTTTTGTCTGCCGTTTGTAGGGCCCCCCAGAAATCATCTCTGACTAATATATTACCAGAGCAACATATTACTGGATTACCAGCTAGAAGAGTAAACAACACAGGGAAAATAATATAGCTGCAGGAACACGGAGGTGGTTAGAAAAACTAATAATTGCTAAGAAGAAAAATGGGGAGGGGGGCGTACCAACGTCTTAAAAGTGTAGGACAAGAAACCGGAATTATATCTGTCACATCTTATGCCTGGAAAACAAAGGTGACACATAGCACCATCATGAAACATAGGTATTATTATAGAAAAGTGTCTCCAGGTGACTGCCCAGAGGTATTCACCTGTCGGAAGCATATGACTGTCAACATGAATCAGAGTTGTGTAAATTAACGAGCGAGTACATTGTAGGCAGAAATATGTTGTAGAGAGACACGGTAGCCTTGGATTTGTGGGCAGGAGTGGGCGTGCAGAGAATGAAAAACAGAGCTAGCAACAAGAACAAAACAAATTTCTAATTCTTCTCTTCCACTGCTTGTGCAATTCAGGAGCCGGGCTTGAGTTTTCAAACAGGATAAAAGATGGGCAGCAACAACATCACATAAAGCACTAATGATAAAGGATAGCTTGAATGTTTGGGGGTTTTGTTTGATTTTTATTTATTTATTTATTTATTTTTGCATATGGAAGGAAATATAATTAAGAATAATTACATTTATTTTGAAGGAAATTTAAGCATATACACTATTTCTTCAAGCATACTCAAGATCACATTAATGTAAGCAGGTAGTGATTAACAAGCCTGCTCTCCAGTTCCTAGGCTTTGTTTAAGTTTCTAAATTTTAATGACCAATACCCTATTTAATGATTAACAGCAAGGAATAGGATCCAGGTCAGTGTAAAAGCATGTATTCAAATAACCTGAGCTTCGGCGATACCTGGGAACAGGATGTGGGACTCTAACAATGATGTTTTATAATAAGTCACACAGACTCAAATGTCACTTCTCTAACTTCCACCACTCCCAGCCCCATTCTGTAGGTGGTCTCCACCTTCAATTGTCACACTGCAAGATGATGCAAGAACACTGCTCTGATGATAATACATCCTCAGTGGTCCTTGAAGCTCTCATCTCAACATGACACTCAAACGATGGTTTCCCATTTCCACTTGGATAATCTCAAAAGATGTGACCTGGTTTTCCTACAAAATCCATTGTTTCTAGGAAACCTTTGGATTTCCAGGAACTATTTTGTATAATTTAAAAAGAGCCTACAATAATTCACATGCCACAGACTCTGTTAGTAAAAGAGATGGGAAAATATTTGAATACACAGAAGAGCTAACAAACCTATGACTCCACTGAAGAGCAAAAGAGAGAGAGAGAAACACGGTAAGATGTTTGCATTAGAATGGATTAAATGTTGTAAATAAAACTGTGCCTTTGAGAATAACCTGTTCTACCAACCATGTAACTCCTGTCTTCAAATGGAAAGGCACTTTAAAATATCTGTTGCTGTTTGTTATTGGTTGACTCAGTAGCATTTACTAAGTGTCTACTCCTGTGTGCAGTAACCATGCCAGGTGCTGGGGTGGAAGGAGGAAGAAAAGAATGATAAAAATAACATCAATTCCTGAGTGCTCATCAGATGAGCTTCTTGATTCCCACAACAAGAATCTATGCTACAGATTCTTTCCATTTTCAAGGAAAGGAAACTAAGGCTTGCCTAAAGTCACCTAAATGAAAAGGATGGAGCAGGAACTAAACCACAGGTGGTCTAGTCGGCTGCTCTTAGTCATTATATGCATGCCTTCTGCAATAAGCTAATTAGTTTAGAATTTATTTCAAACTTTCTAGCTGCCAATATATTCTTGGCACATAGTAGAGTCTAAATATTTGCTAAATGGAATATTTAGCTAAATAGAAAACTGAAAATATTTGCTAAATTTAATAATTGAGGTAAATTTAAAATATTATTGAATTAAATATTGAATACACTGAAAATATTTGCTAAATTAAAACTAAAATACCAAATCGTCAATATTAAAATTTCTGCTTATTTTTATAAAAGAGTGTGTTACCTGTTGTTCTCTTTGGTAGATGTGACTATAAATAAGACTAATATTTTGTATTGTTTATAATTTTTTTTTTGTAATGTACATTGACCCCAGGACCACTTAACCACTAAGCCACATCCTCAGTCCTTTTTATGTTTTTTGTTTGTTTGTTTGTTGTTGTTGTTGTTTTTGAGACAGGTTCTCACTAAGTGGCTGAGGGCTTCTCTAAGTTGCTGAGACTGGCCTCAAATTTGCAATCCTCCTGCCTCAGCCTCGTGAGCCTCTGAGATTACAGATGTATGCCACCATGCCTAGCCACATTGCTTATAAATATGTCAGTCATCCTTGATGGCCTTGCTACAGTTGCTGAGCCCAAAGTTCCTGAATATATAGGTCAAGGGAGTAACTATTCCAAAAGTGTCTGCTGTGTGATTCCTGAGCCCAGCACCCCTTTTCTTCACTCATGACCAAAACCTGGATTTATCAGGTTTTGGTCATGAGTGAAGTTGCTAGAGCTTTAGAAGCTAATTGAAATTGTTTTGTTTACTTGTTCATCTAAGAGGAAATGCTGATTTATGTGAGGGTGAAGGGTTTAGAGGTGTATGGCACAGGATACCTAGGTCCCATCCCAGTTCAGCCCAGGACACATGGCCTGACCCTTGAAGAGCACACCTCTGCACCTGATCTGAAACAGGTTTGGAATGCATAGGTTTTCCTCTGAGGACAAAGAAGAGGTCATCAGTTTTCCACTTGAAAGCACTGTTTCCTTTAGTTAATCTGCCTGAAAACTCACCCATGGCCCAGGTGTGTGGGTTTTCCTGCCTGCCTTTTCTTTAATAATCACTCCTTGTCATTAAAAAACAACAGAACAAAACAAACAAGAAAACAAATGTAATATGCTTTTCACTTCTTGTAGATCTTTCTATAGCACTGTGAGTGAGCAATCTATTCAATGAAATAATATGAGAAAACTTCCCAGACTTGAAGAATGAGACAGAATCCCAAATCCTAGAAGCCTACAGGACGCCGAATGTGCAAAATCATAAGAGATCCACACCTAGACACATTATAATGAAGATGCCCAGCATACAGAATAAGGAGAGAATTTTAAAAGCTACAAGAGAAAGGAAGCAGATTACATTTAGGGGGTAAACCAATCAGGATAACAGCTGATCTCTCAACACAGACTTTGAAAGCTAGAAGATCCCGGAATAACATATTTCAAACACTGAAAGAAAATTGGTTCCAACCAAGAATTGTGTATCCAGCAAAATTAAGCTTCAAGATGGAAGATGAAATTAAAACCTTCCACGATAAACAAAAGTTAAAAGAATTTGCAGCTAGAAAACCATCTCTCCAACAAATCCTCGGCAAAACATTACAGGAAGAGGAAATGGAAAATAACAATGAAAACCAACAGTGGGAGGTAGGACAGTAAAGGGGGGGAATAATCAAAGAGGAAAACAAACCATATTCAGTAACATTAAAAAACAAATATGGCTGGAAGGATAACACATATCTCAATAATAACCCTAAATGTTAATGGCTTAAACTCATCAATTAAGAAACACATGCTAGTAGAATGGATCACAAAACAAGACCCAACAATATGCTGCCTACAGGAGACGCATTTGATAGGAAAAGACATACATAGACTGAAGGTGAAAGGTTGGGAAAAATCATATCACTCATATGGACTTCGGAAACAAGCAGGAGTGTCCATACTCATATCTAATAAAATAGATTTCAAGCCAAAGTTAATCAAAAGGGACACTACATACTGCTCAAGGGAACCATACACCAACAAGACATAACAATCATAAATATATATGCCCCAAACAATGTAGCAGCTATGTTTATCAAACAAACTCTTCTCAAGTTCAAGAGTCTAATAGACCACTATACAATAATCATGGGAGACGTCAACACACCTCTCTCACCACTGGACAGATCTTCCAAACAAAAGTTGAATAAGGAAACTATAGAACTCAATACCACAATTAACAACCTAGACTTAATTGACATATATAGAATATACCACCCAACATCAAGCAGTTACACTTTTTTCTCAGCAGCACATGGATCCTTCTCAAAAATAGATCATATATTATGTCACAGGGCAACTCTTAGACAATATAAAGGAGTAGAGATAATACCATGCATCTTATCTGACCATAATGGAATGAAACTGAAAATCAACGATAAAAGAAGGAAGGAAAAATCATGCATCACTTGGAGAATGAACAATAGGTTACTGAGTGATCAATGGGTTATAGAAGACATCAAGGAGGAAATTAAAAAATTCTTAGAGATAAATGAAAACACAGACACAACATATCGGAATCTATGGGACACATTGAAAGCAGTTCTAAGAGGAAAATTCATTGCTTGGAGTTCATTCCTTAAAAAAAGAAAAAAACAACAAATAAATGATCTCATACTTCATCTCAAAATCCTAGAAAAAGAAGAGCAAAACAACAGCAAAAGAAGTAGAAGGCAAGAAATAATTAAAATCAGAGCTGAAATTAATGAAATCGAAACAAAAGAAACAATTGAAAAAATTGACAAGACTAAAAGTTGGTTCTTTGAAAAAATAAATAAAATCGACAGACCCTTAGCCATGCTAACGAAGAGAAGAAGAGAGAGAACTCAAATTACTAGCATACAGGATGAAAAAGGCAATATCACAACAGACACTTCAGAAATACAGAAGATAATCAGAAATTATTTTGAATCCTTATACTCCAATAAAATAGAAGATAGTGAAGGCATCGATAAATTTCTTAAGTCATATGATCTGCCCAGATTGAGATAGGAGGATATAGACAACCTAAACAGATCAATATCAATTGAGGAAATAGAAGAAACCATCAAAAGATTACCAACTAAGAAAAGCCCAGGACTGGATGGGTATATAGCAGAGTTTTACAAAACCTTTAAAGAGGAAATAATACCAATACTTTTCAAGCTATTTCAGGAAATAGAAAAAGAGGGAGATCTTCCAAATTCATTCTACGAGGCCAACATCACCCTGATTCCTAAACCAGACAGAGACACTTCAAAGAAAGAAAATTACAGACCTATATCTCTAATGAAACTAGACGCAAAAATCCTCAATAAAATTCTGGCGAATCGGATACAAAATCATATCAAAAAAAATTGTACACCATGATCAAGTAGGATTCATCCCTGGGATGCAAGGCTGGTTCAATATACGGAAATCAATAAATGTTATTCACCACATCAATAGACTTAAAAATGAGAACCATATGATCATCTCGATAGATGCGGAAAAAGCATTCGACAAAGTACAGCATCCCTTTATGTTCAAAACTCTAGAAAAAATAGGGATAACAGGAACATACCTCAACATTGTAAAAGCAATCTACGCTAAGCCTCAGGCTAGCATCATTCTGAATGGAGAAAAATTGAAGGCATTCCCTCTAAAATCTGGAACAAGACAGGGATGCCCTCTCTCACCACTTCTGTTCAACATAGTACTCGAAACACTGGCCAGAGCAATTAGACAGACGAAAGAAATTAACGGCATAAAAATAGGAAAAGAAGAACTTAAATTATCACTATTTGCAGAAGACATGATTCTATACTTAGCAGACCCAAAAGGGTCTACAAAGAAACTATTAGAGCTAATAAATGAATTCAGCAAAGTGGCAGGATATAAAATCAACACGCATAAATCAAAGGCATTCCTGTATATCAGCGACAAATCCTCTGAAATGGAAATGAGGACAACCACTCCATTCACAATATCCTCAAAAATAATAAAATACTTGGGAATCAACCTAACAAAAGAGGTAAAAGACTTATACAATGAAAACTACAGAACCCTAAAGAGAGAAATTGAAGAAGATCTTAGAAGATGGAAAAATATACCCTGTTCCTGGATAGGCAGAACTAACATCATCAAAATGGCGATACTACCAAAAGTTCTCTATAGGTTTAATGCAATGCCAATCAAAATCCCAATGGCATTTCTTGTAGAAATAGAGAAAGCAATCATGAAATTCATATGGAAAAATAAAAGACCCAGAATAGCAAAAACAATGCTAAGCAGGAAGTGTGAATCAGGCGGTATAGCAATACCAGATTTCAAACTATATTACAGAGCAGTAGTGACAAAAACAGCATGGTACTGGTACCAAAACAGGCGGGTGGACCAATGGTATAGAATAGAGGACACAGTAACCAATCCACAAAACTACAGCTATCTTATATTTGATAAAGGGGCTAAAAGCATGCAATGGAGGAAGGATAGCATCTTCAACAAATGGTGCTGGGAAAACTGGAAATCCATATGCAACAAAATGAAACTGAATCCCTTTCTCTCGCCATGCACAAAAGTTAACTCAAAATGGATCAAGGAGCTTGATATCAAATCAGAGACAAGGCATCTGATAGAAGAAAAAGTTGGCTACGACCTACATACTGTGGGGTCGGGCTCCAAATTCCTCAATAGGACACCCATAGCACAAGAGTTAATATCTAGAATCAACAAATGGGACTTGCTCAAACTAAAAAGTTTTTTCTCAGCAAAAGAAACAATAAGAGAGGTAAATAGGGAGCCTACATCCTGGGAACAAATCTTTACTCCTCACACTTCAGATAGAGCCCTAATATCCAGAGTATATAAAGAACTCAAAAAATTAGACAATAAGATAACAAATAACCCAATCAACAAATGGGCCAAAGACCTAAACAGACACTTCTCAGAGGAGGACATACAATCAATCAACAAGTACATGAAAAAATGCTCACCATCTCTAGCAGTCAGAGAAATGCAAATCAAAACCACCCTAAGATATCATCTCACTCCAGTAAGATTGGCAGCCATTATGAAGTCAAACAACAACAAGTGCTGGCGAGGATGTGGGGAAAAGGGTACACTTGTACATTGCTGGTGGGACTGCAAATTGTTGCGGCCAATTTGGAAAGCAGTTTGGAGATTCCTGGGAAAGCTGGGAATGGAACCACCATTTGACCCAGCTATTCCCCTTCTGTGTCTATTCCCTAAAGACCTAAAAACAGCATGCTACAGGGACACTGCTACATCGATGTTCATAGCAGCACAATTCACAATAGCAAGAATGTGGAAGCAACCTAGATGCCCTTCAATAGACGAATGGATAAAAAAATGTGGCATTTATACACAATGGAGTATTACTCTGCATTAAAAAATGACAAAATTATAGAATTTGGAGGGAAATGGATGGCATTAGAGCAGATTATGCTAAGTGAAGCTAGCCAATCCCTAAAAAACAAATGCCAAATGTCTTCTTTGATATAAGGAGAGTAACTAAGAACAGAGTAGGGAAGAAGAGCATGAGAAGATGACTAACATTAAACAGGGATGAGAGGTGGGAGGGAAAGGGAGAGAGAATGGAAATTGCATGGAAATGGAAGGAGACCCTCAGGGTTATACAAAATTACATACAAGAGGAAGTGAGTGGAAAGGGAAAAATAATACAAGGGGGAGAAATGAATTACTACAGTAGAGGGGGTAGAGAGAGAAAAGGGGAGGGGAGGGGAGGGGAGGGGGGATAGTAGAGGATAGGAAAGGCAGCAGAATACAACAGACTTGAGTATGTCAATATGTAAATCAGTGGAAGTGTAACTGATGTGATTCTGCAATCTGTATACGGGGTAAAAATGGGAGTTCATAACCCACTTGAATCAAAGTGTGAAATATGTTATATCAAGAACTATGTAATGTTTTGAACAACCAATAAAAAAATAATAATATTGAAACTTGAATACAAAAACTAATTGAATAAAAATACTTCCATTATCTACTTCAGAAACAGTTCTAATAAAACTGTACTTTTTAAATTTAAATGTCTCTGACTTTTTAAAATTTTTTGTACTTTAAAAAATTGACACAGTAATTATATATGCATAGGGGGGCTACAGTGTGGAATTTCAAAATGTGCTACAATATGTAATGATCGGATCAGGGGAACTGGAATATCTATCACCTCAGACATGTAAATTTTATTTTACATTTTCTCAAATTACATAAATAAATGTATCATATATTTATATTTTTTGATCATCAGTACTAATAATAATTATATAATAATTTAGTCCAGAAGACATTTTTAACAACTTGAGACTTGTGATCACAATAACTTTTAAAATTTTAATTTAAATATACATACATATTTTGGTTGCAGAGTTTTATACGTCTGCCCATAGGGGAATACAGAAAAATATACAAAATTACAGGGTTGGGGTGATGAGGAACATAATGAAAATCCAGGTATCTGAGAGAAAAAAAAACAGTATAATATTTAAAACTATATAACAATTAAAGACTAGTACATTATGGATCATTTTATTTTTCATTTTGGTACCAGGGATTGAACCCAGGGTGAGCTTAATCACTGAGCCATATCCCTAGCCTTTTTTAATGTTTTATATTGAGACAGGGCTTCTCTAAATTACTGAGGCTTGTAATCCTCCTGCCTCAGCCTCTCTAGTCATTGGGATTACAGGTGTGTACCACCATGCCCAGATCATTAATGTATTTTTTTTAAAGAATTAAGTCAGGAATCAGATTGATTTTGTATTTTGCTTCTAATTAATATACTTGGCTTTTTGAAGTGTCAATTTATATTAGGTTAGAAATTATATCCTTTGCAAACATTTAAATGTATGACTTCAAAAGCTGATGACTTGAAAAGGTGTGAGGGTGCCAATTATTTTTAAGTTATTTGGGCGGGAGGCGTGGTAAGGACATTTGAAAACTGCTGTAGCAAAGATCTGAGGGCCACACACACTCTGAAGAGTCTCCAGATTTACGTCCAGCCAGATAGGAACACATTGTGCTATCAGGAACAAACTACTGTGTCAGAAAATTATCCTATTAGCACAATTAAGTCTTACAACACTCCAGTATTTGCAATCAAGTTTAATTAAAATGGCTTTAATGAAAAATCAACTTTCATAAATTCCAAGCATAAATACCAGAGATTGACATTAAATCCCATTTAACATTCACTCACCAATTCAACAAATTATCAAGCCCCTTGCCTAGGCCTGCTTCTGTGGGAGGCCCCAGAAGGCCAGGGAACCAGGGCCCAGTCCCTTGTGAGCTCTGGCTGCCACAGGGGAAGGCAGTTTGTAAACAGGCAAGCGCATAACTAAAATAATCTCAGTCTGGACTAAGTGTTGAGGAAAATGAAAACAGATGAAGTGATCACAAGTGGTTGGAGTGAAGACAAACTGGGGCTTACTGGGAAGCTAATGAAGCTTGAATTTCTGCGTAGGCCCCTCCCAAAGCCCTGGGTGGGACACCAGCACTCTAGGGTAAAAAGCTAGACAAACAACATATATTAATTAACTGACATGTACTTTTTTTAAATACTTTTTTTTTAGTTGTAGTTGGACACAATACCTTCATTTCACTTATTTATTTTTTTATGTGGTGCTGAGGATTGAACCCAGGGTCTCACACATGAGAGGCGAGCGCTCTACTGCTGAGCCATAACCCCAGCTCTGACATGTACTTTTTTAACCACAATTTTGGCTACGTTCATAGTATACACACGCCACACAGATAAGATAAAACCTACCATGTACACCCCTATAAACACACACACACACACACACACACACACACACCACTAAAACAAAATGCTTTGAAACACCCTACAGTCTTAGAGCTCTTATATGGGGGAAAAAATCACAAGGCTGAGGCAGAAGGATTACAAATTCAAGGCCAGCCTCAGCAACTTAGTGAGAGCCTGTCTTAGAATAAAATAAATAGATAAAAAGACTGGGGGTGGGGGTTGTGGCTCAGTGGCAGAGTGCTTGCCTAGCACATGTGAGGCACTGGGTTTGATCCTCAGCACCACATAAAAATAAGTAAACAAAATAAAGATATTGTGTTCATCTATAACTAAAAACTATATATATAACTTAATATATATATGTATGTGTGTGTGTGTGTGTGTGTGTGTGTGTGTGTAGACATATATAGGCTGGGATGTAGTTCAGCCCTTGTGGTTGGAGCAGAGAAGTGAAGGGCTTCAGGCAGCTCCCTCAGGGCCTTGGAGCCTGAGCACAAAGTTTGGGTCTCATTCTAAACATAACCTCATGACCATCTAAAATCCTAACGTCATCCTACTCATAAGAGATCGAAATCATTGCCTTCTGTGTGAAAACCTAGGGGTAACAAAAAGAGAAGAAAGAAAGATCCCCAATAATAATGATTCTCAACAAAAGTAAAACAAAAGTTCATTGGCCTTGATAAATTTTTTCACTACACAAACCAAAATACCCAATGTTTGTGAAGTATCAATTGTAAGCCCACAGAGTTAACAAGGTAAATTTCAAGTAAATCTGAGAGTGCTAAGCCCACAACTAATTGCTAATGAAGACTACACGTACACAGGGATCTCTTTACAGTGGGCTTTGAGGTCCTGGTGGTTGCTCTCTCTGGTGTTCTGGATTCGCCCCAGTTACCTTCCCTGCCTCCTCCCTGTGGTGAGTGAGCTATGCCATTAACATAGGTTGGAAGTGATCCCATTTTTCCACAATATCAAGATTTATGAAATAACAATAACTTGACAAGCTACTTTACTCTCATCAGCTTTAATCCCCTGAAAATACTTACGTTTCACTTGGTATCATGACCCAGGCAATCACAAGTTCTTTTATTCCATTCCAACCTTCCCTGCTCATATCTATAGGACGTGAGGCACACATCACACTTTGCAGAATGATACGTAGAGTACAGGAAGGCCAAGAAAGCCTTAAGGCAGCCATGGAGTTTCAAGAGGTCTACCAAGATGCTGGCAGAAAGCAGATGCAAATGCAGTCATTGCAGGTGGTCAGATAAAATTACTCAGAGAGCAGAGAATCAGGAACTGGGGCTTATTCTAGGCCAGGGTCTGGACTGCAGGCAGTTTCGAAGTGAGCCATGCTGAGCAGGTTGATCTAGCTGTGAGCTGAAGCTCCAGGAACAGTCGGAGTTCATCACCTCATAACTAGTTCACCCAATATCATGTGTTCACCAGCTGGTCTGATGACAGGTCAGTGTGCCATTGTCTAAGGTGCCTCTCCTTTTGTGTTTCTGTCTGGTGGTTATGCCTGGTGAGATTGAAAAGCTTAAGGGCCTGGTTTCTTTGATATGGGCTTGATATGCCCATGCATCCCTTTATGTGCTTCTGATTTAATTGGATAAGATCATAGGTGATCATTTTTTATTAGCACAATTAATTTATTTATCAATTTGTGCCTAATGATTGTGCTTTGCAACTGGATGTTATTCTTTTTGATGAGTTCTGTATGTCCAACATTTGGTTGTTACTTACTTGACCAAACAAATGACCAAGTCATTTGTACTCAAAATGGAGTAGCTTGTGGCTTTATAAAAAGGAGTCACCCAGGGTTAGGCACCACTGTTCAATAGGACATGGAATAACTGAGCAGGGCACAGCCGGCTCTCCGCACTTCCTGCCTCTCACATTCAGACTTTCCACCCTACTTTTTTTTTAAAACCTTTCTTCCTTCCCCCTACAAATGTTTATTAAGGGTCTGCTCTGTGCTAGGCGCAGGTACAGAGGCAACCAGAACAGACATTAGCTTGCAGCTTAGAAAGGAATGCAGACTTCAAGTAAGTAATTTACCAATTGCAATTTTGTTGTTTGCTACTGAAAAAGAAGCTCAGGGTACAGGGGAGCATCTATATGAGAAAAGCCTAGTCTGGAGAATTAGGAAAGGTCACCCTGATGACATGGCCTCAAAGTTGAAGTCCTGCAGACCATTAGGAAATTAGCCAGATGAGCTACTTTGGAGGCTGAGGCAGGAGGATCATAAATTTCAAGACCAGTCTGAGCATCTTAGTGAGACCCTGTCTCAAAATAAAATAAAGGGGCCTTGGGGATGAAGCTCAGTGGTAGATCACTTACCTAGAATGTGTAAAGCCCTGGAGTCTATCCCTAGTACCCCCCATAAGCATACCATAGGAGGTTGAATAGCACTTTTTGTGTTGTGAGTGATAGAAGCCACAGCACCCTATTAGCTATCTACCCAGTTCCCTGCACTAATAGAAGCCAATTGTCACTAGAGTTTTGTAAATCCATTTTGGGGTAGTTATGCATGACATGCAAGTATGTCTATCTTTTCATCTTGTATTAAAATATGGTAGTATTCTGTATACAGTCTTGAATCTTTTTTTCTTAATAGATTTTAGCAATTGTCTCATATTAGTACACAACAAAGTTGCCTCATTCTTTTTTCCTCTGGACTAGATTGCCTATTGTAAAGATATTTATTTAATTAATCCCCTATAGTGGACATTAAGGCATTCCCAGCCTTTTGCTACCATGCAACATCATAGTAAATGTCCTCACAGATATGAAAGGCACATGTGGGAGAATGTCTGTCAAAGAAATTCCTAGAGGCACAATTGCTGGATCAAAGAGTATGTTCACTTGGAATTTTGGTAGACATTGCCAAAATCCCTTCCCTTGAAGTGGTATTAGTTTACACAACTACCAGTAAGGATGTGACAGGTGAAAAATGGGTCTCTCAATAGAGTTTTAATTTGTACTTCTTTTTTAAAAAGTGAGTCGGAGCAGCTTTGATCTGATTAAGAGCTAGTGCTTGTTAGGAATTAAAAATTACCTAATTAGGCTGAGAGCCAAGCAAAATTCTAGAGCTAAAAATTACTTCTTCATTCAACAAATAGATTTTGAAAAATAACTCTGCACTAGGCACACTCATAGGCACTGATGAATCTAAGATGGGTGAGACCTTATCTGCCCCAGATAATCTGAGGTCTAACGAGGGAGATGGATGCGATATGCTATTTAGAAGTGGGGGAAGCATGGAGAAGAGCAACTCATGTAACAGACATTCATATATATTTTCCTAAAATACCTAATTTTTAAAAGGCAGAGACTTAGGGAAAGCAGACAATGAATGCTTTTTAATTTTTTTTTGAAGATCTACTTGGGTGTCCTTTAAAACTTGGCTCTGTGGATTAGTAAAAATATCCATAGATGCTTTAATAGAATTGAGATTTGTAAAAAGGTGCTTTAACTAAAAATACGTCAGAAATGATGGTGAGAAGCCAGGCGTGGTGGCTCATGCCTGTAATCCCAGAGGCTGAGAAGACTGAGGCAGAAGAATTTCAAATTCAAATCCAACTTCAGCAACTTAACAAGGCTCTCAGCAACTTAGCAAGACTTTTGCCTCAAAATAAAAAATTTTAAAAGGTAGGGATGTCGCTCAGTGATTAAGTGCCCATGAGGTCAATCCCTGGGGAAGGAGGGAAGGAAGGGAGGGAAGAAGGGAGGGTGGTAGCGCGCTTGCCTGGCATGCGTGCGGCCCGGGTTCCATCCGCAGCACCACATACAAACAAGGATGTTGTGTTGTTGTGTCCGCCGATAGCTAAAAAATAAATATTAAAATTCTCTCTCTCTCTCTCTCTCTCTCTCTCTCTCTCTCTCTCTCTCTCTCTCTCTCTCTCCTCTCTCTTTAAAAGAAAGAAAGAAAAGAAACAGAAATGATGGTGAGATTCTATCTGAAAGGGCAGTAAGGGAGACACAAAGTGAGAAGGTACCTAGACACATGATGACTTCATCTTAAATTCTGGAACCACCATTAATTTTACATAAAGACGCTAATTCAACCCACTGTCCCCCACCCACATGGCCCTCAAGTTACACTCTAATGGATCTTTTTTTGTCTTCAAGGAAATCTTGAGTGAAACACTCTACATCTTTTTTTAAATAGTTTTTTTTAGATGCTGATGAACCTTTATTTTATTCATTTATTTATACATGGTGCTGTGAATTGAACCTGGGGCCTCACACATGCCAGGCAAGTGCTCTACCACTGAGCCACAACCCCAGCCCCAACACTCTACATCTTATCATGAGTTACATCCTTAGAAAAATACTTTGGCACTGAGTATTCTAAACATTTTAACACCTGTTTCTCCCTTCTGGTCTCTTATTAATATAGTTGGGTGTCGCTTCACAAAGGGGATGCATTATGAGAAAAGTGTGGTTAGGCAATTTCATCCTTAGTGGAACATCATAGCATGTGCTTTTACAAGCCTAGGTGAGATAGCTGACCACACCCTATGTGGGGAGTGTGTGTGTGTGTGTGTGTGTGTGTGTGTGTGTATCCCAGCTTATTGCTTCCAGGGCCACAATGAACAAATAGCCTAAGATCAAACCAAGCCTAATAGAAAGTGATGCAATCAAGAGACAGTGAACAGGAGAGGTCTCTGCCAATGTAACACATCACCCTGTTTTACAGTCAACTTTTTTTTTAACCCATGTAGAAGGAGTACATTCTAAAATAACCATAACAATATATATAGTAAACATAAGCCACAGTCATATCATAAATATACAACAATCACTTGTTATTATTATCATATAATTGGTACTGTTCAATTGTGCTCTGCCTTTTATGCGACTGGCATCCCAGTAGGTTGTTTCCACCAGCATCACCACAAGAACGTGAGAGTGTGTTACACTGAAGTTTTGATGGCTACAATGTGACGAGAGAGGGATTTTTTCAGCAATGCTCCAATCTTAAGGGACCCCCTGTTGTGTATGTGATCCATCCCTGATTGAAACATGGCTATGTGGTGTACGGCTGTAGTGAGTTTGTACTTAGTGGTACTTAGTGCAAAATCAGATTGGAGGCAAAACAACCTCTAATTTTCCAAATGGCTTGGTGGAATAGCAAAGGGCCGAAATGGTGGGTGGAAAAATGTGAGTCATATGATTCCACCTGCCCTTTGCTTCTTGAAGTTCCATATAGAATGAGTTGGTTTGATCGGAGCAAGAGTCTGAAGGACTCCAAATCTCAGGTGAAAGTAAGTCCTTCAGTGAACAGCCTGAAGCCAGGCTTCTTTCTCTGATAGGCCTGGACATGGTGCAGGCTGGGGCCTGGGTTCACACCGGAGAAGGAAGGGGCAACTGGGTGCTATACAGTGAACCTGTGCACCTTGGACTAGCTCCTCAATCTAGCTGTGGGTCAGACGTGCGCTTCTCACACCTGTGGCTTTGAAGTTTCCTTCCTAGTGAATTCAGCATACGATCTTTCTCAGAGGATTGGCCAAATCTCTACAGCAACCTGAACATAAGCTCCTGGGAACGTCTTCCCCATCTTTTGTGAAGTCTTTCTTAACCCTGTTTTCAGAAGGACATCTTCCCCAAGTTGTCATAAAAATTCTAGAAATCTTAAGGCTTTTTGTAGACAAGTTGTGGGTAAAACTGATATTGCCACCAAGATCCATCTTTGTCAGTGCAAGCATTTTCCCCAAATATGGAAACAAGAGGTTTTATTTATATAATATTTCCCAGGAGCTTTCCTTCCCTCTGTTTTCTCCACAAATACTATGAGGTTGGTACTGTCATTGCCATTTTGGAAATAGGGAGCCATCTTTCTTTTCCAGCAACTCATATGTTGAGAAACAAATAGAAGTGCAGAGTTAAAACCTCTGTATCTGATCTTCACCCATTCGTTCAGTGAATATTTACCAAATGCAACTATGTATCAGACACTAGTATAGATACTAAACTATAGGGGTGACAACTTTATGATCTCTACTTCCATCTAGGAAAAGGGGACAAAGATTTAATAAGTGAAATGAAATGTGAGTCTTAATAGAGTATAGTGGAACCCAAAGGAGAAAGCCTTCCAATTTTCTAGCCACAAAAAGAGAAGTTTCATTGTAATGCATTCCACTGTTGTTGTGTATTTTTAAAAAATAATAAAATCAATTTTTAAAAAGAGAGAAGTTTCACAGAAGAAAGGATTTCAATCATTGTGAAAGGTGAATAGTGAGGATAGAACAGGACATTTCAGTAGAAGAAATTATGGAAGTTAAGATAATAAAAAGTAACAAAATAAATATGCAAAGTATCTCTACTATATAACACTTTTGAAAGGTAAAATTAGTTACTCATTTATTCATCAACCAATAGTTATATAGCCCTTAATTATGCCAGACTCTGCAGTAGGTGCAGAGGAATTCAAAGAATAGAAAGATGGACAAGGCCCAAGTCTCTGTCCTCACACTTGGAGATAGAAGGAAACAGAGAGTATAATTTCAAAGAGTAATACATGCAATGAGGAACATAAATAAGAATAAAGAAATAGGTGGTGGTAACGTTTCAAGTGGCACAAGAGCAGAGACCTGCATGAAGATAAAGCAAGGGGAATCATTCCCAGAAGGAGCAGCAAGTACAGACGCCTTGGGATAGGTGTTACCTTGGTGAGTTTGAGGAACAGCAAGTGCATCAGCGTGATTGGGCAAGGTGAATGAGGGAGGAAAGATAAGTAGGAACAGGTAAAGATCAATTTGCCTAAGTAAGGAGTTTAGCTTTTATTCCAGGTGCAATGGAAAGTCACTAAAAGAGTTTAATCCGAGGTGTTAAAAACAATTATTCTGAATAGCTTTACGAAGAGGGCATTCTAGGCATAGGGAGCAAATTGTATCAATAGGAATCTCAAAACTGAATTATCTTCCCCTCCTACCTTCATCTGCTGCACTGCCCAACTCTTTTAAAGTCATTATATCTCTGAGAGTCAAGGTCAGATCAGAAAAATAGAAGCTACACTAGGCAGTTCAAT
The DNA here is from genome assembly GCF_964194105.1 of Spermophilus citellus. Lineage (NCBI taxonomy): Eukaryota > Metazoa > Chordata > Mammalia > Rodentia > Sciuridae > Spermophilus > Spermophilus citellus. Next base: position 223,483,467 of record NC_138182.1, on the reverse strand, counting down.
AGAAGGAATTGAACATGGGGGATTGGTTACAAAGGTGTAAGAAAAACTGAGAGAACACAGACGAAGGGGGGACATCCCAAAGACGAGCAATGGCAGGAAGCTGCTACTCCCGTGAAGCCTCAAGCAACATGAGGTGTTGGTGTTATGGCTCCAAAGATCCAAGGCCACCCAGTGAGAGCTGGAACCTTGGGCCACAGGAGGATAATGAAGGAGACTCAGCTGCTGCTGGTGATGCTACTGGAGTAGGGAGGTGGGAAGTGTTAGGGTCTGGATAAGAAACGTCCCCCAAAGGCTCATCACTGGTCCCCAGCGCAGCAGTGTTTTAAAGTGAGGCTTTTGTAAGGTGATTGGATCATAAGGGCTCCAACCTCATGGATGAATGAACTCATTGATGGATTCATAATTTAATGTGCTATTGGGAAGTGGTAGAAACCAAGGAGATGGGTCCTGGTTGGAGGAAGTAGGTTCTTGGGGACATGGCTCTTGAAAGCTGTATCTTATCCCTGGCTACCTTCTCTCTCCCATTGCTAATCTGTGGGATGTTCCACCTTCCTCTGTTTCCTCCTTCAGTGTTCCTCACACCTTTGCAACCTCAGTGGCCAATGTTAAATTCCTTCTCTCCACCCACCCCCACCCCCACCCTCCCTGGCTGCCATGAGGTGAGCAGCCTAGCTCCACCCTGGGCTCCGTGCCATGACACTCTGCCTCACCACAGGTTCGGCGACAATGGAACCCAGTGATCATAGACTGAAACCTCGGAAACCATGACCCAAAATAAATCTTCCCTCTTATGAGTTGATTTTGTCAGATATTTTATCCCAGCAACAGAAAGCTAACACAAACAAGTGCTCTGGCTTCTCTTCTGCCACCTCCCTTGTGACTGTGCCCAACTAAAAACCCATTGGCAAGGAAGCTGGGCAGTGAGGCTTGCAGGGATCCGCTCCCCAAAATGGAGAGGAAGAAAGAATAAGGAATGGGTCTGTCTGGGAGCAAATCTGAGTAACTGGCTTGACAGCCAACCAGTTGGCCCTCCCAGAATTCTGAAAATAATGATTTGGCCATTCTGTCAGTTCACCCTCCCAATGGACCTCTTCTCTATTCCATAGCCACAGTCTCAGCTCAAGCCCCTCCCTGGACAAGAGAAATGAGTTTATGATTTGTTTCCCCACCTCTCTCCTCCACTTAAAATTATCCCACCCAAGGTGTAGACCTCCAGGATTCACTTTTACCAGAGCTAACTGGGTCCTAATCTGCCCACAGCTAAAATCCAGTTCTTCTGGACCTTTCACAGTCTGGCTCCAGCATAACTTTCCTTCACATCTTCCTATAAATACAGTGTTTTAGCCACAAAAGGGTACTCAAGACTTCCCAAACATGACATGTTCTTTCATGCCCACACCCTGTGCTCACCCACTTGAAATTCTCTTTAGGAAACTCCTTCTTCCTTCTGGATGTTTTTTCCTGGTGCTGGGGATTGAATTCAGGGGTGCTCTACCTCTAAGCTATATCCCCAGCCCTTTTATTTATTTATTTATTTTTATTTTAAGAGAAGGTCTTGTTAGGTTGCAGAGGCTACCCTCAAATTTTTGATCTCCTGCCTCAGACTCCCAGGTGTCCAGGATTACAGGTGTACACCACCACACCTGGCCCTTCTCAAAATTTTTAAGTCCTAAAAGTCACCTCCTAAAGGACAATTTGCTCAGCTCCCCTGGAAAAAAATGACTATTCACTGTTATATTCTGGCAACAAGTTGTTCACACTGCAAATATAGTTCACTTGTCACACGGCACTAGAGAAGGTCACTCTTTTTTTTTTTTTTTTTTTTTTTGGTACCAGGGATTGAACTCAAGGGCACTCAACCACTGAGTCACATCCAAGCCCCATTTTGTATTTTATTTAGAGACAGGATCTCACTGAGTTGCTTTAGTGCCTCATTGTTGCTGAGACTGGCTTTGATCTCGGATCTTCCTGCCTCAGCCTCCCAAGCCACTGGGATTACAGGCATGTACCATCGTGCCCAGCAAGAAGGACATTCAATATATTCTAATCTACATTGTTTGACAAATCTCAGTAATCTCCTCCATGAGGCTTCTGCTACCCACTTATATACAGCCACACCCTTTCCTTTATGTGTTGTCTATTGCTGGTTTCACACAACTGCAGAGTTGAGTGTTGTGGCAGAAGCTGCATAGCTCCCAAAGTCTAAAATGCCTAGTCCTTTACCCAAAAAGTTGTCCAGCCCTTGTCTTTGATAGTTCCCAGATCTTAGCCCAATGTTCAGCACATAGTAGGTGCTCAGTAAGTGGTAATTAATCATCTAGAAAGATACAAATATGGAGACTTAAGAATAATAAAATTTAGAAACACAAAGATACATTTAAGGATATTGACACAGAAGCAAGAGAAGAAAGTAACATCTTTATGTGTACAAAAGATTATGATCATGGGTGTTTTCCAAACAAAAGTACAGTTTTTTGTGTGTTTGTTTGTTTGCTTTGTTTTGTTTTTATGGTGCTGGGAAATAAATCCTTGAGCATGCTAGATAAGTACTCCACTACCACCTACATCTCCAGGCCTGGAATGATTTTTTCTAACTCCACATAAAGAAGTTTAGTTCTGCCTAAGGAAAAATACATCCAAAAAAGAAAAATTTAGTGACTTTTCTGTTTTAATAAGCATAGAATATCTGGAATTCTGGAAGATATGAACAAACATCCTATGTTGGACATGACTTAAATTAGGTCAGACTGATAGCTGAACTTGCACCTTAGAAGTCTCCTCTCTAGCTCATGAGTCTATAATCAAATTAATTCACTTCTGCGGTGTAACCTGGGTCCTTCCACAGTGAGGAGAGGACAGGTGAGCCTTGCACTGACTTCATTAAAGGTCTCGCAGTCTTTCTTTGGATATTTAAGTAATCTGAAAGTTATTTCAACAAAATATTTTTCCTGAATCTAAAAAATAGCTCAGCTGAATACACTCAAGGTCTTTGAAGCATATCCACTAAAGTGAATTATATCTGCAGATAAAATTGGCTGGTGAGAGATTTCAATGTGGAACAAATAGGGCAAAATGTGGATTGCATGCTATGTGGGCTCCATGAGCGCAGCATGTGAGTTTATTACAATTTAGAAAGTAATTTTTAAATTTTATTTATTTATTTTAATTATGACAGCAGAATGCAGTCAGTGTACACAATTGCAGCACAACTTTACATTTCTATGGTTGTACACGATGTAGTGTCACACCATATGTGCAGTCATACATGTACCTAGGGTAATGATGTCCATCTCATTCCACCATCTTTCCTATCCCCCTCACCCTCAAAAGTAGTTTTTATAGATGGGCTCCTGATAATATTGCTCAGGCTGGTCTTGAACCCCTGGGCTCAGTGATCCTTGCTTCAACCTCCTAAGTATCTGGGACTATAGGCACACCACCTCCCTGCCCAGCTGAGAAAATAATTTTTAATTACTATTAAAATCAAGAATTCAAAGCATCCAGTATGAACAATAGAATTTTGGAGGGATTTATCCTAAGCAGATCCTTCACAGTAAAACTTCAACGATTGAAAAAGATTAAAATATAATCAATAAGCTGAGGGAAAAAAGCTCTACTCCACATGTGACAAATGGGTTTTCCTCCCAGACAAATAGCTGATGCATTGATTTTTAAGAAGTATTATAAGCAACAAGAACTCTCACTCATTGGTGGTACAATGAGACGGTGCAGCCACTTTGGAAAACAGTATGGCATCTTATTACAAAATTGAATGTACTCTTACCATAGAATCTAATAATTATCCTCTTGGATATTTACCCAAAAGAGTTGAAAGTTATATCCCCACAAAAACCTGCACATGAATGTTTACAGCAGGTTTATTCATAATTGCCAAAACTTGAAACAACCAAGTCGTCCTTCAATCAGTGAGTAAATAAGCCATCCGTAAAATAAAATATTCAGCAATAAAAACTGAGCTATCAAGACACAATAAGACATGGAGGAATCTTAAATACATATTGCTAAGACAAAGAAGCCAGTCTAAAAAGACCACCTATTCTATGATTCCAACTACAAGACACAATAGAAAGAACCAAACTATGGAAACAATACGAAGATCAGTGGTTACCATGGGTTAAGAGGAAAGAGAGGACGGATAGGCAGAGGACAGAGGATTCTTGGGACAGTGAAACTCATCTCTATGATGCTATAATAGTAGTTACATATCATTATACATTTGTCAAAACCCATTGAATGTACAGTTGGTCTGTATCTGTGGGTTCTGCATCCTGGATTCAACCAGCCTCAGATAGGATACAATGTGGTTTTAGGCCTGTGATGACTGCCCCTGTACTGAACATGTACATACTGTTTTTTCTTGTCATCATTCTCTGAACAATGCCATTGTGAAACTATTTAACTAGCATTTATATTAAGTATAGAGATGATTTTAGGTACAAGGGAAAATTTACACAGGTTACATACAAATACTATATGATTTTACATAAGGTACTTGCTCAAGCATCTGTGAATTTTGGCATCCTAGGGGAGGGATTTGGAATCAATCTCCTAAGTTACTGAAAGACAACTGTTGCTACAACACAGAGTCAACTCCATGTAAACTATAGACCTCAGTTAATAATAATGGAATAACATTGGCTCATTAATGATAACAAATATACTTCATTAATGCAAGATGTTAATAATGGAGAAATTGGTAGGAAGGAGTAGGGGAGCTGCTAAGAAGGTGGGCAGGAATATAGGAAATATCTATTTTCCAACTGATTTTTTTTCTGGAAACCTAAACTATTTCAAAAAATTAAGTCTGGTTGGAAATAGTGGCAAATGTCTATAATCCCAGTGGCTCAGGAGGCTGAGGTAGGAGGATTACAAGTTCAAAGCCAGCCCCAAGCAATTCAACGAGACCCTGTCTCTAAATAAAATATTTAAAAAGGGCTGGGGATGTGGCTCAGTGGTTAAGTGACCTTGGGTTCAATACTTGGTTCCAAAAAAATAAAATAAAATCCATTAATCTTCAAGGTACTATAAAAATTAAAAATTGGTAACAGTTAAGAACTAAATTATTCAAATAAAAATAAATGAATAGTAATCATACATCTTGAATATTATTAATAATAAAAAGTATGCAAATACAAGTGAAAATGAAATACTATTTATCCTATTAACTTTGAAAAGGGGGGGATTGAAGATGGCGGCGAAGGGAGTGCATCACCCCCATGCGCCGCGTCACTGTGCGGGAGAAAGATGAGGTGAAACAGCTGAAGGCTATCTTGTTGGGAAATTCCAGCAAAATTGAGGTGCTCCAGAATCTAGTAGAGGGATTTCCATCGCGCAAGGTTCGGCTGCGTGGGCTCAGACGCGGGCGATTTCTCCGCACGGAGGGTCGCATTGCCTGATCGGTGGATAGTCCCGAGGCTGGAGTCTGGGGCGCGCGCTGGGAAGCGGCGAGGTGCCGGAGCAGGGGTGCAGCGATGCAGATTCTGGGGGCTCCTGCCAGCGGCATAATGGCCGTGCTTAGTGCTGAGTTCTGGCTTTGAGACGGAGGAGAGAAGCGGTCCAGTTCGGTTCTCGACACTGGTTGGACCACGGAGGAGGACAGCGGCCGCCATCTTGGAGAGCTGATGTAATCATCCCTGTTTTCTACTGATCTCAGCTCATTCAGCTACAGAACAGGTGATTTCAGGCTGGCATTTGCCTGCGTCTCGCAGACAGATCGCTCAGGCTCAGGGCTAGAGAACCTGTGGAGAATACTCCTTGGGGCTCGCTCCTAGAAAAGCGTGCACCGAGCTCTAAGCGACCGGGTTCTGGTTCCCGCAGCTGCTTTAGCCCAGGGCTGGGGAACCCGCGGAGACTGTGTATTGAAGACAGCTCCTAGTGGAGCGTGCATCGAGCTCCAAGCGGCTGGGTTCTGACCCCCGGAACAGTTTTGGCCCAGGGCTGGGAAACACGCGGGGTCTGCGTCTTTGAGCCTGCTCCCAGCAGAGCGTGCACCGAGCTCGGAGAGCTTGGAGCGGCCGGGCTCTGGCTCCTGGAGCTGCTTTGGCCTAGGGCTGGGGAACCCGCGGAGATCGCTCCTTGGAGCCTGCTCCTAGCGGTGCGTGCACCGGGCTCGGAGAGGCTGGGTTTTGGCTCCCGGAGCGGCTTTGGCGCAGGGACAGGGACCCCGTGGTAACTGCTTCTCGGTCCAGGTCCTGCTGGGTGCAGTGGGGGCCAGAGGGGCAGAGGGGAGCTGCCGCCTGCGCCCAGAACAGGCCAAGTGACCCACCGGTGTGGTATCATGACACCCCAACTGCAGCTGGGGCCGAAGAGAGTAGCCGCCTACACCTGGAACAGGACCAGCAACCCGGCGGCGCGGTAGCCAAGTCACCCCATTTGGAGTAGGGGCTGTGTAGAACCGCCGTCTGAGCCTGCAAGGTAGGCAGACCTGCGACCCACTGGCAGGACAGGCCCGGTAGCCTGCCAGCGTGGTGGACACTTAGCACCGAGGCAGTCACGTCACACTGGTTGGAGTGGGGGTGGAGCAGAGCCGCCGGCCGTGTCCAGAAAAGGACCAGCGACCCATTGGAGAGGCAGTCAGGTAGCCCCATTTGGAGTGGGGGCTGAGCAGAACTGCCACCTGAGCCCGCAAGGTAGGCAGACCTGCGACCCACCGGAGGAACAGGCCCAAAGGCCTGCCAGCGTGATAGACACGTCACACGTCACCACAATTGCAGTGGGGGCAGAGCAGAGCTGCCACCCGCGCCCGCAGGGGGGCAGACCTACGACCGACCAGCGTGGTAGACAGATCACCCTAATTAGAGGAGGAACACAGCCACTACCCGCCCTGCAAGGGAGATTTTCCAACTATACAAGAGCAATATAAATAAATAGGGGGAAAATTTCAAAAACACAACAGTTTCACCAAGCAGAAAGAAACGCGAGCAGTATGAAAAGACAAGGAAAGAAAGGACCACAAGCAATGCAGGTCAACTCAACTTTAGAAGAGGTAATAGCTGCAACAGATGGAATGTCAGATAAAGAGTTCAGGATATACATGCTTCAGATGATCTGGAGTCTCAAGGAAGACATGAGACAGCAAAATCAGACAATGAAAGATCACTTTGACAAGGAACTACATAAACAAATCCAGGAAGCAAAAAATCAATTACACAGGGAGATAGAGGTAATAAAAAACAAATAGAAATCCTAGAAATGCAGGAAGCAATAAACCAACTTAAAAACTCAATTGAGAATACCATCAGCAGAGTAGATCACTTAGAAGATAGAATATCAGACAATGAAGACAAAGTATTTCAACTTGAGAAGAACATAGACAGCTCAGCAAGACTGCTAAGAAACCATGAGCAGGGCTGGGGATGTGGCTCAACCGGTAGCGCGCTCACCTGGCATGCGTGCAGCCCGGGTTCGATCCTCAGCACCACATACCAACAAAGATGTTGTATCCGCCGAGAACTAAAAAATAAATATTAAAAATTCTCTCTCTCTCTCTCTCTCTCTCTCTCTCTCTCTCTCATCTCTCACTCTCTCTAAAAATAAAAAAAAAAAAGAAACCATGAGCAGAACATCCAAGAAATATGGGATAACATAAAGAGACCAAACTTAAAACTCATTGGGATACAGGAAGGCACAGAGCTCCAAACCAAAGGAATAAACAATCTATTCAATGAAATAATACGAGAAAACTTCCCAGACTTGAAGAACGAGACAGAATCCCAAATCCTAGAAGCCTACAGGACGCTGAATGTGCAAAATCATAAGAGATCCACACCTAGACACATTATAATGAAGATGCCCAACATACAGAATAAGGAGAGAATTTTAAAAGCTACAAGAGAAAGGAAGCAGATTACATTTAGGGGTAAACCAATCAGGATAACAGCTGATCTCTCAACACAGACTCTGAAAGCTAGAAGATCCTGGAATAACATATTTCAAACACTGAAAGAAAATGGGTTCCAACCAAGAATCGTGTATCCGGCGAAATTAAGCTTCAGGATGGAAGATGAAATTAAAACCTTCCACGATAAACAAAAGTTAAAAGAATTTGCAGCTAGAAAACCATCTCTTCAAAAAATCCTTGGCAAAACATTACAGGAAGAGGAAATGGAAAATAACAATGAAAACCAACAGTGGGAGGTAGGACAGTAAATAGGGAAAAGTAATCAAAGAGGAAAACAAATCAGGTTCAGTAACATTAATAAACAAATATGGCTGGGAGAGCAAACCATATCTCAATAATAACCCTAAATGTTAATGGCTTAAACTCACCAATTAAGAGACACAGGCTAGTTGAATGGATCACAAAACAAGACCCAACAATCTGCTGCCTACAGGAGACGCATTTGATAGGAAAAGATATACATAGACTGAAGGTGAAAGGTTGGGAAAAATCATATCACTCATATGGACTTCGGAAACAAGCAGGAGTGTCCATACTCATATCAAATAAAATAGATTTCAAGCCAAAGTTAATCAAAAGGGATAAAGAGGGACACTACATACTGCTCAAGAGAACCATACACCAACAAGACATAACAATCATAAATATATATGCCCCAAACAATGGTGCAGCTATGTTCATCAAGCAAACTCTTCTCAAGTTCAAGAGTCTAATAGACCACCATACAATAATCATGGGAGACTTCAACACACCTCTCTCACCACTGGACAGATCTTCCAAACAAAAGTTAAATAAGGAAACTATAGAACTCAATAACACAATTAATAACCTAGACTTAATTGACATATATAGAATATACCACCCAACATCAAGCAGTTACACTTTTTTCTCAGCAGCACATGGATCCTTCTCAAAAATAGATCATATATTATGTCACAGGGCAACTCTTAGACAATATAAAGGAGTAGAGATAATACCATGCATCTTATCTGATCATAATGGAATGAAACTGAAAATCAACGACAAAAGAAGGAAGGAAAAATCAGGCATCACTTGGAGAATGAACAATAGGTTACTGAATGATCAATGGGTTATAGAAGACATCAAGGAGGAAATTAAAAAATTCTTAGAGTTAAATGAAAACACAGACACAACATATCAGAATCTATGGGACACATTGAAAGCAGTTCTAAGAGGAAAATTCATTGCTTGGAGTTCATTCCTTAAAAAAAGAAAAAACCAACAAATAAATGATCTCATACTTCATCTCAAAATCCTAGAAAAAGAAGAGCAAAACAACAGCAAAAGAAGTAGAAGGCAAGAAATAATTAAAATCAGAGCTGAAATTAATGAAATCGAAACGAAAGAAACAATTGAAAAAATTGACAAAACTAAAAGTTGGTTCTTTGAAAAAATAAATAAAATCGACAGACCCTTAGCCATGCTAACGAAGAGAAGAAGAGAGAGAACTCAAATTACTAGCATACAGGATGAAAAAGGCAATATCACAACAGACACTTCAGAAATACAGAAGATAATCAGAAATTATTTTGAATCCTTATACTCAAATAAAATAGAAGATAGTGAAGGCATCGATAAATTTCTTAAGTCATATGATCTGCCCAGATTGAGTCAGGAGGATATAGACAACCTAAACAGACCAATAACAATAGAGGAAATAGAAGAAACCATCAAAAGATTACCAACTAAGAAAAGCCCAGGACCGGATGGGTATACAGCAGAGTTTTACAAAACCTTTAAAGAGGAAATAATACCAATACTTTTCAAGCTATCTCAGGAAATAGAAAAAGAGGGAGAACTTCCAAATACATTCTATGAGGCCAACATCACCCTGATTCCTAAACCAGACAGAGACACTTCAAAGAAAGAAAACTACAGACCAATATCTCTAATGAACCTAGATGCAAAAATCCTCAATAAAATTCTGGCGAATCAGATTCAAAAACATATCAAAAAAATTATACACCATGATCAAGTAGGATTCATCCCTGGGATGCAAGGCTGGTTCAATATACGGAAATCAATAAATGTTATTCACCACATCAATAGACTTAAAAATAAGAACCGTATGATCATCTCGATAGATGCAGAAAAAGCATTTGACAAAGTACAGCATCCCTTTATGTTCAAAACTCTAGAAAAATTAGGGATAACAGGATCATACCTCAACATTGTAAAAGCAATCTATGATAAGCCACAGGCCAGCATCATTCTGAATGGAGAAAAATTGAAGGCATTCCCTCTAAAATCTGGAACAAGACAGGGATGCCCTCTCTCACCACTTCTGTTCAACATAGTCCTCGAAACACTGGCCAGAGCAATTAGACAGACGAAAGAAATTAAAGGCATAAAAATAGGAAAAGAAGAACTTAAATTATCACTATTTGCAGATGACATGATTTTATACTTAGCAGACCCAAAAGGGTCTACAAAGAAACTATTAGAGCTAATAAATGAATTCAGCAAAGTGGCAGGATATAAAATCAACACGCATAAATCAAAGGCATTCCTGTATATCAGCGACAAATCCTCTGTAACGGAAATGAGGACAACTACTCCATTCACAATATCCCCCCACAAAATAGAATACTTGGGAATCAACCTAACAAAAGAGGTGAAAGACTTATACAATGAAAACTACAGAACCCTAAAGAGAGATATAGAAGAAGACCTTAGAAAATGGAAAAATATACCCTGTTCATGGATAGGCAGAACTAACATCATCAAAATGGCGATATTACCAAAAGTTCTCTATAAGTTCAATGCAATGCCAATCAAAATCCCAACAGCATTTCTTGTAGAAATAGATAAAACAATCATGAAATTTATATGGAATAATAAAAGACCCCGAATAGCAAAAACAATGCTAAGCAGGAAGTGTGAATTAAGCGGTATGGCGATACCAGACTTCAAACTATACTACAGAACAATAGTAACAAAAACAGCATGGTACTGGTACCAAAACAGGCGTGTGGACCAATGGTACAGAATAGAGGACACAGTAACCAATCCACAAAACTACAACTATCTTATATTTGATAAAGGGGCTAAAAGCATGCAATGGAGGAAGGATAGCATCTTCAACAAATGGTGCTGGGAAAATTGGAAATCCATTTGCATCAAAATGAAACTGAATCCCTTTCTCTCGCCATGCACAAAAGTTAACTCAAAATGGGTCAAGGAGCTTGATATTAAATCAGAGACACGGCGTCTGATAGAAGAAAAAGTTGGCTATGATCTACATACTGTGGGGTCGGGCTCTAAATTCCTCAATAGGACACCCATAGCGCAAGAGTTAACAAGTAGGATCAACATTTGGGACTTACTCAAACTAAAAAGTTTTTTCTCAGCAAAAGAAACAATAAGAGAGGTAAACAGGGAGCCTACATCCTGGGAACAAATCTTTACTCCACACACTTCAGATAGAGCCCTAATATCCAGAGTATACAAAGAACTCAAAAAATTAGACAATAAGATAACAAATAACCCAATCAACAAATGGGCCAAGGACCTGAACAGACACTTCTCAGAGGAGGACATACAATCAATCAATAAGTACATGAAAAAATGCTCACCATCTCTAGCAGTCAGAGAAATGCAAATCAAAACCACCCTAAGATACCATCTCACTCCAGTAAGATTGGCAGCCATTATGAAGTCCAACAACAAGTGCTGGAGAGGATGCGGGAAAAGGGTACACTTGTTCATTGTTGGTGGGACTGCAAATTGGTGCAGCCAATTTGGAAAGCAGTATGGAGATTTCTTGGAAAGCTGGGAATGGAACCACCATTTGACCCAGCTATTCCCCTTCTCGGTCTATTCCCTAAAGACCTAATAATAGCATGCTACAGGGACACTGCTACATTGATGTTCATAGCAGCACAATTCACGATAGCAAGATTGTGGAACCAACCTAGATGCCCTTCAATAGATGAATGGATAAAAAAAATGTGGCATTTATACACAATGGAGTATTACTCTGCATTAAAAAATGACAAAATCTTAGAATTTGGAAGGAAATGGATGGCATTAGAGCAGATTATGCTAAGTGAAGCTAGCCAATCCTTAAAAAACAAATGCCAAATGACTTCTTTGATATAAGGGGAGTAACCAAGGACAGGGTAGGGACGAAGAGCTTGAGAAGAAGATCAACATTAAACAGGGATGAGAGATGGGAGGGAAAGGGAGAGAGAAGGGAAATTGCATGGAAATGGAAGGTGATCCTCAGGGTTATACAAAATTACATATAAGAGGAAATGAGGGGTAAGAGAAGAATAATACAAGTGGAAGAAATGATTTACAGTAGAGGGGGTAGAGAGAGAAGAGGGGAGGGGAGGGGAGGGGAGGGGAGGGGAAGGGGGATAGTAGAGAATAGGATAGACAGCAGAATACATCAGACACTAGAATGGCAATATGTAAATCAATGGAAGTGTAACTGATGTGATATAGCAATCTGTATACGGGGTAAAAATGGGAGTTCATAACCCACTTGAATCAAACTGTGAAATATGATATATTAAGAACTATGTAATGTTTTGAACGACCAACAATAAAAAAAAGAAAACTGTCACTTCATTTGACCATAAGTTGCATAGATTTTTATCATTTAATAAAATATTTTCTAAAATAAAAAAAACTTTGAAAAGGTATTTTAAAGTGTTTTAAGTATAACAAGACCTATATTTTTATATATTGTTAGTGGTAATAAGAAATCATAACAGTCTTCCTTGAACAATAACTTGGCAAGAGCCTCAAACATTTTTATTTCCTTTGAAACATTAGTTCTATTCTAGGAAACTATGCTCTAAAAATGTGTGTGTGTGTGTGTGTGTGTATGTGTGTCCTTGTAGGATAATGAAGATTTGGAACAAATGGTTGAATTATTATGTGTTCATATGATGATGTATCATGGCATTTATAAAATTATTTTGAAGAAAATTTAATAAGAAAATATTCAATTCATAATTTTTAATGGGAATATTCCTATTGATGTATTATGTGTTGTTTAAAAAATAAAATAATGGCCAGGTGTAATGGCACATGCCATAATCCCAGTGACTTGCAAGGCTGAGGTGGAGGATCACAGCCAGTTGAAAGCCAGCCTTGGCAATTTAGTGAGACCCTAGTAATTTAGCAAGGCCCTGTTTCAAAATAAAAAATTTAAAAGGGCTGGGACTGTGGCTTGGCAATTAAGTGTCCTTGGGTTCAATCCCTGGTGAAAGAAAGAAAGAAAGAAAGAGAGAGAGAGAGAGAGAGAGAAAGAAATTAAAATAATGCCAATAAATTGTACCTTAACAATGGTTTGTAGGGGTGATTACACTATGAGTTTTCCTCCATGTATGTCATAAAGTTGTATTTTTTCCTATTTAATCTGCTTTGCCATCTTATTTTAGTGAATATTCAGAGGGTAAAGGAGAAATTTCCCTTTTTCCTTACAAATTTGGTGCCATGGCTCAGATACATCAAAGCCACTGTGCTCTTCTGGAAGCTACAATCAAGGGAACTCACAACTGGACAACCCAGAGCCAACACAAGGTAAATATTTCTCACCAGTCACACTTCTTGGTCTCTGTAGAATGTAGTTAAGCGAATGGTTAAATCTCTATTTGTCTCTCTTGCTTTTCCAAATTTAAATTAATAGGCAGAAAACACTTGATTTGTATGGAGTACTCCTTAGATTAGCATACCAATCAGCTTTCCATCACTGTAACAAATATACCTGAGATAAACTGCCACAGTCTTGGCTGGGCACAGAATCACGAGCCACTCAAGCAGGAACAAAACTTTATTTCGAAAAAACCCGCCGCCGGCAAGCCAAACCCGGTCCTCCCACGCGGGCGTCCACCGGAACCGCGCGTCTCCCGGAACCGGGGTCCCCCGGACCTCCCCCGGAATTTCCTCCTACTATCCTTCCCCAACCAATGGGAACTCTCCAAGAGTCTGGTAACATGAGTCCGTAACATGAGTCCGGTAGCAGGCCAAGGTGAACAGCGGGAGTCCAATTTCCATAAGAATGTAAATCTTAACATAATCATCTCAGTGGCTAGCTGGCGTCACGTCACTTTACAACCAAAGGTGCCATACATCGTATATTTGCTTGTGGCTCCTAGCATCTGCCCCCTTCTGTTTAATTAAGCAACAAGCAATGTGGCTAGGGACCGTGCCTGGTAGGTTGTCCAATTTAACATATGGTTCTTACCCGTCATGGGAGAACTGACCTTTAGGCGTCAGCTTCCTGTCTTAGGTTGAATCCACTGTAATCAGATCAACCCGTCACTGACTACCGGTCCAGCATTCAGCCATGCTTGTGGATAGGCCTATGCACCAGTGGGGGGGTGAGGTTCTTGCCTCACCTCTGTTGGCCCCCAAATTTGCCTTGGTGCCAGTGGGGGGGTGAGGTTCTTTGCCTCACCTCTGTTGGCCCCCAAATTTTAGACCATCACTAGTAGAAGGGAGGAGGATACAGAAATGCCACGACACCAAGCCAATTGATGGCTCCTATGGAAAAATTGCGTCACTGGTGACACCATCAGCAAAGATATGCCAGTATTACCACAATAAACATGGGGTGAGCTGGCAAGGAAATTGCATCACTGGTGACACCATCAGCAAAGATATGCCAGCAGTACCACAATTCGGTGCACCAGATGATATTTCACAATGTATGCAACTGATATATAGTCCAGGCAAGTTCTGTAAGCAGTTCAAATTGGAGGAGTCTATCAATATGTCCATTTCCTCCCAAAGTAAATTAAGTCCTTGATTGAGCATTACTTGTTGAGTTATATTCATTGATGCATCAGTTTATACAGTTTACTGTGATAGCTATCATAGAAGCTGTAGTTTGGTTTTATCTCAGTCTTCACCGGAATTGGGATGGAGATGGAAATTCTGGCAATGATGCTAAAGAGACATTATCCTGAACAGAATTATTAAATATAATGAAAAGGAAAGGTGAAAGTAAACAAACAGATCTGTTAAACTCCTTTAAAAACAATCCTTAACAGCTGTTTACCTAATTTAAATTAAACCATATAAATCACGTGAATAAAGAAAAAATTCGGATCCATTTTTTCATGAGCGCTCCTCATATAAGAAATATGGACATACACACATACAGACATACAACACAAAACAGAAGTGTGCACACAACATACAACACATAAGACAATAGTAAATAAAGGCCTTGTAACTAAGGTGAAATCTCCATTGCAATGTTTAAAAACTCCACAGTCAAAAAAAAAAATAAAAATAAAACACAGTCAAAAAATAAAACTGATCAGAAAAACATTAACCTAGGTTTGTATGAGCTCAAAAAATAAATAAATAAATAAATAAAATAAAATAGAACTTTATGATGTGGGAAAAATGCAATAATAAAATAGATATTGAAAGAAAAAAAAAACCACCTTGGTTAATCACTGTCGCAGATGTAAGAATAGCCAAGCTGGAGCTCTGGATGTCAGCTGTTATGGATTTGAGTCAAATCATCTTCTTTTTCTGTAGAAATTGTTTTAGTTAATCTCTCTGGAATCCAAATCGGTTGCTGTTCATCCTGTGGGAAAACACAGATAGCGCCCCGATTCCAGACTATCACTGGATCCGGGCCTTTCCATTGTCCTGTTAGAATATCTTTCCAAAGTACCTTAGGCTTATGTACATTTTTGGGGTACAAGTGTCTTTCCGCAGCACTAAGTCCCGATGAATCTAAATTTAAAAAGTTTAGAGTAAAAAGGGTTATTTTAAGTTTATCTTTGGGGGATATATACCCCTTTCCAATTCCCTCCTTTTGTTTTAATAAGTACATTTTAATAGTTTGATGAGCTCTTTCAATTATGCCTTGTCCTTGTGGATTGTATGGAATTCCTGTTATGTGAGTAATACCAAATGATGAGCAAAATTGTTTAAAAGAGGAGGAAGTATAACCAGGACCGTTGTCCGTTTTTAACTGTTTTGGAACACCCACAGTGGCAAAATTTTGTAAGCAATGAGCTATAACATCTTTAGTTTTTTCTCCGGCATGAAGGGAGCCCATCAAAAATCCGGAAGAGGTATCAACTGTAACATGTAAATATTTTAATTTTCCAAATTCTGGCAAGTGTGTGACGTCCATCTGCCAAATATGGTTAGGTATCAGTCCTCTAGGATTGACTCCAAGATTAACTTGTGGTAAAAATGTCACACAATTTTGACATTGTTTTATTATATGTCTGGCTTGTTCTTTAGTTATTTTAAAACGTTTTTGTAAAGTATTAGCATTGACATGGAACCTTTTATGAAAATTTATAGCTTCTTCTATTGTGGAGAAAATATGTATGTCATGTGTAGATTTATCTGCTAGTTCATTGCCCATACTAAGGGCTCCAGGCAATCCTGTATGTGCCCTGATATGACCTATAAAGAATGGATCTTTTCGGTCCCAGATTAGACTTTGTATAGCAGAAAACAAAGAGAAAACAGTAGAAGAAGGTGAAATCCTACCAGCATCTTCAAGGGATATTATAGCATTAACTACATACTGACTATCAGAAAATAAATTAAATACAGAATCTTTAAACATCATAAAAGCTTGTAATACTGCATTAAGCTCTACCTTTTGAGCTGATTGTTTGGGAACTAAAAATGTAAAAGTTTGATCAGGAGTAACTACTGCTGCTGTACCATTGTTTGACCCATCAGTGAATATATTTGGAGCATTTATGATAGGGGTTTTTCTTGTCATTTTTGGAAAAACTACAGGATGCTTAGACCAAAAAGACAACAAAGGATTAGATGGTAAGTGATTATCAAATGAAACACTAGTTTTACACATGATTATTGCCCAAGTATTTAACTCATTAGCTAACTCATCAATTTGATCCATAGTATATGGAGTGATAATTTTATTGGGAGAAATCCCAAATACTCCCTTAGCTGCTTTTATTCCTTTGAGTATTAATTGTCCTACAGCCTCAGGATATCTAGTAAGAATAGTGTTAGGAGAATAAGATAAATGTATCCACAATAATGGACCTTCCTGCCAAAATACTCCTGTAGGAATATTTTTTGTTGGTAGTACAATAAATAATAAAGGCAAACTTATATCAATTCTATCCAAATGCATATTTTCCATATACGTTTCAATGATTTTTAATGTTTTTCTTGCTTCAGGCGTTAACATGCGGGGTGAATTTGGATCTGATGGACCTTTTAGAATATCAAATAAAGGTCCTAACTCTCCTGTTGGTATGCCTAGATAAGGCCTTATCCAATTTATGTCTCCCAATAACTTGTGAAAGTCATTAAGTGATTTGAGTTGATCTACTCGTATTTGAATTTTTGGTGGGCGGACCATGGTTGAGGATAATAGAACTCCTAAATAATTAATTGGAAGATTTAATTGTACTTTATCTATTGCTATCTCTAGATTATAATTTTTCAATAAGTTTGTAAGTGTGGCATAACATTCTAGTAATGTGTTTTTATCTTTATGTGACAATAACACATCATCCATATAGTGAAATATTTGTAGTTCAGGATTTTGGTTTCTAAGTGGCTGGATTGCTTTATTAACATAAATTTGACACATAGTTGGGCTGTTAGCCATCCCTTGAGGGAGTACTTTCCATTCATATCTCTGATCAGGACCTTCATGATTCAGTGCAGGGATAGTAAATGCAAAATGTGGACTATCCTCGGGATGAATTGGAATTGAAAAGAAACAATCTTTAATATCTATAGCTAAAACATGCCAGGTTTTTGGTAAAGCAGACAATTGGGGAATCCCTGATTGAGCAGGTCCCATAATAACCATCTCATTATTAATGGCTCTTAAATCTTGTAATAATCTCCATTTACCAGATTTCTTTTTAATGACAAAAATGGGAGTATTATGGGGGGATACGGAAGGTTGTATATGTCCTTCCGCTAATTGTTGTCTGACCAAGTCATGGGCTACTTGTATCTTTTCTTTAGTCAGGGGCCACTGAGGAACCCACACTGGTCTTTCTGATTTCCAAGTAATTTTGATTGTCTCAGTGGCCCTTTCTGAAAACCCAATTCATGTCTATTTATTTCTTGATCTATTTGAATAGGTGCTGTCATACCTTGTTCTTGTTCTCTTAATCTTTTTTCTTTCCTAAAGCCTTGTTTAGCCCTAGTAGTGGGCGCGTTAGGATTGATGTTATTTGTTAATGTCAATCCTAATTGATCTAGGACATCTCGTCCCCATAAATTTACGGGAAGATGATCTAATACATAGGGCTGTATAGTTCCTTCACATCCTTCAGGATCCCTCCAATCTAATACCATAGCACTTCTATGGGGATTTGTTGCCACTCCTAGGCCTCGAAGCGTTTGAGTGGCTTGTTGTAATGGCCAATGTTTTGGCCATTCTTGACGAGAGATGACACTAAGGTCAGCTCCTGTGTCCAGCAGCCCATTAAAGTCATGTCCTTGAATATTTAATTTTAGCATTGGGCGAGAATCTAAATTCAAAGACAGCATAGCCCAATCTACACCTATGGAGCCTAATCCCTTGGAACCTCTTTCTACATTACAACTGGAAAATTTATCATGCAGGCTGGGTATTATTAATAACTGTGCTATTCTATCTCCTGGTGAAATTACTGATATACCTCTTGGAGAACTAGCTATAATTTTTATTTCACCCTCATAATCGGGATCAATTACCCCAGGACTTATCATAAGTCCTTTTAGTGTAGAAGAACTGCGTCCCAATAATAAGCCTACTGTTCCCTGGGGAAGAGGTCCTTTTACTCCTGTGGGAATGATTTGAATTCCCATCTCTGGGGTTAGTACTGCTCTGGCAGAGGCGCAGATGTCCAGCCCTGCGTTCCCTCTAGTTTGTCTGATGAGGGATTTAATGGATAATGCGTCCTGGGCACTACCTTGATGGTGCTGTTGGGTTCCTCCATTGCCCCATATATTTGTGGTTTGGGGCCCCGGGGCATTGGGCCCTCTAGTCCGTTTTTTGGCAATGGAGCTTGATACCTTTCTCCACGATATCGTGGGTAAACACTTGGTCCTTGTCCGTTTTTTGATAACGGAATACCCTCTATGGTGGTTTGAGAACGGCATTCATTAGCCCAATGTTTCCCTCTATGGCATCGTGGGCAAATACCTGGTATTCTATTCCTTTGATATCCAGCTTTGTTAAACCCTCCTCTTACGGGGCAACTCCTTTTAAAATGTCCTGTTTGATTACAATTATAGCATGTTTTTGGCCTGGCATCTAAAGCCTGTTGTACTGCTGCTAAGACTTGCCCTTGTTCATTAATGTCTCTACATAATTTAATATATGTGTTTAAATCTTCATGTCTCCATGGTCTAATGACCTCTCTGCAGCAACGATTTGCTTGGTCATAAGCCAGTTGTTTTATAAATGGCATTACCTGTTTTGTATTACCAAATATCCTAGAGGCTGACTGAATAAGTCTATCTACAAATTCAGCGTAAGGTTCATTAGTTCCTTGTATTACCTTAGATAATTGACCTTGTAAGTCTCCATGCCCCTGTAAAGTTTTCCATGCCCTAACTGCATCTACAGCAATTTGTGCGTATACGCCAGGGTCATATTCAATTTGCTGTCTTTGACCCTCATAAGGTCCCTTTCCCAAAAGCATCTCTATATTTCTTTGAGGATAACCAGCTTCTGCATTTCGCCTAGCTGTCTCCATGCAAAATTCCTCATTGGCAACCTTCCATAACAAATATTGTCCTCCGTTTAGCACAGATCGACACATGTTAGCCCAATCTGCTGGTGTCATGTCCAAGTTGGTAACAGATTCGACCATGCTTATTGTGAAGGGAGCTTGCGGCCCATAGGTCGTTACAGCCTCCTTTAATTGCTTTATTGTTTTGAAATCTAAAGCACGGTAAATTCGTTGCCCTCCTGCCTGCTCAAGTACAGGGCATGCTAATCTTTGGGGTCCTGCCTCAGAATTCCGTCCATCAACTACGGGAGTTGAGGGCCGCTCAGCGGTAGATGGAGCTGTTGGTTGATTTATGCCCTCTGGTGATAGAACGGAGTTAGTAGCAACCTCCTGTTGTAATTCTCCACCTGATGGCTGCTTTTCCTCTAAGCTTGCTTTCTTTAAATTCTCCTCTGTCTGACTAGCTTGAGAGACCTTCTCTTTTGCTTGACCTAGCGTTTTTTCTACCATAGTCTGGACCTCTAACAATTTACTTAGCAGTTTTTCGGTTTGTTTTTTACTGGATTCTAATCTACTATAAAGGTAACGTAACCCAATAAGATAGCATAAAACAAAGCCGAAACAGAATGAAACAAAAATGGAACAGACAATGGTTGTATCAATTTTCTCTTTCTCAGGGCCGAATAACTTCAAACCGTGAGCCAACCATTTTTCCCAGTTCGCCTGAGAAAATTCTAGGGCTAGGGAGCTTGAAATAAAAACAAAATAAATCAAAACAAGAACATATTGTTTTTCTAAATGTTCACCCATTCTGTCGCCTTCCCTCAGGGGCGAGCAGTTTTACTCACCTCTAAGTTTCAGGCGTTCCCCGTGCGGGCCGCCAAATGCCGCAGTCTTGGCTGGGCACAGAATCACGAGCCACTCAAGCAGGAACAAAACTTTATTTCGAAAAAACCGCCGCCGGCAAGCCAAACCCGGTCCTCCCACGCGGGCGTCCACCGGAACCGCGCGTCTCCCGGAACCCGGGGTCCCCCCGGACCTCCCCCGGAATTTCCTCCTACTATCCTTCCCCAACCAATGGGAACTCTCCAAGAGTCTGGTAACATGAGTCCGTAACATGAGTCCGGTAGCAGGCCAAGGTGAACAGCGGGAGTCCAATTTCCATAAGAATGTAAATCTTAACATAATCATCTCAGTGGCTAGCTGGCGTCACGTCACTTTACAACCAAAGGTGCCATACATCGTATATTTGCTTGTGGCTCCTAGCAATAAACAACTTACAAGAAGGAAAGATTTCTTTTGGCTCATGGTTTCAGTCTATGATCACTTGGTTCTGTCACTTTGGGCCTATGAGGCCAAACATGGTAGGGAGCAGGTGGTAGATCAAAACTGGTCACATCTCAGAGGCTGAGAAACAGAGAGAGAGAGAAAGGAGGGGTCAGGGTCCCAAAACCCCCTTCAAGGGCATATCCTAGTGATCCCTCTTCTAACCCTAGGCCCCACCTCATATAGATTGCAACATCTCCCAATAGTGCCACAGACTGGCAACCAAGCCTTTAGCTTTGGGGAAACACTTCAGATACAAACCAAACATGCAGCAATTCTGGTATACCTTGCTCTAAGTACTCACTGTCAGATGTTCTTCCTCCCAGAAATAGTCTGTTTTCCCTCGTCCTCTGTTTTTCTGTGTCTTTTGTCATGAGGAGGGGTTTGTAGAGTAGAACACAGGCCTAAAGCCTTTACAAACTGGTTGTTCAAGCCATTCCTTCACACTGTTTTGCAAAATATTTAGACAAAATTTTGCTGACAGTGCAATAGATAAAAATAGGCATGCCAAGCACACGCCTGTAATCCCAACTGCTCAGGAGGCAGAGGCAGGATGATTGTAAGTTCAAAGCCAGTCTTAGCAAAAGGGAGGCGCTAAGAAACTCAGTGAGACTCTGTCTCTAAAGAAAATACAAAATACAGAATAGGGCTGGAGATGTGGCTCAGTGGTTGAGTTGCCCCTGAGTTAAATCCCTGAGACCAAAAACAAAAAAAAATAGGATGAGGTCCCTTTCCTATCCCATCCCCACTTTTTAAATGCCCTTGAGAACTTGACTGAATGAGTAAGAAAATTCTTTCTTGGTCTTGATGTCTATGGGGTATCTATAAGTATCAGTTTGTACCAGTGGCCAATCAAAAGGATGGGGAACTGAAGACATGTAAGTAGTTTGAGGCTGGGGATTTATTTATTTTTTGGGGGGTGGTGGTACTTGGGATTGAACTCAGGGGCACTCAACCTCTGAGCCACATCCTCAGCCCTATTTTGTATAAAATTTAGAGACAGAGTCTCACTGAGTGCTTAGCACCTCACCATTTATGAGGCTGGCTTTGAACTCGCAGTCCTCCTGTCTCAGCCTCCCAAGTTGCTGGGAGCTGGAGATTGAACCCTGGGCTTCATGGAGGTCAAGCAAGTACTTACCACTAAGCTATATCCCAGTCCTTTTTATTTTTTATTTTGAGATAGTTCTCACTAAATTACCCAGGCTGGTCTTGAACTTGAGATTCTCCTATCTCAGACTTCAGAGTAGCTGGGTTTATAGATGTGTGTCGCCATACTTGGCTAAGACACATACGTAAGATTTTAAGCAGCTTACTATCTAAGTATGCCAAGCTCTTAGGGACTGTGGTCTTAATAAATCCCATCCATAAGAGGCTTTTATCATCTCAACTTTTGTTGCCTTAGTTAGTGCAGGGAAAATCCAATCTCTGGAGGACCTTCACAGAGTAACAGGTCTGTGAGTGAAGGCACCCCCAGATGTCCATGTGCCCACACATCCCTGAGGATACTAGAGATAACATGTGTGTTAAACATCATCCTTAACACCTGAGCAATCTTGGCTTTCTTAAGTCTGTTTTTGAGAGTGAATTTTTTTGATCCTAGGGCTGCTTCTTTTGTGCCCTCTTCAGAAATGCTTCCTACTCTCATTATAAAATGTGTTCCTTGTCTTTTCATAAAGAGAGTCATTGGATTTCATGACTATTGGAATAAATCCACCTTTGTGGATCTGCCTATAGCCAGACAATGGATCATCTACATTAAAAAAAGAATGTTTGAGAACATTCTGGTCTTAAATAGCTCTTACTGGTACCTATAAAAAGATACAAAGGAAAAACAACCACCATGTGTATGTATATACATACATGATATACATAGATATACACATGTATATCATGTATGTGTATATACACATACATGATATACCATATATAGCACAAACACACAAAAAAATCTACATATTTTAGACTAGCTTTAGAAACCTCCTTTGACAAGATTAAAAAGCAGAAATCATATTTAGAACAAAGTTTAAATCCTTGGGCCCTCAATTTCAAATGTTCCTCTTCTAAATTTGGCTCCATTTCCTCAAGTAAATTCCTTTGACTCAAGAGGAAAACATTTATAAAAATTAGTTATTCTTTTTATGTTTGTTTGGAACCAGGCATTGAACCTAGGAGTGTTTAACCACTGAGGTACATTCCCAGTGGTTATTTTTTATATTTTTTATATTTTATTTTGAGACAGGGTCTTGCTGAGTTGCTTAGGGCCTGGCTAAGTTGCTAAGGCTGGCTTTGAACTTGCAATACTCCTGCCTTAGCCTCCCAAATTGCTGGGATTACAGGCGTGCACCACCATTCCCAGCTAATTAGTTTTAATTAACTTGTTTTGAATTTATATGTATGCGACTCTTGGCTTTGGGGGTATCATTAAACAGCTTTTGTTTCCTACTATCCAGCTACTGGGGGCACACAGGTTGAAGGATCTTCAGGTGAAGATGGATAATTGATGATTGGGAACTCCTAGAAATATGTCCAGACAGAAATGCAGGATTATTTTCTGGGTAGCAAATCTTTTCTTTATTTCTGCTGTTTTAAGGTGTGATCTGGATCTAATTATATTCATTTACTAGTGTTAGTCTTGAGTATGAATTATTTTGTAAATGGGCAAAAGAATAAGATATAAACAAACACTTCTCAAAAGAAAGAACACAAATGGCCAACAAATATATGAAAAAAAAAATGTTCAACATCACTAGCAATCAGGGAAATGCAGAATAAAACTACACTAAGATTTCATCTCTAGTCAGAAGGGCAATTATCAAGAATATAAAGAGTTGGGCTGGGGATGTGGCTCAACTGGTAGCGTGCTCGCCTGGCGTGCGTGAGGCCCGGTTTCGATCCTCACCACCACATACCAACAAAGATGTTGTGTCCGCCGAGAACTAAAAAAAAAAATGTAAATATTAAAAATAAAAATTCTCTCTCTCTCTCTCTCTCTCTCTCTCTCTCTCAAAAAAAAAAAGAATATAAAGAGTTATCAATGTTGGCAAGGATGTGGGGGAAAGGGTACATCCAAACATTGTTGATGGGACTGCAAATTAGTGCAACCATGCTGAGAGCCATAGCCAAGTAAGAATGACGCTCGGCAATTTCCTTGTCAGCCTACTCCATGTTGCTTAGAGGGAGGACTCTCCATTGTGGAAATGGGCTTGCCTTGGACCCAGGTCATTTGCAGTGACATTGCATGATTGTTTGAGAAAGGTGACCCTGCTCAAGGACAATTGTGGATCCGGGTTTAGGGAGGATCCTGCTGGATTAGGGTGGGTCCAGGTTTAGGGTGTATCCTGCTGGGAATAGGGAGTATCCTGCTACCTCAAGCGCCCACTCCTTGAGTTTAGGGTGGTTCCAGGTTTAAGGTGGACCCTGCTGGGAATAGGGCGTATCCTGCTGCCTCAGGCGCCCACCTGCTCCTTGAGTTCCCGTTGAGTTCTCCCGGGATTCAGAGAGTATTTTGGGATGCAGAGCCGAGTGGAAGTGTGTATTTTCCCCAGAACGTGCGTGTAGAGTGCTGGTGAGAGTTCCGGAATAAAGAATTGCTGTTTGGGGCTGGGGATGTGGCTCAGGCGGTAGCGCGCTCGCCTGGCATGCGTGCGGCCCGGGTTCCATCCTCAGCACCACATACCAACAAAGATGTTGTGTCCGCCAATAACTAAAAAATAAATATTAAAATTCTCTCTCTCTTCTCTCTCTCTCTCTCTCTCTCTCTCTCTCTCCCCCCCCCCCCTATCACTCTGTCTTTAAAAAAAAAAAAAGAATTGCTGTTTGAATCTACAAGGCTGTGAGTGGCTCGTGATTTTGTGCCCAGCCAGACTGCGGCACAACCACTCTGGAAAGCAGTATGGAGATTTCTCAAAATTGGAAATGAAACCACCATATGACCCAGTTATCCCACTCCATGGTATTTATCCGAAAGAACTAAAACCATCATACAGTAGGGACACAGCCACATCAATGTTTATAGCAGCACAATTCACAATAGCCAAAATAATGGAATTAGTCCAGATGCCCATCAATAGATGAATGGATAAAGAAAATGTCACTTCTGAGTAAAATAGAATTTTACTCAGTCATAAAAAAGAATGAAATTATGGCATTTTCTGATAAATGGATGGAAATGGAGAACATCATGCTAAGTGAAATAAGCCAGACTAAGAAAATCAAGAGTCAAATGTTTCTCTCATATGTGGAAGCTACAGTAAAATAAGGGGAAGAAAAGGTAAGGAGGAGATTGGATATCACAAAATATAGGAAGATCAGTGGAGTAGAAGGAGATCAATATAAAGACAGAACAGGAGAGGGGAATTGAATCAAATCATGTTATGTGCATGTATAAATATATCACAGTGAATTCTACCTTTATGAATATCTATAAACCATCAATCAAAAATAAATAAATAGAGGCCTGGGGCTGTAGCTCAGTGGCAGAGCACTTTCCTAGCATGTGAGAGGCACTGGGTTCGATCCTCAGCACTGTATAAAAATAAATAAAATAAAGGGATGCTATCCCTACACAACTATGGAAAAAAAAAACAATTAAAATATTAGATAAATAAATGAAGAGTGAAAGGAAGACCAGTAGAGTAGGGGAAGAAGAATAGGGGGAGGGAGGAAAGTAGTTGGGAAGGGGAGACTAGGGAATAAAATGGGAGTAAACCAAATTCCATGCATATATGATTTTGTCAAAATGAACCCAATTATTATGTATAACTATAATATTCTAAAAAAGAAAAAAGAATTATTTTTTATTAATTCAAAATAATAATTATTATTTTGAATTGCACTGTGCCTTTATGCCATATGTCACATGTGATACCTGTGGTTTAGAGTGTGCTAGGAACTTTTTGTAGTTATTTGTTTTACTTTTTCTCTCCTGAATTAAAATGGAAACATAGAAAGAAATCAGTTTAGTACAGATTTAAAAGATAAATAGCTTTAGAACAGAAAAATCTTTTGATTTCCATCTTAGTCAGAAATCTGCTTTTAATATAAAATAATAAATTAAATGTGTGGAATGGATAAGTCAATTCTGTAGTTGTTCAGGCTGCAGTATAGTTCTCAGGGGAATTAAAGGCGATTGTTGTGCGCTGGGTTCAATTCCCAGCACACACACACAAAAAAAAAAAAAAAAAAAGAAGAAAAGAAGAAAGAAATAAACCTCTAAACACAGTTTAAAGCCCATCTATTTTCAGAATGCTTACAGATACTATGAAAAATCAGGACACTGGAAATGGGACTTTCACATCCTTAAAAAAAGAAAGAAAACTCTAAGTAGTGATTATATAAACCACTAATAGGCAAATATGTCTCCCCAAACTCCTTGCACCTCCTTGGTGAAAACTTACAGTATTTCTCAAGAGAAAAAAGAGAATTAGCAAAGAGGCTTTTTGTTTGTTTTACACAGACCAAACTGCTATGAAAATGCCTTTGCTCAACATTTAGTCCACAGCTTACAAGATTTAAAAACTGTAAAATCTGTTGCTATGTATTTATACATGTATATGTATTGTAAATGTGTGATATTTTTTCTACATGGATTTATAAGAGCTCTATAGTAAGAAATCAGCTTAAATGGAAGCTGATGTTCAGGTTGTAATTTTCAAGGCATATCTATTCTCTCTATGGGAGTCGAGCTCCCTCATCAAAACTTCTCTGTCAGCTGACACCCTCTTTTCTTAAACCTCTGCTAACTATATCTTCATCTTTGAAAAAGTCAAGATCTTTCCAATTGATTTCTCTAAGACCTGATCTTTCCATTTTCTTCCACACCCCTGCTTCCTTCTGTGACCTTAAGGCCCTTGATGAACACAGAAGAGGTGACACTAGCCATCTTTGTGGGGTCTTCTGCCTTCCTCATGGAGCCCCAAGAACTATGGGTGGATTCCTCTCAGGTCTGCTCTGCTCTCTTTTGATTAAGTTCCTTGCTAATAAGGCAGCTTAGAAACAGAAATAAATTAAAGAGTCAGCTATTTTGAACAGGTATCTGAATTTTCTCCTAAGCCCGTTATCAAACATTCTATTTGACTCTTGGCTAAAAATATTAAGTGAAAAACTATAAGATCTTTGTATATATTTTACATATTTAAATTTGCATGTGTTTGTGGTAAGTTGTATCAACATATACATTTATCTACCCCATGGGTTTAGATATTGTCTACATAGTACTAAGTTGACTTTAAAAAAAAAAATACTTGCAGACTAAATATAATTAACCCAAATGTATTTCAAGTTCATGTGTCTTTAGTAATCATTGATAAACAAAAACATTGTTGATCTAATTAAAACAGACATGGCTACTGACATTAAATTTAATACAGACTCACAACTTTGATCTCTATTAAGTATTCAAGATCATAAAAATGTGAGTTTGGGGGCTGGATGTATAGCTCAATGGTACATTTGTCTAACATGAACAAGGCCTTAGGTTCCATGCCCAACACTACACACACACACACACACACACACACACACAGGGAGTTTGACCTAAGAACAAGCAAACCAAATAGATATAAATGGGATAAAAACTTATAAAGTATTTTAAACAACATTTGTGTTTTATAACATATTTACTTTACAAATTTCTCTAATCCATAGAGTTTTACTAAGTGAAATTAAATGATGGATATTTATTAAATATCTAGATCATTTCCAAATAAGATAAAATACTAAAACATTAATTGCTAAACATAGAATCAAGTATATTTACTTTTGGCTTCTTAAATGTTATAGAAAGACTAAACATATTTGGTCTGTTAATAAATATGTCCTGTTCCACATTAAAATATATCTCTAGAGATTATTAAAGGTCTGTTAGTCTACCAAATGCTGATTAATGATTGCTAGGAATTAAAATCCTAGTTAATATATAAAATTAAAACTGTTAGAAATAAAAAAAGACAAATTCAATACACAAAGCATACAAGAACACCAGGGTATGTTCTAGAAAAAAAAGTTCTGAGGAAAACATGGAGATGCATTTTTGTTGACGAGAAAGTAACTTTGTCTCATTTGAAGAATATTTAACAACTGCTTCAGAATTTGAAAATTTTTCTGATTTATAAAATGTACAAAGAAGTACCACGCTACCAGAAACCAAAGTGGACAGGAGTAACTATACTTGTATCAGATAAGACAGAATTCAAATTTTAAAAAAACTGTAAAAAGAGACAAAGAGGTCACTATAAAGGAATCAACTCAACAAGAAGAAAAGATGATTATGAATATATATGTACTCTGTAGAAGCACCCAGTTATACAAAGCAAACATTCTTCCATCTACAGGGAGAGCAAGGCTCTAACACAATAAGAGCTGGGGGTTTCAATGTCCCACTTCCATCAATGGACAGATCATCCAGACAAAAAAAAATTAACAAAGAGACACTGGAGCTAAACTGTGCTATACACCAAATGGACCTCAAACACATTCAACAAAACATTTCATCCACCAGCTGCACAATACACACACTTCTCATCAGCACATGGGACCTTTGCCAAGATAGGCCATATGTTAGGCCACAAAATGAGTCTCAACAAATTCAAACAAACTGAAATCATAACATGTATCTTCTCCCACCGCAATGGAATAAAACTGGGAAATGATAATAAGCAGAACAGTAGTCATTGTAAAATACATGGAAATTTAACACTGTTCTCATGAACAATCAATGGATCAATGAAGAAGTCAAGAGAGAAATTTTAAAATCCCTTGAAACAAATGAAAATATAAACACAGCATATGAAAACCTATGGGATCCAGGTGTGGTGGTGCACGCCTGTAATTCCAGCAACTCTGGAGGCTGAGGCAGGAGGATTACAATTTCAAAGCCAGCCTCGGCAATGTAGCAAGACCCTGCTTCAAAATTAGGAAAAAAGGGTGGAGGAAGCTGGAGATGTGGCTCAGTGATTAAGTGCCCCCTGGGCTCAATCACCAGTACCAAAAGAAAAATTAGGATGGTAGGAATGTACTTCAACATGATAAAGCCCACAGATGACAAATCATAGCCAACATCATACTAAATGGGGGAAAAGCTGAAACCATTTCCTCAACAATCAGGAACAACATAAAGATGTCCACTTTTACTACTCTTATTCAAAAAACTGGAAATAAAAGAGATAAGAGAAATAAACAAAAGGTATTCAAATAGAAAAGGAGAAGTTCGAATTACCCCTTTTTGCAGATGACATAATTTTACGTATAAAAGAATCTAAAGACTTTCCTCCAAAACTGTTAAAACTGATAAATGAAAGTTTGTAGCTAACTTGAGTAACTTAGTAAACTCTGTCAATCAGTCAATAAAGGGCTGGGCCTGTAGCTCAATAGTAAAGCATCCCTAGGTTCAATCCCCAGTATTGGACAAAATAAATAAATAATTAAAATAAAAAAGAAATGACGTTTAACCTTATTTGAGCTCTATTTGTACAAATTTATTATTAATACATAATAAATAATAAATTAACACATATTATGTGTTCCAAAATTTTATGGGATTCCTGGAAATCTTATGTCTTAGTACACATAAGCAATCATAATTCTGGTTATATTAAATTGCTATATGGCACAGAAATAACCAAATATCCTCATTCATTATTGAACTCTTATCAAATCTTTAACCATTTTAAGTTTTGATGTCACCAGTTAAAATGCTTTAGTCTGATGCATCTTCTGAAAGGTCTTCTCAAGTATCTGTAATCCAAAAGTGTTGTATCTTAAAGAGGTTCATGGAAAGGGATAAAAAGAACTCTGACTAAAATTTTAAGATCATATCACTGGACTAAGAATTTCAGAACTTTTTAGAACTAGCCTCCTAAAACTGTTAACCCAACATCAAATAGAACAAGAATTAACTACATGGAACTGAGATGATGAGAATTATGTCTTTTTATTTAAAATATTGCTGGGTTTTGGGGGGTTTGTTTTCGCAGTTTAAGGATACTTTTTTCTTCTTGGCTAACTATAGCTCACAGCAATTTGGTAAAGTGTACCTTTTGTAAACAGAATTTAAACATTTACCTTCCTCACTAACTAACCTCTCAGAATTTGGAAACTATGTATGACTATTCTTAATTTTAAGGCAATAGATTATTTGCATAAATTCAATAAGAATCCTTTCTTCTTGTAACAGGCCACAATTGTATTTCCTGGTTATGTTACAAAGATTTTGTCTGGAATATTATATCTTCAGATATAACAAGACTGCTTTAAGGAACTGTGTGGGGACAACAGGAGTCCCCTGGAAAATGGACTTGGTACTTCAAGTGCATAGTTCCCTTCCAGGCTTCCTGGCCTTGCAGGTAAGTATGGAATAAGACTTTATGGGGTAATCACCCCCTGGCTGTGATTTCCCTCTTTTGCATGTTAACAAATTGTTTTTTTAAACACTTAAGAAACTCAAAACTTTCTTTCTTCATTTATTTTTTAATATAAATAGCTAAAGTGGTTCTTTCTTTATTTTTGTGGTGCTGGGGATTGAACCCAGGGCCTTGTGCATGCAAGGCAAGCACTCTATCAACTGAGCTATATCCCCAGCATGTTAACAAATTGTATACCTTTCTCCTTTAAAAAAAAAAAAAAAGTCACTTTCTGACAGACCCAGGAACCTTGGAAACATCAAGAGGAGAGGAATTCACCTGAGTACTGTATAAGTGAAACCTGATGATGAGTCCTTGACTTAATTTCCAATTTTTAATGGGCTTTTGAATTTATAATTTATTATTTTTATTTTTCATTTCTTTTTTTTTCTTTTTTCTTCTTTTTTTCTGGTGCAGAAGATTGAATCCAGGACCGTGTGTGTGATAAGCATGAGCTCTACTACTGAGCTCTACCCCAGTCCAAGAGGTTTTTTAAAAATGCCTAATCTGAGATTCCTTATTAAAAATTCCATCAAAGCACATTTTAAAAGGGCTTATATGGTCAATTACTTCTTGCTGCACTTGATGCAAATAATCAGGCCAAGTTTAGTGAGACTAAAATCTCATTTTATAAATAAATTAAGCTTACTATGATTACCTTTGATAAAATTGAAGAGACAAGAGAAAAAATAAACTACCGTGTACTTGTTATTAGATTCCAGGTTTGCTCATTATTTTTTTTTTGAGATTTTTGTTATTTACTTGCAATTTGAGTTATATCCTGAATTTTTTCTTGCTACAGTTATTAGTCAGATTTGCATTACTATAAACAAATACCTGAGAAATAACTTTTAGTTGAAAAGGTTTATTCGGCTCACGGTTATGGAGGTTTAAGGGCCTGATGCCTGCCTGGGCTCAGTTCTGACAAGGACCTCATGGCAAATGGCAGATGGCAATAGTGAAAGCATGTGTCAGAGCAAGTAGTCACATCCTGATCTAGGAGTTAGAGAGAGACTGAGAGAGAGAGAGAGAGAACCCACAATTCCTTAGGCTCTTCTACTAGGCCTTGCCACTTAAAGGTTCTACCACTTCCCAATACCACTAACCTGGGGACCAAGCCTCCAATCTCAACAGACCCTAGGAAAATACTCAAACCACGCCAAATCCCAGTATTCCATCCCTCACTCCAAGGGTTGGTGTCCATTTCACAACTCAAAAAGGATTCCTTCCAGGGGCTGGGGCTGGGCCTCAGCAGTAGGGCACTTGCCCAGCACATATGAGGCTCTGGGTTCGATTCTCAGCACCACATATAAATAAATAAAATAAAGGTCTATCAACAACTGAAAAAAAATTCATTCCATCCCCAAGAGCCAAACAGCCTGAGCTATTGCAGTATTGATTAAAAAGTCCATGTGCAAAATGATCTGCTAACCTAATGTTATCTCACCTACACTAGGAAAGTCTTTAGGAACCAACTTTCTTTTTTCTTAATTTTTTTTTTTTTTTTTTTGGCACTGAAGGTTGAACCCAGGGACACTTAACCACTGAGCCCTTTTTTGTATTCTATTGAAACAGGGTCTCACATAGTTGCTTAGGGCCCCACTAAATTACTAAGGCAGGCTTTGAACTCACAATCCTCCTGCCTCAGGCTTCCAAGCTGATAGGATTACAGGTGTGTGCCAGGACATCCAGATTAGAAAGCGACTTTCAAAGTTGCCTCCAGGTCACTGTAAAAGGATCATTTCTGTAAGGAGGCGCTCCCCCTGTGGGTTGAAAATCAACTTTCAGCTCTGTTTGGCAGGCAGATAATATACATAAACAAATAAATATGTGTGTGTACACACACACACACACACACACACACACACACACACACACACATACAAGATTCTCCAGAAGGATATACACAATCCCTTGGTATCTGTGGGGGATGGTTCCAGAACCCCCCCCCCCACAGAAACCAAAATCCATGGATGCTCAAGTCCCTTGTATATGACATAATATTTGCATATAACCTATGCAAACCCTCCCATATACTTTTTTTTAAATCTCCTTTGGTACTGGTGGTTGAACCCAGGGGTACTTTACCACTAACTATATCCAGAGCCTTTTTTTTTTTTTTTTTGAGATGAGGTCTCACTAAGTTTCTGAGGCTGGATTCAAATGAGATTCTCCTGTCTCCTGAGTTGCTGGGATTAGTCATGCATCACCATGCCCAACTCTCAGATATTCTCAAATCATCTTTAGATTACTGATAATACCTAGTGCAATGTAAAAGAGATATATATATATATATATATATATATATATATATGTATGTATGTATGTATGTATTTTTTTAATGTATGTTTTTGGTACTGGGGATTGAACCCAGGAGTGCTTAACCACTGAGCCACGTCCCCAGCCCTTTTTATTTTATTTAGAGACAAGGTCTTGCTGAGTTGTAAATGCCTCTCTAATGGCTGAGGCTGGCTTTGAACTCTCAATCCTCCTGCCTAAGCCTCCCAAGTTGCTGGGATTGCAGGTGTATACCACCACAGCAATAAACACAATGTTTCTTTTAATTTTTTTTTTAGCTGTCAATGGACCTTTGTTTTATTCATTTATATGTGATGCTGAGAATCGAACCCAATGCCTCATATATGCTAGGCAAGCACTCTGCCACTGAGCCACAACCTGGGCCCCAAGAGACACAATTTTTAAAAGATATTTTTTATCTGTGTGTAATTGTATCCACGGATATGGAAACTGTGGTCACCAGGGGTTAGCAGTATCTTTAAGTAATGGGATTATAAATAATTCAAGTTTTTATTCTTGCTTACTTGTGTTTCCCAAATATTCTACAAAACACATTGCATTTCCTCAAAATTAAAGAGAAATTTTAAATCAGTTTTCTCTACCTAATTGATTTTTAAAGTTCCATGCATGAAATATCAGATTCAGCATCAAGATCACTAAGGTGAGGTTAGGGAATTAGCTCCATGGTAAAGCGCTCGCCTAGCACACAGAAAGCCCTGGATTCAATCCTTGGCATTGGAGGAGACACTGGATCATTAAGGAAGAGGCATTTTTGATGGTAACAGGCAGTTGGGCTCATCTCTTTCCTGAGCTTAACCAAGTTTGGTGCCTTCTCAGACTATTCTTCCTCTTGAAATGTTCCCTATTGTGCCTCTCTAAACCCCTTTCATCCTTTAAAGCTCAACCCAATTCTGTGCACCCCGCTGGGGTTATTTTAGCCCAAGTTATACTTAGGCATATGCTAATTCTTTCCTGGTTTCCTGTCTCTTCATTTCAATCAGACCATAAGCACCCCGAGGGTAAAACTCTTGAATCCACCTGTTTGGACTCTTTACAGTGCCTTGTACTCGTTTCTTCTTCTTATTTTAATTTTTTTTTCTTTAGTTGTAGTTGGACACAATACCTTTATCTTATTTGTTTTTTTTTTAATGTGATGCTGAGGATCAAACCCAGTGCCTCGCACATGCTAGGCAAGCGCTCTACCGCTGAGCCACAACCCCAGCCCCTCATTTTCTCTTAAATGAGATAACAAAAGTGAAATGATGCCTGCCATACTGTAGATAGTTAATAAATGCTTGTTACACCTGAGAGGATAAATTGTCAACTCAAAGTTAACAAATGAGGGAGAAAATAATCACTCATTAGAAGATAAGGCAAGAGCAAGATCATTAGGCAACTGGGAACCAGCACCCCTGCCGGTGATGGCTGTGACAGATTTCACTGGAAGGAATGGAACACCAGATACAGAATGAAGCAAACATTTTTCAACTCACTAAAAGTCAGTGAGGATGTTTTGTATTAATCCAGTCTTCACACAAGAAACACCTTCAAACTACTTTACACTGAAAGAACATTTCGCCTTCAGCAATGATGGGACTACACTTGCAATAGCATCATCATATATATATATGAAATGGATGACACAGAACATCCTGAAGATGGTATCTTCATTCGCCAAGAGACAGATGCAGAAACAAAACCCAAGTCCACCTAATCATCTCGTGAAAATGGTTTCTCTATGAAAAGCTTTGTTTGCTTCCTACAAATACATGCTTATCCCCTAAGGGATGTGTTATAGTCATTGTGGACGTGTTATTTAGTATGTGGATTTGTTTTTTTGTTTTTTTTTTTTTTTTTGTCTTACAAGAAATTTGCCTGTTTACTTTTTAATAGTTTGTTTAGGATGAGGAGTCTGTGCCCTTACACAGTAGTGTGAAGAATTCCTCCCATCTTCCCCCAAGTAAGCTCAGTTGCTGTTTATGAGCAGTTCCAGCTTTTTTTGTAGTATAATCTAAACCTGTTATTTCCCTGTTGTATAATAAATCAGATTCGGCACAAAGAAAGAAAGAAAGAAAGAAAGAAAGAAAGAAAGAAAGAAAGAAAGAAAGAAAGAAAGAAAGAAAGAAAGAACATTTTGATTGTCTTAATCAGTTTATTTGCTAATTTGGGGTTTAATTTAATAGGCTTTTGTATTTTGTCTATGGATTATTCTGTGTACACCATCTGCCTCCAAAGGAGATAGTTTAAAGTTGATGTTTTCTAAAGACTTTTTAAGAAAACTGTTTTGTGTCTTTCTAGTTGACTTTTTAACAAGCTAGCGGGACACATCTGTAAGGCAGACTTTCTGGGATGTTTCTGCTCAAATTCATTCATTTGTCCACCTGCTCTAAAATCTGAAAGACCTTGATTGGGAATCAAAGTGATTTATTCTGTGCTTTGGGACAAGGCTTAGAAGGCACATCCCCAGAAGATAGCAAAAGCATTCACAGGGGACATAGCTCCATGGCAAATCCTATGCCTCAGGTTGCAAGACCCTGAATTCAACCCCCAGCACCAGGAGGGAAATAAAGCACTTACAGTAATTAAATGTATCCTAAAATATTCTCTTTCCAGGTGCTCTCCTCTGTGTTCCTCATCTTCATTACCACACACTCAGAGATGACTCACAAATTTACATCTGCAGTCCAAGACATGTTTCAAACCTGATTGTACAGCTGGCCATTTTTCCTGTCCTCCTGGGGTTCTCAGGAGGCTGGCTGGGTGTGGTGGCACATGCTTGTAATCTCAGCAGCTCAGGAGGCCAAGGCAGGAGGATCGTGAGTTCAAAGCCAGCCTCAGCAAAAACGAGATGCTAAGCAACTCAGCGAGACCCTGTCTCTAAATAAAATACAAAATAGGCTGGGGATGTGGCTCACTGTTTGAGTGCCCCTGAATTCAATCCCTGAAACCCCCCCCCAAAAAAAGGTGCCCAAGCTTCACATAAATTCATGCTTTTCTTCCCCCTACAACCACCAATACTCCTCAGCTGGTGTCTGTCTCTGGTCACCTGTCTCAAAGTCATCTCTTGAACAAGCTTGAAACTCAGATGTTATCTATGACAACTCTTTCTTTCTCACCACCATGCCATTCTGTTGAAACTCTGCCTTCTCCTCCATTCTCCACCTCCTTTAGTCAAAGTTGTCTATTCTAATAAGCTCTTAAGTGGTCTACCTAGATCCCTCCTAACCTCACTCAAACTCATGTACCATATTAGAGCAGAAGAAAAAAAAAGAAAGAAAGAAAGAAAATGCAGCTCATATCCCACTCCTGACCCTCCACTATCATAGATCTTTTGCACGGGCTGTTTTCCTAACTTTAAATACTCTTTTCTCCATAATAATTCCAACTTTTTGACATTTCTGATCAAGCATTGGTTTCCTGAGAAACTTTCCTTGGCTTTTAGACAAGGTCAAATTCCCCTGTCTCCTAGCACCTTGTATGTCTCCTTCATAGGCTCATTCACTTGGGATTTGACATATATATCTGTGTTATTATATTGTCTCACTCACTAGTCTAAGCCATAAAAGCATAGATTATGTCTGATTTATTTTCCTCATTGTATCCAAAAACCTAGCACAGTGTCTGCTATCTAGTAGTTGCTTGAGAAATATTTACAAGGTGAATAAAAGCATACATAAAATGCAAATAAGAAACATTAAATTTTTTACCAAGAACAAGTTTCGGTGACAGATTCCAGGAAGATAAAGTATTTTCTTGAATAAAAGAACATATGAAAAAATGCCTGGCACACAGTAGATGCACAATTTTGCAAAAGTCATCGCCTTTATAACTTTCTGAGGGCCAATATATGCAAGCTGTTCCTCTGTTTATGGAGAGCAAGACCGAATCAATGTAATTTGCTTCCAGGATGCTAATAATGAATTGTTGCTTTTTGTCTGTTTCTGCTTCCTAAACATTCTTTGCTTTGTGTAAATTTACTGTGACCACACAAGACATCAGGCCAAATGAAGGAAAGAGTGGCAAGAATTTCCACTTTGCAAGTTGGGCAGGATGCTTTGAAGGGACAAAGTATAGGTCTCCCCATTAAACAGATGCCCAGCTGGCTAGTCTTAAGGTTCGGATAAAGACTGTTTTCTAGAAAGGGAATTATCTCTAAATACAGGTCAGAGAATTCAGGTCTTCAAGTTTAGTTTCCTCTGTGTGTGAATGAGAATCAAAGGAAGAGAAGACAAAGTGTCTATTCTGCATGAGTTCACTTAAGGACACATCCCAATAAGGAAGAGCTGTGAGGCGTATGATTGTTTTATAAAGCAGTGTAAAGAGAATTGTTTGGCACTGTATGGGTATGACAGACTCACAACAATTCATTTCTTTAAATATAAATCCCCAAATCACCCCATCTAAAATTATGTTTCCTACCAAAATTGAAACTACACAGAGAAATGAGCATAGGCCTGGGGGTATCTCCCTCAGCTCTCCTGAGATAAATATTTGCTCTTTCATCTGTAAGAATCCTGGTCAAGACAATTCTGGTGCCTGTCCCATTTCTCTTGACACTAATTAACACTGTGGCTCTCACAGGGTCTCAGTTCTTCACATAGAAAATGACAAGGTTCTTACGTTTAAGTCCTTAAAGGCCCTTCCAGTTCTGAATCCTCTGATTCAGGCCTGAATTCCTGCCAACAGATTAGAGTAGTAAGTCACCTGGGTGGTTTGTCCGTTGTGTGAGCATTTAGCAAAGAGGTTCCCTCCTTCTGGGAAGGGTGCATTCATGGGAGGGATTCCATGTCACCTTACTAAAGGGAGCAGAGGATAAACCTATCCTTTCATCACAGGGGCATTAGTAGCCTCCAGGTGGAAGCTGACTGGATAAGTGTTGCCCCAGCCAGCAATGCCCAGATTTCCCCTCCTCCTGCAGCCTCCTCAGCATGTGGGCCCTGGCCTCACCGGCACCTCCTATAGCACTGACCCACATGATTCAACTGGAGAAATTCAAGACCCTTAGGTTTACAGAGCAACCCTCCATGCATTTAAACCAAAAAGTATTCTCTCAAGGAAACTTCTAGCAGGGTTATTCCACAAAGGAGATGTCTATACTAGAAGGACTTTTACAAACAGGAGGCATAATCACTTTCTGCTTCCTTCTCCAGCAGAGAGGAGAAACACTACTTTTTTCCCCTTCCACATGAGGCACCTTGTCCCTATAGAAGGATGTACCTTGGGCAGGAAGACCAATGTCCACTTCTTGGTCTACAGAAAAGTTTTGTTTGTTCAACTACTCATCCAGAAAAAGATTATAAATTTAATTTCTTTGCCTTATTTCACAGATGATAAATCTGCAGCCTTGTTCAGGATATATATATATAAATATTAATGTTACACCAAATAGAATATGTCAAACTAATTTTCAAATTTAATACCTATCACTACACCATCTCTAAAAATGTAGCAAAATATAATCTGGTTAAGACTAATACTGTATAAATCGAGATGTGTACTTGGCTATAATAAACATTTGTCATTTCTTGAACAAACTTTTCATCAACTCCTTTCTGAATAGTATTGGTGTTAGTTGAGTCAAAAATTGACTTTAACCTTAAGACAAATGAAAAAAATAATGATTTTTCTGTGTTGAAAGTCCACAATATGAGCTCATCCTTTTAGTATCCAGGCTTACAGGCTCATCTTGAATATT
This sequence comes from Spermophilus citellus, assembly GCF_964194105.1. NCBI lineage: Eukaryota > Metazoa > Chordata > Mammalia > Rodentia > Sciuridae > Spermophilus > Spermophilus citellus. Next base: position 223,445,154 of record NC_138182.1, on the reverse strand, counting down.
TTTAGCCTAAGCCAATCTCTCAATATTTATTTTGAGAATGTAAATAACACAGGTTCCTTCTGGTAATGCTATCTACACTCTGAATAAGCAGGGGCTGATCATCCACTGTTGTCATTGGTGTCTAGAGGGTTCTAGTTCGCCTTCTGGGCGTCCACAGGCACCACCCTTGTCCTACTAGATTCATTAATAATAACACCAGGAGAATGACGCTTATAATTAACTGACAGACAGCTTGCCACCCTTTTGGAAGTTCTCAAAGCCAAACGCTTCAAACACATGCTCATAATTGTTTATTCGTTGGTCAATTTGCAAGGCACATCTTAGTTTGCTCAAAATAAGATAGCATTTTTTTTCACATTTTAAATTTGAATTACAATACCTCTAAGTTAAACACAGAATGTGTACATAGATACATAAGCCATTTGCATCATAGCACCATCATGAATACAAGTCAACAAGTAGCAACTTTTGTTATAGGAGAATTGCTACTAATGTTGAAAATACTTGAATCCCACCAAATAAAAAGATTATTTCCCTTGTAAGGCAAACTGTGTGCTTCAGCAATGGTGAGTCATAAATGATCCTTTCAAATTCCTTAAGATTTGGGGGAATATGATGACTAAAGTTCTATGTGCTCTCTGGCTTTCTCATTTACCACATTGTAGATTAAATCTTCTAATATTGTTTTGACCATCTTTGCCTCTCTTCTGACTCTATGTACTATTTTTATATAGTGAATTTGTTGACAATTTGATACCCAAAATCCGATGCCTGTTTTCATCTATCTCCATAGTAACTACACATTCTGAACACTGTAAAACATTAGACCAAAGACAAAAACATATAGGTAGGAAGAAATTATAGCCTGGTACATTTGATACTGATTCCATCCTCAGCTTCTTTGTAATGGAATTAATTGATGGTGCCCTTTCAATCACTCTTTCTGTAGAAATGCCATGAAGTTGATGTGTCAAATTGTGGATCATCCTGAAGGACTGCTCAAAATCTAATGGTAAAAACAAATAATTGCTCGGGCTGGGGATGTGGCTCAAGCGGTAGCGCGCTCACCTGGCATGCGTGCGGCCCAGGTTCCATCCTCAGCACCACATACCAACAAAGATGTTGAGTCCACTAAAAAATAATATTAAAAAAAATTTAAAAAATAATTGCTTAGACTTAAGTCCAAAGGGAAGGCAAAGAAGGAAATCAGGCGGAGTTTTCCCAAAAGGAACAAAATTATTACTTCCACCAAGGGAACAATTCCCTTACCCAGCAGGAAACTCACTGGAATTCCCCTGAGTCATTTGCAAATGCTGTTGTTATAGATGTGACATCAACTCACATCCCCAATCATAATCCCATAATTTTTCAATGTGAACTTTCAGTCCCATATGATGATTTTATGGGCCTGCATGTCTTCTAGATAGTTAAAGATGACAGACTCTACAATGATATTTAGCCAAGGAACAGTAAGCCTACGGATCCCTCTCTGGGAGGACTGACCACAACAGCACAGTAACTTACATGTTTATATGCCAGTTTCCCCAGCACCCATCACTATAATGTCCAGGTGTTATAACACATCAAATATTACAACACGAGAGATTGCCAAAGACTTACACAAACTACAGTCATGTATGTTCTCATTGGCAAATGATTCAGATAATTAAAATAAAAACAACATCAACAAAGTTTGTAAACTGAACCTAATATTAAAGAAGACAAATGAAGCTTTCCTTTGTAGGAAAAAAATAAAAGATTATGGCCTAGAATCATGGAATCCTATAGTTGGAAAGTGCCTTAGAGGTTATCTAGTTCAGCCACCCACCTGATACAGAAATTTTTTTCTACCTTGTTCTTGACAAGTGTCCATTCAACCTCTCCTGGCTCATGTCCAGTGCCCAAATGCACACCATCACAACTGAGTCAATATTTGCTTTGCTGAAATTCCACACATTGAGTCTGCTGTCCTCTACAGCTTTTAAATAAGTTCTTCCCCTTCCTATACTAGATCAGTTGGCTGTTTAAAATATGTAATAATAATAATAATAATAACAACAACATCTATTGAGTTCTTTCTATATGCTAGACATTGAACTAGGTGTTTTAGATGAGCTATTTTATTTATGCTCTGATTGATTATGAGCATAAAATCTGGAACCACAATGTCTCCAATTCTGCCATTTATTAGTTGTAAACTTTGGACAAGTCATTTACCTTCTCTGTGCTTCAGTTTCTCAACTGTCGATAATAGTAACACCTACCTCACAGAAGTGTGAAGATTAAACGCCATCATATAGCTGGTGTGAAGAGGCATAACTGTAATCCCAGCGGCTCAGGAGGCTGACGCAGGAAGATCACACGTTTAGAGTCAGCCCCAAGAACTTATATAGGTCCTAAGCAACTTAGTGAGACCTGTCTTAAAATAAAGAGAGGTTGGGGATGTGACTTAATGGTTAAGCACCCTACAACAGTTACTAATATGGCATTATGTAAAAATGTGGATGTGTAACCGATGTGATTCTACAATCTTTGTAATGTTTTGAACAACCAATAAAATAAAATAAAATAAAATAAAATAAATAAAAATAATTCTCAGTACCAAAAAAAAAACTGTATTAGATTTAATAAAAACTTCATGTTATTGTTCTGTTTTTATTTTTGTTTTGTTTTGTTCAGTGCTGGAGATGGAACACAGGGCTTCGTGCAGGCTAAAGCAAACACTTAGATACATTAAAATGGTTTATTTAAGACGAGGCTAGTGGTGCACACCTGTAATCCCAGCAGCTCAGGAGGCTGCATCAGGAGAATTGAGAGTTCAAAGCTAGCCCCAGCAACTTAGCAAGGCCCTAAGCAACTTAGTGAGACCCTGTCTCTAAATTAAAAAAAAAAAAAAAATTAAAAAGGACTTGGAATGTGGCTTAGTGGTTAAGTGCCCCTGAGTTCAATCCCCAGTACTAATAAATAAACTTTAAAAATAGCTTATTTAAGCATTTATGAACCACACAGCACTAGATCCCAAGAATTCAGCCCTCCACCAAGAAAGAGAGAGGGAAAACTTTTTACAAGGCATTTGGAGAAGAAAGACACAGAAAATATTTGATTGACTAAAGGGGAAAATCCATATGTAGAAGCTAGTTGGTAGGTTCCAATTGGTAAAGGTTTTTAGTTAGTAGCTTCTGATAGATTAAGCTTAAGTTACATTTCTCTTGGCCAGGATTATTTACTGGTTTGCTTTCTATAGGAACTCAAAACTCCAGAGCCACTTTACCCTAATAGCTTCCCAATTCATCTTTCTAAGAGCTTGGAAGCAAAACTTGGAGAAACTCTACCCAAATAGAAATAGTTTTGTTAAAACATCATACCATTGGCTCATGTCAAAAAATATATTTTAACATTTATATAGTAGAATTCTATATAGTAATGAAAATGAACTCAAACTTTATGTATCAATATGAATAAATATTGAGGAAAAAAGCAAGTTTCAGAACGATATTATTATATATAGTATGTGTATGTATGTATATATAATTATATATATATATATATATATATATATATATATATAATATAGTATGGAGATACTACATATATCCATTTATATAAAGTTTTAAAACCACAAACTACATTTCACTTGTTTTGGTCACAAACATACATATAAATGTGACTATGGTTTAAATATTTAGATGAGGGCTAGGGGTAGAGCTCAGTGGCAGAGTGCTTGCCTAGCATGTGCAAGGCCCTGGGCTTGATTCTCAGTACTAAATAAATAAATATACATTTGGATGAGAGTGACAAACACCAAATGAATCTAGTGATTACCTCTGGGTCTAGGAGGGCAATGTAACCAGGAAGAAATTACTTCTTAAATTCATTGGAGAGTAAAATGGCTTTTTTTTTTTTTTTTCAAAAAAATTTTGAGAGGTGGTATTGGGGATTGAACCATGGGCCCTACACCTACTAGGCAAGTGCTCTTCCACTGAACTGCAATCCCAACCCATAGTGGCTATTTTAAGTTATATCCTACTAGTGATTCTCAACATATCTGAGGAGGTTATTAAAAATACAGGTGGTTGCCTCCCACCACTAGACTAGAACCTGAGCATCAGTACTCCGCAAAATTCCTCAGTTGATTCTCATGAACAGTCAGAGTGTAGAGCTAGTGTATTTTTTGGTATATCTAAAATAGATAAGAATGCTGAGTATCATGGCAGAGTGCCCATAGTCCAGCTACTTTGGAGGTAGGAAGATCATTTGAGCCCAGAAGTTCCAGACCTATGTGAGCAACATAGTGAGACAACTCCCCCACCCCACCCCCCCAATCAAGAAGAGAGGGAGAGAGGAAGGAAGGAAGAAAAGAAAGAATGACGTAAAGATCATTAAAGTTGGCTTTTGTTATTGATATGTTGGTTTAGTAATAAAAATTTTAAAAAGATTTAAACAATATGTCTTGAAGTCTCTACCTAAGTAAAATGAGAGAACCCTACAACTCTCCAAGCCCAGATATCTGTGAGATCTCTGCTATCCAGAAAGAACCTGCCATGTGCATTATGCAAGAGTGGAAACCAAGCCCAAACGGATCAGGGCAGCAGTATTGTTTAAACTGTCCAGCCAGCAACACGAACAACAAAAAAGGACACCCCCACAGTATTGTTTTCCCTGAGGGGTGAATTTCACAAGTGCTCCCTTGTCTAGGAATACTTTGACGATCACGGCTTCTCTCCTCTGGGCCTCTCTCTGACTGTAATGAAGAAAAGAAGAAAGAGAAGCCGATCTGTCACATCTCCACCAGGCCAACTTGTCAAATTTACATGATGCCAGGCCAGCAGTTACTGTGGCAGGATCACCCTGTGGACAATCTCAGAAGATAATCCACTGCTTCTGAGACAGTCTGCCCTGAAGATGGTCTTGAAACCTTGAGCAGAAGCCAAAGGAAATTTAACAGCCAAGCGCTGGCCCTTGGTTAGCCAGAGAAGGAAGGAGCTCAGAAGTATTGAGGACAGGTACATCCTACCCACTCAGCAACTACTGGCCCTCTCACCCTCTCTCCTCTGCTTCTTACCTTGGACTCTTGCCATCATCTTCTGTTTTTGCACTTATTATTATCTCCAAGTTTTCTTTAGATACAGACAGGGGAAGTTTGGAGAAGATCTAAGGCAAAGATGAAGCAAAAAAAAAAAAATGGGGGGTGGGGGGAACTAGATATTGAACCCAGGGGTGCTTTACCACTGAGCTACATCCCTAGTCCTTTTTATTTATTTATTTATTTGTTTTTATTTTAAGATAGCGTCTCACTAAGTTGCTGAGGGTTTTGTTAAATTGTTGAGGCTGGCCTCAAGCCTCGGCCTCCTCCATAGTCACTATGATTAACAGGTGTCACCACATCCAGCTAAGAGGTAACTTTTGTACCAGGAAAGAATAATGAAATAAATAAAATGTAGAAATAATTGGGAAAGAGATAATTAACAGAATAGCCTTTATGGACTGAACTATTTCCATAGCAAATTAAAATTAGTTTCTCTCATGGAGGACAGAAATGCCTCCTCTGGCAGAAAAACTGGTAGCTCACTATTACACTGTTTATTACACAATTTGCCATCAGTGGAACCTGCAAGTTCAGACAGGGTGTTTAACACTTTAGGTCTTCTTAGTTCACCAGCATACCAGATGGTGGGAATATTTTTGCTAAGAGACTTGGAAATCCACTGGGTGACGAAGCAATCATGGGATTACAAAGAAAAGGGACAAACATATGAAGGAAATAAGCACTGCTGAAATTCATTTCTATTAAAGAACACAAGATTTTCATTTTTGTGGTGCTAGGGATTAAACCAAGGGCCTCCCTCATGCTAGCTAAGCACTCTACCACTGAGTCACACTCCCAGCTCTCAAGATTTTAAAAGCGGAATATTTCATTCAAATATTCCGACTAAGAGGGTTAAAACAGTGCCTTGTTAAAACCAGTGACTATTTTTTCTCAAAAAATGGAATTTTTGTCACTGAGTGGTTCCTTTGGTCCTTTTGTCAAAAGATATTCATTTGTAAAGGTTCAGAGAAAAGGCCTCTCGATTTCCTCTAGACTAGAAGAACAGTCCTGAATTCTGTGGCATGTAAACAAACTTGGGCAGAAGCAGGAAGGTTAGGAACTGCTATTATCCTGGCATGCATTTTTTTTTTCCTCCTCTCCAGAGCTAATCAGCTTAACATCAGAAACAAAAGCCGAGGAATTAAGCTCTGTTCCAAGAACAGTTAATAATATTAATTATGTCGGTGATAAACTAGAAACAACAAGGAAAAATTAATCCAGGATATTTCAGTGTTATTGAAAAAGCAGTGTTTGTCAGATAGAAAAGACCTCAATAACAAGAGAAAAATTATTTTCAGTCTTCCAAAGGAAGTCTAGCCAGGAAGACCAAAGAAGACAAACTGTAATTCTACAAAGAAAAGAGAATAAAGCGATTGGCTATTTTAATAAACACTGAGGTCATATTAAAAGAAAAACATTTTAATGACCCACATGTACTGGTGATTCTCCGGAACTATGTAACATAGTTATCTAACAAGAATGTGCCTCAAACTCAATTAGTCATGAGTGCTGTCATCAAGCAGAGAAGTCAAAGACGTTTCTCTAGCCTGCTGTCTTCAAAGCAAAGACCAGTTAGACAAGTTTCTGGGTAGAAATAAAAATAAATGCAAACAAATTTGGCATCACATGGAGAAGGTAGAATTTGTCAACAAGGAGAAGATGGAAAATTCTTGGTCCCACGTGAATTTAAAACTTAGTGTTCCATTAAAAACTCTAATTAAAAACTTCCATCCATCAGATGAATTAAAACAATACAAACTCTCTATTATCACTTAGGTATCTAAATGTACTACGTCAGCAGATCACTCTGGATTATAAATACATTAATATCTCATACAGATGAGTTTCACATCGAGATGTAAAATGGTTCAAAGACAGTACCTCATTACTCTCATGTGACTGTGAAAAACAGAAAATAAATAAATAAATGGCCAACACAGTTCTAAAATTGCCAAACTAAGTGTTTCCTTGGATGAAGACTGAATTACCATTTGGGTAGATTATGCTTGATGAAAAGAAAATTGGAAAAAGTGATGAAAGTTTCCTCAGAGAAGTATATACACTCTAGAACATTGTCTTCTAAACTATGGGTCACAAGCTTTTAGGTCAAAGGCCATGTTCAAGTTGGCTTCCATTAAGAGCACAGAATTTGTCCCTTACACAATCATTATAATGTAGACTTACTTCTCTAGTCTCAAGGTGTCAGCAGGTAAAATTGATGCATTCATAATAAATTCATCTAGACCAAGTCCATCTGAGATCCCATTGTGAGAGTCTTCCCTCCCTGATATCTGAGGGATTGTGTTGTTTTTGTTTTTGGTACTGGGGATTGAACCCAGGGGTGCTTAACCACTGAACCACATACCCAGCCCTTTTAATATTTTATTTAGAGACAGGGTCTCGCTGAGTTGCTTAAGGCCTCACTAAGTTGCTGAGGCTGGCTTTGAACTTGCAATCCTCCTGTCTCAGCCTCCCGAGCTTCTGGGATTACAGGCGTGCACCACCATGCCAGCATTGCTTGGAGGTTTCATCTGAGTAGTGGTGTCTGCTGAGGCAGATTTCTATCTATTATTGTCTTGAAGGGACATTAGTGGCACCAATCTCATCAGCATCTTTTTCCGTAATGAATACAGTTTCAATTCAAGCCCCCTACTCTCCAACTCCAACCAGACAATCATCTCTCAGCCATTTCTATATTAAATATCTTGAGATACCGTTGCATTCATCATTCACTATTTAGGCATTGGGCTGAATGCTGAGGATGTTGCTAAGAACAATCTCTGCCCAACTCCCTAGTCTCAGAATAATAGAGTTGGGATTATGCCTCCTTGGGGTGAGGAGTTGACAGATGGAATTAGGAAGATAATTCTGATTTCCCACAGTTCCAAGTCTGGGAACAACCTAGAAAAGAATACAGGATGTGGACATCTCTAGATATTCTCCTTAGCAAAGCTAAAACCTGTAACTCTGTTAGATCCCTATAGTGTGCCTTTCAGAAGGAACAGTTGACAATTCTTAAGCACTCAAATGTGTCAATGCTTCCTAATTTACATGCCGATTCTATCCCTAATCTAGCACAACACTCTAGCACAAAAACATGACAACATTTGCAAACAGGTAAATAGTGACTTTACAGAAAGATGGAGCAACAAACCCAAGATCACAAGCTAGCCAGCTGAGAAAACTGGGTTCCAGCCCTACTGGTGGCCCCAGGCCCTGTACCCTTAACTACCATTCTGCATGAGCTGTTGATGCTGTTCCACTTCTCCTCACATTCTGGAATCCTTTACGATATAATGACAATAATTACTTTGGAGGAGAGGTTCTCTGTGATGTAATGAAAATAACTCTTGACAGAATCCTGCTCTTGTCTCGGCTCTGCTAATTATCCCCGTGAACAAGGACAAATGTCTTCGCCTCATCACCTCTCGGTCCCCTCATCTTAAAAAAATGCTGACATGGAACTGAAGGTTCTCAAAAGTCCCTTTCATTCCCCAAATTCCCCAGCTCTAAGAAGTATACTTTCTAAACTGAGGAGTATGTCACAATTTAAATTATAATTCTTAGTCTATAATGATATATTTGAGCTTGACTATAACTTAAAGGGAGCCCCACGAGTTTTTATTTTATAGAAGACTTTAAAACATTGGACTTTGATGAAATTTCAGCTTTAAAATGATCTCATTTCCCTCACCCTTTTCAGAAGGATGATCCTTACTCAGGCAATGCCTAGGACTCATGTGGCTCCTTTCTTGAGGCTGGACAGAGATGGGCGGTGGCATCAGGACCCCTCCCCCACATCATGACCTGTAGGTGGTGTCAAGGGACAGTATTGCTGCATGGAGAGTGGTGGAATGCCAGAAGGTAGGAGTAAGGCAGGTGGTAACAGGGAAAAGGGTGACATTCCCAGCTACCCAAGCTCATTACTAGCATTGACTTTGCATTAGGGATGAAGTTCATACATATTAATATGTAAGTGGTTGCTGACATGTCCATTTGCCCTAACCCACGCAGGCCTTCTGGGTGAACTATCCCTTTTTCTGCTTCTCTTGCTCCAACGCTTGCCTCTATCTGCTTGAATCCCTGCCTTGGCAAAAGCCAAAAGTTTTGGAGTCCCTACCAGGCACAAGGGCACATGCCTATCATCTCATTGACTCTGAGGCTGAATCAGGAAGATCTCAAGTTCAAAGCCAGTTTTGGCACCTAAGTGAGACCCTCTGCAATGCAGTGAGACACTGTTTCAAAAAAAAAAAAAATGTAAAGATTCTCTAATTCCATTTCTATTCTTCCAGTCCTATATCAGGAGCTCCAGGTTTCTGTACTACACAGGAGCTGAAAAAAAAAAAACTATCAGGAAAAAAGAAGTAAGCATACTGAAAACCAGGAAATGGAGCCGTTGACATTAAGAGATGTGGGGTCATTGATTTTTCTGAAGAGGAATGAAAATGCCTGGACCCTTCTCAGCAGACTTTATATGAAGATGTGATGTTGGAGGTCTGTAGAAACCTACTCTTAATTGTTAACAACGGAAACTCCACCAAGGAAACCAGCGGCCACCATCTTGGAGAGCTGATTGCAACAAGAAAACAGGTGTGATTGAACTGAGGATTGAACTGAGCCTCACACATGTTAGGTAAGCATTTAATCACTGAGCTACATTTCCCATCCCTTTTTAGTTTTAGATTGAAACAGGTCTTGGTAAATTGCCCAGGCTGGCCTCAAACTTACAACCCTCCTGCCTCAGCCACCCAAGTAGCTGAGATTACAGGCTGTGCTACTACCCAGTTCCATTTTCTCTTAATTGAGGAGCTATATAAGAAGCAACATGCTACCAGGCATGGTGACCCATTCCTATAATCTCAATGACTCAGGAGATTGAGGCAGAATAGGAAATTCAAGGCAAGCATGGGCAATTTAGTGAGACTTGCTTCAAAATATAAAATAAAAAGGACTGGAGATAGTTCATTGATAAAGTGTCCTTGTAGTTAAATTCCCAGTACTGCCCTTCTCCCAAAAAAACAACATGTAATCTATAAATTACATCTTCCTAATTAAATTGCTGTTAAACATGAAAATAATTATCTGCTTGTGAAAAGGAGTGACTCAGAATATTCAACAGGAGGGGCCTATCCCAAGTAATGAAATTGGATCTGTGGCTCTGAGACTCCCTCTAGGTCTGTTGGATGTGTTTCTTCAAGTGACAAATAAGGACTAATTTCCCAAATTTAAAGCACACACTGCTCATCTCTATTCTTTTTTAAAACTGCTGAATCTTTTTTTTTTTTTTTTTTTGGTACCAGGGATTGAACCCAGGGGTACTTAACCACTGAACAACATCCCAAGCCTGTTTTTAATACTTTATATAGAGATAGGGTCTCATTGGGTTGCTGAGTGCCTCACTAATCTGCTGAAGTTGGCTTTGAACTCTTGATCCTCCTGCCTTAGCTTCCTGAGTTGCTAGGATTATAGGCATGGGCACCAAGCTGGGCTGATGAATCATTTTTATGTTACCTTTGTATTAATTATTATTAATACTGTTAATAATGAAATAATATTTAGAAAATATAAAGTAATGAGCCAAACATACTTAAAAGTGATTTTCAGAGTCTTCATTTTATAGATAAATGGGAAATCTGGCTACATTTTATTCCTGGGGAAATATGTACCTTTCATTAAAAGGCAAATACATGTCATGTGCAGAAACCAACTTTAAAATGAATCAAAGAACATTTAAGAAACACATAGTGCATACACTGGGACAGATGAGGCATTTGAAAACACGAAGGAGAATGAAATTTCACTTAATATCTTAAGACTCTAGGAGCACATACATACAGATACCAAATACTAGTTTGTAAAACAACCCATTTTATACTGCGTAGGAAAATTATAAAAATCAACAACTGATGAAAAGTAAAATTATTTACTTTTTTTTCCCTTCCAAGATGGAAAATAAATAGGTGCTACAGATACTGCAGTACATCTAGCCTTGCTGTACCTTCCCAGTCGTTAAGTCAGAAAGTAATTTAGAATTATCACCAAGGAAACACACAGACCAACCTGGATAACCATGATGTTCTGTGGTAAATTCTGGGGTAATGAGATTCTTAAAAGCTTGGCACATATCTTTATTTTTAATACTTATTTTTTAGTTTTCGGTGGACACAACATCTATTTCATTTTTATGTTGTGCTGAGGATTGAACCCAGTGCCTCACATGTGCTAGGCAGACACTCTACCACAGAGCCACAATCCCAGCCCTTGGCATATACCTTCTATAATGGGTCCACATTTTAAAAAGTGAACATTAGGAAATGGTTCAGGTAGCAATTCAAGGATGAGATGAAGCAAAATTTACATTAACCATCTGATAACATTATAATCTAAAGTGCTTGGCCTTCCCTACAATAAAAACACAAATTCCAGTATTATACCTATATAATACAAAAACATAATGAATTACATTAATATGCCAGATAGTGGCATTTCAGTCAACTATAGACCACACACAAAGGATCCCATAGGATTATGTTGGTGAAAAAAAAAAACTCCAATTGCCTCATGACATCACAGCCATGGTAAAGTCATAAGTGCAATGCATAACCCACTTGTTTATGACACTAATATAAAAAAACCCATTGTGCTCCCAGTTGTATAAAGCAGAACACAGGCAAGTACGTATAACACATGATAATGGTAATAAACAACTATGTTACTGGTTTATGTATTTGCTAGACTAGACTTTTAATCGGCTTATTTAAAAAAATAATAAAACAAAAAGTTAGCCAGGTATAGTGGTAATCTCAGCAACCTGGGAGGCTGAAGCAGGAGGACCACAGTTTAAGGGCAGCTTTGACAAATTAATGAGACCCTGTCTCAAAAGAAGATTTTAAAAAGGGCTGGGGATGTAGGTCAGTGGTAAAGTACCTCTGCGTTCAATCCCCAGTACTGCCTAACCCCACCCCATTAAAAAAAAAAAGAAGAAGAAAGAAATTAAACAGTGAGATGGCCTCAGACAGATCTTGAGGTATTCTAGAAATCACTGCTATCATAAGCAGACAGCTCTATGTATGTTATTGCCTCTGAATACCGTCTAATGGGATAAGATATAGAGGTGGAACAGAATAGTACTGATAATACTGGTCCTGTACAAGCCTTTGACTAATGTGTGACCTTGTGTCTTAAATTTTTTCTTTTTGGTACCGGGGATTGAACTCTTGAATTCAGGATGCTTAACCACTGAACAACACCTCCAGCCCTTTTTTGTATTTCATTTAGAGATGGGGTCTCACTGAGTTGCTTAGTGCCTTGCTAAGTTGCTGAGGCTGGCTTTGAACTCGTGATCCCCCTGTCTCAGTCTCCCAAACCGCTGTGATTACAAGGGCGTGCCACTGTACCTGGCTTAATTTTTAACCACAATAATCATCTTGTTTAAAAGAAATTTAGGGGCTGGGGATGTGGCTCAAGCTGTAGCGCGCTCGCCTGGCATGCGTGTGGCCCGGGTTCGATCCTCAGCACCACATACAAACAAAGATGTCGTGTCCGCCAAGTACTAAAAAATAAATATTAAAATTCTCTCTCTCTCACTCGCTCTAAAAAAATTAATAAATAAAAATAAATAAATAAAAGAAATTTAACTGAAGCTCAGTGGTAGAGAATTTACCTAGAATGGGTAAGACCCTGTGTCTGATCCCCAGCACTGAGGGGAAAAAAAAAAATCTTAAAAATAAAAAAAAAAGAGAGAGAGCTTATATACAAATTTTGTATATCTGTTAAAATATTTTTTTTAAAAAACATTAAAAGTGGGCTAGGGATGTAGCTCAATGGCAGAGTGCCTGCCACTGGGCTTGATCCTTAGGACTGCATAAAAATAAATAAGCTGGGTGTACACACCTGGCTCAGGAGGCTGATGCAGGAAGATCATAAGTTCAAAGCCAGCCTCAACAAAAATGACACACTAATCAACTCAGTGAGATCATGTCTCCAAATAAAGTATAAAATAGGGCTGGGGATATGGCTCAGTAGTCAAGTGCCCCTGAATTCAATCCCCAGTACCATAAGTAAAAATAACAAAAATTAAAGGGCCTGAGCATGGCAGCATTCACCTGTAATCCCAGCAATTCAAGAGGCTAATGCAGAAGGATTACAAGTTTGAAGACTCAGCAATTTAGCAAGACACTGTCTTAAAATAAAGTAGATTGGAGATGTAACTCAGTGGGAAAGTGAGGTTCAATCCCCAGTACAAAAAAAATAAGGTGGGCTGGGAATCTAGCTCAGTTGGTAGCATGCTTGCCTAGCATGCACAAATACATAAGGCCCTGAGTTCAATCCCCAGAGGCACCAAAAAAGGAGTTGTCTAACATAATATATATATAAAATAAGGATTATAAGGAAAGAGTATTTTTTATATACAATGTGCTTTTGTTTTAAGCTAAATGTTATTACAACTGGGCCCAAAATTGTATAAAGTAAAAAAAGTTATAGGAAGCTAAGATTAACTGAAAAAATTTTCTAAATAAATTTAGTGTAGTCTAAGTGTAGTGTTTATAAAGTCTACAATAATGTACAATAATGGCCTAGGCCTTCACATTCAACCATCATTCATTCACTGACTCACCCAGAGCCACTTCCAGTCCTATAAGCTCTATTCACAATTATATGATGTTTTTCAGTATCTTTTTTAATGTTTATGTATGTTTAGATACACAAATACCACTGTGTTACAATTACCCACAGTCAGTACAGTAACATGCTGTATAGGCCTGTAGCCTAGGAGCAATAGGCCATCACATAGCCTAGGTGTTCAACAGCTTATAATGTCTAGGTTTAAGTACATTCTGATATCTGAGCAATAATGAAATTGTCTCATGATATGCTTGAATAAGGAAATAACTGAATTCTCAAACCACATTGATTTTCTATCTTTTCCCAAACAGGAATGGACACTTTAAAATAAATTGACTTGTTAAAAAGATGGTATTCTCTCACTCTGGATGGCCCACATTCTCCCTTACTTTATCCCTATTATCCCCAAAGACATCTCTCCCTTGAACGTGTGTATCTGTTTTCCTAAATACATCCATGTCTATGAAAACAAAACAAACAAAAAAACAAAAAACTCATTAGAAAATCAAATTCTGGTTGGGTACATTTTCACACAACTGTAATCTCAGCTACTTAAAAAGCTAAGGCAGAAGGATCACAAGTTTAAGGCCAGCCTGGCCAACTTAGCATGACACTGTCTTAAAAAACAAAAAAACAAAACAAACAAACAAACAAAGTAAGTTTCTAAAAAATAAAAATAAAGAATAAAAGAAACTCTAGATCCTTTGAAAAACATACTAATAAAATAAAGGTAAAAAGGAAAGCCAAATACAAGCAGTTCTCAACTAGCAAACTTTGTGCCCTAAAGACACTAGATTTTTTTCTCCTATAAAGATAATATTTTAAGTAGTGGCTGATTTCCAACTATACTACCCAGAACAGTGGTAAACATACAAATGCAATGAAAAATATTAAAACCCAACATTGTACAAGTCATTAAAATCTTGGTCAGAGGCTCTGCAGGTACACACCTGTAACCCTAGCAGCTCAGGAGGCTGAGGCAGGAGGACTGTGAATTCAAAGCCAGCCTCAGCAACGTCGAGAGGCTAAGCAACTCAGTGAGACCCTGTCTCTAAATAAAATACAAAACAAGTCTGAGGATGTGGCTCAGTGGCGAAGTGTTCCTGAGTTCAATCTCTAGTATGGGGGGGGGGGGAGTTATTAAGAAATTTGATTTTAAAAAAATATCAGAAGCAAGTTGGACCCCAGGGACACAAATACTCAAGAGGCTGAGGCAAGAGAATCAAGTTTCAGGTCAACCTGAGAAATTTTGAGATCTTGTCTCAGAATTTTAATAAATGGGTATTGGGATAGGGATGTAATTCAGTGGTACAACAGCCCTGGGATCAATCCCCAATGCCACAAAAATAAACTAAAAAAATATAGTGATGTGACTCTGTAACAAAATGTCCCTGGGTTCAATCCTCAACACCAAAAAACTTATTTGAGAATTATTTGGGAGCCTGATACAGGAGGATTACGCAAGCCCAAGAGTTGAAGGCCAGCCTGAGCAACTTAGTGAGACCATATCTCAAAAAAAAAAAAAAAAAAAGGCCACTGAGGATGTAGGTCAGAGGAGAACACTTCCCTAACATGTGTAAGACCCTTGGGTTTGATTTCTGGTACTAAAAGAAAAAAAAAAAAAGAATCAGTTATAACCAAATGTACCAAAAAGATTACCACATGTCCTATAAAGTAAACCAAAATAATAATATGCACATAAAATCATAACAAGGAACCTGGAAACCACAGAGTAAGCATTTATACTGAGGAAACACAAGTTCAAGGCCAACTTAGGCAATTCAACAAGTCCCTCTCAAAAACTTTTTAAAAAGGGATAAGGTGTAGCTCAGGGGCAAAGTACCCCTAGTGTTCAATACCTAGGACTACAAAATAAGTAAGTAAATAAATAAAACAACTTCAAGATAAATTTTTAGAAATTACCTTATACTTCAAGCTTTTTAGGTCTCACAAAGTTCATTAAAGAAGAGTTTAAGATCTGCTCAAGAGCCAACTCTAAGCCCAGCATGGTAGCACAGGCCTATCATCCCAGCTGAGGCAAAAAGATTCCAAGTTCCACGTGAATCTAGGCAAATTAGTGAGACCCTGTCTCAAAATAAAAAGGGCTGGGGGCGGGGCTGGGTTTGTGGCTCAGTGATAGAGTGTTCTCCTAGCACATGCAAGGCCCTGGGTTCAATCCTCAGCATCACATATAAAATAAATAAAGATATTATGTCCAACTACAACTAAAATATTAAAAGGGGAGGGGGAATGCTGGGGATGGAGCTCGGTTGCAGAAGGCTTTCCTAACATACAGGATGCCCTGATTTTGATCCCCAGCACAAAACGGGGGGGGGGGGGGCCGGGGCGGGAGAGTTGAGAGGGGAGACTAGAGTTGTAGCTCAGTGGTAGAGGGCCCCTAGCTTCAATCCCAAAGGCTCCTTCCCAGTGAACTTTACCATCTGTATCAAAAAACAAAAAGTACCAAGAACCACTATTTACCTTTCAATGTCTGTCCCTTACCCAAGCAAATTCATGCTTCTCCTATCAACAAACTTAGAAAACTAGGCAAATTTAGAGGGAGCAGAGCCTGACCTATCAGAAAGTGAAAAGACACACAGGAAAAGTTCCCATTAAAAAAGAGAGAAAAAAGGACAACTTTATAAGGCAACAGGATTAAAGATGACTGAATACTGGGCTCCAGAAATTTAAAACAACCAGGATCACTAGGCAATGCTGAACTGACGTGGATCTGGGGCGATCAGTCTGGGCCTTTCAGAACACACACTGAGCCTGGATCGGCTGAATTCAAGTCCTATTCGCCTGCTTCCTGCAGACAAAGAGCTGTGACTCAGCACTAATCCATCCGGCTGAAACAACTGGTCGGCCCTTCTGATCCTACAGAGGTAAATGCCAACCGAGCCTTCATAGGTAGTGGCCACAGGTTTGAAACGGGGCTTGGGAGAGACAGTAAGGACCCACCCGTTGCAATGGTCACCCGGCAAAGGGAAACGAACTGTCGCCATTTGCAAGAGATACCACCATGGCAGAGAACTGACGTCACCAGACTGCGGCGGAGGAGATAACTTCATTGAAACCTGCGGCTACAGGTGTGTAATTCCCTAGCCTTCCCTCTCCACATATCGGGGAAACCTTAAGGGCCTCTCCCAGCTCTCCCGTAAGGGCCCCCCCAGCTCTCCCATGAGCGCGATAGCCAGACTGAGAGAATCAGACGTGGTATGGGACCCGTGGCACGGAACTCCCGGCTACTGCTCTCACCAGTGCTGACAACTGAGGTCTCTTCCACCAGCTACCGTGGGCGTGGCTACTGGAGGGCAAGTAAAATTCGCTGAGGATTCTCAGCCCCAAGCTCTACAAACATAGGGTCTGAGGGAATGGCAAACAGGGAGAGTGTGCCCAGTCGTCCATGAAAACAGGGCTCCCGGGAGCAGCAGACCTGGCGTGTAGCCAGTATTGTGGTGAGCGGCACCCGTGAGAGGGGCCTGGCTAGAGGAAAAGTGGGGAAGTGACTAGACACAAGAGGAGGCCCTAGGCACTCAGGATTGGAGACTCGCCCAGTCCGAGAGGAGCTGCTGCACAGTGATTGGTTCCCGCCTATTGACAGGAGAAACTTGGCCTGGTGGGCACAGCGCCACCTACTGGAAGAGAAGTTAATCGAACTCTAAGACTGCATTTATTAGTTTTTTTTTCTTTTTTTTGATTTGGGTTTTTTCTTTCATTTTCATTTTTCTTT
The DNA here is from genome assembly GCF_964194105.1 of Spermophilus citellus. Lineage (NCBI taxonomy): Eukaryota > Metazoa > Chordata > Mammalia > Rodentia > Sciuridae > Spermophilus > Spermophilus citellus. The sequence continues at coordinate 223,427,710 of NC_138182.1, read as the reverse complement.
CTTGTTGTTTTTTAAATTTTTTTTTACAATTTTTTAAATTTTTTTTCTTCTAATTTTAATGTTAATTTTTTAATTATTTTTTTTAAATTTTTTTTCTTTTTTTATTTCCTATTATTTTTTCTTCTTTTGTCTTTTCATTTCTTTTCAATTTTCTTATTCCCCCTTCCTTGAATTCTACCTGCTTACTCTCATTCTCTTTAGTGACTTCTTCCCTTCCCTTCTAATACCTTTCCTCCCAAGCATCAAATAAATTAATAGGAGTAAACAGTAACTCAGCAGTCAAACAGAACAAGAAGTAACATGAGCAACTTGAAAAAGCAAGGAAGAAAAGGAGTACAAACAATGCAGGACAGCCTAAATATTCAGGAGGACCTAGAGTCATCAGAAAAATGGTCATATAAAGAACTCAAGGAACACCTTAGACAGATGGAATGGAACCTTAAAGAGGATACGAGACAGCAAATTCAAGCAGCGAAAGAACACATTGAGAATGAATTACATAAACAGATAAAAGAAGAAGTTAAGCATCTTTATCAGGAGATAGAGATTATAAAAAAAATCAAACAATAATTCTAAAAATGAAGGAAACGATAAACCAAATTAAAAACTCAATTGAGAGTATCACTAACAGAGTGGAGCAAGTACAAGCCAGAACGTCAGATAATGAAGACAAAATATATCATCTTGAAAAGAGTCTAGCCAACTCAGAAAGGCTGGTAAAAAATCACGAGAAAAACATCCAAGAGTTATGGGATAACATAAAAAAACCAAACTTACGAGTCATCGGGATAGAAGGTACAGAGATTCAAACCAAGGGAATGAGTAACCTGCTGAATGAAATAATTACAGAAAACTTTCCAGAAATAAAAAAAGAAACAGATATACAAATTGAAGATGAATACAGGACACCGAGCACACAAAATCACAGTAGACCAACGCCAAGACACATTGTTATGAAGATATCCAATATACAGAACAAAGAGAAAATATTAAAAGCTACAAGAGAAAGGAGGCAGATTATATTCAGGGGTAAACCAATAAGGTTAACAACGGATTTTTCATCACAGACGCTGAAAACAAGAAGATCCTGGAACAACGTATTTCAAACAATGAAAGACAATGGATGCCAACCAAGAATTCTGTATCCAGCAAAATTAAGCTTCAGGTATGACAACGAAATAAAAATCTTTCATGATAAACAAAAGTTAAAATAATTTGCAGCCAGAAAACCAGCATTGCAAAGCATTTTGAGCAAAACACTACACGAGGAAGAAATGAAAAACAATAACCAAAACCATCAGTGGGAAGTGCCTTGGTAAAGACAGAGGGCAAGGGGAAAGATAATCATGGAAAAACAAACTAAATTTTTTAAAAAAAGGATAAATAATCAAACATGGCTGGAAGTACAAACCATATATCAATAGTAACTCTGAATGTTAATGGCTTAAACTCTCCAATAAAGCGACATAGGCTGGTATCATGGATTAAAAAAACAAATCCAACAATCTGCTGCCTCCAGGAGACACATCTGATTGGAAAAGACATACACAGGCTGAAGGTGAAAGGATGGGAAAAAATATACCACGAACACGGTCCTCGTAAGCAAGCAGGGGTGGCCATCCTCATATCGAATAAAATCGACTTCAAGACTAAGTTAATCAAAAGGGATAAGGAAGGACATTATATACTGTTAAAAGGAACCATTCACCAACAAGACATAATAATTATCAATATTTATGCACCAAATAATGGTGCTGCGACATTCATAAAACAAATTCTCCTCAAGTTCAAGAATCAAATAGACCACAACACAATAATTATGGGTGACTTCAACAAACCTCTCTCACCATTGGACAGATCCCCCAAACAAAAGTTGAATAAAGAAACTATAGAACTCAATACCACAACCAATAACCTAAATTTAACTGACATATATAGAATATATCAACCATCATCAAATGGATATACTTTTTTCTCAGCAGCACATGGATCCTTCTCAAAAATAGACCATATATTATGCCATAGGGCAACCCTCAGTAAATATAAAGGGGTGGAGATAATACCATGCATTTTATCTGATCATAATGGAATGAAACTGGAAATCAATGATAAAAGAAGGAAGGAAAAATCCTACATCACATGGAAAATGAACAATATATTACTGAATGATCAATGGGTTACAGAAGACATAAAGGAGGAAATCAAAAAATTCTTAGAGATAAATGAAAATACAGACACAACATATCGGAATCTATGGGACACAATGAAAGCAGTTTTAAGAGGGAAATTCATCGCCTGGTGGTCATTCCTCAAAAAAAGAAAAAACCAACAAATAAATGAGCTCACACTTCATCTCAAAGCCCTAGAAAAGGAAGAGCAAAATAACAGCAAATGTAGCAGAAGGCAAGAAATAATTAAAATCAGAGTGGAAATCAATGAAATTAAAACAAAAGAAACTATTGAAAAAATTAACAAAACTAAAAGTTGGTTCTTCGAAAAAATAAATAAGATCGACAGACCTTTAGCCATGCTAAAGAAGAGAAGAAGAGAGAGAAATTACTAACATACGGGATGAAAAAGGCAATACCACAACAGATGCTACAGAAATACAGAAGACAATTAGAAATTATTTTGAAAACCTATATTCCAATAAAATAGAAGATAGTGAAGACATCGATAAATTTCTTAAGTCATATGATTTGCCCAGACTGAGTCAGGAGGATACACACAATTTGAACAGACCAATATCAATGGATAAAATTGAAGAAGCCATCAAAAGACTACCAACCAAGAAAAGCCCAGGACCGGATGGGTATACAGCAGAGTTTTACAAAACCTTTAAAGAAGAATTAATACCAATACTTTTCAAGTTAGTTCAGGAAATAGAAAAAGAGGGAGCTCTTCCAAATTCATTCTATGAGGCCAACATCACCCTGATTCCGAAACCAGACAAAGACACCTCAAAGAAAGAAAACTACAGACCAATATCTCTAATGAACCTAGATGCAAAAATCCTCAATAAAATTCTGGCGAATCGAATACAAAAACACATCACAAAAATTGTGTACCATGATCAAGTAGGATTCATCCCTGGGATCCAAGGATGGTTCAATATACGGAAATTAATAATTGTTATTCACCACATCAATAGACTTAAATATAAGAACCATATGATCATCTCGATAGATGCAGAGAAAGCATTTGACAAAGTACAGCATCCCTTTATGTTCAAAACATTAGAAAAACTAGGGATAACAGGAACTTACCTTGACATTGTAAAAGCTATTTATGCTAAGCCTCAGGCTAGCATCATTCTGAATGGACAAAAGTTGAAGGCATTCCCTCTAAACTCTGGAACAAGACAGGGATGCCCTCTCTCACCACTTCTATTTAATTTAGTCCTTGAAATACTAGCCAGAGCAATTAGACAAAAGAAATTAAAGGCATAAAAATAGGAAAAGTAGAACTTAAATTATCACTATTTGCGGACGACATGATTCTATACCTAGAAGACCCAAAAGGATCTACAAAGAAACTACTAGAACTAATAAATGAATTCAGCAAAGTGGCAGGATATAAAATCAACACGCATAAATCAAAGGCATTTCTGTATATCAGCGACAAAACTTCTGAAACGGAAATGAGGAAAAACACTCCATTCACAATATCCTCAAAAAAAAAATAAAATACTTGGGAATCAACCTAACAAAAGAGGTGAAAGATTTATACAATGAAAACTACAGAACCCTAAAGAGAGAAATAGAAGAAGATCTTAGAAGATGGAAAAATATACCCTGTTCATGGATAGGCAGAACTAACATTATCAAAATGGCGATATTACCAAAAGTTCTCTATAGGTTTAATGCAATGCCAATCAAAATCCCAACGGCATTTCTTGTAGAAATAGATAAAGCAATCATGAAATTCATATGGAAAAACAAAAGACCCAGAATAGCAAAAGCAATTCTAAGCAGGAAGTGTGAATCTGGAGGTATAGCGATACCAGAGTTCAAACTGTACTACAAAGCAATAGTAACAAAAACAGCGTGGTACTGGTACCAAAACAGGCAGGTGGACCAATGGTACAGAATAGAGGACACAGAAACCAATCCACAAAAGTACAACTTTCTTATATTTGATAAAGGGGCTAAAAGCATGCAATGGAGGAAGGATAGCATCTTCAAAAAATGGTGCTGGGAAAATTGGAAATCCATTTGCAACAAAATGAAACTGAATCCCTTTCTCTCGCCATGCACAAAAGTTAACTCGAAATGGATCAAGGAGATAGATATCAAATCAGAGACACTGCGTCTGATAGAAGAAAAAGTTGGCTATGATCTACATACTGTGGGGTCAGGCTCCAAATTCCTTAATAGGACACCCATAGCCCAAGAGTTAATAACAAGAATAAACAAATGGGACTTGCTTAAACTAAAAGTTTTTTCTCAGCAAGAGAAACAATAAGAGAGGTAAATAGAGAGCCTACATCCTAGGAACAAATTTTTACCCCTCACACTTCAGATAGAGCCCTAATATCCAGAATATACAAAGAACTCAAAAAATTAAACAATAAGATAACAAATAACCCAATCAACAAATGGGCCAAGGACCTGAACAGGCACTTCACAGACGAGGACATACAATCAATCAATAAGTACATGAAAAAATGCTCACCATCGCTAGCAGTCAGAGAAATGCAAATCAAAACCACCCTAAGATACCATCTCACTCCAGTAAGATTGGCAGCCATTATGAAGTCAAACAACAACAAGTGCTGGCGAGGATGTGGGGAAAAGGGTACAGTTGTACATTGTTGATGGGACTGCAAATTGGTGCGGCCAATTTGGAAAGCAGTATGGAGATTCCTGGGAAAGCTGGGAATGGATCCACCATTTGACCCAGCTATCGCCCTTCTCGGACTATTCCCTGAGGATCTTGAAAGAGTGTACTATAGGGATACTGCCACATCAATTATCATAGCAGCACAATTCACAATAGCTAGACTGTGGAACCAACCTAGATGCCCTTCAATAGATGAATGGATTAAAAAATGTGGCATCTATACACAATGGAGTACTATGCAGCACTAAAAAATGACAAAATCATAGAATTTGCAGGGAAATGGATGGCATTAGAACAGATTATGCTAAGCGAAGCTAGCCAATCCTTAAAAAACAAATGCCAAATGCCTTTTTTGATATAAAGAGAGCAACTAAGAACAGAACAGGGAGGAAGAGCACGAGGAAAAGATTAACAACATTAAACAAAGACGAGTTGGGGGAGAGAAAGTGAGAGAGAAGGGAAAGCATATGGAAATGGTAGGAGACCCTCAATGTTACACAAAATTACATATAAGCGGTTGTGAGGGGAAAGGGGGGGTAAACAAGGGAGAGAATTGAACAACAGCAGATGAGGTAGAGAGGGAAGATGGGAGGGGAGGGGTGGGGGATAGTATGGGATAGGAAAGGTAGCAGAATACAACAGTCACTAATATGCCATTATGTAAAAACGTGAGTGTGTAACCGATGTGATTCTGCAATTTGTATTTGGGGTAAAAATGGGAGTTCATAACCCAATTGAGTCAAATGTATGAAAGATGATATATCATGAGCTTGGTAATGTTCTGAACAACCAGTAATTTAAAAAAATGTAAAGACTGTGGGACTATAGTCCCAGAGGTTCAGGAGGCTGAAGCAAGAGGATCACAAATTCAAAGCCAGCCTCAGCAACTTGGTGAGGCCCTAAGCAACTTAGCAAGACCCTGTCTGTAAGTAAACAATAAAAAAGGGGGCTGAGGATGTGGCTCAGTTGTTAAGCACCCCTGGGTTCAATCCTCAATACCAAAAAAATAAATAAATATAACCCACAAAGAAGAAGGACCCAGGGTATTAACATCTCTAAATATACTCCGTCATGAAAAGTTTGAGCCTGAAACAGTAGCAGATGTGCAGAATGTGAAAGCCAAGATATATTAAGCACTTACTAAGTGCTGGGCACTATTCCAGAGTATATATACTAACCCATTTTATTTTCCCAACAACCATGTGAAATAGGAACTAATATCTCAGCTACACAGAAGAAGAACCTATACACTGAGAAGTTGAATAATTTTGCCCAAAGTTCAAGTAAGTAGAGTTAACTGGGGTACAAGCCCACATGATCTGATTCCAGAGTCAAAACAGCCTTTAAATTCTACCCTACATGCCCTTGATAGAGAAACCATGTCCTAGAAACTCAGAATCTATCCAGAGATAAAGAATACAAGATCCAGAAATATTGAGAGATTTGCCACATCCATGTAGCTAGTTAAAGGGATAGCCAGAAAGAACCTAAACCTCCAATTTCTTTAACAGGAGTTCTTCCATCTTTTGCTGCCCATTGTGGGTGGGGATTGGGAGCTGAAGGGACAGCATCTTGAATTTCTTATTCTTGTTGTATACAGAAGCGGTTTTATGTTCTCACCCGTTCTGTTGCTCTTCTGTAGGTGGTCTGGCTTTCCTGAGATGGGTACCCAGAACATACTCAGACTGAGTGTCTCCATCAGCAGGGGCCCCAGACAAAGGCCCACAGTCCTTCCTAAGAGTCTATATTCACTTTTCAAAAGAACCATAAAACCATTCATCCTGAAGAATGAGATTAGATGCCATCCCAACTCTGATGAACTTTTATTTTTTCAAAGTATTACACACAGTTATGGTTTAGATAAGAGGTGGTCCCCCCAAAAAAAAAGTCCTGTGTGAAAAAATACAAGAATTTTTAGAGGCAAAATGATTTGATCATAAGAGTTATAACCTAATCAGTAGATTAATTCACTGATATGGATTAACTGGGTGGTAACTGTACACAGGTAGGACTAGAAGAGATAGGCCACTGGAAGTGTGCCTTTGGGGTATATATTCTGTCTCTGGTGAGAGGAGCTCTCTGTTTTCTGTTGTCATGAACTGAGCTGCGTCCCTCTGCCAAGACCTTTACCTTGATGTTCTGCCTCAGTTGGGTCCAGAGCAATGGAGTTGGCTATCTATGGAGGCGGATCTATGAAACTATGAGCCAGATCTAGGAAACTATGAGCCAAAATAAACTTTTTCTTCTTCTCTACATTGTTCTCGTCAGATATTTTGGTCACAGTGAATCAAAAGCTAACTAACACATACACATAGACTCCCCACAGAGAACAGGATCTTGAACCAGTCTGAGAAGGACCTCATCCAGCTCTACCATTTAACCACAGTGGACTCTAGGAAAGCTTCTTACCCTTTCTGTACCTCAGTTTATGCCTCTGAAAAATGAAGATTCTAAGCCTCATGGAGTCATTGTAAGAACCTGAATAAGAAATTCAAGTTCACATTTAATAGCTAATATTAATGCTTGAGGTAAAACATATCAAGCATTTAATATTAGTTATTAAGTATAGGTAACATTCACTCTGCAAAATTAATCCACCCTGAGAAATGTCTTGCTGAGGAAAGTCTCTCAAGTCCAATCCCTTTACTCATTGTGTGGGAATATGTCTGAGATAACCCAGGACAGTCTATCCTGAGCTTCAGTGTTCCAAAACCTGGGTTTCTCTTCATTTCAGAGTAATTAAAGCTGTCTTCTAGCTCTTCTACGGCATCTTGTGATGTGTAATAAATGATACACACAGACAGAGATACCTTATAAAGATAAACAATAATCTCCAAAGGTAGTATGCTTGAGGAAGACATGTTAGGTGAACACAATAGCCCTCCAAATATAAGGGGATCAACAGAGACTCCACTCCACTGTGGAGATGGCATGTCACATTACTGTCACTGACCTCTGTTTGTTGAGCTACTTCCAAGCTTCTAAACTCACCCAGCTTGTTGTCTGTTCACACATCAAGCCAAAAAATTTGAAGTTACAGTCCTTTTATATTTTTTTTCTCTTTTAAGCAAGGTTAGATTCTGAAGCAAGACATCTTTCAATTCCTGTATTAATTTCTGCAAAGGAATGATAGCTAACATGAGGACCTACTAACTTCCTGTGCTGTGTCTAGCTGGCAAAGAGTCTGGATGGAGGCAATAATCTGTTCTCCAAAGTACATGAATGGCAACATTTTTGTGTGTTCTTAAAAAGTATTTTAGAATGTTTTCTTTTAATCAAATAAAACATTTTATGTACTTTTGGTTTTTGGTTGATATTATTATTTACATAATTGTAGGATATGCCAAATAAAATCATGACAAAGCTGTTGATTCAGAGGTCATTAAATCTCTTGATGAATTCACAATTTGTTTCAAGTGCTTTGTTTCCTGATTCAACAGCAAAAATAATTTGAGAAATTATCAAAACAAATCACCATTAGAAATGTATCATATAAGCCTTCTGAAAATGAATCTACATTTATGAGTGGAAACCACATTATGGTTAGATCAAATAAGAGATAGGTAGCTGCAGTCAAACTTATTACCTTCCATCTTCCTAAGTAGTAATCTAAATTTAAATTTAAATGAATTTTATTTAAATCAATTCCATTTTAAATTATGTGCATCAATGCAATCATATTGAATAGTCGATGGAGCCTATTCAGAAAAATACTCAGAGATAAGAAAGATGAATAAAAAAGGAACTGTCATTTTGTTCTAATTAGAGGAAACACCAGGGGAAAATGAAACCATCTGAGAAAGTCTAAGATATGAGAAAGAACTTTGTCACTTTACAGAAGGGACATAATAGGAAGAAAGACTTCAAACTAATATTTGTCAAATCAATTCAACCAGAATTCCTAGACTTTGTGTATCAGTTCATTTTACTTGGTGCTAATCAACTTAGAAAGGGGTATATATAAGAAGAAATGCCAAGATTCATCTTATTTTCTCCTCATCAGCCTATATTTCAAATTCAAATTTACCTTACAGTATGCTTCAGCTTTTTATTCTAAGAAGCCACATCATCCAAGTCAAAAATGAATCCATATGAAATTATGGATGTGTAACCGACGTGATTCTGCAATCTGTATTTGAGGTAAAATTGGGGGTTCATAACCCACTTCAATCTAATGTATGAAGTATGATATGTCAAGAGCTTTGTAAAGTTGTGAACAACCAATAAAAAAAAAAAAGTCACGTGAAGAGTTAACTCATAGAAAACATTCAGAGAGAAATTATATTGGCATAAAGGAGCTACCACTCTTCAGAGGAAACAGAAATTTAGATTCCTTTATGAACTGAAATCAAATCCCATGCATGTATGAGTTTGTCAGGATGAGCCAAACTACTCTGTATAAGTATGAAGCTCTATTTTTTTTAAAAAATTAATCATGTACCTCAAAAACAAAAAGAAATTCAGATTCCTACTCTTCCATGGTTACAAACAGTGCAGATATTTATGAAATTAATATAATGTCATTTTTCTTTATCGTCAGCATCTGAACCTTTTTACATTGAATTTATGTCCATTCTCCTGCCTGCCTGTGACCCTGAGCACTCTCTGATGGCAGTCTTTTGTTTGCTCTGGGTGTGGTGTTATGTTGGATAGAATAACAGAGCAAAGCAGGATGCACATGTATAACAAAAACAGAGGAATGCTAACCATTTTATGGGTTTTATACCCAGTGGTGCCTCATGTTAATTTCCTGTGATTTAATGCCTTAATTCTGAATTGCTCCACTTTGCAATTGGCCACCAGCTGCAGATAACGCAGGTCACAGTCACAGATGAGTCACTCTCAGCCTCCTGAGACCATTCTGTGCATTTTCGAACAACATCCAGAACAGAAGCAGCTGAAGGGCCACAGTAGACAGATTGGTAAAGAAAGTTGATCTGTAGCAGTGGTTTTCTCAAGAGTGTGATCCTGGACAGCAGCAGCAGCATTGCTGGGGAATCGGTTCAAAATGCACATTTTGGGGGGTACCAGGGATTAAACTCAACCACTGAGCCACATCCCCAGCCCTATTTTGTATTTTATTTAGAGACAGGGTCTCACTGAGTTGCTTAGCACCTCTCTATTGCTGAGGCTGGCTTTGAACTCTCGATCCTCCTGTCTCAGCCTCTGAGCTGCTGGGATTACAGGTGTGTGTCACTGCGCCCAGATCCCAAAATGCACATTCTTGAACTCCACCTCACACCTAGTGACTGAGAAACTCTGCACAGAGGCGCAGCAACCTGAGTTTTGTTAAGCCCTCCAGATGATTCTGATGTACACGAATGTTTGAGAACTATCAAATAAGTCTGAGAACCATCAGATGAGCACGGTTCCCCAATGTCATGGTTTTTTGAAAATTTGTAATACTTTGGTTTTATCATAAATCTACAAAGGACCTAAAATAATATATATATTACTTTTTCTTCTACATAGCTATAAAAAATAGGAGAAATGAAAGTTGGGAAAGATTAGCGAGGTCACCGACAAGCAAATATTTTTTTTCTTTAAAAACGTGTAAATTAGCAATTTTATTGAGGTAAACTTATACATTCCAAGAAATGATCTGGCTCTGAAGCAGGATATTCAAACTGCCTAGACTTTTATATAATCATTTCAAAACCATTATATAAAATAATATTTCAAGTGGCACCTCATAAAATTATAAATATCAATCACATATAAATTAACTCAAATCTCATATTTAAATTATCAATAAATTAAAAATAATTAAAATAATGCCCTAACGCTCATACTGTCAGTTCTTCGTAGAGAACAAGATAAGATAGGTACCCAGTGGACAGGACATGTTTTCTGACCATAGGAAGGAATGCCCACGAACCAATAAGCTTAGATGCCCACTATGCTTTCTGAACAGCTCTCAGGGTGAACTGCAGGAAATCCTCAAAGTTGCTTAAGATGAGTTGCGTGGTCATGACCTTCTGCCAATCATTCTGTGATTCCAGTTTTGCCAACAGGTTGATATTTGCAGTGGGCTAGGGAAGACTATTTTATTGGGATCCTTCATCTCTTGTTTCAGGATCTCAGTCAGGGCTTTGGAACTGAACTGCACATGTTCGGCTCTGTCCCTGTTCTTGCTTTCCTGAAACTTGTTCCAGATGTACCTCAGGTAGACCTGAAACTCCAGAAGCCCAGAGGTGATTCGCACAAGGCAGTTGTCCCCAATGTATCCAATTTGGAAGCATCCATCTTTTTCAGTCATCTTTGGAAGGTTCAGATTGTTTTCGGACACTGCCACATGGCTCTTGATACAGGTCTCATCATTCTTGCACAGCTCTTTTCTCATTTCGAAGACTTCCTTGATGAGGTAGGAAATCTGTCCTGCGGTTTTTTCGGAAGTGGCACGTGTTGATTTATTTCGAGTGATACTATTCTCTCCATCTTCTCTGTAAAGTTCTGAAGCAGGGAAGGCAGTAGCCACCACTAGGAGCAGCCCCAAGGAGGCAATTGAGAAGAACTTCATGGCTGTTCCTGGAGGGCAGATGGAGCTCTCTTTCTTTCCTGGTGGGCTCAAGAGCTGAATGTCACAAGCAAATATTTTCATATAGGCAATGGAATTTGGGTGGACAAGGATGTGAATCCCTTTTCTGAGACTCACAGCCTGTTGAGGCAAAGGCTTTCTGGAAATAGCATTCTCTGACAATCACAGGAATCTCACTCTGTCTACCTTCTTGCTGTCACTGCTGTCCAAAAATGGAACCAGCTTCATGAAAGAGGAGACCCTAGTGTACAGAAGTGCAGGGTCACTACTTTCCTGGTCTTTGGGCACCTGTAGCAATGGCTGCCTGGACTTGCAGGATACTGTCATCCGGGTCTCTTTTTCACCCTAACCAGGCTTCACAGCCAGGACCTGCTGCCAAGGGAACCCACCACCCCTCCCAGTGCTGCACTTTCCTCTTGACCCTTAGGCCCTGGTACAGGGTTGTGGTAGGGCTGGGCTGAGTGGGAGCAGCACAGTTTCCTGGTTTCCTCTAGCCAGGCCACCAGCTCTTGCCCTCCTCCTGTTCCCTCCACCTGACCTCCTCCAACAGCATCCAGCAGCAGCTTCGAGGCTGATCAGCATCCAGGAGAGGTGCCAATGGCTCCTGTCCTGGAGTTCCTGCAGGTGCGCCAGAACTTCCATCTGTAACCTGGAGTCTCTGACTTGGTTCTCCCTCACCTTCCCTGTAGTTCTACTCCTCTGTCTCCTGCTTCTTCACCATCCTTTCCTCTTTCTCCTCCTCCTCTTGCAGCTTCTGGGCCCAGCAGTTACAGGTGTTCCCAGGGTATAGAATGTGTCATGGGGGTTGGTCTTGCTGGTGACCCTCCTAGGCAGCAGGAGCACTTGATATAGAAGCAGAAGATAGGCTGTTACCATCTAGGGATGCTGAGCTCATTGTCTCTGTTCAGCAAAGACTTTAAGAACAGGATGCAGAGATAGCAAGCAAACAGCAAGTTAATCCCAAAAGTGACAGAGATAGACTTCTCCTAAGAGAAGGGGCCCCAGAACTAGAAATCTGGTGGGGGAGTTTTGGCTTGTTCTTTTCGTGATTTTCTGGAATTTCCTCCTTTCTTTATCTCCTACCATGTCCACGTTATCTTCACTATCATTGATTGGTTCCCCCTGTGTTTCTGTTGGATTCCCGGCTCAGGAACAAAAGTATGGAAGTACCTGTCTGATTGGGTTCCCCACTTGTGTCTCTGAGCACTTTTCAAGCAGGAAGTTGTCCTCATTAGAAGACCCCTCCATGCTCCTTTGTTCTGGCCCTGCCCCTGACTTCCTCCCTTGCCATCTTGCCCTAGTTGCCTAGGCCCTTTTATATCTCCCTCAAGGCAGGCCCAGGAAGATCTCATATGCACTTTCTGAGTACACTGAACTTTTTCTCTTGTTGATGTGGCCTCCATATCTCTTGCACTTTATATTGAAAAGGGCCATCCCTCACACCAAGACAACTGGACTACTCATCTCTGGGGTGCTTGCATTTGAGGATCTAGGTCTTGGTTCAGTCAAAGTCCAGCAGGTAGTTCTGCTTGGTCACAGCAGCCTCCTGCTCTTCCTACAGAAGCATATCTTAGTGTCTCCTCACTGCCTCCCCAAGGAAGAATTGGCATCTTAACAACCTTATGAGGCAGGTCAGGCCCACCCAGGACTGCTCCTATTGAGTGACTTACACATTTTGGGCTTTGATTACATCTGCCAAATCCCTTTTAGGCAGTGCTTCAACTAACATTTGATTGGCTCAATGAGAGATATGTCTGATTTTTCATGAGGGCAGGAATCTTAAAGGATTCTGAGTCCCACAGCCCCAGATGAAAAACGAGTTTGTGAATCAGGCATTTGGGTGCTCACCTGTAATCCCAGAGACTCAGAAAACTGAGGATTTCCCGTTCCATGCCAGCCTTGGCAACCTAGTTAGACCCTGTCCCTAAATAATATTTATAAGAAACAGAAGCAGGAATCTGGGAATATAACTCCACACCACTAACCTAATGTATGATTACCCCAGCAATACATACGCGCGCGCACACACACACACACAAGATTGTGGAGTCCTTACAAATGTCAAAAAAATAAAACAAGAATTGTTGAAACTCCAGCCCCTACATAACTCCTTGTGAAATTAATAGATTTTTCTTCTGCTGGAACTAAAATAGTTCAGATATTAAGGATCTTTCCAATAAAAGATTTGACAAAGTAAGAAAGGAGGAAATTTTCTTACTTTGATAAAGAGTATTTTTATTTTTATTTTTATTTTATTTTTTTATTGGTTGTTCACAACATTACAAAGCTCTTGACATATCATATTTCATACTTTAGATTGAAGTGGGTTATGAACCCCCAATTTTACCCCAAATGCAGATTGCAGAATCACGTCAGTTACACATCCACAATTTTACATAATGCCCTATTAGTAATTGTTGTATTCTGCTACCTTTCCTATCCCCTACTATCCCCCCTCCCCTTCCCTCCCATCTTCTCTCTCTACCCCATCTACTGTAATTCATTTCTCTCCTTGTTTATTTTCCCATTCCCCTCACAACCTCTTATATGTAATTTTGTATAGCAATGAGGGTCTCCCTTCATTTCCATGCAATTTCCCTTTTCTCTCCCTTTCCCTCCCATCTCATGTCTCTGTTTAATGTTAATCTGATAAAGAGTATTTTTAAAAATTCTACAACAGCCAGCTGGGTGGTGGGCAATCATACATACTGAAGAGGCTGAGGCAGAAGGATCACTGAGCCCAGAAATTTAAGACCAACCTGGACAACACAGTGAGACTCTGTCTTTAAAAGATTTTTTTAAAGGGCTAGGGATGGAGTACTTGCTTAGAATGCCCCATATTAAATCCCAGTACAAAAACAAAACAAAACAAAACAAAAGAACTACAACAAACAGATCATTAAAGCATCAAAGATTTCATGGTAAAACTTTAAAAGAGGCTGGGGCTGTGGTTCAGTGGTAGAGCAGTTGCCTAGCATGTGTGAAGTACTGGGCTCAATTATCAGCACCGCATATAAATAAATGAATAAAATAATGGTCCATCAATATCTATCTATCTATATGTATATATATAGAGAGAGATAGATAGATAGATAACTTTAAAGCTCTCCAAGATTAAGATTAAAACCATGACACCTGATATCACCACTTTTATTCAATACTGAATAGGAAGAGCACAATAAGAAGAAGAAGGTATAGAAATGGAAAGGAAGAAACAAATTGTCTTAATTCACAGATAATTTTCTTGTAGACATACAAACCCAATAAATAGACTTACTAATGGGATTTAATGATGTCATGAATTAGACATAAAATGAAATGCTAACTGCATATCCAAAACTTAGTTGCATGCTTATATACAAACTAATAATTCAAAAATAGAAAAGAACAATTTACATTTGCAATAGCAACAAATCAGGTACTAGAGAACAAATTTATCAAGTTTGAAAATTTCTAGGCATGGTGGCACACGCCTGTAATCCCAGCTACTCAGGAGACTAAGACAGGAGGATCACAAGTTCATGTCTGGCAACTTAGGGAGACCCTGTCCCAAAATAAAAAATGAAAAGGACTGGGGATGTAGCTCAGTGGTAATGTGCCCCTGGGTTCAATCCCGGGTACCAAATAAATAGAATAAAAATTTCCTTTGAAAAATTTTGCAAATTGTATCACTTTATAGGAAGCAGTCATTAGAGAAGATTTAATCAATGGAGACATACTTTGTTCATGGAGAGGGAAACATGATATTATTACAAATCTCCAATTTCTATTACTATTTTAAAACGGTAAACACACTTTATAATCATTCTATTCAACCTGAGATGTGTGTGTGTGTGTGTGTGTGTGTGTGTGTGTGTGTGTGTTAGGGGAGTACTGAGGATTGAACCCAGGGGTACTTTACCACTGAGCTACATTTCCAGACTCTTTTATTTTTTATTTTTGAGACAGTTAAATTACCAAGTTAAATTACCAAGGCTAGCCTCAGTTAAATTACCAAGGCTAGCCTCAAACTTGTGATTCTCCTGGCATTATAGTTATGAGCTACCATTCCTAGTTCTGAGACGTGTGTGTGTGTGTGTGTGTGTGTGTGTGTGTGTGTGTGAGGTGCTGAAGATAGGAGTCTCCAACATGCTGGGCAAGCACTGTACTATGGAGCTACATTCCCAGTCTCTAGACATTTTTGTTTTTTTTTAAATTATAGGAGGTTGAACTCAGGGGCACTCAACCACTGAGCCACATTCCTACCCTTATTTTGTATTTTATTAGAGACAGGGTCTCACTGAGTTGCCTAGTGCCTCTCACTGAGTTGCTGAGGCTGTCTTTGAACTCACGATCCTCCTGTCTCAGCCTCCAGAGCCAGTGGGATTACAGGCCTGCAACACTATCCCCAGCTAAGATACATGTCTTAAAGAGTCAAATGCAAAAGATGGAACATTTGCAGGAGTAGAAGAAAAGGTCTTGAACTTGGGGTGATACATTTTTTTAAAAATGTAAACACAGTGGGAGAATTCAGGATCAAAACTAATCTCTGAGCCTGGCACAATCCTTACCTGTCTTTTCCACTTCCTCTTTCATGCCTTCCCTCTTCCCTCAACAGGCTTACACACACACCTGCCCCTTTACTTCCTGCATTGGCCTCTTCCCCCTCAGCAACTCTCCCAGGTGCAGAGCAAGTCTCCCTCCGCTCAGCAGCCAACCTGTGGGAGTTAAGACTCCCCCTAATGTCATAGCAACTCTATCTGACTTGATGGAAAGATCTGGCAATGAATCAAGTACAGCTTATAACACCTCTACCACTGTTGCCTTCAATCGTTATTTGATTTTCTTTAGGGTTTTTGTACGTCTTTGCTCTTCGCTCTAATGAGATTATAAACTACTTCGTATTTTTCACGAAGTCCAGAGTGACAGTAGATATTGTGGTAGAAAGAACAATGCCCCCCACCCCAAGATCTCTACGTCCTATTTCCCAGCACCTGTGAATGTATTAGGTTACATGGCAAAGGAGAATTCAGATTGCACATGGAAGGAAGATTGCTAAACAGGTGACCTCTAAATACTGAGAGTAAGCTGGACTATCCAAGTGAGCCGACTGCCATCACAAGAGTCCTGAGGGAAGAGGAAAACAGAAGAGGTCACAGGAGGAGATATGAAGATGGAAGCAAAACTAGAGGAATGTTCTAGAAGGACCCAATCGTCCACTGCTGGCTTTGAAGATGGAGGGAGGAGGACACAGGTCAAGCAGTGTAGGCAGCCTCCTGATGCTGGAGAGAGCCAGGTCGTGAATACTTCCCTGGAGACTCTGGAAGGAGCACAGCCCTGCTGACACCTGGATTTCAGTCCACAGAGACCCACTTCAGGCTTTTGACTTTCAGAAGGAAAAGCTAAATTTGTGCTTTAAGCCATGAAGGTAATGGTAATTTGTTTTAGCAGCAATAGAAAATTAATAATGTGAAATATTCTTTCCCTTCATTCACATTAAGGTAAGAAAGATAAAACCAACCTTGTTAAAAAATAAAGATTTAAATATTCTTTTTACAAGAGGCTTTCCTAATCACTCCCCAAATGCCTCCCACATCTTTATTTCTCCTTAGTGCTATGTATTCAATTCCTATTACATCACTTATCATTTTTTGGTAATTTATTTTATAACTGTATTAATATCCTTTTCTGTACATTTACTATTTAAAAAAAAAAAAAAATTGGTGGTTCTGGGATTGAGCCCAGGACCTTGTGCATGCACAGCAAGCACTCTACCAACTGAGCTATATCCCCAGCCCCAGGACTCACTTCTTAAAGGTTCTATAACCTCTAAATACCACCTCACTGGAAACCAAACATTTCAACACATAAACCTTTGGAGGACACATTCAAACTTGCATGGTTTGAATTGTAAATGTCCCCCAAAGGACATGTGCTACAGGTGTGGTCCCCAACTGATGATGTTTTGGTAGGTGTAAGAAATATTGGGAGGTAGAGCCTAGCTGGAGTCAGAAGGTCATGGAGGGGTCATGGTCATGTCTTTGAAAAGTTTATTTTGTCTCCAGCGCCCCCTCTCCCTTTCTTCCCCTGGCAGCTTCCTCTCTCCTTGCTGGTTGCCACGAAATGGGCTGGTGAGGTGCTCCACCATGCACTCCCTGCCATGATGTCCCTGCCTCACCACAAACCCACAGCGATAAGGCCAAGTGACTATGTCCTGGAACCTTTAAAACTGTGAGACAAAGCTGGGCGTGGTAGTGCACTCCAGTAATCCCAGCAGCTGGGGAGGCCGAAGCAAGAGGATCCCAGGTTCAAAGCCAGCCTCAGCAAGAGTGAAGCACTAAGCATCTCAGTGAAACCCTGTCTCCAAATAAAATACAAAATAGGGCTGGGGAATGTGGCTCAGTAGTTGAGTGTCCCTGAGTTCAATCCCCAGAACCAAAAAAAAAAAAAAAAAAAAAAAAACCTGTGAGAAAAAACAAGTCTTTATCCCTTTAATTGATTTTCTCAGGCATTTTAACCCAGTGACAGAAAGCTGACTAACACAAAATCCTGTACAAATCACAGCAACAGCTTATATTTCAGATGATATAAGGCAGATCATTGAGTCATCTTTTAACAACTTAATTCAGAGAACTTTTTGTTTTGTTTTGTTTTGTTTTTGGTACTAGGGTTTGAACCCAGGAGCACTTAACCACTAAGCCATATTCCCAGATGTTCTATTTTTTATTTACAGAGTCTCTCCAAGTTGCTTATATTTTCGCTAAATTACTGAGGCTCAATTGAACTTGTGCTCCTCCTGCCTCAGCCTCCCAAGCCACTGGTATTACAGGTATGTGCGGTAGCGCCAGGCACACAGAGATATTTTTTAAAGTCTTATTTCTGCCTTCTATACAAATAACCTAAAACCCATTAAAAAAATGACCAAATTAGCAAATACTTACAAGGTAGACTTAGAATATTTTAATTCCATTGGACATAGTCCAAAGAAGTTTGTGATGTTTTGTTTTTCCAGAATTTCATGATAGGCACTTTCAAGAAAGGTGTATAGTCAGGCATGGTGGCACATGCCTGTAATCCCAACAGCTCAGCAAGCTGAGGCAGGAGGATTGTGAGGTTCAAAGCCAGCTTCAGCAACTTAGCAAGGCCCTAAGCAACTCATCAAGACCCCATCTCTGAATAAAATACGAAAAAGGACTGAGGTCGTGGCTCAGTGGTTAAGTGCCCCTGAGTTCAATACCTGGTTACCCCCCCCCCACTGCCAAAAAAAAGGAAGGAAGAAAGAATTAGATATTTATCTATATGTATTGCAGGATTGGGGAACTGAGATAGAAGAATTCTATATCTAGTGTACTAGAGAGTCTGGATGTGCCCAAATCTTTAACAGAGCTGAGTAGAAGGCGGCTTCACTGTGGATGATGGGAGGTGCAAGCTGATGCATCTGAAAGGAACTCCTAGTGGGAAGTTAGTCTGGTTTTGTGTTGTGTATCAAAATCAGCATAGACCTTTTAATTTATCAGAATTAAATCTGTGGCTAAAATTTCTAGGCTCACCAGGATTAAAGAAAAGAAAACAAATAAATAAGTGATTAGTGAAGGAAGAAGATTTGGCATCTTCTTACCCTGGAGGGAAAGAAAGCTGATGTGTA
The DNA here is from genome assembly GCF_964194105.1 of Spermophilus citellus. Classification (NCBI taxonomy): domain Eukaryota; kingdom Metazoa; phylum Chordata; class Mammalia; order Rodentia; family Sciuridae; genus Spermophilus; species Spermophilus citellus. The sequence continues at coordinate 223,408,706 of NC_138182.1, read as the reverse complement.
AATGGGGCTATGAGCAAGTAAGCACAAGGTGTGGTACAGAAGGGAATTTTCCAAAGCCACTGGCCCTTGGTCAAACACGCTAAGCCAGGCATGGTAACACTCAGTAATCCCAACACCTCAGGAGGCTGAGGCAGTCAGATCTCAAATTTGAGGCCAGCCTCAGCAACTTAGGGACATGCTGTGTCCGTTAGTGTTTTTAAAGTGCTGTGGGTTTGGTTCTGTTTATTTATTTTCTTGGGTTGACAGGCAGGCGGCCAACCTGGGGTGTTAACAGTGAAGGTTTGATGTGTGTTCCTGAGACAGCTGTGTGAAGGGCCCAGATGGACTACGAGGCTGGAGGACTGCCCTCTTGGTCAAAAGGCCACAGTTCCAATTAAGTGTTAGTGTTCCCTAAAGCTGAAGAGGCAGCCTGGAAGTCTCTGAAAATTAAAAAGGAGAAAAGTTATCTGTGTTTGGGCTCTGTGATTGAGGGCAGGTAGTGACCCACAGCGAGGAAAATTTGACAGGCTCAGAAGACAAATATTGGCAGTCAGAGAAGCCAAATTTTGCTAACATCATGACAGGTTGTAAAATGAGCTCCTGTTTCATCAGGAGAAAGAATCTCAATTGAGAAGTCAGGGACTGAGAAGAAGCCTGTCGCACAGCCAAGGAGAAATCTGTCACATGCTGGCCTTTAACCCTTTGACCCAGGACAGCGATCAGAGGAGCATTGCCACCCCCAGCTAGAGTCACAGCTTTAGAGGCAGCACGTTCTAACCGGGGCCCTTGGATCTGGCTGTCAAAACGAAATCTTTATGGTTTCATTTCATAAAGATCTTGATTATGGAAGTCACATGGGCTCATCACCAAAATTAACAAACTGAGAAATACATAAAGTAAGAAGTACAGCCCTCTGGCCCTCCCCATTTCCAACAGCTGGAATGTAATTGCTGTTCGTGACAGATGGACGTATTTACAGGAGCTGGCTATAATTGTCTCCAGTTTATAGTGGATGAAACAGATAACTGGAAGATCTTATCCACAGGGTCTCAGGAAATTAGTCAAAGCTGATATTCTAACTGAGTATGTCTTGACATTCCAAAATTGTGCATGTTGCATGAGATGACACTGACCATACCCAGACCCTGCTTCCTCCTCCCACCACTGTCCCCACAATGTAATCAGCAAAAGGCATAGACAGGGCTTCCAGGACCAGCTGTAAAAGCAGAACCTGCCCCCATCCAGAGTACATCTAGAAGCAGTAAGCTTGGTGTCAATACTAGACCACCTTTCTAAACTTATTTAAATGTATCATGACCCCCTGAGCCAAAATAAAATTGTTTTATTTAAAAAATATGTATCCAGGACAGGCATGGTGGTGCACACCTGTAATCCCAGCAGATCGGGAGGCTGAGGCAGCAGGATCACAAGCTCAAAGGCCAGCCTCAGCAATAGTGAGCAACTCAGTGAGATGCTGTCTCTAAATAAAACACAAAATAGGGCTGGAGATGTGGCTCAGTGGTTGAGTGCTCCTGAGTTCAATCCCTTGGTACAAAACACACACACACACACACACACACACATCTCTCTCCAGGTATGGTGGTACACACCTGTAATCTCAGCCACTTAGGAGGTTGAGACAGGCTAATCACAAATTCAAAGCCAGCCTCAGCAATTTAGTGAGACCCTAAGCAACTTAGAGACAGACCCTGTCTCAAAATAAAAAATAAAAAGGGCTAAGGATATAGTTTAGTGGTAAAGTGACCCTGATTTCAATCCCTAATACCAATACATGACAGGTACCATCAATATGCTGGGATTTTCTAAATTTTTTTAGTTGTTATTGGATATTTATTTATTTATTCATTCATTTTTTCAAAACAAATGAAATTTTATTTTACCATGGTTGGCTGAATCCACAGATGCAGAACTCATGGGTATATAGAGCCATTTTTGAAGCTTAAGGTAAAAACAAACAGAAAATAAATTTCAGAACAAAAGACCCGTCTTCATCTCCTTTATTTGAGTCCCATCAATTGGTTTATATGACCTAGATCATTTATTCTCAAGTACAGTACCTGCCCCTAAAGCATCAGCATCATCTAACAAAAGCATGGGCCACCTTGGACCTCCTGAATCAGAAACTCTGGGCATGAGGTCCAGCGATCCATATTTCACCCAGTCCTGAGATTCTAATGTGGTCTCCAATATGAGAATCACTCATCTGGATCATCTACCAAAATACCTGATGTATGCTACAAATCTTTATTTATTTTTATGTGGTGCTGAGAATCGAACCCAGGGCCTCACACATACTAGGCAAGTGCTCTACCACTGATCCACAACCCCAGCCAATATGCTATTATTGAGGTGAGATGATTGTCACTAAGGTCTGGTGCCTTTCTCCCATCAAACAAGTATAGGACATAAAATGAAGAGACTCCTAGAATCAGTAGGATGGGACAAATGTGATAGGCCTGAACCTGGAGAGCTCCAAGTTCCAGCTCCAATGTTTTAACAGAGTTGTGGGACCTGGTGCCTCAGTTTCTTCATCTGAGTTAGGGGAGGGTGGATGAGCTGACTGCCCAGATGCCTTCAGCTTCTGGTATTCTGTGCAGTAAGCAGCAATGTGTAGCTGGTGGTCCTGACTATCCCACCTAACTCTCTATTCTGTCAATACCTAATTTCAGAATGAAAGATAGAAAGTCGTCTCTGAGTTTCTACCCCCAAATATGCCCAGAAAGAAAAAGAAATTGCCTTGAAAATAATATGTATTATCATTGACCTTGCTAAATTTATTCTATTCAAATTAGCTAATAATTATTCATTTGTTAGCATGCATTCTTTCAGTAGGTATTATTCTCCTGTACAAAAGGCACTGAAAGAGCTGGATGAAGTCTGGCCCCCCTTGGAGCTCACAGCTCTGGATGGGGAAACACATGAATCTGGGTAATTGCAGTTAACAAGAGCTCAGTGTCCTGGGGGGCTCCAGAGAAATTCAAGGGAATGAACTTTGGAAGGATCAGGGAAGGCTTCCTGGAGTAGGGATGGCAACTGGGCCCCAAAGAAGGGACACAGAAACAAAGGAAGAGGAAGATAAGTGAAGGATGAGGAGCAGGGTAAGTGAAGGGGTGGTTTGGGTTGAATGACCAAGGTTGTAGGAGGCAGCCTGGGAGTCTGCACTTGACTCTGAGCAACTGGGAATCTGGACAGCCCTCAGGCAGGGAGGGCAGAGGCAGTGGCGAGGCATCTCCCAGACCAGTTTCTGACAAAACTTAAAGCCTCATCAATCTGTGGAACATACAACAGCCCCTGGTACATCAGGGCCATCAGTATTTTGGGATAAATAATCTCAGGGAAAGCAGCCCAACACTGGGAAATGCATTTAAATGGTGCTCTGAAGAAGAAACGGGGAGCAGCTCCAAGCATTTAAACTTGGAGATTTGGCAAATGTACTGCAGAAGATGTGTGAGAGAAACCAGGCTTGGTGGCACATTGCCTGTACTCTCAGAGACTCAGGAGACTGAGTCAGAAGGATCACAAGTTTGAAGCTAGCCTCAGCAACTTAGCAGGGTCCTCTATTAAATAAAAAAATAAAAGATCTGGGGATGTAGTTCAGTAGTAGAGTGTCTCTGGGTTCAATCCCTGGTACTGCAACAAGAAAGAAAGAAAAAGGAAGAAAGAAAAAAGAAAACAAAATATGTGAGAGAGGAGAGAGAGGGAGACTGCTCTTTCACCCTGTAATCACGAGCAGAAATAACCCCTCATTACAACCTTTAACAAGAGGAGGCCTTTCGATGAGGTAGTAACAAAGCTGCACAGAATCCCTTTGAAGACTGAGCCATTGGTGGTGTGGAAAGTGCTAACTCCGTCAGCACCCTTCATGAGTAATCAAGCTTCTCCCAGCAGAAGCGCTTTACGTGTGTTACATACATACGTCCATAAAGTGGATTATGAACGAGTTCTGTGATCACAGAATGCCAGGTCAGACTTCCAAGATGACTTGTGTTCTCAGATGGGGCTGGATCATTACCTCGGAACACCAAGATCAACCTGGTACCTGCAGAAAGGGAGCATTTTTCTCCCCTCAAACAGATGCCTTTGAAGTGATTCTCCTCCTGGCCTGAGCCATCCTGGCTGGGCCCCAGGGGAAGCATGGCATTTGCCACTAGAGCACCCAGGGACCCAAGTGAAGCTGAATGCAGGCCTCCTGGGGTCAGAGCTGCTCCCCACACTTTAGGTGTCTCCAGGCTTTCCCACAAGTCAGCCTGAAGGGTGCCGCCCCATCCCCAGGACGCTCAATGGATATTTCTGCTGCCCGCACTGTCCTGCTGTGAAAGACACTGTGCCTCTGTCAGCCAATCAGAAAGAAGAATGTTAAAGACATGAGGGAATAAATAATTGTTAGGATTTTTCCTGGAAGAGAAGGAGAGAAAAAGAAAAAGTGTATCTGAACCAAGACCAAAAAAGCTTCAAGATTGCCTCAGAACAAAATCCTTCAAACATGAATAAAGATGATCCTCAAAGCACACAGGAAGAGAATTACGGCCCACACACCTAACACTGGCCATGGGGCTGGCAGAGGATAAAAGCAGAGCCAGATCTGAGGAACGGAGAGGACCAGTGACCAGTGAAACAATGAAAGAGACCTTCCTGGGGTGGCAGGAACAGAACTAAATACAGAACAGCCAGAGGAGGTGGTGCCCAGACTCAGGGGGAGACATGCCAAGCAGAGCCAAGGCCAGAGGCAGGGGCTTTCCAAATCTCTACTTGCCTATCCAGGAGGTCTTGGGTAAAGGAATAAAATGGGCAGGGGAATAAATCCCATGTTCCTCTTCTTCTTCTTCTTCTTCTTTTTTTTTTTTTTTTTTTTTTTTTGGTACCATGGATTGAACCTGGGGTACTTACTTACTGAACCACATCCCCAGCCCTTTTTTATATTTTATTTAGAGACAGGGTCTTGCTGAGTTGCTTAGGGCCTCATTAAGTTGCTGAGACTGGCTTTGAACTCGCAACCCTCCTGTCTCGGCCTCCCTAGACACTGGGATTACAGGTGCGTGCCACCATGCCACGTCTCTTCTATTTTCAGTGGGATGCTGAGCGTGGACATGCACAAGTGAATCAGTGTTTTCAAACATCTGTCATCATATCAATTACCAATGACAAGTGCCTTTTGTCTTTCAAGTTATCTTTTTGGTCCCAAACTGTAGAATTTAGGTTTAGGTTTTAAGAAGATGAACGTTTTTCCTTTTAAGTAATTTTAGGCTTTAGGAAAGGCTATGGGATGCTAAAACTGGGTTAGTTAGCTTTCTGAGGATATCAACTTATGAGAAGGAAAGATTGATTTCAGCTTATGTTTTTCAGAGATTGCAGTCCATTTGGCCATGTTGCCTTTGGGCTTGTAGCAAGGCATAATTTCATGGGGGTGGCAGAGCATGTGATAGAGAAAGCCTGGTCACTTAAGGTGGCAAGAAATAGAGAGAGGAAGGAGCAGGATCAAGGCATGCTGCCAATGACCTAACTTTCTCCAAGTAGGACCCACTTCCTAAAGCTTCCACCACCTCTTAATGGCTGGGAAGCAAGTCTCCCACATATGAGCTTTGCAGGATACATTTAAAATCCAAACCACAACAAATACAGTGACTTTAATCCATTGGTCTTTTCCTTACCCATTCACCAAGTACTTATTGACAATTCACTATGGTGGTGGGCTCTGGGTGACACATTGGGCCTATGGCAGTAATGCAAAGGACATTGTGGGGTAGGGTCTTCTTCCCTTCTCCCTTCTTTGCTTTTCTAGTTTTACTCTTTTTATACTGTGATAAAATGCCAATAACATAGAATTTACTATTGGAACCGTTTTTTAATTGTACAGTTCAGTGGTATTAAATATATTATCATTTTTGTGTCACCATCACCAACTTCCATCTCCAGAATTCTTACGTTTTTCCAAACTGAAACTTTATACCCATTAAACAATAATTCCCCATTTCCTCTTCCCACCAGCCCCTGGCTGTTGCATTCTTCTTTCTATCCATGAATCTGACTATTCCAGAATCATACAGTATTAGTCCCTTGTTAGAGTCTGTAAACAAGTCTGGATGGCGCCTGGCATTTTGCCAGAGGGAGTGGTTTTTGAAGTAACGCCAGCGAGCCATTAAGTGTGGAGATTCCTTATTGGTTGACTGCTGTATCAAGTTTATGTTAATTAGATAAGCGGTGTGGAATGTATAAATACCTCTGTTGTCCTACAATAAATGGCTCCCTCTCCTGCTGTATCAATCAACACAAGTTGTTCGTCACCCCACGGTTATTTTGCTGCTGCCGGACTGCGGCAGTCCCTTTTTAAAGATTTATTTTACTTAGTACAATGTCCTCAAGGTTCATCCATGTCATGGCATACACCAGAACTTCCTTCCCTTTTAAGACTGAAAAACATTCTATTGTATATATTTATTTCAATTTGTTTGTCCTTTCTTTTTTGATGGAAACTTGGGTGCTTCTCCACCTTTTGGCAGTTGTAAGTAATGCTGCTAATGAACGTGAGTGTAGAAAGATTTGTTTGAGCCCCTGCTTTCAATTCTTTTGAGTCTCACTACATTGCCCAGGCTGGCCACAAACTTGGGAATCCTCCTGCCTCAGCCTGCTGAGTACCTTGGGTATAGGCATGTACTATAGTGCTGGTCTTCTTTCATCTTTTTGATAATAGCTGTTGCAACATCTCATTGTGGTTAGTTTTTTTTAAATTTTTTTTTTTAATTTTTTGCTATGCTGGGGATGGATCCAAGGGCCTTGAATGGGGATACATCCCCAACCCTCATTGTATTTTGATTTGCATTTCCCTGATAATTAATGATATGAGCATTTATTCATATGCCAAAGGGGAAAAAAGATTTAGATTAGACAAAAATGCATTTGAAGACCAAAAACAAAGCAAAAATTAAAAAGACGACTTTGTCAGGGTAAAGTATTCACAGATAAAAGATCAAACAGGACAACTTGAAAGCAGATTTTATTATCAGATAACAATGCAATTAGGAAAGAAACTGAAAACCAGAAAGATGAAAAGCCACATATTTGCAAATTTTCTTTGATTTTTAATTGACAAATAATAATTATGTATACTTGTGGGGCACAATGTGTTTTTCAGTACATGTCCACATTATGGAATGACCAAATCAGGATATTAGCCTATCTATCAATTTTAGTACTTATCATTTCTTTACGTTCTTCATGTTGTTTGACTGTTATTTTGAGTGAGGGGTATTACTACATTACCCAGGCTGGTCTCAAATTCTTTTTTTTTAAATATTTTTTTAGTTGTCAATGGAACTTTATTTTATTTATTTACATGTGGTGCTAAGAATCGAACCCAGTGCCTCACACAGGCCAGGAACTATAATCACCTTGCCATGCAATGGGACACCAGAACTTATTCCTTCTAATTAATTCTATCTCCTGTCCACTCTGTCTCCCCCAGCTTCTGATAACAACATTTTCTACTCTGTACCTCAGAGTTCTTTTTTTAAAGTCCATAAAGAAGTGAGATCTACAGGTTTGAGTTGCGGGGGTGGGGGGATGGGGGGTTGTTTTGTTTTTGTTTTGGTAGTGCTAGGAATTGAACCCGGCTCTTGCTATACAAGCGCTTTACAACACTGAGCCACACCCAGCCCCATGATAGTCTTTGTTTCCCTGTACCTGCCTTATTTTGTTTTGTATAATGTCCTCTAGGTTCATCCATGCTGTTGCAAATGGCAGACTTTCCTGGTTAAAATACATTTTTAGAATCCAAATGGAGCAAGCCAGCTGAGTAGTTGTGTGGTTGAATCTTAGAAATTGGTAGAGCTTACCACATGGCTGACCAACTGACTAGAGCAGATCACAGACTTCAAAGGCACTTTTTCACTAGTTGAAAAGGATATCAATGGAATTCTAACAACAGAATTGGTAACTGTAATCAGATCTCTTGAGCAAAATCCCACGAAAACAGTTATAGGACATGATTAATGAAATAAATGCTGATTGAAATGGCACAACTAACTTTCCTAAATTTCTGACAATAATGGCAAGAAAAATGAAAGACACAATAAAGAAGAAATTGGAGAAGCATTCCAGGTGTTTGATAAGGATGGCAATGGCTACGTTACTGCAGCAGAGTTTTGCCATGTGATACAAATCTTGGAGGGAAATTAGATAAAGAGGTTGATAAAATCATTAATGAAGCAGATACTTATGGTGATGGTCAAGTAAGCTACGGAGTTTGTATCATTTATGACAGCAACGGGATGACACTGTCCACAATGTATTAAAATTCTCATACAAACATGTTTATCCACCTTTTCTTTCTAATTCATCTGTTAAATGTTTCCCCCTAGTCCTTGTGGAAAATATGTGCAAGTATAGTAATCAGAACTTCATCCCTCCATGCTTCTTGCCTTATCTTAATGGCATTGTTCTAAAACCTTATTTTAGAAAGCAGATCAGGCTGGTATTATACTCAGTGGCAGAAGACATGCTTAGCACTTGCAATGCCCTGGGTTCAATCTGTAGCACCAAAAAAGGGGGAAAAATGATCAAGTAATACGTTGTATGGGAGTTACTCTGGATATATCTAGGCCTTTCTACACATCTAAACTTAGATGGAGTTGGACAAATAAGGAAGTATCTAGGTTATGCCTTTTTAAAAGTGGTTTCCTTTAGGAATTGTCAGTGTATTATTGAAGGGTAGGGTTGTAACTCTGCATGGACTATGAATAGTCAAAAATATTTTTAGAATTTTTAAAAAACCATATTGCATCAATAAGAAAAGATCTTTAAAATGTTTTTAATTAAAAAAAAAAAAAACAAGCCTTAGGCTAAGCATCGGGGCACACATATGTAATCTCAGCTACTCCTAAGGCTGAGGCAGGGGGATAGCATGTTTGAGGCCAGCTTCAGCAACTTAGAGAGACTATATCTCAAAATAAAATGTAATAAGGGCTGGGGGCTGAGGATGTAGATCAGTGGTTGAGGGCTTGTCTAGCATGTACAAGGCCCTGGGTTCAATCCCCCAGTACAAGAAAGAAAAAAAGGGGGCTGTGGTTGTGGCTCAGCAGTAGAGAGCTCACCTAGCATATGCAAGGTCCTGGGTTTGATCCTAACACTACCTAAAAATAAATAAATAAAATAAAGGTATTGTGTCCAACTACCACTAAAAAATAAATATTTAAAAAAGAAAGAAAGAAAAACAAGTCTGGGGCCACTAAGTTGAATCCCAGGGCCTCATATATGCTAAGAAATCCCTCTACTACTGAGCTACATCCCCAACCCTTTTTATTTTAAATTCTGAGACAGGTCTCTCCAACATGAGATTTTTCTGCCTCAACTTCTCAGTAGCTGGATTACAGGCCTGCACCCTTCCACCAGCCCAATCTCTCCACCCATTCATGGTTTTTTTCTTAACATGAAGAAACTTTAGGAACTAGTAATTCTGACTCAAAGTAGTCAATAAACATGAAGAAAAAAAAGCTTAGTCTCAGCAATAATCAAAGAAATGCAAATTAAAATAATATACCATTTTGCAGGACACAGTTTGTAATCCTGGCAAATTGGGAGGCTGAGACAGGAAGATCACAAGTTCGAGGCCAGGTTAAAGCAACTTAGCAAGCCCCTATCTCAAAATTTAAAAATTTACAGATGATAAAAATGGGAGGACTGGGGATATAACACAGTGGTTAAAAACAACCCTGGATTAAATCCCTAGTACCAATGATGATGATGATGAGAATAATAATGATGATGATGATATAAAATTTTGTCTACCAAATTGGCATATATATTAGAAAATACCAATATACCATATTGTCAATATTCTTCTTTTAAAACTAATAGACTGTTTCAAGTTGTAGATAGACACAATACCTTCATTTATTTATTTTTATGTGGTGCTAAGGACCAAACCCATGTGCTAGGCAAGCGCTCAACCACTGAGCCACAATCTCAGCCCTCATATTGTCAAAATTCTAAGAAATAAGAATTCACATAGAGTGATGGTAAAATTACTAATCAGTACAGTATTTCAGGAAAGAAATTAGGCCACATATTTCAAAGAATCTTATAAATATTTGTGTCCTCTGACCCTGTAATTTGGCTTTTATATGCTTATTCCCATAAAATAATTCGTATCAACAAAAGACTTGTATATAATACATTTATTGAGGCTAAATATAATACCAAAGTTTGGTGTGGTGGCTCAGACCTATAATCCCAGCATATTGGGAGTCTGAAGCAGGAGCATCACAATTTGAGATAGGCCTAGGAGACTTTACAAGATCCTGTCTCAAAATAAAATATCAAAAAAGGGCAGGGTGGGTAGCCCAGTGATAATTTCCATTAATACAAAAACAAAACAAAACTAATTAATTATTTAAAATTAGGAAAGAAAAAGAAATAAGAAAGCATATATGTATACTTTATCCCCCAAGGTTAATATGGTAACTACGAGGGCTGGGGCTGGAGCTCAGTGGTAGAGCGCTTGCCTAGCACATTCGAGGTGCTGGGTCCTCAGCACCACATAAAAATAAATAAATAAAATAAAAGTATAAAGAAATATATGGGGGGGGGCTGGGGATGTGGCTCAAGCAGTAGCAAGCTCGCCTGGCATGCGTGCGGCCAGGGTTCGATCCTCAGCACCACATACAAACAAAGATGTTGTGTCTGCCGAAAACTAAAAAATAAATATTAAAAAAAATTATCTCTCTCTAAATAAATAAATAAATAAAATAAACTTTAACAAAAAAAAGAAATATATGGTAACTGTGAGTGATTAGCAATTCTATCCCTGCTGACCAGAATACAATATATTATATAACTTGTGGAATAGGAAATAAGGAGATCGATTTTTGAGAAGAAATTTTTCCCCTAATACTAAATTCTAAAATAAAATAAACCTCTCATATGATGTCTTATATAGGAAACATTAGGCAATATTTAAATTACTAATTTCAATAGTTTTATAGCAATCTAGTCCTTATACTCTCTAAATAATAAACTCGGTGATAGGGATTCTGGAAAGAGAGCTAAGCTAATGTCACATAAATATATAGATTTATGGTGATGAATGCAATAAATAGATCTTAAAATTCACAAAAAGTAGATGGTAGGTCATTTCAACGGAGGTTTATGGGGCTATGAAACCAGGAGCCAACACTATGACCAAAGATTAAATTTCTCCCTAGGGCACCAGAGTCCCTGAATAGTGCTGTGTTTTTCTGAGGAAATATAAGATTATCCAGTTATAATTATGACATAAGCCATGATTGGTTATTTAGGATATTAAATAAATGTTTCAAAGCCTTAGAAGAAAAAAAAGGGGGGAATGTGCTTTAGCTGTAGCTTAGAGGCAGAGCACTTGCCTAGCATGCGCAAGGCACTAGGTTTGATCTTCATCAACACATAAAAATAGACAAATAAAATAAAGGCATTCTGTCTACCTACAACTACAAAAAAAAGAAAGAAAGAAAGAAAGAAAAGAAAAGAAAAAGGCCTAGGGATGTAGCTCAATGGTAGAGCACTGCCTCCCACTTTGCAGGGCCCTGGGTTCATACATGATAGAATTTAATATTGCTGACTGATAGAAAATACATAAATCTTGTTGTATGCATACCAAGCAAGCAAGTGGCAAGACTGACATTCTGATAGGCAAGTTGAGAAACCTGTCTACTACTATAAACTGCCCAAAACCCTCTGCTCTGAAGAAAGGTAAACTACAGAATACCTGGACAAGGGCTAGAATTTTCCTTCAAGAAATATTTTGCCTTAACTCTAGTAACTGGTTTAGATCCCTGAAGAAACACACAAATCTGCAGAAATGAGTGGCACTCATTCTCCTAGCAAATTGTGCTTAGGCAGAATATGGTAGAAATAAGTTTAGCCTGAAATATTTTCAGAGCCGGTATCTTCAATTTTGCCACTCAGCTGCAGAAAGCCCCATAATGCTATGAAACATTTCATTCTGAGCATCACAATTTCCTGATGTGCCTGCCAGAGGGAATTAGCTGCAGAAGGGACAGCCAACCACCTGCATAACTTGACCTGCTGCATGGAGTTTTTAATTCTGGTCAATGTCCAGGGAAAGCAATAATTGACACTTGAGTCATTCTTTCTGACATTAGATAGTAGGAACAATTGCTTATAGAGATCTCTTATAATAGATACCATTAAAACCACCCCATAGCATATGAGGCATACCTGTGTGATTTTCTTTGGCAAAAGGGCTTGCATTCCAGTCATCAAAAAATGTCCTCCCATTAAGTGGGCGTGGTGGTGCATACCTGTAATCCCAGTGGTTTGGGAGATTGAGGCAGGAAGATCAAGAGTTCAAAGGTGGCCTCAGCAAAAAGAGAGGTGTGAAGCAACTCACTTGGCAACAGTAAGACCCTGTCTCTAAATAAAATACAAAATAGGGTTGGGGATATGGCTCAGTGGCTGATGCCCCTGAGTTCAAAAAAGGGTTCCCATGATGGAGATTAGGGCCTATTTTTTCTTCTATTAGACGCAGGGTCTCTTGTTGTATTCCTAGTCCTTGATCCATTTGGAATTGAGTTTTGTACATGGAGAGAGATAGGAGTTTAATTTCATTTTTGTTGCATATGGATTTCCAGTTTTCCAAGCACCGTTTGTTGAAGAGGCTATCTTTTCTCCAGTGCATGTTCTTGGCACCCTTGTCTAATTAAGGTAATTTTGTGGGTTAGTCTCTGTGTCCTCTATTCTGTACTATTGGTCTACCAGTCTGTTTTGGTGCCAATACCATGCTGTTTTTTTGTTACTATTGCTCTGTAGTATAGTTAGAGGTCTGATATAGTGATGCCACTTGCTTCACTCTTCCTGCTAATGATTGCTTTAGCTATTCTGGGTCTCTTATTTTTCCAGATGAATTTCATGATTGATTTTTCTATTTCTATGAGGAATGCCATTGGGATTTTGATGGGAATTGCATTAAATCTGTATAGTGCTTTTGGTAGTATGGTTATTTTGATGATATTAATTCTGCCTATCCAAGATAGATCTTTCCATCTTGTAAAGAAACCTAAGTTAACATAAGCTAAGGAATAGATAAGACAGTCTTGTTTCATAATCCTTGAGGTTGTTATTGGATCTCACCCTTTTTCTTGGCTCCCTTGAATATCAAATGGGCATCCAAAGAAAGGTATTTAAAGGCTTCGTGATTTAGGGATTTCACTGGACACCATGGCATACACCTATAATCCCAGCAACTTGGGAGGCTGAAGCAGGAGGATTGTAGCAAGGAGGCCAGCCTTGGTATGTTTTGGATTCTGAAACAAGGAGTCTCAGAATCAAAAATAAAAATAGGTTAGGGATGTAGCTCAATAGTATAGCACCCTGGGTTCAATTCCCAGTTTAAAAAAAAAAAAAAAGATTTAGGGATCTCTATTAAGCCCTGTGAAGACCAAAAAGTAAGGTGTATCCAATGTGTGAGCAGGTTCAATCTGGTTTTCAGGTGTGATATTGTAAAATATATATTTGATCTCTATCTCTGATTTCTGGCATATAACTACTAAAATCCTGGGGCTCTCTGAATCAGATAGGTTTTTTTTCCTTTATTCTATGCTTATGACTTGGTGGCTGGCAACAAAAGTAGCTTTATCACCCAAATGACCCAAAGACCAAGGCAGGGTTAAACGATTAAGACCTTCACTCCTGAGCCTGAACTCTGGGAAGGGAAGAGGGACTGAAAATTAAATGGGTCACCAATGGCCCTGATGATTTAATTAATTGTGTCTTTTTGATGAAGACTCAAAACTTCCAGATAGGACAAGTGAAGGTTCCTGGCAATGGTGTGTCCCTTCCCCCATGCCTGACCCTATGCATCTCTTCATCTGTATCCTTTGTGTTATTCTTTATAATAAACCATTAAATGATAAGTGTTTCCCTGAGTTCACTGAGCCCCTCTAGCATATTAATTGAACCAGAGAAGGGAATTGTGGGAACCAGGATTTACAGCCAGTTGATTAGAAGCCCAGGTAATGCAATCTGGGTCTTGCAATTGGCAACTGACTTGTGTTGAGGGCAGTCTTGGGGACTGATCTCTTAACCTGTGATATCTGACACTATCTCCAAGTAGGGCTGGAATTGAATCTGAGGCCACTCAGCTGGTGGATTGCTTGCTTGCTGGTGGGGAGAAATCTTTCTGAAGTCAAAGAAGTGACCTTTTTTGCAAATGTATAGCAGGAGAAACTGAGTCTGCATTTGTTTGTTTGTTTGTTTTTCCACTGCAGGTCAATGGCATTTCCCCCTGTTTTTCAATGGGAGGAACTATCATCAAACTCAATTTCACACTGGTGGACCCTAACTTCTCCAGGTTCTGAGCAGCTGTCAGCTGTGCTCAGACTGCCTTGTGCCAGGGTACATCTGTCTCTGAACCATACAAGATATTCCTACACTCACCTCATAGAACAAGAGAGTAACAGAAGACATTGTCCTGCTGATGTACAACACATAGTACATCCAGCCACATCCCAGTTCAAGTGTGACTCAAGTGCTGGAGACAGAGAGACTGGACTAAGAGACACCTGCTCCTGCTCAGCAGTGGTACATTCTTGTGTTTTCCCCAAGCCCATTGCCAAAGTGTATTCATTATCTTTCCATTCTTGAAATAAATACCAAAGAGAGATCAATTTGAAAAAGAGGAAATGTTTATTTTGGCTTCAAGGTTTCTGTCTATGATGAATTAGCCCTGTTGCTGAGGGCCTGGAGGGGCCAGTACATCATGGCAGGAGGGCATGGAAAGGTAGGCCTGTTTGCCTCATGGCCGGATATGAGAGAGAAGAGACATATCCTGTAATTCCCTTTGAGGGCATGCTTCCCAGTGAACTAGAACTTCCTTCTAGGATCCCCCTCTTTTTTTAATTAAATTATTTATTTATTCTAATTTGTTTTATCTAGGATCCCCCTCTTAAAGGTTTCTACCACCTCCCCAAATCACAAAGCTGATGACTTAGCATTTATCACATGGGCCTTTGAGGACATTGAAGATCCAAACTTTAGCACAATGCCTGATGAGCCTATCCCCTATTTGATTCTGTTCACAAGATCAAAAATTTGTTAGAAGCTCGGCATAGTGGTGCATGCCTGCAATCCCAGTGGCTCTGGAGGCTGAGGCAAAAAGATTGCAAGTTCAAAGCCAGCCTCAGCAACTTAGCAAGGCACTAAGCAACTCAGTGAGACCCTGTCTCTAAATAAAATATTAAAAAAAGGGCTGGGTATGTGGTACCCCTGGGTTCAGTTTGCAGTACCAAAAAAAAAAAAATTGGTTAGATCTCAGAGAATGTTTTAATGATCATTTTTCTTGCCCAATTAACTGGTTATTAAACCCAAAACACAAACAGAATTTCTACTACTCTATATACACATAGGCTGGAGAGGGAGAAATTACCATGATTCATTCATTCATTCCTTTCTGTGTTTCTTTCTTTTTTCAGTATTGGGGTTTGAATCTAGGGGTGATACCACTGAGCTGTATCCCCAGCCCTTTTTATTTTTTATTTTGAGGCAGGGTCTCACTAAATTATTAAGGCTGGCCTTGAACTTGCAATCCTTCTGCCTGTAGCCTCCCAAGAAGCTGAAATTATAGGTATATGTTACTGTGCCCAGTTCCATGATGCATTTCTAACACATTTTCTTATTTATATTAGTAATTCACAGTTTTTCTTATTTCTTCTCTCCCCCTTTTTTGGGGATGGGAGTTGATTGTTTTGCTGTTCCTATGGTTACTTTTCTAAAAATTTATTGTCGCTTATGGAAAGCAAGTTGTGCCCTGCTCCAAGTTACTCCATGAGTAGAATAGTAGTTTTCAGGCTATGCCTAACCCTGAGATACTCTGTTTTATAACAAAAAGCAATGGTTCACCATGAGTTATAATATTTTGAGTACAGTGCCAAAGAAGAATGACTCTACACCTCGTTTGTACATGTAAATAGCCACCATATGTACAGCACAATTGTGAGTCATGAATTGATAAATAAATTAACTGTGTTAATAAAAATGACCACCCATTAACTTATCAAATTAAAACAGAATTTATTAAATTAAATGTGGATGCATGGGCTCATTGAACTCACATCAGAAAATCCAGGCCCATGAACTTATTGAACACACCAGACCACCAGATGAAGCAATATCCTCCCCTGGGACCCATAAAAGGAGGAGCACCAACCTGGTGGTGGCACACACAGACCCACCAACAGATCATCCAGTGAACATGTAGCACAAAGTGACTAATCTGCAACTCTCTGTCCCCAGCCCCATCTCCCTGCTTGATGTGGCAACTGCAAAACTGCCTACATCTGGATCCTGGACTAGAAAAAGTGCTTGCTCTGACAGCTCTGCACCCCCAATGATTTCTTTGGCATGTTTTGGTTCATAATGTTATTTGACAACCTGCAGTGATTCTTTTGCACTTTTTTTTCTTGTGGTATCTGGGATAGAGGGACAGAGAATAGGACTCACTCTATTTGGAGTGACAAAAGACCACTCCACCTTGGGTGACTGAGAACCCCACTCATAAAGCACCTATCCCACCCTCACCTCATGGGTTTTGCTTAGATACTGATGGGAAATTTTCCAACCTGGCAAAATCAGCACAGGTACACTACACCATGAAAGGAAACAGTAGTAACTGCCCTGAATGCATAATATATGAGGAAGGGATGTTTCCAGACCAAATATAAAAACCCACCAGTTGGAAAATCCATGTTCTCTGGAACGTACTTTCATTTAAGCTAAATAAACCTTTTATGCTTTTTCTATCTGTGTCTCTCTACTGAAATCTTTCTTTCTGGAAGACAAGGAACAAGGAACCTCTTCCTGGTAGCAAATCCACTGAATTGTGCACTTAAAATTGGTTAAGATGATCTGTTTTATGTTAGGTATCTTTTCTCATTATAAAACATTTTATTAAAGGAAATAAAGCAATGAAGAAAGAAAAAGAAAGGAGAGGAAATAAGGGAAGGGCCTCTTGTGCATTTTTATCTGCTCTCGGCCTTTGCTCCCTGTGCAGCCTGCTGGAACCTTTATGGGTATTGTTCAGTATTTTATTTTTTTATTTTTAGTTGTAGATGGACACAATACCTTTATCTTATTTGTTTTGATTTTTATGTGGTGTCGGGGATCGAACCCAGTGCCTCACACATGCTAGGCAAGTGCTCTACCACTGAGCCACAATGCTGGCCCATGTTCAGAATTTAAATGTTTATCTTCTTAGCTCCCCTTTTCTTATACAAAAACTATGTGGATGTTGCTTGACAACAATCTTAATTTTATTTTTGTTTATCTATTTATTTATTTTTAAGGAGGAAAGATCTAATTTGGTCATGGTTTTAGAGGTTTCAGCCATCGCCAGCTGAGCAAAGCTGCTCACCTCCAATGGCCAGGAAGGAGGAAAGAGAGAGGGAGAGAGCAACAATATTACATTTATTTGAGGCATAGAAAGTATCAAGTTAGCCAGGTGTGGTGGCATGCAACTGTGATCCCAGATATTCTAGAGGCTGAGGTAGGAGGATTGCTTGAGCATAGGTTTTGTGTCAGCCTGGGAAATAGCAAAAAAAAAAAAAGTAAATTTTTAAAGAAAGAAAGATCACAAAAGATAATGGATGCCAACCAAGAATCTCATTATATCCAGCGAAATTAAGTTTCAAATTTGACAATGAAATAAAAAACTGTCCATGACAAACGAAAGCTAAAAGACTTTATGGCGAGAAAGCCTGCACTACAGAACGTTCTTGGCAAAATATTCCACAAGGAGGAAATGAAAAACAATGAAAATCTGCAAAGGGAAGAACATCAATAAAGAAAAAGCCAACCAAAGGAGAAACCAAGTCAAGCTAAATACCAAAAAAAAAAAAAAAATGACTGGTAATACAATTCATGTCTCTTTTGACCCTTTTGGATACATTTTTACACATAAAAATTTTAACTACAATATCATCTAATTTTTCAGGTTTTTGTTCATTTTGTATTTTTTTACTTTCCATTTCTCCTCACAAAGTTACACAAATATTTTCTTTAAAGGTTTTAGCATTTTAGGGCTGGGGATGTGGCTCAAGCGGTAGCGCGCTCGCCTGGCATGCGTGCGGCCCAGGTTCGATCCTCAGCACCACATACAAACAAAGATGTTGTGTCCACTGATAACTAAAAAATAAATATTAAAATTCTCTCTCTCTTTCTCTCTCTCTCTCTTAAAAAAAAGATTTAGAATTATTTTTAAAAAAAGTTTTAGCATTTTGTATGTTATGTTTTAATATATAATTAACCTGGTATGTGTCTATACATTGCCTGTGATATGAGATGAGATATATTTTACTCTCTTATAATTAAAAATCCATTATTCAACATTCAAGGATGAAAAAGATCAATCAGAGTAAAAATTCTTTAATAAAGTATTTATAAAGGTAAGGGCAAGGTTGAGGGAAACTAAAAAATTTTGTGAAGTACCCTTCCTTCCATAAACTTGGAGAGGTAGGAGGTGAAAGAAGAGAGAGCCATTATGAAAAACTTGTAGGAGAAGGTGACCTAACTGAAGTTATTCCCACCAAAAGCAGGTAGAAACCAACTCACAGTCGGAGTTTTTTATAATTATAATTATTATTATTATTATTATTATTATTATTATTAATTTTAGTTGTAATCAGACATAATGCCTTTACTTTATTTATTTTTAGGTGATGCTGAGGACCAAACCAAGCGCCCCACATGTGCTGGACGAGCGCTGTACCGCTGAGCCACAACCCCAGCTCCTAATAGAGTCTTATAGGGAGGAATAAAACAACTCGTCCTGCTCTTATATATTCTAATTTCATCTCTTTGGTGTCCCTTTCTGATGGAACTCAACAAGAAACCACATAACAAGGGGACTTATCATGTAACCTACAGCATGTCTCACCAGAAGGTAAAAGATGAAGAAAGGAGTCAATATGGCAGCCATGAGGCTATTGAGTATTTGAAATGAGTCTAGTCTGAATTGAGGTGTGCTATGTGTTAAATAGACATTAGATTCCAAAGAATTACTAAGGACAAAGAAAATGAACATAAAATATCTTACTAACAATTATTTTCTTTGCAAATTATGTTGGGTAATCCATTGGGTTAAATGAAAATATATTAAAATTAATTTCTCTATTTGTTTAAAAAATAAAGAAGTAAAGGAGAACAAGGTAACATTCTGTATCTTCACTGTAGTACTATATATCCATATTTATATGTTGTCATTTTTTTATATTTGTGTTATCAAAATTCATATAACTATAAAACTAAATAGGGCAAATTGTACCATATGTACATGATATCTCAACAAACATGACTTTAAAAAGAAATCTAGTTCATGAAGTTTTTAACAGTATTGGGCACATACTAACCACCTGATAAATAATGGCTCTTATTATGATTCATTGAAACAACCGGCATCAAGCTGTTTCATAGTGGGGCAGGGAGGGAGAGTACGGGAGGAATAGACGAAGTCTAGATAGGACAAATGGTTTGGAGGGAAAGGGAGGGGGCATGGGGTTAGAAATGATGGTGAAGTGTGATAGACATAATTATCCAAAGTACACGTATGAAGACACGAATGGTGTGAATGTACTTTGTATACAACCAGAGATATGAAAAATTGTGTTCAATATATGTAATATGAATTGTAATACATTCCGTTGTCATATATAACAAATCAGAATTTTAAAAAAGAAAAAAAGAAAGATCAGAGACTGGGGCTGGGGCTGTAGTTCAGTGGAAGGGCACTTGCTTAGCATGCATGAGGCACTGGGATCGATCCTCAGCACCACAAAAAAAATAAATAAATAAATACAATAAAGACATTCTGTCTATCTACAACTACCAAAAAAAAAATTTAAAAAAAAGAAGAAAAAGAAAGATCAGAGACCTATAGAAAGGAATACTCTAGGTACTTAATGTCACAGGCTTCTGATGACATTCCTTAATTAACTTTGAGACCTTACTACTGCACTAAATCGGGAGTTCTAGAATTCTAGTGGAAAAGCTGGTAGGTCCATGGGACTGCTAATCCAAGCCTGAGCATAATGAGTATTAGTTACATAGTGAATGAATGGCAGTTCTGTGAATGAATTACATATCGCTTACGAAAGATGATGGTGTATTTTGTTTGAAATATTGTAGGTACTGATCTACTTTTTTTGAATATAAGGAACCCCTCTCTCTTTTCTTCTATGCTATCTGTATTCATAGTGATTTAGAAGATGATGTTTTGAAAAAAGAAATGTGTCTGGGGTGATGGTGTGCAGTTACTTGGAAGACTTAGACAGGAGGATTGCAAGTTTGAGGCCCATCTCAGCAACTTTATGAGACCCTGTCTTAAAATTAAAAGAGAGAAAGGAAGGAAGGAAGGAAGGAAGGAAGGAAGGAAGGAAGGAAGGAAGGAAGGAAGGAAGGGAGGGAGGGAGGGAGGGAGGGAGGGAGGGAGGGAGGGAGGGAAAAGGGTTGTGGGTCTAACTCTGTGGTAGAGCAATACCTGGTTCTAGGGGAGCTCAGACTATGCCTGGCCTTATTTGAGAGGTAACAACAGTGGACAGCTTCACCAAGAATATCTACATCTTTGCTTTATGGAATTCAAGTGGCAACATTGTATCGTGAAAAGTTTTTCATCTGCTAACCTCTTAGATATTACTGCCACCATTTGTATTAATAGTTACTTTTTTAAATTTAAATTTTAATTTATTTCTGGTGCTGAGGAACACCATCAGAAGCCACAAAGACACCTGTTCCCCACAACTCTGTGACCCAGAGTACTGTAGTGCCCTTTTCAAGGATCTTAAGATAGTCTACTTTTCTTTAAAATAAGTGAGTATGAATTGAATTTTCTCTCTCTCTCTCTCTCTCTCTCTCTCTCTCTCTCTCTCTCTCTCTCTTTTTGGGGGATGGCAGGGTGGGTACCAGGGATTGAACTCAGGGGCATTTAACCACTGAGCCACATCCTCAGCCCTATTTTGTATTTTATTCAGAGACAGGGTCTCACTGAATTGCTTAGCACCTCGCTCATGCTAAGGCTGGCTTTGAACTCAAGATCCTCCTGTCTGAGCCTCCCAAGCTGCTGGGATTACAGGCATGCACCATCTCACCAGGCTCCCTTTTCTCTTGATAATGAGTACTGCTATAATTTTTTTTCCTCTTTTCTCTCTCTCTTTTTAATATCAGTGTTGGGGATTGATGTCAGAGCCTTGTTCATGTCATACAAGCTAGGAAGGCAGGTGCTCTACCACCAAGCTGACAAACCAGCTGCTTTTAAATTTTTATTTAGTCACTTTTATTTTTTGAGGTATTGTGGATTGAACCCAAGGGTGCTCTACCACTCAACTATATCACCAACTATTAGCACAAAAAGATCGAACCAGAGACAGACTTCATGGATCATCACAACTTTTTACTCAGGAACGGGGTTTCATGAAGGAACAGGATGACATTTCTGATGGACCCACTTTCCTGATGGAAAATGAGCCACTGGCCCAAGGAGAAGTTTGTGCCTACGTAGGTTATATGGAGAGGTAAACTAATTATTACCAGAGCATGTCTGGTTTCAGTGGTCGGTATTTATCTCTTTCCCTCCAGGGTCTCATTGTACTGTCACTGAGAAAGGACTTATTTTGGGAAGGGTCAATACTTTGGCTTCTTCCCAGAGACTGCCAGTCTAGGCTTGAATGGATATTTCCTCCTCAGGGCTTGTCTTGTCACTGGGAAAGAATGTATTGGGAAAGGATCAATGCAATCAATATATGGTTTTCTTTTTTACTCCCTTTTCCCAGGCCACACTATTTGGGGGGTTTTCATTTTACATATCCAACACCAACCATTTTTAAATTTTACCGTTAGACAGGGTCTCAGTAAGTTGCTGATGTTGGCCTTGACCTTGTAATCCTCCTTCCTCAGCCTCCTCAGTAACTGGTATTACATGTGAGTATCACCACACCAACTATCCCAGTCCCATTTTAAATTTTATTTTGAGACAGGGTCTCACTAAGTTGCCCAGGCTGCCCTCAAACTTGTTTTGCTCTTACCCCAACCTCTCTAAAGTAGCTGGAATTATGACTCCCCCAGGTCTTTTTTATTTCCCACATCATCTTTAAGATGCTTGATCCATGGGGTTGGCTCAGTGGTAGAGTACTTGCCTAGCATATGTGAGACACTGGGTTTGATCCTCAGCACCACATAAAAACAAATAAGGTAAAGATATTGTGTCCATCTACAAAAAAAAAAAAAAAAAATGCTTGACCCTATAACAATTGATCTTTACTACCACCTTTTCATAGATGGTTCCCCTGATTTTGCAGGAACAACACCAACCAGATCATCAGGAAACTATTTCTTAGATCCTGTGTCATTGTAACAGTGGTCCACTTTTTGCTTTGATTGTAGCCCTTGCTGCTCTGCCACTGCAATTTATTTTTAAAATGGACATGTTTCTTTCTCTTCCTATTTCCCTAATCTCAGGGGAAACAGAGTTACTTTTCTTCCCCATCCTAGGCACAGTTATCTGTCCCTGAGTTCACACACACCATAGGAACAAAGTAATCCAGACTTTGGGGATGCTACCAGAAGATCTCAGAAATGATTATCTCCCAAGTTAACAAGTGAATTACAACTCCAGACAGAGAACACGTGGAATGTAGCCCTTGAGTCTCCCCCATCCCCACCCCACCCAGTTTGAATCCCCTATCTCTCCTTTGCTAGCTAAGCAATAAATCTTTTTCCTTTTTGTCAAAACTGTGTCCTCTCTGGGCACCTTGGGCACATGCCTGTAATCCCAGAAGTCTGAGAAAGGAGGATCGCAAGTTCAAAGCCAGCCTCAGCAAAAGCAAGCCACTAAGCAACTTGATGAGACCCTGTCTCTAAATGAAATACAACATGTGACTCAGTGGTTGAGTGCCCCTGAGTTAAAAACCCGGTACTGTTGCCAAAATTTCTGTCCTTTTCCCTGATGCCAATCCAATTACAAGGACATGGTTTTGAGACAAAGAAAAAAGACAGTTTATTGCTTAATTACAACAGAAGAAACACAGGGATTCCTGTCCCAAATGTTGTGATTCTGCTCATCAGCAGGAACAGGGCTTTTTTTTTTTTTTTTTTTTTTTTAAAGGTGATTCAGAGAAAATGAGATTAGAGAGGAGAGATCAGGGAGGAGAAGTTTAGGGAAAAGAAGATCAGGGAGGAGATGATCGGGGAAAAGAACATCAGAGAAGATCTGGGAAAAAGATCAGGGAGGTGACCAGAAAGGAGAACTTTAGGGAAAAGAAGGTTGGGAAAAAGAAAAAAAAAACATGTAAATTTCAAAGCTGAGAGAGAGAGAGAGAGACAGAGAGAGACAGAGTCAAAGCATCAAGTGAACCCCTGTTACAATACCGAAAAGAAAAAAAAAGTGTCCTTTTTACAGGATTGCCATGGGGGGCAAGGACTGAGCTTTCAGCAACATCATCAACTCAGGAGATTTATGACCCTGAGTTGTTGGTCACAAATGATATCATACACCTGGAACAAAAGGGGAGACTGACAATGTTGAATCTTACCTGATCCTGGTGGGGGGAGGGGAGTGGAAGCTAAGAAATCTCAAATTTCACTAATCTCAAGTTAAAAAAAAAAAAAAATTCCAGATGAATTCTGAAAAAAAACAAGAAATACCCATGCAACAATGATCTACTTTATGCTTTGAATATAGTCCTTGCAGCTGTGTCAACGAGACTCGTTTTTTAAAAGAACATGCTTCTTTGACTTCCTTTATCCCCCCTCCTCCCTAATCTCTCCCTCTCCCCAATCTCTCCCTTTCCCTAATTTGGGAAGTGGCAGGAGAGAATAGGCAAAATTTTCCCTATTCTAGGCAAAATTATTTATTCTTGAGCTCACACTGACTACAGGAATCCGAGAATGGCACCAGAAGATCTTGTAATGGAAAGTTGGTCCTCACAAGGTCTTGAGAAAAGGGGAAAAAAGGGTTTATTGCTTTGATAGCCAAGGGGAAACACAAGAGACTCCTGTCCCAAAGGCTGTGATTCTGCCCATCCACTTTTATAGAGGTGATTCAGAGAAAATGAAATTAGGGAGAGATCAGAAAGCAGAAGATCAGGGAAAAGAAGGTCAGGAAGAAGTTTAGGGAAAAGAATATCAGAGAAGATCAGGGAGGTGATCAGGAAGGAGACATTAAGGGAAAAGATCGGGGAGAGAAGTTTAGAGAAAAGAAGACCAGCTCTTCTTATGTTATAGATAAATTCACCAGGCAAGGTGGCACATACCTGTAATCCCAGCAGCTCGGGAGGCTGAAGTAGGAGGATTGCAAGTTCAAAGCCAATCTCAGCAATGGTAAAATGCTAAGCAACTCAGTGAGACCCTATCTCTAAATAAAATACAAAACAGAGCTGGGGATGAGGCTCAGTGGTTGAGTGCCCCTGAGCTCAATCTCTGGTACCTCCAACCCCAAAAAACAATAATATAAATTCCTCAACAAACAATCCATCGGCAGGAGAAATTCATTCCCAAAGACTGCTCCCTCCTGATAAGAACAAAGTTGCTCTAAAAGGAGGACCTTGTGACCTTTACAGAGACCAGATTCCAGGACTCAGGGAGAATAGGATAATTAGAAGCAAAGACTCGCCCCGCACCAACCACAAAATCTTTAAGAACAAGTTTCTATTAGAAACATTCAGCTTGGGCCAAGGTGACCCAGAGTTGCCTTGGATTTTAGCATGTCATTACAACAGTAAAATCTTCCTTCCAGGGACAAGACTATCCACAGGGAGGGCTTGAAAGTCTGATGCAAGTCTACTGTCAGTCAAAAGTCCAAAGGCGGAACTGGGCATGACTCTCTTGAAATTTCCCTGGGACTCCCTGAAGGGGAGGAGGGGTATTCTGTTCCTCCCCTCTCTGAGGGGACCCACTGTCTCCCTATGCCCTTTGAGAATGTTCTTTTTTTCGCTTCTTTTATCTCTTCTAATAAATTCCTGCCTGCTACTGTGCATGACTTGCTTGAAATTCTTCAGGCAAGAATGCAAGAATCAGTGGCCACAGACCCCCACCACCATGGTCACTTAAGCTCCACAGGCCAATCTCACTCTATAACAGAACTATACTCACCGCCCTTCCCCCCCCCATTATTTTAGTCACCTACCCACTCATCCATCAGTCAAGAATTCAAACTGATATTATCTTCCATATGCCCAGTGTATTTCTCTGTCCCTGTTTACACATGCCACTCGTCTCCATCGAAAGTGGCATTTATTTACCGTCTTTTTAAATCTGGGCTGGCTTATGACTTGCTCTGACTAGTAGAAGGTAGCAAAACTGGCATCGTGCCAATCGCAGACCTGAGCCCTTAGAAACCAACTGCTTCTACTTTGGCTAAAGGCCCCTAAGCCATTGTGGAAAATAGTCTCTCTTGTTGAAAGAAAAAATTAGCAGCTGAGCCAGCTGTGGTGGTGCACTCCTCTAATCCTAGCTACTGGGGAGGCTGAGCCTGGTCAATTTAGTGAGACCCTGTCTCAAAGTAAAATAAAAGAGGTGTTGGGGGTGTAACTCAGCAATAGATCACTTGAGTAGCATTTGCTAGTCCCTGGGTTCAGTCTCCAATATATCCCCTCCATCCCCTACCCCCCAAAAAACAAACTTCCAAATGTGGCCTGTTGTTTCAGGAATAAAACTACTGCATGCATATAAAATAATGTGAATGAACATAAACCAAAGGAGAACATGTTATCTTTTGGGAGTAGAGGCCACTTTCACTTGATTTTTTTTTCTCCTTTTTCACAAAGAGAATTACTTTCAATAATTACAGACAAAAATACAAAATATCATCTGGGATAATTTCAATAACTTTTAATAATATTCATTATATATCTAATTAAATTTTTAAAAATAAATTAAAATGAGCAAATCCAATATTGTTGGATCTAAGGTCAACTGCTATATTGGCATATGGACTTGGATTCATAAAGCATTCATGCCCTTTGGCCTACTAATTCCACTTTAGGACTCTACCTTAAGGAAATGATCAGAAAGAAAATAATAAGTAGTTTGTATAAAGATGCTCATAGAAATGCTATTTGTAATACTGAAAAATTGGAAAAGTTTCAGAAGTTCAATAGAGGTAAGGTTAAGTAAAATGGTGCATTATTAAAATAGAAAACGATGAGGCTGGGGATGTGGCTCAGAGGTAGAGTGCTTGCCTAGTAGGCACGAGGTTCTGGGTTCAATTCTCAGCACTGAGAAAAAAGAAAAGAAAAGAAATAAAACTATGGAACACTACCTAATGCATGAACTAAGTGGATACATGGAAATGGTAACTTAGGTTAAATTAAAAAACAATAAAATCTGTGTGTTGGATTGGCAGTAAATATAATAGATACATGTGAATTAATAATGATCAGAGAATAATGTGGAGGGATATAAATAGTTACAAACCTAATAAACTATCTCCATAAAGTTGTTCAAAATCTTGGGGTTTTTTTTGTTTTGTTTTGTTTTGTTTTGTTTTTGGCTTTGTTTGGTTTTCAAATCAAGTTGTGGCTGTAGCAGAATTAACTATTGTACCGAATCTTTGAAATTCCTGTGCCTGAGTGTGCTGTGTGCTTCTCTCACAGCAATAATGCAGTTTAACATTCACCAGCTTAACTGGGAGTGTAAGTACTGAGGGAGTCATTCTTAATCATCAGTGATACTAAGTTAGTGTTTTGAGAACAAACAACAAAACAAAACCAGTATCTTAAAGGATATAACAGAAAAAAATCTCTCTGGCAGATTTCATAGAGGACAGACATCCTTTTCCTTTCCTTCCCATGCCAGCCAAATGATACTTAGGGGATCACTTGCATTATAACCAAAGGGAACGATCAATCAGAATAGAAGGCTCAATTTCTTTAAAAAGTGAACTATCTCCAACATACCAGGAAACACAAATAATTAATATAATAAATACTCATGTACTCAAATGCCCAACTTAGCCAATGTGAATAACTGGGAATCCCTTTCACATCACTCTCCAATCCTACTTATTTGCTTCTCTCCTCAAAGGAAAAACTATTTGAATCTTGAATGTGTGTGTGTGTGTGTGTGTGTGTGTGTGTGTGTGTGTGTGTATGAGAGAGAGAGAGAGAGAGAGAGAGAGAGAGACACTCAGTGGTACAGTGCTTGCCTGACTTGTAAAGGCCCTAGGTTCAATCTCCAGCACCTCAAAAGCAAGCAAATAAACAAACAAAATATATTTTGTTTATTTAAAAATTAAGGTCTGGATATGTAGTTCAGTGGTAGATGAATTGCCTAACCTGAGTGAAGACCTGGGTTCCATCCCCAGCATTATGGGAAAAAAAAAAAATTGAAATGGCATCATACTGGGCTGGGATTGTGGCTCAGAGGTAGAGCACTAGCCTAGCATGTGTGAGACACTGGGTTTGAACCTCAGCACCACATAAAAATAAAATAAAGGTATTGTGTCCACCTACAACTAAAAAATAAACATTAAAAAATGGCATCATATTGTACATACCTTACCACAATATTTTTTCTCACTTAATATAGCTATGTTTATACAGGTAGGTATAATTAATTGTTTTAACTACTGCATGGCATTTTTAAGAATTATGAATTTAACATGAAATATTTTTAAAATATGGAGAAAAAATATTGCAATGAACACTTCAGTACTCAACACCCAAATTCATCCTATATTAGCATTGTGATATCATGGCACATAATTCAGACTTTTGTGGGGGATGGGGGCAGTATTAGAGATTGAACCTAGGACATTGCACCTGATAGGCCAGCACTCCATCACCTAGCTCCATCCTCAATCCTTTTATTTTTATTTTTGAAACAGGATCTCACTAAGTTGACCAGCCTAGTCTAGAATTTGCCATCCTCCTGTCTCAGCCTCCAGATAATGGGGTTTACAGACGTGCACCACTGTGCCCATCTCAGACTTTTTTTTTCCTTAAGAAACAGAATTTACAGATACATTTGTGGTCTCCTAAGTCCCCTTCCCTGTTCTTAGACAGTACAATAAATTTGTTTATAATTCTTATGTATATTTTACTTTTCCTAGATATGACACACAACAATATATAGTTGTGTTGTTACTGAAAGCTCGGTCCTTGTCCCCATGCCAATCCAATGACGAGGACAAGATTTTGAGAAAAAGGAAAAGTAAGGTTTATTGCTTTGCTAGCACAGGAGAAACATAGGGCACTCCTGTCCCAGAGACTGTGATTCTGCCCATCAACAGGAACACTTTTAAAGAGGTGATTCAACCCCTACATTCCACGTGTTCTCTGTTGAAGTTGAAATTCCCTTGTTAATATGGTGTTGCCAAAAGCTCAGTCCTTGTCCTCATGCCAATCCAATAATGAGGACCCTTAAGAAAAAGGAAAAAGATGGTTTATTGCTTTGCTAGCAAAGAACAGGGAACTCCTGTCCCAACAGCCCATCAGCAAGAATAGAGGGCTTTTATAGAAGTGATTTAGAGAAAATGAGATTAGAGAGGAGAGATCAGGAAGGAGAAGATCAGAAAAAAGGGCAAGGAGAAGTTTGGGAAAAAGAAAAAAATATATATATATAAGTTTCAAAGCCACAAGGGATATACTCAAAGAATCAGGTGAACCTGTTTCAATGGGAGACACTCATTTCTAGATCTTCTGGTGCCAATGCAAAGTCTGGATTACTTTGTTCCTATGGTTGGTGTGTACTTAAGGACAGATAAATCTGCCTAAAATGGGGAAGAAAGGGAATGCTGTTTCCCCTGAGATTAGGGAGAGGGAGAAATAGGAAGGTGTAGAGAGAGAGGAAGAGAAGAAACATGTCCATTTAAAAAATAAGTTGTAGTGGCAGAGCATCAAGGGCTATATTCAAAGCATGAAGTGGACAATGTTAGAGTGTTGTGAATGTTTTTAAATTTTAGAGAAATGATATACACAGTTGATCTTGGCGGGGCACACCTGTAATCCCAGCAACTCAGGAAGCCGAGGCTGGAGGACAGCAAGCTTGAAAGCCAGCCTGTAATTTAGTAAGACCCTGTCTCAAAATTTAAAAATAAAAAAGATGTAGCTCAGTCCCCTGAGTTCAATCCCTAGTGCTGATTTTTTCCCTCTGTTTCTGACATGTAGTCATGATGATAGAAGAAGATCTAGTTCTTGATAGATGTCATACAAGTTTGTTCATTTTTTTCTGAACATGTGTTTGTGGTATATTGCTTATATTTATTGATTGCTGTACGATGGAGATTTTGGTTGTTTCCAGATTTTTCCTATGATAAATAACATTACTATGAATCTTGTGGTAGACATGGAGGAGCAAGGCCCAGATTCTCCTCAAGGAAAGACTTGCTGCTTTAGCTGCTGACAGTATATACCTTCATTCCCTTTAGAGAATTGCGTTAGTTTCACTTAAGGTCATGGCTGGCAGGACTCCCCACTTTCTTTCTTTTCTTTTTTTTTTTTTTTTTTTTTTATTCAAAACATTACAAAGATTGCAGAATCCCATCGGTTACACATCCACATTTTTACATAATGCCATATTAGTAACTGTTGTATTCTGATACCTTTCCTATCCCCTACTATCCCCCCTCCCCTCCCCTCCCGTCTTCTCTCTCTACCCCATCTACTGTAATTCATTTCTCTCCTTGTTTATTTTCCCATTCCCCTCACAACCTCTTATATGTAATTTTGTATAGCAATGAGGGTCTCCCTTCATTTCCATACAATTTCCCTTTTCTCTCCCTTTCCCTCCCACCTCATGACTCTATTTAATGTTAATCTTTTCCTCCTGCTCTTCCTCCCTGCTCTGTTTTTGGTTGCTCTCATTATATCAAAGAAGACATTTGGCATTTGTTTTTTAGGGATTGGCTAGCTTCACTAAGCATAATCTGTTCTAGTGCCATCCATTTCCCTGCAAATTCCATGATTTTGTCATTTTTTAGTGCTGCATAGTACTCCATTGTGTATAAATGCCACATTTTGTTTATCCATTCATCTATTGAGGGGCATCAGGGTTGGTTCCACAGTCTAGCTATTGTGAATTGTGCTGCTATGAACATCGATGTGGCAGTATCCCTGTAGTACGCTCTTTTAAGGTCTTCAGGGAATAGTCCGAGAAGGGCAATAGCAGGGTCAAATGGTGGTTCCATTCCCAGCTTTCCCAGGAATCTCCATACTGCTTTCCATATTGGCCGCACCAATTTGCAGTCCCACCAGCAATGTACAAGATTACCCTTTTCCCCACATCCTCGCCAGCACTTGTTGTTGTTTGACTTCATAATGGCTGCCAATCTTACTGGAGTGAGATGGTATCTTAGGGTGGTTTTGATTTGCATTTCTCTGACTGCTAGAGATGGTGAGCATTTTTTCATGTACTTGTTGATTGATTGTATATCCTCCTCTGAGAAGTGTCTGTTCAGGTCTTTGGCCCATTTGTTGATTGGGTTATTTGTTATCTTATTTGAGTTCTTTGTATACTCTGGATATTAGGGCTCTATCTGAAGTGTGAGGAGTAAACATTTGTTCCCAGGATGTAGGCTCCCTATTTACCTCTCTTATTGTTTCTCTTGCTGAGAAAAAACTTTTTAGTTTAAGTAAGTCCCATTTGTTGATTCTAGTTATTAACTCTTGTGCTATGGGTGTCCTATTAAGGAATTTTGGAGCCCGACCCCACAATATGTAGATCGGAGCCAACCTTTTCTTCTATCAGACACAGAGTC
Source organism: Spermophilus citellus (assembly GCF_964194105.1). NCBI lineage: Eukaryota > Metazoa > Chordata > Mammalia > Rodentia > Sciuridae > Spermophilus > Spermophilus citellus. The sequence goes on along the minus strand of NC_138182.1, from coordinate 223,377,982 downwards.
TCTGATTTGATATCAAGGCCCTTGATCCATTTTGAGTTAACTTTTGTGCATGGCGAGAGAAGGGGATTCAGTTTCATTTTGTTGCATATGGATTTCCAGTTTTCCCAGCACCATTTGTTGAAGATAGGACTCCCCACTTTCAATGACCATGTACATGCATAAACTCCTTGCTCACTGTAGGAACATCTGGCTCCAGGGAGTCAGGGCTGTTGGGCTCCACCACAACTGGATGCCTCCCAAGTCCTCCTGTTCTTTCCCACTCATCTTTGTTGCTGTTGTTGTTGTTCTTTTTAGTTATACATGACAGTAGATGTAATTTGACATTTATATGGTACATGGAGTATAACTTCCCATTTTTGTGGTTGTACATAATGTGGCGTTACACGGGTCGTGTATTCATACATGAACATAGGAAAATTATGTCCAGTTCATTCTACTGTTTTTCCTAACCCCTTCCCTCCTTCCCTTCATTCCCGTTTGTCTAATCCAAAGAACTTCTCTTCTTCCATCCCCCTCCATCATTGTGTGTTAGCATGCCTATATTAGAGAGAACATTCCTCCCTTGGTTTTCAGGGATTGGCTTATCTCGCCTAGAATGATAGTCACCAGTCCTTATCCATTCATTTGTTGATGTTTGGTTCCATAGATTAGCTATTGTGGATTAAACTGTTACCAACATTGATGTGGCCTTGTGACAATAGCATGATGATTTTAAGTCCTTTGGGTATGTGCTGAGGAGTGGAATAACTGGGCCAAATGATGGTTCCATTCCAAGTTTTCTGAGGAATCTCCATACTGCTTTCCAGAGTGGCTGCACCAATTTGCAGTCCCACCAAGTATGAGTGTACCTCTGTAACAGTGTCGTCTTTATGCTTTGAATATAACCCTTGCTGTTCTGCCACTGCAACTTATTTTTAAAATGGACATGTTTCTTTCTCCTCCTCTCTCTGCTCCTCCCTAATCTCTATGCCTCCCTAATCTCAGGGGAAACAGCATTCCCTTTCTTCTCCATTTTAGACAGGTTTATCTGTCCTCAAGTACACACCAACCATAGGAACAAAGTAATCCAGACTTTGGGATTGGCACCAGAAGATCTCTGAAATTACTGTCTCCCATATTAACAAGTGAATTACAACTCCAACAGAGAACATTTGGAATGTAGACTTTGAAACACCTTTTTAAAAGTGTTCCTGCTGAAGGGCAAAATCATAACCTCTGGGACAGGAGTCCCCTGTGTTTCTCCTGTACTACTTGTAAGGTCCTTGCTTAGCATCTGGACAGCCATCTTAGTGACAGCCTTCATTTTAAGAAAAATTTCACTTTCCCACCCAAAGGCCTGTCTGAGAAAGGCTCACCACTTCCTCAAACCAACCCCACCCTTAACCACCCGCATTAGGACCTCCCCAAACTCTAATCCCTGAGCCTGCCCCAAAAAAGTCACGGAAACTCAAACCTATATTGCCTCTCTCCACCTATGAAAAGATGGCCTTTATTTGTCACATCCGACAAATAAACTCTTGTGTGTATCTCTGCCTGGTCTCTCTGTCCTTCATTTCTTGTTCACCTTCTCCCAGTTCCTCACAGTCCTTTCAGAGACAGCCCCTGTGTTTCTCCTTTGCTAGTAAAGCAACAAAACTTCATTTTCTTTATTTTATTTTACTGGGGGGGGGGGCGCGGACAGTGGGTACCAGGGATTGAACTCAGGGGAACTTGACCACTGAGCCACATCCCCAGCCCTATTTTGTATTTTATTTAGAGACAGAGTCTCACTGACTTGCTTAGCACCTGGCTGTTGCTGAGGCTGGCTTTGAATTCACTATCCTCCTGTCTCAGCCTCCCCAACCCACTAGGATTATTTCTTTTTTTCTCAAAACTGTTCTTTTTTTTTTTTTTTTTTTTTTAAAGAGAGAGTGAGAGACAGAGAGAGAGAGAGAGAATTTTTTAATCTTTATTTTTTAGTTTTCGGCGGGCACAACATCTTTGTTGGTATGTGGTGCTGAGGATCGAACCTGGGCCGCACGCATGCCAGGCGAGCGCGCTACCACTTGAGCCACATCCCCAGCCCTCAAAACTGTTCTTGAAGGGAAAACGAGAGAAAAGAGAGACGGGTAAGCAAGAAATGAAAGACAGAGACCAGCAGCCGGGGCTGACAAATAAAGGCCATCTCTCTCCTATAGAAATAGGCTTTGGTTCTGGGATTTTTATAGGGCAGGCTCAGGAATCAGAGCTGGGCAGGTCCTATTGCAGGCGGTTAGTTGGGTTGGTTTGAAAGAGTGTTGAGCCTTTCTCAGAAAGGTTCTTGGGCAGGAAAGCAAAGTTTTTTTTTTTCTTAAAATGGCGGCTGTCACTTAAGATGGCTGTCCAGATGCTAAACAAAGACCTTATAGTCCTCATTATTGGCTTGGCATTAGGGAAAAGGACTGAGCTTTCAGTAACAAGGTAATAATAAAAAAAAAATTACTATTTTACATCAAGTTTTAGGATGGTGAGCATATCTCTTTAATTTCAGGAACTTGGAAGGACCGGAGGATGGCAAGTTTGAGCCCTCCTCAGCAACTTAGTGAGACCCTATCTCAAAAAAAAGGGGGGGGGGTGGATGGGGGGTGGGGATGTGGCTCAGTGGTTTGATACCTATGGGTTCAATCCCTAATACCAAAAATAAGTAAATAAATCAAGGTGGGGGAAGACAGAGGCAGAAGTCAAAGTCAGAGTAAGAGATATGGCAACAGAAGTAGGATCTCTCCCTTAGGAAAACTGTGATGTGCTGAGAAAAGAATCTGACCCACTGTACCTCGCTTAGAAGTTGTAGGAAGAAGGCCACAAGTTCAGGAATGGGGTCAGCACCTGGAATCTAGAAAGAGAAAGGAAATAAATGGATTCAACTATAGGGCCTCCAGGGGGAATGCAGATATCCTGATCTTAGCCCAGTGAGCTCTATTTCAGAATTCTGAGTTCCAGAACTCTAAGAGTTAATAATTTATTAATTATGTGGCACTTTAATGATGTTCTTTAAGACCAGGAATATTTGTTTTTTAGTCATTTAATAAGTTTGTGGTAATTTGTTACAGTATCCATAGAAAATGAATTCAAAACATCTTTATAAAATAACAAGTATAGTGATAGGAAAGTAAGAATAAATGTGTGCTTGGAAATGTGTACATTATTCTCTTTCTCAAAACATTTTTTAGAAATGTGGTTATCATTTCAGATTCTAGACTTCATTAAGTTATACTCATATCCAGATTTTTTATATCAGGTGAAATGAGTACCAAGTGGGTACTAGGCACTGAGAAAGAACATAATCTCCATGTAGAATTTAGTTCAGAGACAAAATAATAATAATAATAATAATAATAATAATAATAATAATAATAATAATAATAATAATTTCAAACAAATAATGAAGATATATCCTGAAAATTGGCCTAAGAGAATCTGAAAATCTATTGCTAGTTTCTGAAAAACAAATAATGACAATACACTCCAACCAAAATCAAAAACTAGGACGTGAGCATCACATTCATAATCATATTTGTGTCCTCACTGTATCATGAATCAATGAAAAAATTTTGATATTATAGATGATGTTTGTGGCAACCCTGAGAATATGCTTTCCAGATCTTTGATCATAATCTATAGACGGCTTAGGCTGCATTCAGAATCCACCACCCTTCCCACAGGCTGTTTCCAATCAATGACTGAGTGTAGCTTTGAGACAGTCAGGCAAGTCACAGCTCTTCATATAGGCAGCTCTGGCCTGAGGACTTCCCACTGGTCTTGTGAATATGTCCTTAGAATGCATTGCACTCTGAGATGCTTCTACTGAAGCTTCCTTTCTTCCCTCCCTCCTCCACTTGGGTCAGACCTGCATCACAATCTGCCAGCTCTCCCTCTGGATTGGCTTCCTGTTCCTTTTCCCTCAGAGGTGTTCCCCCGCCCAGATCTCTTGCACATGTAATTCCACTTAATATCTGCTTCTTGGGGGAGCCTTAACTAACCCAGTGTTTCAAAGGATTCCCCACATAGGACATTGAAAAGGGAAAAAGATAATTAAGGATTTGCTCAAAGATTTAGCTATAAGGATGTATAGTGGCAATTTATGTTATCCTGCCCTAGCACTGAAAAAAAAAAATTAAATGGTATCCTGAAGGGGGAAAGGTAAATTATTGTGTAAATGCACAATGGAATTCTTTTAAAAATGATATTAAAGATAAATATTAAGTGAAGACAATAACTTACAGAATAATATTTACAGTGGGATCTCGCTTTTATAAATAAGCACAGTAAAAGGTTTAGAAAGCTATACACCAAAGTTTTTGTTGTTGTGGTTTTGTAGTGCTGGGTTACTCTACTACTGTCCCACTTCCCCAGGCCTTATTATTATTTTTTTAATTTTGCTTTCTGTTTGTTTGGTTTTGGTACCAGGGTTTGAACCCAGGGACACTTCACCACCGAGCCACCTCCCCAGCCCTTTTTATTTTGAGACCTGGTCTCACTGAGTTGCTGAGGGCCTCACTATGTTGCTGAGGCTGGCCTTGAACTCACGATCCTCCTGCCTCATCCTCCTGAGCCATTAGGATTATAGGTGTGTGCCACCCCACCCAGCTATTTTCAAATTTTGAGGCAGTCTCATTAAATAGCTTAAACTGGCCTCAAACAGGATCTTCCTGCTTTATCCTCCTGGGTTGCTGGGGTTACAGGTATGCATCCCTGCACCTGGCTGCACTAATGTTTTAAAAATAGTTATGTCTTGGTAACATTTAAAATGTCTTATTTTGGTTTATCTAAAGTTATAAATATGCCTGCATTCAAGGCCGGGCGCAGTGGCTCACGCCTGTAATCCCAGCAGCTCCAGAGGCTAAAGCAGGAGGATCTTTGTTCAAAGCCAGCCTCAGCAAAAGCGAGGTGCTAAGCAACTCAGTGAGACCCAGTCTCTAAATAAAATTCAAAATTGGGCTTGGGATGTGGCTCAGTGGTTGAGGGCTGAGTTCAATCCCCGGTACCCCCCTAAAAACAAAGAAAAAAAAATATGCCTTTATTTGAGACAAGGAACACTGTAGGGATGAAAGACAAATGCACTTCTGAACCTTGGCTCATGGCCTGACAGCAGACCTCAGGAGGCCTGGTACCCTCCACCAGGGTCAGTTTTGCATCACTGAGGTCAGCGTACCCCATAAGTGTTCACTGAAACAGCTGTGGTAACATATCTTTAGCACAGGGTCAAACGCTTAAGTCGCGCCCATTAGGATTCCCACCCCTGCAAATAACCAATAAAATGTGTTTCTTTTTTTCATTCAGAGAGCCAACATAATGTGTCTTCCTTCCTAAAAATACTGTCTGTGTTTCCACTCACCTGATTTTGATTTCATTTCCATCATCATCAGGTCAAAAGATCCCAGTGTCCAGCATCACACTGAGCACTCATTGTTCTCTTAATAACACGAAGTTTTTTCTTTTTTTTTTTTTTAAGCTTTATAGAGACTAAAGCCCTTTATGAAGTATGCTTCAGAATTAGGGGTTGTTGTTGTTTCATTTGTTGTTGTTGATACTGGGGATTGAACCTAGGGGTGCTTTACCACTGAGCTACACTTCAGCCATTTTTCTGTTTTATATTGAGGCAGAGTCTCCCTAAATAGCAGAAGTTGGCCTCGAACATACAATTCTCTTACCTCAGCCTCATTGAAATTACAGGCTCGCCCCTCTGTGCCTAGCTAAAATAAGGTTTTTTTAGATGTAAACCTTGTCCACCTTCTAGCTCTCCCCGAATGCCTTTCTTTCCGAAGGCACCAGCTATATCCCAGATTGTCCCATTGCTACTGCCCTGCAGAGCCTGGTGGCCCCATGGCCCTCTTGGTCAGCCTCTGTGCTGAGTGGCTCTCCATTTCCAGGTTTCATTGAGATTCTGCACCGCAGAGCACAAACTCTGGCTGCATGTTACAACTTGGATGTGTGAGCTCCCCATGGGGTGAAACTTGACTTTTGGGAAAATGAGAGTTGGGAGGGACCCAGACACATTGTCCCTATTTCTCCATTCCATTCACTTCACTGAGCATGATTTTTTTTTTTTCCTTGCGTTCCTTCCGGAGCAGCCTCTCTTGCTGAGGGAGAATGTGCGCTGAGTGACCGAGTTTCACATGGGTGCCAGTACCCTCAGGCTGCATTGTCATTGCCGAGCTTCTCTGTTTCTTCTCCTCATTTTGATTTTGTTCCTTGGTGTATTGGGGAGTTGTTGTAAAATCAGAAAAATTGGCTGATTGGTATCATGTAAAGCACTAAAAAGGTTAGTAATAGCAGACATGGACAAACACAGCTCAGACCCCATGATAAAGTGGAGACTTGCAGGTGGGCATGCAGGTTGTGCATCAGTGGTAGGTTGCCCCTGGGTTCAATCCTCAGTATTTGGGGAGAAAGAAGTAAAAATCTTGTTGCACAGAGTGTGGTGAGCTGTCAGCCCCTGGCTAATAACAACTGCCAGATTTGCTTCAGCTGTTGAGTTGAGGTCACCCTCTTCTTGAGGTGGCCCCCTAACGGTGATCAATTGTGGCAATGGTAGTTGAGGTCAGATTCTTTTGGGGGTGACTCCCATGCAATGACTGAGCAGGCCAAGATACCAGGGCCTAGCCATTTCCACCCTGATTACTATCTTCTTAACAACCATGGCTTCAGGGCTTCCACAATGAGCTGGCAGAGACTCATGAAATGTGCACCACAGGATGATGGTTCCCTTGCCCAGCTCTGCCTCCTCCTTCTTTCTCGAATAGGTATTCCTCCCCATGAACCCACATAGTCTCCATTCTCTTTCGGTACCTGCTTCCCAGAGAGCCCAGCTGATTGACTCAGTTTCAGAAACCAGGTAGAAGATGCAGTTTGGTGACTGGATCACCCACTACCTGGCTAGCAGTAAGCACACTGTTCTTGTTGTGGAAAGCTCAGTCCTTGTCCCTGATGCCAATCCAATATCAAGGACACAGTTTTGAGAAAAAGGGAAAAGGTTTATTGCTTTGCCAGCAAAGGAGAAGCACAGGGGACTCCTGTCCTAGAGGCTGTGATTCTGCCCAACAGCAGGAAGCAGGGGTGGGGGGGTAGGGGTGGGTTTAAGAGGTGATTCAGAGAAAACAGATTAGGGAGGAGAAATCAGGAAGGAGAAGATTAGGAAACACAAGATTGGGGAGGGGAAGAACTGAGGAAAGGTTAGGGAAAAGAAGATCAAAGAGGAGACCATCAGGAAGGAGAAAGTTAGGGAAAAGAAAATCAAGGAGAAGAATGTTGGGGAAAAAAAAACCATGTAGGTTTCAAAGACACAAGGGGTAGAGTCAAAGCATCAAATGAACCCCTGTTACGTTCTGAGTAATGGGTTGAGTATCAAGAGCCCAGGCAAAAGGTGATAGTCCCATTTCTAAAATTCTCAATGAGGTGAGTTGAGACAAATGTATCAGCGGGATATACTGACTGTGCATCAATTTAAGCATTTAAAATGCAAGGTCAGTGAGAGAAGCTAGGAATATGTGGCCGACTGTCACAGTTGCCTTTCACAAGGGAGCTTATTCTGCTGTCAGGACCTTGGTTCCAAGTTCTACATCCACCTATTGCGGAACTTGCTAATCAGACTGAGATCACACGAATGCACAGAGGCATCATGGCACATCTAGATGAAATGAGAGGGAAATGCCTAGAAGATCACTGACTATGGGAAGTTGGGAGACACCAAGGAATGAGCCATGCACATGGTTGACTTCTGACTCACAGAGAAATTGATCCCAAAGTTATTTCGAGTACTGGCCAATCAGCACCAAGGTCAAAATGGGGGCTACACAAGAATGTTGTAGACCCCAAACTGGAGTGAGCAGTACTAGGCTAAAATAGCAGTATTAGAATGAGCAGTGATGGAATATAATTGGCATTGCCTCCCATCCCTGACTCTGCTTCTCAGAGACAGCAACCTTACACTCCCAAACCAGATAGGGCTGGGCCTATAGCAGGACCTCCACCAGAACCAGGAAGCAAGCGTCCACAGCTCCCACACAGTTAAAATGCCAAGGATTTACCAGTTGCTGAAGGATCTATGGCTCTCTTCATTGCCCAGGATCACAAGCCTTTATTGCTCTTTTAATGTCTGAAAAGAACTAAAGTTAGAATCGTAAAATGGACAATCTTAATAGGGCCCTGGAAAATTTTAGGGAGCCAGATAGCCCTCTCTTTGCACAATAGATAAAATTCCTTACATGGATATTTTCTTAAACGTAAGGGAAATATGAGTAATAGAATCAGAGGGTTGTTATGAACTTATATAGTCACCCTATGGACTGAAAATGAAAAACTCTGGGTAATTGACATTGCTTATTGCCTTGGGATCACTCTCTAGGGATAAGAAAATGTGATACCCAAGCTAGCATCCCAGAAGATAATGAAAACTTGCTACCAAGTCTACTCCTAGAAGCCTGGAAAAAGCAATGGCCTTCACAGATACTGAATTGAAATGCTTAACTTGATATGGTATATGGAAGAGGAAAAAAAGGGAGAAAAAGACTCAGGAAATAAGAATACTAGAATGGATATATTAGGTGAGGCCAGAATAAGGAATGTGTTCCTCAGGAAAGTTCAGAGGACACACCATTCACCAAGGCAAATGTGCTGGTCGGGGGGCCCCAGCATCATGAAGTTCAGTTTGGCTCTCTGAGGGCCAGGGTTAAGGGCAACAAAAGTGGTCATAGAATTCTGGCTTACCGATATCAAGCAGGATGAAAAGGCCAAAGCAACAGAGACCATCAACATCAGAAACCAGAGGGTCCCAGTGCCCACAGTTATAATATACTTAATAGAACTACCCCTAATCCCTATGGACAAAATAGCTAGGCAGCCAATAGTCACAGATCAATACATAAAATCAAACTAGAGTAAGAGTGATGAACAGGAGGTTGAAAGCAGTTACCCCCAGAAAATGTCTCTTGCGCAGATTCTGGACATAAACTAGTTTTCAGTTTTTGAACCTGGTGACCATTGTCAAAAGAGTTGGTTGAATCCCAGAGGGAAGAATCCAGCAGAACCTCAGTGCTGCCCCAGGAGGTTCTCTGACTTTCACAGGGTTTATCTCCCTCTCTCTAGTGCACATGTGCCTTATCAAGGACTCCAGCATGTTCGAACCTTCTACTTATCCCATCATATAGGCACAATGTTATCGATGTGATGAATCAATGTGTACTTGAATGACTATTTACTGGGGTAATGAGAATACTCAGAAATTTCAAGGACTATTAGAGACAGGGTGCAAAGTGACACTGATACCTGATGACCTGAAACTTCATCATAGACTCTGTGCTAGAGTAGAGGCATACAGGTAAGGCCCAGGACTCTTGACCAAAAGATGAGTCCCAGGGTTCTGTGAAACACCTGATGGTCATTTCCCTGGTCCACAGATGTGACTAGGATAGATATGTTTGGCAGTTTGAGTAGCCCACACATTAGACCTATGGTGAGAGCTATCTTAGTGGGGAGGGCCAAGAAGAAGCCTCCAAAACTGCTTCTTTTCCACCCATGAAAAGAACATATCAAAAGCAGTATAACACTTCCAGAGATGGTAGAAATTCATGCCACTCTTAAAGATTCAGGCATGGTGGTCCTTATCATACCCCTGTTTAATTTGCTGGTCTGGTCCTTTGCAGAAGCCAGATGGATCCTAGAGACTATTGCTAGCTCAACCACAAAATAGCTCTGATCACAGCTGCTTAGCCAGATGTTGCTAGAACATATAATAAAATCTCTGGTATGTAGGATGAAGCTATTGATTTGACAAATGTGTTCTTTTCTATCTCAGCCAGGAAAGAAGATCAGAAACAGTTTGCTCCAGGGCCATGTTAACTTTTCCAACCATCTGTCATAAGAGAGCCTGAAGACATCTGGACCATCTGGACATATCGCAGAACTTCACATTGATTCATTACATTGATGACATTATGCTGATCTGACAGGATAAGTAAAGGGTGCTAACATGCTGGAGTCCCTTGACTGTAAGTCACATGTGTACTAGAGACAGGGAAATAAACCTAAAAAAGTCAGATACTTGCCAATGCAGTAAAATTTCTCCACATTCTGTGATCAGGTGCGCTCCAGGACATTCTCTTAAAAGTCAAAGACATCACTCTATCATACATGAACTGCTATAATGAAGGAAGCACAAGGCCTATTAAGGCCTGTTCAGGCTTTGAAGACAACACATTACATACCTAGGAAAACTGCTTCAGCCTATGTCTCAGGTGATATGGAAAGCTGCCTGGTTTAAATGAAGCTCAGAATAGAATGGCTCTGCGGCAGGTCCTGGCTACAGGGCATGCAGCCCTGCAGCTTGGGACAAATGATTCCAGTTCACTCTTTATTATTCAAGATGTCAATAGTAGAAAAAGCTATGCTGTAAAGTTTAAGGAAAGCCCCAGTAGAAGAATCACCAATGGCTCCTGGGTTTTGGAGCTTGGTCACACCATCTGCAAGTGAGGATTAAACCTCCTTTTTTGGCAGTAACAATAATTAAATTCAGAACCCTGCACTTGCTAGGCAAGAGCTTGACCATTGCACTATACCCCAGACCCCTAAGTTATAACTCTTTGATAAAACAGAATGTTAATGGCCCTGATAGAATTGGAACATTTGACCTTAGGATACAAGGTGACAATGAATCTGGAATTGCCTACATGTATTGGGGACAAGTCACAAAGTCAGGTGGGCTCAGTAGCAATCCATCCATCACAAAATGGAAATGCTCTTTTAAATTTTGTGACAGGATCTTGCTAAATTGCTTAGGGCCTTGCTAGCTGACTGTGGGAAGCCATTCTAACACGTAATTGGGTGACTCCCGTTAAGGGCCTGAGGCGCTTTGGCTCTGTCGAAGCTTTCCCGACCCTTTCCTGATGAGAGAGCCCATCCGTGTGGGGTTGTGCCTGACCACTGACCCCGGGGACCCAATCACTGACCCTGACCTTGGAGTGCAGCCCCCCCTCAACCTTCATTGGATGGAATTCTCCCCTGAATCTCTTGTTCCCCAATAAAGGGCTACTCCCAGGCGTGTTCGCGCTCTCTCTCTCTCTCCTGCTAGCCCTGAGTAATCCTCGCTGCCCTGCTGGGCGGCTAGAGGTGGGAACCAGAGAGGTGAGCCATCTCGGACCTAGCAATATAAATAAGGTAACTGGTCTGTGTGTTTTATTTCGATCTCTTCTAACTAACTTTATGCCTAGAACCTCATTAATGACACCACTGCGCAGGCCGCGTGGTAGAGCTGACCTTGAACTTAAAATTCTCCTGCCTCAGGATATAAAATCAACACGCATAAATCAAAGGCATTTCTGTATATCAGCGACAAAACTTCTGAAACGGAAATGAGGAAAAACACTCCATTCACAATATCCTCAAAAAAAATAAAATACTGGGGAATCAACTTAACAAAAGACATGAAAGATTTATACAATGAAAACTACAGAACCCTAAAGAGAGAAGTAGAAGAAGATCTTAGAAGATGGAAAAATATACCCTGTTCATGGATAGGCAGAACTAACATCATCAAAATGGCGATATTACCAAAAGTTCTCTATAGGTTTAATGCAATGCCAATCAAAATCCCAACGGCATTTCTTGTAGAAATAGAGAAAGCAATCATGAAATTCATATGGAAAAATAAAAGACCCAGAATAGCAAAAGCAATTCTAAACAGGAAGTGTGAATCAGGTGGTATAGCGATACCAGATTTCAAACTATATTACAGAGCAATAGTGACAAAAACAGCATGGTACTGGTACCAAAACAGGCGGGTGGACCAATGGTATAGAATAGAGGACACAGAGACTAATCCACAAAGTTACAATTATCTTATATTTGATAAAGGGGCTAAAAGCATGCAATGGAGGAAGGATAGCATCTTCAACAAATGGTGTTGGGAAAACTGGAAATCCATATGCAACAAAATGAAACTGAATCCCTTTCTCTTGCCATGCACAAAAGTTAACTCAAAATGGATCAAGGGCCTTGATATCAAATCAGAGACTCTGCGTCTGATAGAAGACAAAGTTGGCTCCAATCTACATATTGTGGGGTCGGGCTCCAAATTCCTTAATAGGACACCCATAGCACAAGAGTTAATAATAAGAATCAACAAATGGGACTTACTTAAACTAAAAAGTTTTTTCTCAGCAAGAGAAACAATAAGAGAGGTAAATAGGGAGCCTACATTCTGGGAACAAATTTTTACTCCTCACACTTCAGATAGAGCCCTAATATCCAGAGTATACAAAGAACTCAAAAAATTAGACAATAAGATAACAAATAACCCAATCAACAAATGGGCCAAGGACCTGAACAGACACTTCTCAGAGGAGGATATACAATCAATCAACAAGTACATGAAAAAATGCTCACTATCTCTAGCAGTCAGAGAAATGCAAATCAAAACCACCCTAAGATACCATCTCACTCCAGTAAGATTGACAGCCACTATGAAGTCAAACAACAACAAGTGCTGGCGAGGATGTGGAGAAAAAGGTACACTTGTACATTGCTGGTGGGACTGCAAATTGGTGAGGCCAATTTGGAAAGCAGTTTGGAGATTCCTGGGAAAGCTGGGAATGAAACCACCATTTGACCCAGCTATTGCCCTTCTTGGACTATTCCCTGAAGACCTTAAAAGAGCGTACTACAGGGATACTGCCACATCGATGTTCATAGCAGCACAATTCACAATTGCTAGACTGTGGAACCAACCCAGATGCCCTTCAATAGATGAATGGATAAAAAAAATGTGGCATCTATACACAATGGAGTACTATGCAGCAATAAAAAATGACAAAATCATAGAATTTGCAGGGAAATGGATGGCACTAGAGCAGATTATGCTTAGTGAAGCTAGCCAATCCCTAAAAAACAAATACCAAATGTCTTCTTTGATATAATGAGAGCAACTATGAACAGAGCAGGGAGGAAGAGCAGGAAGAAAAGAGTAACATTAAACAGAGACATGAGATGGGAGGGAAAGGGAGAGAAAAGGGAAATTGCATGGAAATGAAGGGAGACCCTCATTGCTATACAAAATTACATATAAGAGGTTGTGAGGGGAATGGGAAAATAAACAAGGAGAGAAATGAATTACAGTAGATGGGGTAGAGAGAGAAGATGGGAGGGGAGGGGAGGGGGGATAGTAGGGGATAGGAAAGGTAGCAGAATACAACAGTTACTAATAGGGCATTATGTAAAATTGTGGATGTGTAACCGACGTGATTCTGCAATCTGCATTTGGGGTAAAATTGGGGGTTCATAACCCACTTCAATCTAACGTATGAAATATGATATGTCAAGAGCTTTGTAATGTTGTGAACAACCAATAAAAAAGAAAAGGAAAAAAAGAATATATATCTCCAATAAAAAAAATAAAATAAAATTCTGCTGCCTCAGCCTCTGGAGTTTCTGGGATTATAGGTGTGTGTTACTGAGCCCAGCTACAAAATGGAAATTATATATCTGGGACTGAACATGAATGGGAAGAGATGACACAAACAAGTGACATGAGCAATGAATCTAGAACCCCATGACATCTAGTAAGTGCCATCATAGCATTCACTATGTAGCATCATCCCTCTTCAGATCAAATCCATGGCCATATGGGACTCTCATTCAATCAGTTAAAAAAAAAAAAAAGGAAAACCCCTAAATCCCTAACTTTTTTAATAGATAGATTGGTTCTTTATGTAGGCAAAAAAAAAAAATGATGTCTGCAATATAGTCTTATTCAGGGGTGATTGTGAAAGACAGTGATAATACATTGTTTGAAAGAAGTCCTCTCAATGGGCAGAGCTTCAGTAGGTGGTCATACTTTGTGTGATAGGAGAAGTGTCCTAGAGGGGGATTGCATATGGACTCATGGACAGTGGTAAATGATCAGGAGCCTGTAAGAAGAAAATTAGATATCAAGACAAGAAGGTCCAGGGAAGAAGTATGTACCTGGACATATAAGAGTGGGCAGAATGTGTGAAGATTTTTTTTAATTACCTATTAATGCCAACCAGAAAGTACCTGAACAGCATGGACACCAAACAGCCACATAGACAAAATAATTGGACTAATTCACTGGCACGAGAGGCAAATGGATGTCATGGCCACAATGGCAGAGATGGAAGCTATGAATGGGTTGAAAAACATGGATTCCCACTTACCAAGGCTGATCTAGTGATCACTTTTTTTGAAAGTTTAACCTACCAGCATCAGACAATAATGGAGAACCTCTAATTTGGCATTGTTCCTTGAGAAGACCAACCAGTAATTTGGTATCAAAGAGACTACTACATGGGACCCTTTTCTCCTGGGAAAGGGTTCCTCCCTTCCCAGAGGAATAGTTATTTCATTTGGGTCTGTCTTTGCCTTTCCTGCCCACAGGTCTCAGCACCATTATCAAGCCATTTACAGAAAGCTTGATCTATAGACTTGAAAAAATATAGTATCCAACTATATTTTTTTACAGACACACTGGTTATGCCATATAGTGCTATATAACTTAGCCGCTAGAGGCTACTGCCTAGAGTGTTGGCATGTTTGCTGAAAGTGCAGCTGAAACACTGAGAAAGCAGTACATTGCAAGGTCAGGGTAACATGACATGGTATAGATATTAAATAACTCATCTTGTAAGGCACCATAACCCCAGTAGGAAGAATATATTCCTGAGTCTGGAAACTAAGAGGAAGAACCAGCAGTGACTTTATTTGCCACACTCTTAGAGATACCCACCTTCCAAGGGATTTCCACAGTTTTGGATTCTATAGGATTAGAGATCCTAATCCCCAACATGGGTGAATTCTTGCCTGGAGACATAGCAAAGCTCCCATTGAGCTATAGGTTACCACTTCCACTTGCACACTTTGGGCTCTCTAGTCAGGGCAAGAGGAAGAGACACTTATCTTGTCAGGGTTAAGGACCCTAATCAGTAGTAAAAGACAGGATGGCTATTATGTGATGGGAACAGAGAGGAATGTGTATGGAACAAAAGAGGCACATTCTTAACTAATTGTAACAAATAATAGTGATGTAGTGGTAGAGGCTAAACATTAGTAAAATTACCAGAGTTCAGACCTCACAGGAATGAGGGTTTGGGATACAGCAGCAGGTGAGCTATTAATGCTAACAGAGGACCACAGGACTTTGGAATACAGAGTGAAGGAGGGAGATAATGAGTACCAACTATGTACTCATAAAATCAACTATGTAGGCATGGAGGCTGTACTTCATCCTGCTAACCTTCCTCTTTTAAGTTACCCCTTGGAGGAGAGGCCTACCACAACCCTGGAGGAGCCACTCCCCAAATATTTTTATGAAGTGGATCCGATAGGTGTATAAGGTAAACTGTGATGGATGTGAAGATGTGTTAATCAAATTTTCCTTTAAGGAAAGGGCTCACTCCTCAGCTGTAAGAGGTGTGATAAATTGACAGTCCCCAGCTGTTGATGCCTTCTGAGTTAGCTTCAGGTTTTCATCCTATGCTTTTCTCAGGGTGGTTCCCAGCCAATGACTGAGCAAGGCCTATTGCCACTCAATGGGGAAATTCTGTGAGAGACAATCTTTTATGTGGACAATCTGTGTGATCAGCCTACTCAATTTGACTTCTGCTCCTTTTTTTTTTTTCACACATGTTCCCTTCACCCACAATAAGCTTGTGTGTTTCTAACTTCTCTTCAGTATCTACTTCTAGGGCATCTAACTGGAATAGTGGTGGATTGGAATCAGGCCCCTGAACTCCACATTCTCTGCTCCCAAACTTGGGATGGGTGACCAGACTCATCAGAACTGCTGTTTCCTCATATGTACAATTAAAGATACTTATTTCTTTCATATCCACATTACACAGTTATTATGAGGATAAAATGAACATATGCAGGAAAATGTCATGCAATTTGAAAGTCACTATGTAAACTGTCATAGTTTTTATTAAAAGAACTAAAGTGCAAAGCATGATGGCACATGCCTGTAATCCCACCTACTAAAAAGGCCGAGGTAAGAAGATCACAAGTTAGATGAAGGCCTGGACAACTTAGTGAGACCCTGTCTCAAGATAACAAAAATAAACAAAAAGGGCTGTGAATGCAGCTCAGTGGCAGAATGATTGTCTTGTACATATCAGTTCAGTTTCCAGTACTGCAAAAAAAAAAAAAAAAGGTTTAAAGAGTTAAAGCATTTCCCAGGTTACCAAACAATGCTCGACAGTTTAAAAAAACTCAGATAATAGTTTTCAAGTCCTTTGAAAGTTGGTATGATGTATGCAGGTTTTCTGAAGCTCTATTTATTCCCAGGGAGTAATTTATACACCTAGATATCCTGTTTGACAATCAGATACAGACCTAAACAAAGAATCGTAGAGTACTGCAGTAAGCTGTTTTGGTTTGTTTCTTTTCATTTCTAGGATAACAATTTTTACTAAGAAGAAACAAGAAACGTTGAAATCTCTTTTGACAAACACAGAAGCTAGAGGGTTTTTTAAAAAAATACTTAATATCCATGTGACCATGAACCAATTTTTTTTTCTGACATTCTTGTAATATGATGCAATTTTATATTTGGAGGTAAGTTTTATAATGTTACAATCTTAACATGCATGTACACAAAATATTTCCTATAGTTTTGCACTTATTCTCTGTATTATTGTTTATTGAACAAAAAGACCTAATGATCAGGTCAGTTACTTTAACAGAAACATTTTTAGCAGTTACTTTTTCATAAAAAAGAAGGGAAATTTTTCTATAAAGTGCTATTGTTTGCTAAGCTGGCAACTCTGGTTTGCAGTGGGTTTTCTCTCTTCCAGTCTTTTAAAAGGTATTTCTTTGATTTGCATTTAAGGGTTAACACAAGTTGTTACAAACTTTGAAAACTTGTGGTTTAATATGAAGGATTAATAACCACAACCACAAAAGTGGGAAGTTATACTATATGTACGATATGCCAAAAGACGTTCTACAGTCATATATAACTAAAAAGAATTTTAAAAATTTTAAAAAGAAATGTTCTTACACATATTTTAGAAATATGGATAAAAGAATAATTCCCTAATACTCTACCATGGTACAGAATACCCGCACTGTGACTTGGACACTAATAGGAAAGAGAATGTCAATAATACAAATGATTATAAACTCTACTAGGCAAATTTAATGTTTCATCATGGTTTCATGTGAATATCAGAGTTCTTCAGATTGACATGACATTTTGTATGCGCATTCTGGGGACTCTGATAATTGAATACAACTTCAAAAAGGCTAACATCCAGTGACCGCCAAATGGGGTTCATAGAACAGTACACAATGATGAAACCTGAAGCAATAAAACATGGATGAACTGAAATATAAACATTTCGTGCTCCCAGGACATGGCTGAATTTTCATTTCATTTTGTTTCAGAGTTCCACTAGGCTGTCTTCAGACATCTTCTTTCATATCTTAAGTCTTGTCTGAGGGATACTAGGGGAGAATCCCAGTTTGGAGGAACCCCATAAACCCATAGCACATAGTTCCTATATTGTAAAAGGGTGTTTCTTTCTGAACATAGTTGTCTATTTGATTCCCACAGAGCGCATGAAGTCAGATTTACACGTGAGGGTCCCTTTGCCTGGAGTTCTAAATATCTCAGTTCCTCCACCTTTTCTCCTTTCCCTTGGGTTTGGAGGCCACCTGTGCCACCGGGCACACCTTCGATTCTCACGGTGCCGGGAGCTTGCAGGGTGCAGGCTCCGACCCCCGGAAGGAGGGGCTAAGCGGAAAGAAACTAAGAGTCGGGAGCGCGGCCGCTCACTGGCAGCGCTGGGGGACGCGGAGGGGCGGGGCGGCGCGCGCGCTCCGCCGCCGCCGCCGCCGCCGCGTCACCAGCGTGCGGCACGTGCCCGTGTTTACGTCCCTCGTGGAGCCGCCGACGTCAGCAGCTTAATGGCAACATTGTGGCGATGCTGAGGCGCATAGTTTAGGAGACGCGTCTACAGTGAGGCCGGCTCCGCTCGGTGGGCAGGAAGAAGAGCAGGGGCGGGGAGATCGGCCCCGGCGAGCGGCGGTGATACACAGCCCGCCGGCCCGGCCCGGCCCTGCAGCGCCGGCTTCTCGTCTCCGGAGTGCTGTAGACGCAGCTCCGCGGCCTCGCGCGGGGGGCGGCCGGGCAGCCGCGAGGCGCTGCCGCAGCGCCGGGCTTGTAAACAGATCCGGCCGCACGTGACCATGTGAACTACCTGCTCCGGGGACGCGTATTGTCTCTCCTGCGAGCCGCACCACAAAGGAGCTCGGCGGTTCGAGTGCGGAGGGGCGGCCGAGCGAGCGCAGAGAGCCGGCCGGTGCGCTAAGATGGCTGAAGGCGCCCGGAGAGGGTGAGCAGGGGGCGCGGTGCAGCCAGCCGCCGAGACTTCAGGCGGGTAGGGCCGTCGGCCCTCCCCCGCGGCCGGGCGCCACAGCCACCATGTCTTTCGCTCTGGAGGAGACGCTCGAGTCGGACTGGGTGGCTGTGCGGCCCCATGTGTTCGATGAGCGCGAGAAGCACAAGTTCGTCTTCATTGTGGCCTGGAACGAGATCGAAGGCAAGTTTGCCATAACCTGCCACAACCGGACAGCCCAGAGGCAGAGGAGCGGCTCCCGGGAACAGGCGGGGACTCGAGGGGGTGCCGAGGCTGGCGCACCCGTGTCTGACGGGACTCGCGGGCCAGGCAGCCCGGTGGGCAAGGGACGGCCTGAGGCCACCGGCTCTGCGACTCCAGTCCGGAGCCCTGGGTCCCGGAGGAGTCCGACCTGGGCGGAGGGAGGCTCTCCGCGGAGCGCGCGCTGTCTTCGGGGGGACCCGCCGCAGCGGAGCCCGGCCGGCAGAGGAGCGGAGAGTCTTCTCAGGAGCCCTGCGCGGGCCAAGCCCAGCCCGGTCCGAAAAGGAGTGGAAGCCAGAGATGCGGCAGGGTCCGCCACTGCTACCCAACCGGCGCCCAAGGAGGCCCCGGTGTCCTCTGTGCGAGTTGTGAGCGCCTCCGGGGCGGTCTCCGAGGAGATCGAAGTCCTGGAAATGGTTAGGGAAGACGAGACGCCCCTGGCGCTCTCCGACGCGGAGCAGCCGCCTCCCGCGGCCGAGCCGGAGTCTCCGGCTGAAGAGTGCAGCTGGGCCGGGCTTTTTTCCTTTCAGGATCTGCGCGCCGTGCACCAGCAGCTGTGTTCTGTGAACTCGCAGCTGGAGCCATGCCTGCCAGTGTTCCCCGAGGAACCCTCCGGCATGTGGACCGTGCTGTTCGGGGGAGCGCCTGAGATGACCGAGCAGGAGATCGATACTCTGTGTTACCAGCTCCAGGTCTACCTGGGCCACGGCCTGGACACCTGTGGCTGGAAGATCCTCTCTCAGGTGCTCTTCACGGAGACCGATGATCCTGAGGAGTATTACGAAAGCCTCAGCGAGCTTCGACAGAAGGGCTACGAAGAAGTGCTTCAGCGGGCCAGGAAGCGTATCCAGGAGGTAAGAACTTAATTTGTGTTGTTGTTAACGCGTTTGGTTCCTCACTACTAAAGGCTGGAGCCAGGGTCTGGGATGTGCGCCTTTGGGATGGTTAGTTTTCTTCAAACGGGAAAAGGAAAAGAGGTGTTCCTGATCGCTCTTCCCATTCGTTTCTTTTAATGGCTTATTTTAAAGTTCTTTGTTTCTGTGAAGGCGTTTTTTTGATAAGAATTAGATTTGCTTTCCCATTTACTAAATACATGCTATGTAATAAGTGCACTCCGTTTACAACTCAGCGTTGGTAATGAGATTAAAGCCACTGAGAAAAAAGGTATTCTGTAATCATAGATTAAATGAGCATTACTTATGTCCCCAAAACTTTTTCCAATAACTGCCCAGATGTCAACTCTTTCCTGGTGTCATTTCTTTACTTGAGATAGTTTGTCTCAAGAAGCAAAATTGATCTTATGTTTTCTTTTTATGCAGTCTGTTGATGCAGGCAGATTTTAAATTCATTTTATTTTTTTGAATGTTCAAACACTGAGTTATACCCCCAGCCCTAAATTTGATTTTTTAATAAGTGATCTGTCCAAATTTAAAAAGAACTGACAATTAGATGCAAATTTATTTTTAGGATGTCTCAAGTCTTTACAGATGATTCAGGTTTCAGTCATGTTTTAGGGAGAAAAAAAAGGTCCTAGAAAGTAATGCTTATTATACTTTCGTACTTAAAATAAGTAAATGGAGTACAAAAGTTTTCAGTCCTTAAGGTAACAGGAAATAAAGGGGAAAAATGCCAATATGGCCGTATATATGGAACTTTACTAAAAAAGGATTTTAAAAGTTTCCTCTAATGGACAGTACAGGTAGCTTCTCAAGCAAGTTACTGTTTAAAAGTATTGGTAGAAATTAAGGTTAGATTTGAGATGGGGAAATGCCCTCTTATGGTGTTTTTATTCTTTAGATTGTGATATCATTTATCTGTGTATGTCTAATATTTGAATCTTGCTATTAGGCCAGGGTACTGAAGCCTCCTGGTTTCTCTGTTCAACAAGAGGTGTTTTTTATTGTCGGACTTGATAAACAGTTCTTTCTTCTTCTTCCACAGGACTTTTTACAATGTCCTATATACAGAATTCACTCCTTTCTGTTGGTTTGGTTTATGCTAAATGTCATTCACTCATAACTTGACTCTAGATTCCAGAAATCTTTTTTTTTTTTTTTTCCTTTTTGTGTCTTCTGATGTCTTTTCTACCTTAAATTATTCTTGGAAAGAAGGGACGGAAATCACATATTCTTTCTAGTGTTTTAATCTGTAGATCTTTTAAACTGTAAGACCAAAGTTAGTATTTCTTTCTTTTGCTCAGTTACAGAGTAATATTATAGTAGTTTTTTTTTTTTTCAAACTAGTAATTTTTCATCCCTTGTTGAATAGACCTTTCTGATTTTAACTTTCAGGGTATTCAGAAAAAATGAACTCTTTCTGGATTCAAATGGGTCAAAAATGAGCTGCCAAAACTATAGTTTTCTCAAACTCATTAATAGGGTTACATTTTTCAAAAATATATTTTATTATAATATATTTTCCTAATTAATGTATTTTCCTATTTAAAATATTGACTTTGTGTTTTATTTCCTTTGATTGAACCCAGGGATACTCTATCTCCAACTCTTTTCATTTTTATATTTAGATAGGGTACTGCTAAATTGCCTCAGCTGGCCTCAAACTTGTGATCCTCCTGCCTCCTCCTCCAGAGTCTCTGGGATTATGGGCTTGTACCTCCATGCCCAGCTAAAAAAGATTAAAATTTTAGGAGTATTTTGTGTTTTGGGAACCAACTCAAATATTATAAACTGAAACCATAAATACATAACTTTTGGTCCTTCACACAGTTTGCTTGAACAGTATTTTAAAAATATCAAAGACAACAAATTTGTTTATAATGCCTACCTTCATTTGTACTGGAAGATTATGTTGAAATTTAGACCTGTTTTAGGGAAAGCATTATGTGGTTGATTAATGATGTCTGCCATGAGCATGGTATTGAAAGTGTATATAGGACACTGCCATGTATTTGTGTTCTGGCTGCTTAAAATTTTTGCTATCTTAATAGTTTGCAGTAGTTTTTTAGTTGTTTGTTTTGTTTTTGATTTGTTTATGGTGCTGGGGAAAGAACCCAGGACCCTGCACATGCTAGGCAAGTGATCTAGTACTGAGCTATGCCTCCAGCCTCAGTAGTTAACATTTCTTAAGATAAAATCTGTATGGAAGTTGTGTCTTGTTTGTATTAATTCTGCAGCGTTTAGTAATTCCACCTAATTCAGTGTTGTTTATTCCCAGTTCTCAAGTTTATTTAGCTTGTGGAATTGGGGATAACTTTTAGCAGATATATTACTTAGAAAATTTAGTCCTTTGATCATGTTTTTCCTTCTTTAATTTCTGTCTTTTTTTGTGATACCACAGAACTACAAGATATCCTCAGCCCTTGTCTCCTTCAGTTGCTGAGGCTGTACTCAAACTTGTGATCCTCCTGAGTAACTGGGCAGGCTTGTGCCACCTTGCCAGCTCTACACCTGTTTTTGTTTAAAATGACCACTAAATTGTTGAAAGGAGGTTTGGTGGTGGTGGTTTTTTGCTGTGCTGGGAATAGAACACAGGGTCTCAGGCATGCTAGGCAGGCACTCTCCCACTGGGCTATGTCCCCAGCTTCTCACACCTTAATCCCCTTTCTGTCCCCCACACCTTTTAAAATAAAACAGACGGTTCAACTAGATTGTAAATTTTGTAAGATACAAGTAGATTGAAAACTTTGCAAGGCCACTGGCCTTGACAGTATCTTGGCGTTCTCTTCTTTACTGCCCCTTCTTCACAAAATGTGAGCACTGTTAATGTTAGTAGATAAAAGGACACCAGGGTTTTCTTTTACGATTACAAGAGTTTATAGGATATGGAAGATGTATATTTCTAAGGCAAAGTGTGTAAATACAATTTCTGTAAATTGATAAACATAATTTTTGAGGGGCTATGATTTAAAAGATAGGAGAAAAAGCTCTGGAAATTACTAATAACTTTTTAAATAAGAGGTCTTTATTTGGGGTTCGTGAATTCCCCATAAAAGGGCAATGGATGGGTTAATGAAATGAGGCACTCTTAAGTATTACATATGTCAGCTGTGAGCATTATTGGAGATAAGGGCTTTTACAACTTAAAAATTTTTTTTTTTTTTTTTTTTTTTTTTGTCATAGATGAACACAGTACCTTTTTTTTTGTTGTTGTTACCAGGGATTGTTACCAGGGCACTCAACCACTGAGCCATATCCCCAGCCCTATTTTTGTATTTTATTTAGAGACAAGGTCTCACCGAGTTGCTTAGCACCTGATTTTGTTGATGCTGGCTTTGACCTCTTGATCCTCCTGTCTCAGCCTCCTGAACCACTGGGATTACAGGTGTGCACCACTGCGCCAGGCATGATACCTTTATTTTTTAATTTTTTATTTTTAGTTGTAGTTGGACACAATATTTTATTTATTTATTGTTATGTGGTGCTGAGGATCAAACCCAGCGCCTCCTATGTGCTGGGCAAGCTCTGTTTCACTGAGCCACAACCCCAGCCCCACAATGTCTTTATTTTTATTTATTTTTTGTGGTGCTGAGGATGGAACCCAGTACCTCACATGGGCCAGGCAAGTGCTATACCACTGAGCTACAACCTCATTCCCTTTCATCAAACTTTTAAAAGGTGTTCCTCAAATAAAAAACCCTGTAGTAAATTATTTTTTAATTTATGGCACCTCTATGGGAGTTCAATTTTTGGAATATTCTTTGAGATTTAATATGGGATCTTAAGAACTACTCCCATATCTTTGTTTTCTGCTTAAAGTCTTTGTAAATGATTCATGACTTTGGTCAGTTGACTGAAAATTATAGTTTGTAAGGACTTATAACTATTATAGAGCTAATAAATTATTTTTAGATGACAGAAGAGTTGGAAGATTGTGTACTACTTTAAGCCTCAATTCTAACTAAATGTGAAATTTGGTTTACAGGGGTTTATTGCTATTTATACAGCAGGCACTTAATCCCTATGTGAATGCAGGTACCACCAAGGCCTCTTTGCATAGTTTCACCGGTAGGCCTTGGTTGTTGGTCAGAGCTGAGTTGTGTATTACAGTGTTGTGTGCATAGGTGGCCAATACTGAGGCTTATCTTTGACCTGGATTTTGTAAATAACAGTTTCTGTGTAAGGACAGCTTTCTTGAAATGATTAATTATGGTGCTGTAGTTGGTAAACCTAAATTATGATCTAAAAATCAGTATTTACTTGGGAATTTATGATGTTTACAAAAATGTTTTCTAACTTCTTTCCAGTTGAAACCACTGTTTGAGAGCAAGCAGTATGTGCTAAAAAAATCAAAACAAAACAAAAAACCCACACAGACAGCTTACCTAACTGTTTAGAGTTGGAAAGACCTAGGTTTGAATTAACACCCCTTCAAGTTTAGTTATTTGAACAGGGAAGTGAGCCGGGTGCAGTGGTGTGTGCCTGTAATGC
This sequence comes from Spermophilus citellus, assembly GCF_964194105.1. Taxonomy (NCBI): domain Eukaryota; kingdom Metazoa; phylum Chordata; class Mammalia; order Rodentia; family Sciuridae; genus Spermophilus; species Spermophilus citellus. The sequence continues at coordinate 223,353,972 of NC_138182.1, read as the reverse complement.
CAGCTACTTGGGAGGCTGAGACAGGAAGATTACAAATTCAAGGCCAATCTCAGCAGTTTAGTGAGACCCAGTCTCAAAATGACATTTAAAAAAATATATTTGAAAAAAGACTAGGGATGTTTCTTAGTGGTAGAGACTGGGTTCAACCCCTAGTATGCAATATAAACAAATAATAACAGGAGGAGGGAATTGAAAAAAATACCTGAAGAATGTTTTCTTATGTAATTAAGTGCCCAGTAAAGTCCCTAGCATTTACAGAAGAGCTTCTATTGAAGTAGTTTTTCTGTTTCATGTAGTAAAGATTCTCTAGTTTTTTACCAAATCATTCTTTTAGAGATTATAGGTTTTTTTAAAGAATATTTATTTATTTATTTATTTTGTGTAGTGCTGGGGATTGAATCCAGGGCTTTGTGCATGTGGGGCAAGCATTCTACCAACTGAGGTACATCCCCAGCTATTATTTTTTTATTTTATTGAAAACACTTAAGTTAGGTTTTGGGTTCTTCACATTACCAATTCTTTTCATCATCTACACTGTATTTTGAGAAAAGTGGATGTTTCTGGGTTGTTGTTTTTTTTTTTTTGCCATGCTTAGCTGGAACCCAGGGCCTCATGCTAGGCAAATGCTCCAGCACTGAGTTATATCCCCAATCCAAGTGGGTGTTATACCTATTTTATTGAAACAGAAGCTGAGACTTAAAAGGGGTTATGTGGGATTGGCGAGGGTTAAACAGCTAAGGAGTAACCAAACTCAGATTCAAACCTAGATTTGTCTTAACCCATGCTTATATCTTTCCTGCATGCCTTGCCACCTGTTGGGTTTTTTAAATCCTAAACACCAATATTCTTTCCCCTTGATGATATTGAAAAGGATGTCAATCTCTACTCTTGAGGTGGGAAAGGATGTTATTTTATAATTCTAGCCAGTGCAGGGGTTGAGCTCAGTAGTAGAATGTACACCCAGCATGTGTGAGGCTCCATGCTCTATCCCCAACACTACCCTTTTTCCCTCCCAAGTCTGGTCAGTTTAGTAAAAATTTATTTCAAACTAATTAATAGGGAGAAATCTCCATATTGTATTTTAGAGGAAAGAGATTGCCTGGAGATGAAAGAATAGATTCATGTTACTTTTTGGGTTTTATTTACTGCTCTGATAGAACCAGTGGCCTCAAAACTTGCTAGGCAGGGGCTGGGGATATAGCTTGCCTCATGCATAAGGCATTGGGTTCAATCCCCAGCACTGCAAAAACAAAACAAAACCAAACCAACCAACCAAACAAAAACTTGCTAGGCAAGTTCTATACCATTGAGCTATACCCTACAAATAGGTTTATATTTTAAGAAAAGGGTGTCCAATCATAGTTTTCCTTTTCTTTCTTTCTTTCTTTTTTTTTCCCCCCAGTGGGACTGGGATTCACCTGAGTTTTAGCACATGTTAAACTATTGCAGTTTTACACTTTTTTGATATCTTAAAATGGCTCAGCAAGAAACAGCTCCTGACTCCAGAGCTTATTTAACAGAACAAGACAAGGAGCTGTGAAAGGATTGTTTATTTACATCCCTTTCCCATTTATGACTTTCCTAATTATTCTGGAAAACTAAGACTAGTTTTATAACTCTGAAGTCCTTCTGAAATCCAACTATATACATTAGAAAATTGACAGTATTTTAGAAACTCTAGGATGCCATCTTGGCCAGAAACCATGACCCCTGATTAGGGATAAATTAGGTAGAAGCAGGCCCAGGGAGGGAAATAATGTGGTTGCAATAGAAAGAGCTGTCTGGCAAGTTTTGACTGGAGGCATTTAAAAGATGGCATGTTACACATTGAGGATATAGGGAGCCTTTTAGGAGCTAGGCAATATATCAACAGAGTAGTTGAAGCCTTGGCTGATCATATATACTCCCATGAAAATACTGCAGACTGCTGTTACTGTAAAACAAAATAATGAGATTCTTAACATTATGACAAAAGACTTGAAAGAGAGAAGCTGTTAAAATAATGATTTGATTTTCTTCAATCCTGTGCTTAACTTTTGGCCATGGGTTAGCACTTTATGTAGAATGAAAATATGGAGGCTAGTGGCAGGATGACAGTTTTCCTCATAATTAATGTGATGGTTTCTCTGCTTGCCATTTAATATCACATAATGCCTAGACCACCAGATATTTCAGGCTTAAAATCAGGCTTGTTTCTTTCTGGCTAAAACAAGGCCAACTTGGACTAATTTTTAGTAATATGATTACAAGGGCACATGTGTGTTCTGTTTTTGTGTATTCGAAGGAAGAAGGTAGTTGTGAGGCTTGATGTGTCAAATATAGCAGCTGTTTATTTGAAGTTAGTTGCTTCACTTCCCAGATTTTCACATGTAACTTTAATTGATCAGTTCATTACTGTTCTCCAGTACTGCTTTATTTGTCCTTTTGTTGACTATAAAATTTTGTTGATAGTGGTGTTTCAAAATTTCAGGATGAGCAATTGGTGATTTAATATGTGTGTGCTTTTTTTTTCCCTCTCTTTTGTAATAGGAACTTTTCCTGTGTGTCTTTTCACTTTCTGATAGGTCAGGCTCTGCTCCCTCTAAATTTGCCTAGTTCTCTAAGTTTGTTGATAGGAGAAGCATGAATTTGCTTGGGTAAGGGACAGACATTGAAAGGTAAATAGTGGTTCTTGGTACTTTTTGTTTTTTTGATACAGATGGTAAAGTTCACTGGGAAGGAGCCTTTGGGATTGAAGCTAGGGGCCCTCTACCACTGAGCTACAACTCTAGTCTCCCCTCTCAACTCTCCCGCCCCTGCCCCCTCCTCCCCCCCCCCCCTTTTTGTGCTGGGGATCAAAATCAGGGCATCCTGTATGTTAGGAAAGCCTTCTGCAACCGAGCTCCATCCCCAGCATTCCCCCTCCCCTTTTAATATTTTAGTTGTAGTTGGACATAATATCTTTATTTATTTTATATGTGATGCTGAGGATTGAACCCAGGGCCTTGCATGTGCTAGGAGAACACTCTACCACTGAGCCACAAACCCAGCCCCGCCCCCAGCCCTTTTTATTTTGAGACAGGGTCTCACTAATTTGCCTAGATTCACGTGGAACTTGGAATCTTTTTGCCTCAGCTGGGATGATAGGCCTGTGCTAGAGTTGGCTCTTGAGCAGATCTTAAACTCTTCTTTAATGAACTTTGTGAGACCTAAAAAGCTTGAAGTATAAGGTAATTTCTAAAAATTTATCTTGAAGTTGTTTTATTTATTTACTTACTTATTTTGTAGTCTAGGTATTGAACACTAGGGGTACTTTGCCCCTGAGCTACACCTTATCCCTTTTTAAAAAGTTTTTGAGAGGGACTTGTTGAATTGCCTAAGTTGGCCTTGAACTTGTGTTTCCTCAGTATAAATGCTTACTCTGTGGTTTCCAGGTTCCTTGTTATGATTTTATGTGCATATTATTATTTTGGTTTACTTTATAGGACATGTGGTAATCTTTTTGGTACATTTGGTTATAACTGATTCTTTTTTTTTTTTTTTTTCTTTTAGTACCAGAAATCAAACCCAAGGGTCTTACACATGTTAGGGAAGTGTTCTCCTCTGACCTACATCCTCAGTGGCCTTTTTTTTTTTTTTTTTTTTTTTTTTTGAGATATGGTCTCACTAAGTTGCTCAGGCTGGCCTTCAACTCTTGGGCTTGCGTAATCCTCCTGTATCAGGCTCCCAAATAATTCTCAAATAAGTTTTTTGGTGTTGAGGATTGAACCCAGGGACATTTTGTTACAGAGTCACATCACTATATTTTTTTAGTTTATTTTTGTGGCATTGGGGATTGATCCCAGGGCTGTTGTACCACTGAATTACATCCCTATCCCAATACCCATTTATTAAAATTCTGAGACAAGATCTCAAAATTTCTCAGGTTGACCTGAAACTTGATTCTCTTGCCTCAGCCTCTTGAGTATTTGTGTCCCTGGGGTCCAACTTGCTTCTGATATTTTTTTAAAATCAAATTTCTTAATAACTCCCCCCCCCCCATACTAGAGATTGAACTCAGGAACACTGAGCCACTGAGCCACATCCTCAGACTTGTTTTGTATTTTATTTAGAGACAGGGTCTCACTGAGTTGCTTAGCCTCTCGACGTTGCTGAGGCTGGCTTTGAATTCACAGTCCTCCTGCCTCAGCTTCCTGAGCTGCTAGGGTTACAGGTGTGTACCTGCAGAGCCTCTGACCAAGATTTTAATGACTTGTACAATGTTGGGTTTTAATATTTTTCATTGCATTTGTATGTTTACCACTGTTCTGGGTAGTATAGTTGGAAATCAGCCACTACTTAAAATATTATCTTTATAGGAGAAAAAAATCTAGTGTCTTTAGGGCACAAAGTTTGCTAGTTGAGAACTGCTTGTATTTGGCTTTCGTTTTTACCTTTATTTTATTAGTATGTTTTTCAAAGGATCTAGAGTTTCTTTTATTCTTTATTTTTATTTTTTAGAAACTTACTTTGTTTGTTTGTTTGTTTGTTTGTTTTGTTTTTTAAGACAGTGTCATGCTAAGTTGGCCAGGCTGGCCTTAAATTTGTGATCCTTCTGCCTTAGCTTTTTAAGTAGCTGAGATTACAGTTGTGTGAAAATGTACCCAACCAGAATTTGATTTTCTAATGAGTTTTTTGTTTTTTTGTTTGTTTTGTTTTCATAGACATGGATGTATTTAGGAAAACAGATACACACGTTCAAGGGAGAGATGTCTTTGGGGATAATGGGGATAAAGTAAGGGAGAATGTGGGCCATTCAGAGTGAGAGAATACCATCTTTTTAACAAGTCAATTTAAAGTGTCCATTCCTGTTTGGGAAAAGATAGAAAATTAATGTGGTTTGAGAATTCAGTTATTTCCTTATTCAAGCATATCATGAGACAATTTCATTATTGCTCAGATATCAGAATGTACTTAAATCAAACCTAGACATTATAAGCTGTTGAACACCTAGGCTATGTGATGGCCTATTGCTCCTAGGCTACAGGCCTATACAGCATGTTACTGTACTGACTGTGGGTAATTGTAACACAGTGGTATTTGTGTATCTAAACATACATAAACATTAAAAAAGATACTAAAAAACATCATATAATTGTGAATAGAGCTTATAGGACTGGAAGTGGCTCTGGGTGAGTCAATGAATGAATGATGGTTGAATGTGAAGGCCTAGGCCATTATTGTACATTATTGTAGACTTTATAAACACTACACTTAGACTACACTAAATTTATTTAGAAAAATTTTTCAGTTAATCTTAGCTTCCTGTAACTTTTTTTACTTTATACAATTTTGGGCCCAGTTGTAATAACATTTAGCTTAAAACAAAAGCACATTGTATATAAAAAATACTCTTTCCTTATAATCCTTATTTTATATATATATATATATATATATATATATATATATATATATATTATGTTAGACAACTCCTTTTTTGGTGCCTCTGGGGATTGAACTCAGGGCCTTATGTATTTGTGCATGCTAGGCAAGCATGCTACCAACTGAGCTAGATTCCCAGCCCACCTTATTTTTTTTGTACTGGGGATTGAACCTCACTTTCCCACTGAGTTACATCTCCAATCCACTTTATTTTAAGACAGTGTCTTGCTAAATTGCTGAGTCTTCAAACTTGTAATCCTTCTGCATTAGCCTCTTGAATTGCTGGGATTACAGGTGAATGCTGCCATGCTCAGGCCCTTTAATTTTTGTTATTTTTACTTATGGTACTGGGGATTGAATTCAGGGGCACTTGACTACTGAGCCATATCCCCAGCCCTACTTTATACTTTATTTGGAGACATGATCTCACTGAGTTGATTAGTGTGTCATTTTTGTTGAGGCTGGCTTTGAACTTATGATCTTCCTGCATCAGCCTCCTGAGCCAGGTGTGTACACCCAGCTTATTTATTTTTATGCAGTCCTAAGGATCAAGCCCAGTGGCAGGCACTCTGCCATTGAGCTACATCCCTAGCCCACTTTTAATGTTTTTTTAAAAAAATATTTTAACAGATATACAAAATTTGTATATAAGCTCTCTCTCTCTTTTTTTTTTTTATTTTTAAGATTTTTTTTTCCCCTCAGTGCTGGGGATCAGACACAGGGTCTTACCCATTCTAGGTAAATTCTCTACCACTGAGCTTCAGTTAAATTTCTTTTATTTATTTATTTTTATTTATTAATTTTTTAAGAGAGAGTGAGAGAGAGAGAATTTTAATATTTATTTTTTAGTACTTGGCGGACACGACATCTTTGTTTGTATGTGGTGCTGAGGATCGAACCCGGGCCACACGCATGCCAGGCGAGCGCGCTACAGCTTGAGCCACATCCCCAGCCCCTAAATTTCTTTTAAACAAGATGATTATTGTGGTTAAAAATTAAGCCAGGTACAGTGGCACGCCCTTGTAATCACAGGGGTTTGGGAGACTGAGACAGGGGGATCACGAGTTCAAAGCCAGCCTCAGCAACTTAGCAAGGCACTAAGCAACTCAGTGAGACCCCATCTCTAAATGAAATACAAAAAAGGGCTGGAGGTGTGGTTCAGTGGTTAAGCATCCTGAATTCAAGAGTTCAATCCCCGGTACCAAAAAGAAAAAATTTAAGACACAAGGTCACACATTAGTCAAAGGCTTGTACAGGACCAGTATTATCAGTACAATTCTGTTCCACCTCTATATCTTATCCCATTAGACGGTGTTCAGAGGCAATAACATACATAGAGCTGTCTGCTTATGATAGCAGTGATTTCTAGAATACCTCAAGATCTGTCTGAGGCCATCTCACTGTTTAATTTCTTTCTTCTTTTTTTTTTTAATGGGGTGGGGTTAGGCAGTACTGGGGATTGAACGCAGAGGTACTTTACCACTGACCTACATCCCCAGCCCTTTTTAAAATCTTCTTTTGAGACAGGGTCTCATTAATTTGTCAAAGCTGCCCTTAAACTGTGGTCCTCCTGCTTCAGCCTCCCAGGTTGCTGAGATTACCACTATACCTGGCTAACTTTTTGTTTTATTATTTTTTTAAATAAGCCGATTAAAAGTCTAGTCTAGCAAATACATAAACCAGTAACATAGTTGTTTATTACCATTATCATGTGTTATACGTACTTGCCTGTGTTCTGCTTTATACAACTGGGAGCACAATGGGTTTTTTAATATTAGTGTCATAAACAAGTGGGTTATGCATTGCACTTATGACTTTACCATGGCTGTGATGTCATGAGGCAATTGGAGTTTTTTTCACCAACATAATCCTATGGGATCCTTTGTGTGTGGTCTACAGTTGACTGAAATGCCACTATCTGGCATATTAATGTAATTCATTATGTTTTTGTATTATATAGGTATAATACTGGAATTTGTGTTTTTATTGTAGGGAAGGCCAAGCACTTTAGATTATAATGTTATCAGATGGTTAATGTAAATTTTGCTTCATCCCCTCCTTGAATTGCTACCTGAACCATTTCCTAATGTTCACTTTTTAAAATGTGGACCCATTATAGAAGGTATATGCCAAGGGCTGGGATTGTGGCTCTGTGGTAGAGTGTCTGCCTAGCACATGTGAGGCACTGGGTTCAATCCTCAGCACAACATAAAAATGAAATAGATGTTGTGTCCACCGAAAACTAAAAAATAAGTGTTAAAAATAAAGATATGTGCCAAGCTTTTAAGAATCTCATTACCCCAGAATTTACCACAGAACATCATGGTTATCCAGGTTGGTCTGTGTGTTTCCTTGGTGATAATTCTAAATTACTTTCTGACTTAACGACTGGGAAGGTACAGCAAGGCTAGATGTACTGCAGTATCTGTAGCACCTATTTATTTTCCATCTTGGAAGGGAAAAAAAAGTAAATAATTTTACTTTTCATTAGTTGTTGATTTTTATAATTTTCCTATGCAGTATAAAATGGGTTGTTTTACAAACTAGTATTTGGTATCTGTATGTATGTGCTCCTAGAGTCTTAAGATATTAAGTGAAATTTCATTCTCCTTCGTGTTTTCAAATGCCTCATCTGTCCCAGTGTATGCACTACGTGTTTCTTAAATATTCTTTGATTCATTTTAAAGTTGGTTTCTGCACATGACATGTATTTGCCTTTTAATGAAAGGTACATATTTCCCCAGGAATAAAATGTAGCCAGATTTCCCATTTATCTATAAAATGAAGACTCTGAAAATCACTTTTAAGTATGTTTGGCTCATTACTTTATATTTTCTAAATATTATTTCATTATTAACAGTATTAATAACAATTAATACAAAGGTAACATAAAAATGATTCATCAGCCCAGCTTGGTGCCCATGCCTATAATCCTAGCAACTCAGGAAGCTAAGGCAGGAGGATCAAGAGTTCAAAGCCAGCTTCAGCAGATTAGTGAGGCACTCAGCAACCCAATGAGACCCTATCTCTATATAAAGTATTAAAAACAGGCTTGGGATGTTGTTCAGTGGTTAAGTACCCCTGGGTTCAATCCCTGGTACCAAAAAAAAAAAAAAAGATTCAGCAGTTTTAAAAAAGAATAGAGATGAGCAGTGTGTGCTTTAAATTTGGGAAATTAGTCCTTATTTGTCACTTGAAGAAACACATCCAACAGACCTAGAGGGAGTCTCAGTGCCACAGATCCAATTTCATTACTTGGGATAGGCCCCTCCTGTTGAATATTCTGAGTCACTCCTTTTCACAAGCAGATAATTATTTTCATGTTTAACAGCAATTTAATTAGGAAGGTGTAATTTATAGATTACATGTTGTTTTTTTGGGAGAAGGGCAGTACTGGGAATTTAACTACAAGGACACTTTATCAATTAACTATCTCCAGTCCTTTTTATTTTATATTTTGAGGCAAGTCTCACTAAATTGCCCATGCTTGCCTTGAATTTCCTATTCTGCCTCAATCTCCTGAGTCATTGAGATTATAGGAATGGGTCACCATGCCTGGTAGCATGTTGCTTCTTATATAGCTCCTTAATTAAGAGAAAATGGAACTGGGTAGTAGCACAGCCTGTAATCTCAGCTACTTGGGTGGCTGAGGCAGGAGGGTTGTAAGTTTGAGGCCAGCCTGGGCAATTTACCAAGACCTGTTTCAATCTAAAACTAAAAAGGGATGGGAAATGTAGCTCAGTGATTAAATGCTTACCTAACATGTGTGAGGCTCAGTTCAATCCCTAGTACCACCACCCTCCCCTGACAAAAGGAGGCCGGCAGTCTAGGTTTGATATCACATTAGAGAAAAAAGTTATGAAACTCTTTATAGGAGATTGTAGTTTAAATTTTACATTGGGACTTCAAAATTACTCAAAAATCTGTAAGAATAGTGTTATAGTTTGGATCTTAAGTTGCCCCCTACGGGTCTATGGTAAATACATCTCTCCACTTTTGGAAGGTGGTAGAACCTTTCGGAGGTGGGACATAGTGGAAGTAAGGTAGGTTTTTGGAGGTATTGCCTTAAAGGGGATATTGGGGTCTCCAGCTCCTTCCTCTTGCTCTTCACTTTCTGGCTGCTATAAGGTGACCAGCTTTGCTCCCACCATGTCCTCCCAAGCATGATGTTCTCCCTCACCATAGGCCCAAGGTGATAATGGGTTCAAGCAGTCCTGAATTGAAACCTCTGAAACCATGAGCCAAAATAAATCTTCATTTTAAGTTGATTTGTTCAGGTATTTTTTAACAGTGATGAAAAGCTAAAGATATTAACAGTTTTATAATCCCAAGTTATTTTTTTCTTTATTTGGAAATGTGGTCTTACTAAATTGTCCAAGCTAACCTTGAATTTGCATTTCTCCTGTTTTAGCCTCCTGGGTAGATGGGACTATAGCCTCCTGGGTAGATGGGACTATATCTGTGTCCAACTATAATTCCAAAGTCGAAGAGATGATCCTGCCACCAATGAAAGGAGTAAATGGCATAGAGTCACTTGGCAGTTTTATCTTTTGCCATGATTTATTGGGCATATAGGAAAGTTTTTTTTAAATTTTTAAATATTTATTTTCAGTTTTTGGCGGACACAGCATCTTTGTTTGTTTGTGGTGCTGAGGATCGAACCCGGGCCGCACATATGCCAGGCGAGCGCGCTACCACTTGAGCCACATCCCCAGCCCAAGTTTTTTAAATTGACATAATAATTATAGATGTTTTGGGGTAAAATGTGGTTTTTTTGGAGCATGTTGATCTACTTAGGATACTTAGGTTATCTGTCATTTGAATATTTATCATTTCTTTGTGATAAGAACATTCAGAACTTTCTCCTGTTTTAGATTATATAATATTGTCTATAACCACCCTCTATAATAGAATATCAACATGTATTCTTCCCTTCCTATTATGACTTTGTACCCATTAAGCAGTATCTTCTCCCCTCTGTCTCCCTCACTTTCCACTTTTAAGTTGTTGTCATTGACTCCTTTAAGTACCTGATAAAAGTTGTGAGCCCTTTTGCTAGAGAAATTTTTGCATTAAGCAGAGTTTTTAGGTATCAGATAGTTGAGACATGAGCAAATAAAAAAGGTATCTGGAAGCTAGAAAGAAGTGAAAGGAAGATGTATTTATTTACATTTAATTAATGCTTTATGAAATTCTACTTTATGTCTGTAATGTGATTCAATAGAGGATAATAACTTTGGAAAAAGTTCACAAACCAAAATTTATGCATGTCTACAATCCTAGTTTCTCCAGAAGCTGCGACAGGAGAATCACAAGTTCAAGGCCAGTCTGGGCAACTTAGGGGGGATCTTGTCTCAATAAAAAATATAAAGAGCTGAGGCTGTAGCTCTGGGTAGAGTTCTTCACTAACACATGAGAGGTTCTGAGTTCCATCCCTATTACTGAAAAAAAAAAAGAAAAAAGAATAATCCAAAACTTTACTTTCCAAGTCCTTGCTCTCCATTTATCTTATCCTGAGTCCTACTATGTCTTTATGGTTGTGTTGGTTGCTCTTGAGCCCTTCTTCAGAAATCCTTAGAAGTCTTATTGTATTCATATTCATTTCCATCTGCATTCTTATTCAGTCTCAGTTGAGTGCTCTCAAATTTGGAAAACTTCTGTCTTCCCCATTTTTTAATTTATATTATTTATTTATTTATTGTGGTACTGGTGATCAAACCCCGGGAAGTGTGCTAGGCAAGTGTTCTACTACTGTGCTATATCCCCAACCCTTTAAAAAATTTTTTATACAGGGTCTCACTAAATTGTCAGTCTTCTCGAATTTAGGATCCTCCTGCCTCAGCCTACCTAGTAACTGAGATTATAGACCTGCTCTACCTCCCTGGCTCATCCTTATTTTAGATGTATTTTCCACATTTTAAATATAGGCCATTTTTATCCCAAATAATTTTTATCCTAAATAGTCCAGTTTTCATTATAATAATTTATTTTTAATCTTTTTATGTGTATGCGTTATTTAAAGCATCTTGTGCATTTCACAGTTTATAATGTACAAATGTCTAAAGTTTAGTTTTTATTCCCTGGATTTTGTCGGTTTTTGCTTAGGAAGATAGTGTTTCTTCCTTCTGTTAAGTTCTTTTTCTAAGGTGCTTGGGGTCAAACCCAGGGCCTCCTGCATGCTAGTCAAGTGCTCTACCTCTGAGCCATACTCCTACCCCCCTGTTGAATGCTTTTATCATGAATTATGGGAATTTTTTTTATTATGAATTATAGGAAATGATTTAGATGGATGTCTTTTAGATGGATGTCTGTCTAGTAAATTTTGGTACCAGGAATTGAACCCAGGAGTGTTGAACCCCTGAGCCCCATCCTACCACTTTACTTTTTAGGTGTAGATGGACCCAATATCTTTAATTATTTTTATGTGGTGCTGAGAATCAAACATAATACCTCACACCTGCTAGGCAGGTGCTGTACCAACTGAGCTATATCCCCAGCCTCCCACTTTTTGAAAAAGGGTCTCACTAAGTTGCTGAGGCTGGCTTTGAATTTGCAATGCTTCTGTCTCAGCTTCCCAAGTTGCTGGGATTACAGGCCTGTACCATTGTGCCCCGTTTGAAATGCAGTCTTTTTTTTTTTTTTTTAAAGAGAGAGGGGGAGAGAGAGAGAGAATTTTAATATTTATTTTTTAGTATTTGGCGGACACAACATCTTTGTTTGTATGGGGTGCTGAGGATCTAACCCGGGCCACACGCATGCCAGGCGAGCGCGCTACCGCTTGAGCCACATCCCCAGCCCTGAAATGCAGTCTTAAAGTGTATTTCAATTATTTATTTTAAGATTATTTTCAGATACTTAAAGTAGATTGACCTGACTGATTGAAATTATAATTGCTTATAAGGTAATCTCATGATGGAAAACCACAAAACTTTATAGCAAGACAGGTTAATAAATTAGCAGTGTTAGATGAGATGCCTTGGGCACCTAGAAGAATATTAAGATTAGTTGCTGCATAATAGCTTTGTAAAGCCCTATTTTATTTGAAGTAAAAGGCATGTGGGAAATAATATATAAATATGTTAATATTTGAAAACCCCTGATATTCTTAGTTGTAATACAATTTTATAGAGCTTATTATAAATTAAGTAATGAGTATATAGTGACTTGATGTTCTTATTTTGGCAGAAAATCGTATCTACATTGTTTGTGTTGAATTTGCTTTAGTGCCTTAAAGTAGAACTCAAAGAAATGGAAGTTGGGGTGAGAGGGAATTTATTATTGACAGATGCTGCTGCCGCTGGGTTTTTGTCATTCTTTTATAACAGTTTTGTTTACTCTGAAACTCCGTCATAATGTTCCATGTGTGATTCATGTCTTTAGACTCATATTACATTAGTGTTGATTCTCCCCCCCCCCCCCAGTTTTCTTGTCCTAGCCTTCCTTAATATCATTCTATTTCTGATGTGCTTGCTACATGCACCCTTGTCTTTAGTTGAGCTGATTTTTGGAACCTGAGAAGGACTCTGATTAGAAATTGATCATTCCTTAGCACCTGCCAATAGTCCCTAATCTTGCTTTTCACATGTAACTTAAAATAGATGATTCCATATCTAAATTAGCCTTTAGAATTGTGGTGGAGGAATGGGGACACAGGAAGAGAAGGATGTGGCATTTTCAGACTTTTCATACCTAATCGTTTAGAAAAGTTTTGTGTGTGATTTTGGATATTACAGTGAAGGGGATAATTTAATGCCCCACTTTGGATGTGTGAGCCAGAATACCTTTGAGTTGGAAGTGAAGAAGAATGAAGTACTTTACTTTAAAAAATCTACACATTTGCTTCATGGGTGATTATTAGAAGGAATATAAATGACAACTGGGGATCTAGCTCAGTAGTAAAGGACTTTGCCTGGCATATGCACTTTCCCCAGGGACCATCTCTAGTACCAGAAAACAAACCAAAAATCTTAACCTTTTCTCTCATGTCTTTGTGTGTTGTTTCCCTTTCTTTGAGACAGCTGTTCATGAGTTTCTTGTGTGTCTTTCAGATAGCATTCCAATACAAAGATCTACAGATACAACCTTTTAATAGTTCAAATGGTAGCATACTATCTACCTTATATATATCTTGTTTGTTGGATTTTTTCTCCCTTTCAACAGGCTGTTTCTTACTGGCTACATAAAACTCCATTGTATAGATTTGGGTTTTTTTGTTTGTTTGGTTTGATTTTTTTGGTACTGGGGATTGAACCCCAGGTGCTAAATCAACTACTGAGCCACAAATCCCCAGTCTTTTTTTTTTTTTTTTTTTTTGGTATTTTATTTACAGGCAAGGCCTCCCTAAGTTGCTGAGGCTGCCTTTGAACTTGCAATCCTCCTGCCTTAGCCTCCTGAGCTGCTGGGATTATAGGCATGTATCACCACACCCAGCTATAGATTTGTTTTGACTTATAGTTCTTGCTGGTCTTTTGCTGTTTCTGTTAAGATTGTATATCATTTTCTACATGTGCAATTATATGAGGGATAATTTTCTATGAGGAGTTTCAGATGTACAGGGAATATGGGTTTTATTTCAATTGTTTTCTGTAAAGGATATGCCAGTTTTCACTGCCTCAGGCTGCTTTTTGTTTCTGTATGCTCTTGAAAACATATTTTCAAAACTTCTGATCTTATCAGTGAAATATTTTTGTTTGTAATTTATTTTGCATTTCCCTTATGATTGAGTCTTCATTTGTTCAGAAGCCATTTCTGTGAACCCATTTCATTCTTTACCTGTTTTTAATTGTGTTGCTTGCCTCAGGAAATGGTAATGTGTGTTAAAATTTTTTTGTGTATGTGTCATTTATTTCTTGTTTTGTGTTGTGTGCAGGGAATTGAACCCAGGCTAGGCAAGGCAAGTGCTCTGTCACTGAGCTACGCCGCTAGACCCTGAATTTATTTTGTATGGCTGTGTAGCCAGTTTTAATATTGCAGTAAAATTAGTCTTTAATTTAATAGTTTCTGGATATTGAGCCAAACTTAAAGTCCCCCATGGCAAGATTATTTAAAACAAACAACCTGATTTTTCCCCTTTTATGATTTTACTTACATTTAAATTATTGATCTAGGTTTTTTAAATTTTGTTTTTGTTTTATTATTATTATTTTTTTTTTTACTGTGGATCAAACCCCAGGCCTCAAGCGTGCTTGCAAGTGTTCTAGTTTACCTCAAACTTCTAGAATTCATATTGTTGTAAAGACAACAATCTGATTTTGTGTGTGTGTGTGTGTGTGTGCTGGGAATCAAATCCAGGGTTTATTAGCACATGCTACACAAGTGCTCTTTCTCTAAGCTACATCCCTATTCCTTTTTAAAAATTCTACTTTGTGGCAGAATTTCACTAGTTGCCCAGGCTTTCCTAAAATTTGGAATCCTCCTGGCTCATCCTCCCCATAGTCTTAGATTTTAGGTATACTAACATGCCTGGCTGTCTGAACTCTTTATTACTTATTATTCTTGATGCTTACATGAGCTGTGATAGCTGGTAAGGCCATTGTCTCTTCCTCTTGTTTTTCCATTTGAACTTTAATATTGGTCTTTATACATTAAAAAGAGCTTGTTGAATATTTTTCTGTTGCAGTTTTTCAGTTTATTCCCTTGTATTCTAAAGTGACAGTTTTTAAAGTTAGTGGCACTATTCTGTTAGAAGAATCAGAATATCTTCATGATTGGTTCAGTATTTCTTGTCAGGAATAAAGAGCTAAATTATGAATTTTTTTAAAAACCAAGCAAGTCACCGGAATGTAAAGAATTAGTTTAAAGGCCATTGTTAAACCATCCAACTGTAATGAATGGCCCTAACCCTGAAGATAAAGAAGACTAGTGCTGGTGATAAGACTAAGTTAATTTTATCACTCTATATGTGTCTTCTGAAGATGATTCTGTGATTGTTTTAGGTAGGAAAAGTGTTTTTTATCTTTTTGAAAAGGTTTTTTTTTTTTTTTTTAGAATAGCAAAAATGCTTTAGTTCATTTAGATCATGGCTCATGATCTGAAATCTAAAACAGAATAATAGTAAATGTAATTAGAGAAAGAGGAGGAGGAATTAAGGTTTAGGAAAAAATAAGTTATATGTCACAATACTGTAAATATGAAAATTGACACTTCTGTGAGAGTTAGTATGGGAATATTATTCACTGAAGCAGTGCTTCTGAAACATTAATGAATACTCATCACTTGACGATCTTATTGAGTTTCAAATTGATTCTGTGGATGTGAAGTGGACCCTTACTGAGGATCTGTTGTGTCCTCTTCCTCCTCTTTTTTTTTGGGGGGGGGGTACTGGTAATTGAACCCAGGGGCACTCTACCACTGAGCTATATCACTAGCCCTATTTATTTATTTATTGTGATGCCAGAATTGAAATCAGGGGCACTCAACCACTGAGCCACATCCCCAGCCCTATTTCTGTATTTTATTTGGAAACAGGATCTCACTGAGTTGCTAAGCACCTCACCATTGCTAAAGCTGACTTTGAACTCGTGATCCTCCTGTCTCAGCTCTCCTAGCTGCTGGGGTTACAGGCATGCATCACCATGCTGGCTCATCTTTATTTTTGAGACAGGGTCTCCCCAAGTTACCCAGGCAGGCTTTAAACTTACAATCTTCTTGCCTCAGGCTCCCACTAGTTGGGATTACAGATGTATACATACCACCATGCCTAGCTTTAACATGTCTTGCAAGGTAATCTGCTGGCAGCAAATCCCTGCTCAGATAATTTTCCCTCTTTGAAGATAATTTCATTGGATATAGAATTCTAGATTGGGGAATTGTTTTCCTTTGAACACTCTAAATATTTCATTCCAGTCTTCTTGCATTATTTCTGAGGTCCAGTGTATTTCTCTTCTGTTGGTAGTGCTTTTTTTTCCCTTCCTCTGGCTTTTTTCAAGATTTTTTTGGGGGGGGGGCTATTGGGGATTGAACTCAGGGGCTCTCAACCACTGAGCCACATCACCAGCCCTATTTTGTATTTTCTTTAGAGACAGGGTCTCACTGAGTTGCTTAGTGCCTCACTTTTGCTGAGGTTGGCTTTGAACTTGTGATCCTCCTGAGTCCACCTCCCAAGCTTCTGGGATTACAGACGTGCACCACAGCGCCTGACATTCTTTCAAGATTTTGTCTGAACTTGATTCTGATATGCTCAGTTGTAGGTGTTTTTTGTTTTTTGTTTTTTACTTATCCTGTTTGGTATTCTGAGTTTATTTGATTTGTGTTTTGGTATCTGTCTTTAATTTTGGCACATTGAGTTATTTGAATGTTTCTTCAGTTCATATCTCTTTTTCTTTATCTTCTGGTGTTCCCATCACTTTATATGTATACCATATTTCACTGCATAATCATTGTAGATTTTATGCTAAATATTTTGGGGAAAAAAGGCAGGTTGAAACATTATGTTAATCTTTTTCTTTTTTTTTTTTTTTGTAGTTGTAGATGAACAGAGTGCCTTTATTTTATTTATTTTTACGTGGTGCTGAGCATTGAACCCAGTGCCTCACGCATGCTAGTTAAGCACTCTGTCACTGAGCTACAGCCCCAATGCTGCAGTCTGGCTGGGCAGAATTCAGTAGCCACTTGTCAAAAGAAATGAACTTTATTTTTAGAACCACACAGGTCAAACAAAACAGCTCCTCAGGAAAAAACCCTCAGAGCCCCAAGTGCCACCACCGACTTCCCACAAGCCTCTCCCTCCACCACAAGCCTCACCACCTCCCACAATCCTCCTGCTCTTGAGGCCAATCCTCTGGGTCACATGGGCGGAGCCAAAGAGGCCCCCAATGAGCAGCTCTGTGGTCTGAAAGGGCAGGGAAACAGCCCAATGAGCATCACCGCAGAGGAGCCAATCAGCTAGATGTTGCTGGGGCCGCTGTGAGCCAAACATCAGCTGGCAGCTGGAAGTTTGCTGGGGCCCCTTCGGCTGTGGCTTTCAACATCCCAGCCCATATGTTAAGCTTTTTTAAAAAAAATTATGCTGATTACTTAAATCATTTATTACTAAATGTGTTTGGTGTAAGATCAGGAGCATGGAATACTCGGGAATGTACATTAAATTTGAATAGTTCAAATTGACACATCAATTCTTCATGACAGTTTAAGTGACATTTTTTCCAGTCAGATATATATATAAAAAAAGTAACACATTAGTTGTTACTGATTTGTGTGTTAGTGGAAATATCACACTTGAGAAAAGTTACTACAATGTTAGCAAAGTATGGATTTAGAGATTTAATCTCCAATTTGAAGATTATGTGCTGCTATCATTGGTTTTGTTATCTGACCTTCATTCCTCAGTTCCACTCATTTACAATTAGTACATAAGCAGGCTTTCAGAAATGTACTGACAATACACATGCACCAGGAATTCTGGACTCATGGTTATCAGTAGAAGAGAAGATCCGTATGCCACTGGTGAATACATTGCTGCTGTGTTTACCTTTTAAGTTGCATGATGAAGAGAATTATACCCTGTGATAATTATGTGATGAAAAGTTATAAACCAATTTTTGGACTGAGAAATGGTGTGCCATTAGGTGGTGATGATGATTATGCCGTAAAAATACAGTAACTTGTAATTCTCACTGATTTTCTTCCTTGGTACAATCTAAGGCATTCTTTTATTTTTCTTAATGCCTTGATTTCTAGCATTTCCCTCCGGATTATTCTATGTGTTGAGCTAAAATTTCATCTGGTATTGGTCTTTTTGTCCCCTCTTGTCTTTTGATTTCCCTAGAGACTCCATATATAGAATTTGAGTCATGCTCTTTTTTCCATTGTAATCCCTGTTAAAATACCAGAGCCCTGTGAGTGGTTATACCATATTGGGTGAAGAGGAAGTGTTCTATAGTCCTATTAGGGTTGACTTTTAGTGAGCCTGTGCCCTTGGGTTGTCACCTTCACAAGTATTTCTCAGTGTTCACCACTATCCAGGCATTCTATGACAAGACAAGAAGGAAAGAAAAGTCATGTGTTGGGTATGTCCCTTCTTTTAGTCAGCAAGTTTCTATAAAATAGTTTTCTCTTGGGCTGGGGATGTGGCTCAAGCGGTAGCGCGCTCGCCTGGCATGCGTGCGGCCCGGGTTCCATCCTCAGCACCACATACAAAGATGTTGTGTCCTCCGAGAACTAAAAAATAATAAATATTAAAAAAATTCTCTCTCTCTCTCTCTCTCTCTCTCTCCTCTTTCACTCTCTCAAAAAAAAAAAATAGTTTTCTCTTAATGGCAGACCTCATTAAGAACAGAATGCTCTCTGTACTTATTTCAAAATAATTGATTCCTTTCCTTGTCCAAAGTATGAGGGGGCTTTTCTGTAATTTTCATATGAAGAGCCTGATCTAGAAGATAAAATTCAAAACTGTGAGGGCAAGGCCAGTTGTCTTTAACTCTCATACTTTCCATACTGTAACTGTGCTAATTCGCCAGTTATAGTTTAAGTTTTCCTACCTTGGTCTTGGGTCCCACTGATGTTTCTTTTCTTTTAAGAAGCAAAGTCTTAATATGTTTTCCAAGCTGGTGCTGAAATCCTTGTTCAAGCAATTTTTTTTTTTTTTTTGCCTCAGTCTCCAGAACTACAGACACACCTCCATGGTTCCCTCAAAGATTTCTGTTCTTGGGGTTCTCCTCCAGTAAGTTGTGATTCTCTTTGCCTATTTGCCTTGCCAATTTTAGGGACAGAGTGCCCTGTGACCTCAGTTCCCTGCTGGATTCCAAGAAGAATTGTTGATTTTCAGTTTTAGCTTTTTTTCTTATTGTGTGGATGACAGTGACTTCCAATCTTCTTACATCCCAGAATTCAAAATTATAATAGGTTGTACTTTCATTCATTATTCATTTCAAAATGTTTTTATATCTCTTATGCTTCCTTTTTTTGATATCTTTAAGTATATTAATTTCCAGATAGTTCAGGGCATTCCCTTTATCTTATTCCAATGTGGTCAGCAGATATACTCAATATTTCAATTCTGTTCAGTTTTTGAGACTTGCTTTATAGCCTAGCATGGGTCTGCCTTTGTGTGTGTGTGTGTGGGGGGGTGGGGGGCTGGGGTTTGAATCCAGGGCCTCATGTATGTTAGGCAAGCAATCTATCACAAGTCACCTCCCCAGCCCCTAGAACTGCCTTGATAATATCTTTCAGTCATTTTTCAAAAGTGCCAAATAAGATGGTTGATAGTATTTTCAGATCTTTGTTTTTACTGAAATATTCTATCAATTGCTGAGAGTGTTAGACACCTCCAATTCTGAATTTGCTTCAATTCTGTCTATTAAGTTAGTAAAATTTTTTTTAAGGTACTGGGATTTGAGCCCCAAGGGTGCTTTCACTGAGCCACATCCCCAACCTTTTTTTTTTTTGACAGGGTCTCAATAAATTGCCTAGGGCCTTGCTAAATTGCTGAGATTGACCTAGAAATTGAAAATCCTCTTGCCTCAGCCTCCTGAATGGCTGGGATTACAGGTGTATACACAACAAGCCTAGCTAATACACACTTTTTTATAACTGTATATCTTCTTGATGAATTAAATCTTTGGTCTGGAAATGCTCAACGTTATCTCCATTAATACTGTGTATCTTGAAGTTCACTTTATTTGCTGTTTATAGGGACATTCCATTCTTTTTAAACTTTATTTTAATTTTTTTAGTTGTAGTTGGCCACAGTACCTCCATTTTATTTATTTATTTTTTGTTTGTTTATTTCCCGAACATCCAAGTTTTCATCTGTACCATTTCCCTTTAGCCAGGAATTTAAAAAATGAAAAAAAATATTGTAGTGTTCTTCTGCTGTTAGTGAATTCTCTCAGTTTTCACTGTTTTGGAAAAATGTTTATTTTGTTGTTTTATGTTGTTGCTGGGGATTAAACCAGGTCTTGTGCACACTAAGCATAAATTCTACCATTGATTTATGCTCCCATTTTTTTTTCTTTTCCTTTTTTTAGTGGTAATGCTTGGATTGAACCCAGGCAGAGGCTCAAATATGCTATACTCTATCACTAACTACATACCTAATCTCAAACTCTTGGATTCAGATGATCCTCCTGTCTCAGCCTCCCAAATAAATTGGGACTGCAGACATATACCACTGCTATCTGGTTTGGTTGGTTGGTTGGTTTTGCAGGGTGGGGTGTGAGGTGATTGAATTCAGTGGTACTCAACCACTGAGCCACATCTCCAGCCCTTTTTCGTATTTTATTTAGAGACAGTCTCACTGAGTTGCTTAGCTCCTCGCTTTTGCTGAGGTTGGCTTTGAATTTGTGATCCCCTGCCTCAGCCTCCCAAGGCCTGTTATCTGTTCTTGAAAATTATTTTTCCTTGGATGTAATTCTGGGTTGACAGGTGTGGGTTGTTGTTTGTTCTTTCCCTTTAATTTCAGCATTTTAAAGATATCTCCCTCTGTCTTCTGTTTTCTACTGTTCCTGATTTGAAAGTGAGCATTTGTATGTACCCTTGTATCTTCATTATTTCTTCTTCTTCTTCTCCTTCTTCTTCTTCTCCTTCTTCTCCTTCTTCTCCTTCTTCTCCTCCTCCTCCTCCCTCCTCCTCCTTCGATCCTCAGCAACACTTAAAAATAAAGATATTGTGTCCACCTATAACTAAAAAATAAATATTAAAAAAAGCGGAAATTCTCTGAGTTTCAAAAGTAAGGATTACATGTAGTTGCTTCAAAACAACAGAATGATAGTTACTATTTGGCATTTTTTTAATTATAAAAGAAATTTAATGTAGATTATCTGACTTATAATGATTATTAATGAAAGTGTTGTACTTTTGGCCAAAAAACCTGGGCAGGAAATTTGAAGCCTAATTTTTAAATATTTATTTTTTTACTTATAGGTGGGCACAATGTCTTTATTTTATTTTCATGTGGTGCTAAGGATCGAACTCGGGGCCTCACGCATGGTAGGCGACCCATCTACCTCTGAGCCACAACCCCAGCCCTTGAAGCCTAAATTAAGCATAATTATATGAAAAAATTATATGATTGCTAAAAGCAAGAAACCAGGAAGAAGATAGTTGAAATTTAAAGATATGGTTAGGAATAGAAGAATTTGTGTCTTTGGGGGAGAAATGATACTGTTACCAGGTAGACAAGAGATGAAGAATAAGTATAAAGTTCTATTTTCTTGCTACATGATTCTTTTGGTTCTTTAAATTTCAACTTAAGCTTCTTTGTATGACCATTTTTATCTGTCCATTTTAAACTAGTATTATAGTTTACCACCTTTCCCCAACTCTCATTCTTTCATATAGGACCCTTGGTTTTATTGTTGCTTTTATTCTAAAAACTCTTATTTCATAATCTGTAAAATACTTATAATTTGACATTTTGAAAATAAATTTGGTTTCTCTTTGTTCACTACACAGTAAGGTCCATAGGGATCAGAACCATATTTTTGTATGCCTAGCTCTTAGGCTACTGCCTAAGAGTATTTGAAAATGAAATGAATGAATGAATGATATCTAGACAAACATGTACACACATGAGTACCAATGAATGCAGAGAGGTACAAACATATATTGTTTGTTCATTTGTTTTTTTGGTTTTTTTTTGTCACCTTAATCTGGAAGGAGGTGATGGGTATGAATTTAAGAAAGTCATTAAGGGAATGTTTTAAATTGGGATGAGGAAAAAATTTACAAGAGATTTGGGAAAATCAGTAAAATAACAAAGGCAAGAGTCAATTAATTACTTTGTAGATTAGTAATTAAATAGGGGTTTTTGTTTTTAAATTTTTTTTTTAGTTGTAGGTGGACACAATATGTTTATTTTAAATTTATTCTTATGTGATGCTGAGGATCAAACCCAGTGCTTCACAGTTGCAGGGCAAGCACTCTGTCACTGAGCTGCAACCCCAATCCCCTAACTAGGATTTTTGTTTTTATTTTTGCAGTGCTGGGATCAAACCCAGGATCTTGAATATGGTAGGCAAATGCTCTACCATTTAGCTATGTCCCCATCCATTCTTTTTCTTTTATTTAACTATAAATTTGTGGAATACTATAAGATATTGGTTTTATGCTAGGCAGAATTATGGGGCTCCCCTCCTCCCAAATGAATTAGGATGTGGTCTTGAGTAGTGAGACACTTGAAACATGGAGATGAGTGGTGAAAAGCAATCAAGTACTTTTAGTTCCTTTTTGCTACTGGGTTTTAGCATTCCTAGCACATGATAGGAAGCATGTTAAAAAGCAAGAACAATTATTTATAGGTTATTATACTCAGTTTTCTTAGTATTAAAACTTGCTTGTCTTGACAGCTCTTGGATAAGCATAAGAACACAGAGAGCATGGTGGAGCTTCTGGACTTATATCAGATGGAGGATGAAGCCTATAGCAGCCTTGCAGAAGCAACAACTGAACTCTATCAGTATTTACTGCAGCCATTCCGAGACATGAGAGAACTTGCCATGCTACGAAGACAGCAGATCAAGGTAGTCTTTTAAACACTAAATAGTAGTTTACCTACTTTCATTATTCTCAGCCTGGCTAGCTATGCCTTTCTCCTTCTCCTTCTCCTCCTCCTCCTCCTCCTCCTCCTCCTCCTCCTCCTCCTTCTTCTTCTTCTTCTTATTATTATTATTATACTGAGGGATTGAACCCAGGGCTTCTGCATGCTAGGCAAGTACTCTATTACTCAGTTACATTCCCAGCCCCTTATTAGAAAATATTTTATTTTGAAACAGAGTCTCACTAAGTTTTCTAGGTTGGTCACAAACTTGTGATCCTCCTGCCTCAGAACCCCCAAGTAGCTGGTTTTAGTGGTTGAGTGCCCC
Organism: Spermophilus citellus; assembly: GCF_964194105.1. Lineage (NCBI taxonomy): Eukaryota > Metazoa > Chordata > Mammalia > Rodentia > Sciuridae > Spermophilus > Spermophilus citellus. The sequence goes on along the minus strand of NC_138182.1, from coordinate 223,330,771 downwards.
TGAGTTCAATCCCCGGTACCAAAATAATAATAATAATACTATAGACAAATACTTCTTCTTTCTCTTGGGGTCTAGCCTTAGCATTTCATTTTAAAGTGTCTCAAAAGGTAATTCTAATGAGTAGCTAACATTTAGAACAGCTTAAAAAGAAATATGTTCTTTTTTTTAAATATATATATATATTTAGTTGTAGATAAACACAGTATCTTTACTTATTTTTATATGGTGCTGAGGATCAAACCCAGTGCCTCACACATTCGAGGCAAGCGCTTGACCACTGAGCTGTAGCCCTGGCCCAGAAATATATTCTTGTTAAAGTACAAAGTTGTAAATACATTGGAAGTTTCCCATTTCCCTCCTCTACCTCTGTCTCCCTTTAATATTTTGTGTCCTGTATAGTTGTGGATTTCTTTACTAGAAGTCTGGGGAACATTTCTTTAGGGAATAGTGGTTTAATGGTAGTGTTAAAATTCATTACATTAAGTTTTCATTCATGAAGAAATATGTATTACATTTTCTGAGCAAGTATTAAGGGTTTGGTTTTATAGCTGACCACATGTCAGTGTTACTGTGTTTAATCCACATGGAAGTGTTGCTGAACTAGGACATTAAAATTGTGTTTTATATAATAGGTTAAGTAAGAACATTACATAAGAATGTGTGTACAAGAAAATTATCAGTAACTCCGAGAACTTTATGCTTTGTGGCAGGGATTCTTAGTAGGATGGTTAAAAAAGTTTGAGAAGGTAAAGCATGTCTTTCTCCCCCTTTACTAATAAGTCAGGATAGAAATTAATACAAATACATTTGACACAATCCTTTATTTAACATTCTGAAAAATATTGAGTTGTCAGTCAATTTTATCCTAAACTTGGCTCTTGGATTAAAATGGTAAAAAGAAACTAAGAATTTTTGGACGTTGGAATATCCTCAGCTTTACAAAATGAACTATAGATAGTTCAACTATAGTCTGTTGAAAATCCGATTGGAAGGCCAGGAATGAACTGGATGACTTGATATCCCACCTGCTGCTAGAGACTACTGCAGTTGTTCAGCCAGTATCATACTCCCATTCAGTATTGAGTACCCAGAATCTATATGCATTCTTAGTTTTATATTACTTCACACTTTAGAAAATTTGACAGCATGGACTTGTGAGTCTGTATCTGCCAATATCATCACTTATTGCTCCCTTTTTCCTGGGAAGCAGAGTGTAGGTAAGGAAAAACAGACAACATACTTTTAAAATTTTTAAAGATAAAAATGATATTTTCCTGCATTTCTTTTTCTGAGATTTTGACCCTCAGATGTCCCATCAACTATGACTACTCTATTTTTTTTTAGCATGTTAAGTGGTGCTCTTAACTAGTTAATTTTCACAATAACCCTATAAATTAGATGATTTTTCTGCTTTGTAGATAAGAAAACTAACATTGGGATGATTTGGTTTTGTTTGTATCTAGTTAGTGAGTAGAAGAGTTGATTCAGTACTCAAAATCAGGTGTCTGTAATTCCAAATAATTTATTTTTCTAATTACATTACTGATTACTCATTACTTTTACGTTAGAAAATCCATACTCACTAGAAAAGCAATTATAATTGATTTGGCAAGGTATTTGTGTTTACATAGTTACACAGAAAATATGTAGTATCATAGAAATATTTTGGTGCTTCTGAAGGTTATTTGCAGCTAATTAAAGTCATGATTTCTGGTTTTTTAAATGTAATTGTGTTACTAAGCCAGGCTAGCTATATCAATAAAAGGATCTTGCTGGCACAGTCTTCCAGGTTAAGTAAATCTTAATGAAATAAGATATGTTCAGTAAATTTTGTGTTTAAGTATGAAAATCACTGCCTAAAATTGAGTAAGAAGCATGTTTCACCCTGATCTATTGGTAGGATATGTGTTGGGTGCACTGAGATAATTGTTAGTTGAAAAGCCTTGAAGTAACTAGGTGCAGTGGCTTGCAGTTGTAATCCAGCAGCTTCAGAAGATAAGGCAGGAGGAACGCAAGTTTGAGGCCTGCCTCAGCAACTTAGTGAGACTGCCTCAAAATGAGATAAAAGGGGCTGGGGGTTAGGTCAGTAGTATAAAGCACTTCTGGGTTCAGTTCACAGAAATGCACGCATGTGTGTATGCCCACGCGCGCATGCGCACGCACACACGCACACAAACCTTGAAGTACGAAAAGTAGTCGAATGTATAACATTTGTGGTATCATTAATGTTGAAATTAATTCTAGTGGTATATTATTTTCTTATGTTCAGGTAAGAAAGATTTGTGTGGAATTGATGGCATTATAAAAGCTTTTTTTTCCTAATCATTAGTCTGAAGTGATTTTGATTAGATAGCTGTTCTCCCCATGTCCCATAAATGATTGCCTTATGTGGAGCCTGATAGTCTAGTGAAGACTGATTTCTGGGAGGATGCTTTTTGTTTTGTTGTGTTTTTTTGTAGTTGTGTGGTGCGAAGAATTGAACTCAGTCTTACATATGCTAGGCAAGTGCTTTAACACGGAACCCCATGCCTAGCATCTTTTTCTTTGTTTCGCTTTTTTTTTTTGACTGTTCATTTCCTATCTCCATCTTCTGGGGAAGGGAACAATCTTAGACCTATGAAATCTTTATCTGAATCATTGAGAAGATATCTAATTGAATTGATTAAACAAAAATCAGTATATTTCTACAGATAAACAGAATATAAAAAAACTTGTGCCAACAAATTCTACAGTTTAGATGAAATGGACACACTTCATAGAAAAATATGAATTATCAAAACTGATTTCAAGAAGACGGAAATTTTGGTAGTCCTGTATTTGTTAGTAAAATTGAGTTCATAATTTAACACCTTTACACAAAGAAAACTCCAGGTTCAGATGACATCATTAGAGGATTCTGTCAAACAGTGGAAGAAGAAATAATACCAATTCTACACAAACTTTTAATTAATTAATTAATTTTTTTATTAGAGCTTTATGGTTATAACTAGTAGTTAGGTTTATCCCAACAAATTCATACATGCATGAAAATGGATCTCATTTCATGTTCTTCCCCATTCCCTTCCTTTTCCCTCCCGTCCTTCCCCCACTGCTCCTTCCCCCACTGGACTCCTTTCACTGTCTATTAATTTATATTTGGTTCCTTATATAATCTTATCCTCCTTGCCCCTCTTCCTTTATTTTACCCTAGCTTCCGCATATGAGAAAACATTCGACCTTTGAGTTTGGCTAGTTTCACTTACCAAAATATTCCTCATTTTCTTCTATTTCCTGGCAAATGCTATAATTTCATTCTTTCTACTGGATGAGTAGAATTTGTGTGTGTGTGTGTGTGTGTGTGTGTGTGTGTATGTATCACAATTTCTTAATGCATTCATTTATTGATGGGCACCTGGGTTGATTCCATAATTTAGCTATTGAGAATTGTGTTTACTAATTCTTTTAGAAAATAAAAGCTGAGAGAATATTCCCCATCTCATTTTATCAGCCAGCATTTAGCCTCATGCTGAATTCAAATGAAGACATAGAAAAAAGAAAACTACAGATAAATCTCTCTTCATGAATACACTATTTTTTTTAAACATTCTTTTTTAGTTGTTGGTAGACCTTTATTTATTTATATGCAGTTTTGAGAATCCAACCCAGTGCCTCGAACCTGCCAGAAAAGTGCCCCAGCCCCAGCCCGGAATACATTGTTTTTAATCCTGAACATAAAAAAAGGAAATAGGGTCCAGTAATCTATAAAAATGATGATATGCTGTGATCAAAAGGGATTTTTCTCAGAAATGCAAGAATGGTTTAGTATTAAAAAATAAGCCAATGTAAATTACCATATTATCATAATTATCCAAATGAAGGGGGAAAACACTATATATCCTTTCTACAGATGTAGACAAGTGTTTGGCAAAATTCAGTACTCATTTGTGATAAAACTCAACAAACGAAGAAAGTGAACTTTCTCACCCTGATAGAGGGCATATATAAAACATCTGTAGTTATACCTAATAGTGAATGACTGAATTCTTTGCCTTAATATTGAAAACAAGGCGAGATTGATTAGTTTATCAATTTTTGGATGGTGGTAGTGCTAGTTGCCGCAGTCTGGCTGGGCACAATTCAGGAGCCACTTGTCAAAAGAAACTAACTTTATTTTTAGAACTAAAAACACCAAACAAAACCGCTCCTCAGGAGAAACCCCTCAGAGCCCAACTGCCACCACCGGCTTCCCACAAGCCTCTCACCCCCAGACAACCCTCACCACCTCCCACAATCCTCCTGTTCTTGAGGCCAATTGGCTGGGTCGCGTGGGCGGAGCCAAAGAAGTCCCCCAATGAGCAGCTCCGTGGAGGAGCCAATCAGCTAGATGTTGCTGGGCGCTGTGAGCCAATCATCAGCTGGCAATCTGAAGGGCAGGGAAACAGCCCAATGAACATCACCGCAGAGGAGCCAATCAGCTAGATGTTGCTGGGGCTGCTGTGAGCCAATCATCAGCCGGCAGCTGGAAGTTTGCTGGCAGCTGGAAGTTTGCTGGGGCCCCTTTGGCTGTGGCTCTCAACATCCAGTAATCAAACATAGGGCCTTGCACATGCTATCCAAGCACTCTATCACTGATCCACACTCCATCTCCAACTTTTCCTCACTTTTATTCTGTATTATCCTGGAGGTCCTAGCCAATTCAATAAGGCAGTTTTTAAAAACATAAATTGGAAAGCAGGAAATAAAGCTCTTTATTTGAAAAAGTCACATGTCAAAAATCCTAAGGAACTTAAAAAACTAGAAATCCTAGAAATAAGTTTAGGGATATAAAATCATTATTAAAAATTCAGTTGCATTTCCTGTCGTCAGCAACTTAAAAATCAAATTTTTTAGAGTACCACTTATATTAGCATCCCTGTGCATAAATTGTTTAGGGATAAGTTTAAGCAATGTATTAAAGCCCAAATATTGAATATTGTAAAACTTTGCAGAGAAAAATTAGGATGCCTAAATAAAAGGAGGTATGGAACATTAATAAATTGGAAAAAAATGTTTATTTTTCAGTGTATTTTTTTCAGTGTATTTTTTTGCTATAATGAAATTCTTGTAGCAGACTGATTATTTATAAAGAAAAGAGGTTTACTTAGCTCACATTTTTAATGTACAGTGTCCAAATAGCATGGTTCAGTTTCTGGAGAGGGCCTTCTTTAGGTTGTATTATGTCATGGTGGATGTAGTATAAGCCTGTGTGAGGAAGAGATCAGGAAGCCAGAGAGACAAGACTTCCACAATTCCTTCCAAGTATCCAACCCAGACTGTTATAAAGAACTACACTAGGCCTCACTTCTTGAAGATCCACTGCCTCCAATACTACTCCCCTTGGAAGCAAGCCTCTAACACATAAGCCTTTGGAGGTCATATCGAAATCATATCCAAATCAAGGTAGATATCATATTTATACTCAGCTCCATAGATTAAAATTCCAGCAGAGCTTTTAAAATTTATTTTTATTTAAAAAATGTTTGATTAATACATACCATTTTTTAAAAACTATTTATTTTTTAGTTGTAGTTGGACACAAACTACCCAGGATCAAACCCTGGGTTTTGCACATGCTAGGTGAGCACTCCAACACTAGGCCACAACCCCAGCCCTAGTACATATCATTTTTGTTAGGTGCGCAGTCTGGCTGGGCACAATTCAGGAGCCAGTTGTCAAAAGAAACAAGCTTTATTTTTAGAACCACACACCACACCACACAGCTCCTCAGAGCCCAACTGCCACTACTGGCTTCCCACAAGCCTCTCAACCTCCCCCATTCCTCCTGCTCTTGAGGCCTATTGGCTGGGTCGCGTGGGTGGAGCCAAAAAAAGTCCCCCAATGAACAGCTCAGGTGGTCTGAAAGGGTGGGGAAATAGCCCAATGAGCATCACCGCAGAGGAGCCAATCAGTTGGCAGCTAGAAGTTTGCTGACAGCTGGAAGTTTGCTGGGGTCCCTTTGGCTATGGCTCTCAACAGTTATGTACAACCTAATTTTTTTTCTGGGGGGTGTACTGGGAGTTGAACTCAGTGGCACTCAACTGCTGAGCCACATCCCATCCGTGTTTTATATTTTTATTTAGAGACAGGGTCTCACTGAGTTGCTTAGTACCTTGCCATTGCCGAATCTGGCTTTAAACTCCTGATTCTCCTGTCTCAGCCTCCCAAGCCCCTGGCATTACAGGCTTGCACCACTACTCCCAACCAACATAATATTTTTGTGCATTGTGGGATGACTGAATTGAGCCACTTAACATATTCATTATCTCACATACTTTTTTTGTGTGTGTGTGGTAGAACACTTAAAATCTGTAGTGGTTTTCAGGAATAAATATACTGTTATAGTTACCATGTTGTACAGATCTTTTCAATTTACTACTCCCAACTGAAAATGTGTATCTTTTAACCAATATCTTCGCAAGACCCCATACCCACTACCCTTTCCCCACCAATCCTGATAACCACCGTCCTGTTCACTGCTTTTATGAGTTCAACTTTGTAGAATTTACATATATTGGGATTTTGCTGTATTTATCTTTTTTGTGACTGGTTTGTTTCCCTTAATGTAATGTTCTCCAGGATTGTCCGTGTTGTGTCACAAGAGACAGGATTTCCTTCTTTTTGCAGAGGTACAATAGCATTCTGTGTATATACATTTTATCTATTCATCTGTTGATGGCCATCTGTTGATTGATTTGATCTCTTCCATTATGGATAATGCTGCAGTAAATTTGGGAGTGAAGATGTCTCAACATAATGATTTCATATCCATTTGGTACATACAAAAATCATGTATCTATTTTTTATTTTCTGAGGAACTTGCCTACTGTTTTCCATAATGGATCTACTAATTTACATATCCACCATCACAGTGCAAAGGTTGCCTTTTCTTTACCTCCTCTCCAGCATTTCTCTTTTTAATTATAGCCATTCTAACAGGTGTGAGGTAATATTTCATTGTGGTTTTTAACTTGCATTTCCTTCATGATTTGAGAGAGTGAACATTTTCCAAATACCTGTAGGCCATTTACATGTTTTGTCTGCTTTTGTCCTTTGCCCATTTTTAAATTGGGTCTTGCGATTGAGTTCTTTGTATATCTTGGATATGAACCCCTTATCAGATGTATGGCTTGATAAAACATTTCCATAGACTTTTAGTAGTTCCCTTTGTTGTGCAGAAGTGTTTTTGTGTGAGGTAATCCTTTGTCTGCTTTGCTCTTGTTGTCATATCCAAAAAGTGACTTCCTAGACTATTGTCATAGAGCTTTTCCTGTGTGTTTTCTTATGCAGTTTTTCATTTAAGTTTGAAGTTTTTCATTCAAGTTTTTAATCCATTTTGAGTTGTTTTTTATATAAGGTGAGAAGAGCCTAATTTTAATAACTGCATGTGGGTACCAAGTTTTGCTAATGCAGTTTAATATTAAAGGAGAATAGTCATTTGCCCATTGTGTATTCTTGGCACCCTTGTCAATTGATTTGACTTAGAAGAAAGTTTTCATAATCTTTGGGAAGGAAAGGGAAATTTTTGTTGTTGTTGTTGTTGTTGTTGTTTTGTTTTTTAATATTTTTTAAAGATAGGAAAGAAAAATTTGATTAATTGGATACTTTTGCTGTTTGGACTGTTAAGGACATGAGAAGGCATGCCATAGACAGAAAATACTTGTACCTGTGAAACATCTGAAAAAAGAATTTTACAGCTTAGTTAGAAAAATAACATTTAAAAACCTGGCTAAATTTTTTTAAAAGACACTTAAAATATGGCTAATAATTAATGTAAAGATGTTCATAGTACCAGTAGTCATCAGAGAAATTAAAATTAAAACTATAACGAGATACTATTATATACCCATTAGAGTGGCTAAAAATGAATTTTGTTAGTTCTACAGGCTGGTAGGGATGTGGAATGACTGGAATCTCCATACATTGCCAGCCAGAGTTTAATGTGGTATAATCACTTTTGGAAACATCTTGGGTCTTTCTTCAAAAGTTAAAACATATGTTACCTAAAACCATCTATTTAGACTCCTGGCTATTTAAACCAAAGAAATGAAAATATTTGTTTACAAAAATGTCTTGTGCATAATGTCTATGCTAGTTTCATGTGTAATAGCCCAAAACTGGAAATAACCCAAATACCATCAACAGGTGAATAGGAAAACATAGTGTGTCATTTTCATATAGTAGAGTACTTCTTAGCAATGCAAAGGAATGAAAAAGCACCCTAAGTAATAGAATCCAGATTAAAGAGTGAAGAGTATATAATGCAAGAAGTATTGAACTGCAAAGCATCACAAGGAATCCTTTGGAGGTGATGAAAATGTCTAGTATTTTGGTTGTGGTTATGTCCCATGGTTGAATTCTGCTGCTAAAACTTGGACAGATTGACTGCTCTGCAGATTAGCTTAATTGTATACAAATTAAGCTAAAATAATATTGCTTACAACATTATGCTGAATAAAAGGACAAACATAAAAAGCACAAACCGTATGATTCTGTTTATATGAAATTCTAGAAATGATCATCTGATATGTGCTGACAGAAAGCTAAACTGTTGTTGCCTGGGATGATGCTGGGGAAATTGCTGAGGGAGGATGGGTAGGCATAAGAGAATCCTTTGGGATGATTGGTGTGTTCTAAATCTTAATTATTCTTATTGTTAAATGGACCCAAATCAAAACTATACTTAAAAGGATGCCTTTTGTTGTATATAAGTTACATCTCAAGTTGATTATAAATGGAAAAGAGAGATTATCTGGGGCTTCACTACTGTACAATGAATAAGAACCCAGTAGGAAATGGGTATATGTGTCAGTATAAACTTTGAATTGGACTAGTAAGTATTCCAGATAGACATATATAGAAACAGGAATGGTGAACTGAATAAAAGCTTGTGCTTTTATTCAGACAACATGATATTGACATTGTCAGAATTTAGTAAACTAGGGGCTGAGGATGTGGCTCAAAGGGTAGTGTGCTCACCTGGCATGCGAGCCACGCTGGGTTCGATCCTCAGCACCACATACAAATAAAATAAAGATGTCGTGTCCACTGAAAACTAAAAATAAATATTAAAAAAATTCTCTATCTCTTCTCTAGCTCTCTCTCTCTCTTAAAAAAAAATTAGTAAACTAATACTCCCTCAATCATCATACCAACCTAGCACTGTTGATGGTTGCTAGTAAGTAGCATGGTTGGGATTGAATGTTTGCAGAGCCTGCTGTTTTAACACAGTATGAGAATTGTTGTTATGCTTTGGATCTAAGCATATACAGGAAAAGAGGAAATTCTCTTGGAGCAAGTTACCTCATTTTGCCAGTTGTCTCCCACATTTTGTAAATTTTGAATGTGCTGATTCTCTACTCTCCCTACCTACAAAGCAAGATTATATAAGTGCCTTTGTAGCCAAGTGTTCTACCACCAGCCTTCTCTGGTTTTTCTCTCCTCTCTTCTCTCTCTCTGTTTTTTTAAATATGAGACAAAGTCTTGCTCTGTTGCTCAGGCTAGCTTCAAACTTAAAGTGCTGCCTCAGCCTCTAAAGTAGCTGAGATTACAGGCATATGCTACCGAGTCTGCTTCACTTTAAAAGAAAAATGTGCATCATTTCACTTTCTTGCCTGGGGTATGAAGAAGCTCTTAGTATTTGCTTATCATTGAAGAATCATCTCTACTTCAATAAGGCAACTCTAGGGCCTGGGAAATTTGCATCTTAAGTATTACTATATCAGTATATTCACAAGTGAATCTTGACATTTGCTTCACCAAAGAATCTTAGTTAGGTTTCTTCCACCCCAGTATCCCAGCAATAGACAGAAGTAATTTTAAGTTTTCATATAAAACCCAGTATCTCAGCAAGTGATGTGCTTTATGATGAGGAACTTCATGCCAGAAAATTTCTATTTATAAACTAGTTTCACTCTCCTAGCTACCTAAAGGGACACACATTTTTTTCCATATTAAAACAGGGACTGTTTTCTTTCTAGCCATGAAATTCAAAACAGAGTTGTCATTGTTTTTAGCACATGATCTAGCAGACCAATGCTGTACATCTTCAAGTTAGCCAAGTTAGGAAAAGAACTTAAAAATATTCTTGCTTAGTGCTTTAGGTACATTAAACTCTTAAGGATCTTAACTATTAGTGACAACATTACAGCTAAGTTCAAAAAGTCTGTTAAAAAGCATAGGGGAAAAAGCATAGAAAGCATGTCTATCTTAAATATCCGTGAATGTGTGTGTGTAGAGAAGATGAAGATATTAATTCAACAGCAATGTACAACTTATCGTCAAATAATTATCACAGAATTTTTTTAAAGGAAAAAAATTTTTTTCTCCCCAAAAAGCCTTAATGCAAATTATACACTTCCCCCCAAGTCCTGTGGATTAAGGATACAGTATTTAATCATGCAAATAAATGATTTCTATCTTAAAATTTTGAATAATTAGGAAATCAAGAAATTAACTCTAAGGCACCTCAGGAAGCAATTATAAAAGGAGCTACCCCTCTAGGACTGGGCAAAAAAAGAACGAGTTGGAATTATTAAAACTTAAGCAAACTTTTCCAAACTCTTTTGTTGGAAAAGCCTAAAGGAGATCTGCTGATCCCAAATCTAAGCATTATAAAGCAGAAGGATGGACTTAGAAATGATAGACAAGAATTTGTTGTGACTACTGAGTTTGGGAAGTGAAATTAAGAAGCAGCTTAGAAGAAGAGCATACTGAGCATTTTTTTATACTGTGAAGGTAACAAAGCACAGTTAACTTCAGGTAGATGGGCTGGGGATGTGGCTCAAGCGATAGGGCGCTCGCCTGGCATGCATGCGGCCCGGGTTCGATCCTCAGCACCACATACAAACAAAGATGTTGTGTCCGCCAAAAAATAAATATTAAAAATTAAAAAAAAAACTTCAGGTAGATGTCAAAGACTATCATGTCTAAAAGCAGTAATGCATGTTATTTCCATTTCTCTTGTGTTTATACTGTGAATAAAAGTTCATAAATCCTAACTATGAGATTAAATTTTCGACTTGCAGCATTATTGAAGTTCTATCCCACCCTTGTAAATAATGCTCACTTTTTAAACAGAGATTTTAAAATCAGGGATAAATACACCTCAATGATTTTATTATGAGCAGCCAGGTCCACTAGAATACTTGAATATAAAATTAAGTCCAAATATACTATTTATTGCCTAAAATCCCACAGTGCTTTTTTTTCCTTGTCAAATTAAGAATACACTGCTCAGCCTGACATTTAAAAACCTCCTCATAGTGTCCACAACCTACTTTTCTAGTCTCCCCTCCCATTGCTTTTATCTGCTTCATCTAAGCTCCTACAAGGCTAGACGACTATGTCTCCCTTAGCATTCCCTCCACATGCCTGCCTCTACACTTTTGTTCAGGTTGGTAGTTGCTTCTAGCTTGTCTTTTTCAGGGGTTCTCTCTCCCCTTATACTCCATATAGACCTGTCATATCCTCCTTTAAAGCCATCTGCAGTTATGAAACTCAGTGAAGTATGTCCTGATCTAAATAACTAAATGTATTTTCCCCTTCTGATTCTTCTCAGTGGTCTTTGTCTCCCCTGATTGTCTTACTTTATTTACTTTTGCTCTCAACAGACTTTTAAGCATAAATCTACATGGTCTTAAAGTACTTTTATTCTTTTTGCCCAGAGACTCACTGTTTGTAATATTTACTCCTCCCCCAATTTTTTCTGCTTATTCTCTGTGAATCCACTACTCTGTTCCTTTAGTTCTGACCAGACTTTGCACCTGAACCTCTACCCTTGGTGTTCTCTTGGTATCTTAGGCAATTTTTGTCATGATGCTTTCTCATATTCTGTTGTAATTCTTTAAGTTGACCATGTCTTTCATTAAGTCAAATGTCTTGCTGTCTACAGTGCAATATTGGCAATGAGCAGATGTGTAATATGACATCATTTTGAGTGGACAATTGACTTGATAAGTAATTTTTCAAAGCTCTCAGTTAATAAGTAACAGCTGTGTCTCCTAATTTCAAAACTGACTTCTACATCACAGATATCTTTGTAGCACCTCGCCAATGAGATTGTGTGTTTACTAGGAGGAGAATGTGCATCTCAATCATATACTTGTGCTCCTTGAAGCACCTAGTACACTAGTCTCTCTATTCAAATTCTATAGTTGAAATAATTTCCAGGAAGGAGCCATTAGAAAGTCTAAAAAGGAGAAGAAAAATCCAACGATATGCAGTGCATATTATGTTAGGCTCCTGAAGTTGGAGGTATAGTAATCTTCCCTGAGAATTTTAAAAGCGGGGGAGGAGATCCAGATAAGTAGGGAATTGACTATCAAGAAACTAAAGGCGCTGTTCCTGGCCTAAATTTCTTTATTTGGCATTTTTTTTTTATAGTCCCAGATATGGAACTCACATAGATTCATAGTTATCTTTTCTAGTTATTAGTGGAGACATTTAGATTCTGATAATATCTCTACTTCTCCCTCCCTGTAGATTGGAAAAAAGGAGGTAACTCATAGTCTTGCTTCTTGGTGGGCCCCATATCTGAAAACATGGTTCTAGCTGTTTGCTTGAACAGAAACAGGAAACTTCTGGGATAATGTGATTTCACCTTGTGTACTTGGTATGGTTTGTGAACCCAAGAAGAGATCAAGTCATTTTTTTTCCTTATGACTATGAAAGATGTATATATTCAGTGAAGAAAAAAATTTGGGAAAGTGAGTTTGCGGTTTTTAGCAAGAGGAAAAAAAATTTACCACAACAAGATAACAGTAATAATATATTATTTTTATTTTGTCTTTCTTCTCTGCAACTCTTTTAGATAATTGGATTTATGTCTATGATTTTGATCTGCCCTCACCTACTATTATAAGCATCATTTCCTGTTATTAAAAACTTTTTTTAAAAAGCCTTTACAGGAGCTGAGAATGTATCTCAGTGGTAGAGTACTTGCCTAACATGTGCAAGATTCTGAGTTCTATCTCTAGTGCTGCCAGGAAAAAATGCCAAAAAAACCTTCATAAACACTTTTGCATAAAATTGTGTTTTATAACCATATTAAGCATAACTTTCATATTAGATGTGTAGGATCCAAATCTGGCCTTTATTTCAAAGAATTTTTCAGTGCAAACATCTCTGGTTATTTCTGCTTAAGAATTTCCCTATTGTTTTTTTTTTTAAGGAATTTCCCTATTCTAATTAGCCCCATCTCTTAGAGCTTTAGATTTGCCCTCCACTGGATACTTGTTTCTTATATTACCTCACCTTGCCCATAATCTCCCATTAAGATGTGGCTACTCAAGCTGTGCTTGGTGGTGCCCACCTATAATCCCAGTGACTGGAGAGGCTGAGGCAGGAGGATTGCAAGTTCAAAGCCAGCCTCAGCAATGGCGAGGTGCTAAGCAACTCAGTGAGACCCTATTTCTAAATAAAATAGAAAATAGGTCTGGGGATGTGGCTCAGTGGTTGAGTGCCCCTGAATTCAATCCCAGGTACCAAAAGAAAAAAAGAAAAAAAGATGTGGCTACTCAAAATAGAAAGCAAAAGTTCCATAGATAAGCCCATAGCTTTCCCCAGGTCTCTCTTTTTCTATTCCTTCACGTAATAAGATTTCTCAGAATATTATTTATATATGTGTGTCTGCATTTCTCTTGATACAAAACTGCATGGGAGGGAATTTTTTCTATTCTTTTCTGTCATTTAGGAAATACAATACATTGTGTTAGTATTTGCAAGTTCACAAAATAATGGTAAAGTATGAGTGTAGTAGTAATTGTTGTGAAGGAAAGGTATAGGTATTGCACCAACTAGCTTATTATGGAAAGTCAGGGTATTTTCACAAACCAATAAATGAACTGAGTTCTAAAGATGTGATGGAAGTTAAAAAGCAAAGGGAGTTTACCTTTTAGGTCAGAACCATGTTGCTAAGTACAGTGATCTTCATGATATTATGTCCATGGATACTAGTCCTCATCCTTTTCTTCTTCTACTAAGTGGAGTGTGACAATGAGAGTCTTTCCTCCTCTGAATCTTACTGCTTCTGGAATTTCCTTATGTCTGACCTGGTGTCTGTAGGTCCTTCTTTACCCAACTTCAGAATTTAAGAATTCCTTAAGCCTCAGTCATGGGCCTTATCAGTATGCACATGGGCTAATTTTTATATATTATCAGTCTTAAAATTTGCATTTTCTGTATTTTATTTAATGGCAGTAAATTAAACAAATATTTTTTTGCACAAATAATTATTTCCCTTTCTATTCCTCTTTTATCTTGCCTTTCTTTTTCTTTCCTTCCTTCCATTTTCTTTCTTTCCTTCAGTTCTATTTTTTCTCCCTCCTTCCTTCCCTCCCTCCTTCCTTCCCTCCCTCCTTCCTTCCTTCCTTCCTTCCTTCCTTCCTTCCTTCCTTCCTTCCTTCCTTCGAGTGTTCTACCACTAAACTACCTTTTTTGTTTTGAGAGAGGATATTGCTAAGTTACAGAAGCGGTGCACAGATGATTGTTCAAAAATATTTATTTATTTTTAGTTTTAGGTGGACACAATATCTTTATTTATTTATTTATTTATTTATTTTGTGGTGCTGAGGATTGAACTTAGTGCCTCGCATATGCCAGGCGAGCATATTACCATTTGAGCCACATCCCCAGCTCCACACAGATAATTTTTAACGTGAATTTGTAGTTACTGTAAAGGACAGAATAAATTATTCTTTATTGCAACACCCCAAAATAATCAGATTTTTAATATTTTGGTTTATATCCTTTATTTATATATTGAGGGGAAGAGATGGAAGAGTATAGAGGAGAGGCATGGAAAATAGATTTCTATGTCAAATAGTCTGTTTCATTGTTAATCACTTCTTTTTTAAATTAATAGCATCTCTTCTAGAGCAGTGTGAAAGAAGTATTGGTTTATTAGCACCTAGCTTAATGGCTGACACATAAGCATTTAGTAAATGTTTGAAGAAGAGTGAGTTAAAAAAAAGGAAAGAAGCCTCTTATTTTTTCTCTTTCTTTCTAAAGATTTCTATGGAAAATGATTATCTGGGACCCCGAAGAATTGAGAGTCTACAAAAAGAAGATGCCGACTGGCAGAGGAAAGCTCATATGGCTGTACTATCTATTCAAGATCTTACAGTCAAATATTTTGAAATAACAGCAAAAGCTCAAAAAGGTAAGTCCCAGTAAAATTATTCTTTTTAGGCATTTTTGAAGATGAGTGATTAAGTATTTTACATTGGGAATAATTATACAGAAAAAATAGGATCATTCATCCTAGCAGTTAAAAACCATAGCAAATTAAGGTGTTTACTTTGTAGGCAGGCATATGTGTATACACTTAGCTTTCCTATCAGTGATAGAGAATAGTAGTAAAGAAATAGACATACTAATATGGCCATTTAATCTTTGATAAAGCAAATCAATAGTGAGACAACACATGATATTGCAACAGTTGACCATCTACATACAGAAAACTGAACTTTGATATAAACCTTCCTTTAAATTCAAATGGATCATAGATTCAAATGTAGAATGTAATTCCAAAAGAAAAATCTATTTCCTTGAATTACCTAAATCTATAACTTGGGATTAGTCAAAGAGTTCTTAATAATACCACAGATATAAACTTTAAAAAGCTAAAAGCAAAAAGAGCACAGACTGTAAATGAGCAACTTGGTAAAATGTATCTCATCAAAAGTTTAAAATGTTTATACTGTCAGATACTTTAAATAGAATGAAACAATTAAGAGTGTAATTGGGCATAAATATTTGCGTACATCTGGTAAAATAACTTGTATTTAGGCTACATAAAGAACTCTCAAAAATGAGAAAATAATCCAGTGAAAAGTTGAAAAGAGAACTTGAACAGACACTTCACCAGAGGATAAGAATAGCAAACAAGCACAGGAGGGGAAAATGTGCAATGTCATTAGTCACCACAAAATACATATTAAAACCACAATGAGATAGATACCACTAATGTGTATTACAGTGACTAAAATTAAAAATACTAACATTAAGTAATGATGAGGATATAGAGTAATTGGAACTCTTCATTTCTGTTAGCAATGCAAAATTCTACAGTCACTTAAGAAACCATAAAATTATTTTCTAAACAAAGTTAAAGTTACACATGACCATGAAGCTGTATTATAATTTTTTAATGAAAAAGTTTTTTAAAAAGGGAAACACGATATTAAGGATAGTGTCTAGATACACAACACACTTCTAGTTGAGGAAAAAATCTCTACTCATTACAGAAAAATTAAAAACACACAAAAAAACAAAACAACAACAACAAAAAACCCTCACTTTTGTGATCCTCTTCAGTTCTATGTGACTTTTTGTGTCCATCAGTTCTGTATACAGCTTATAAGTGCAATGATTCTGTCATTAAGTCCTCATGTAATTCATAGTTTGTTAGTTTTGATTCTGTATAGACAATTTTATAAATATTTTCAGTTGTAGATGAATACAACACCTTTATTTCCTTTCTTCCTCTCTTCCTTCCTCAGGGGCACTTAATCACATCCCCAGCCCTATTTTTTTGTATTGTATTTAGAGACAGGGTCTCACTGAGTTGCTTAGTGCCTTGCTTTTTGCTGAGGTTGGCTGTAAACTCCCAGTCCTCCTGTCTCAGCCTCCCAAGCTGCTGGGATTACAGGCTTGTGCCACTGTATCCTGCAAATTTTTAATTTGTTTTAATGTGTTGCTGAGGATCGACCCCAGTGCTTACATGTGCTAGACAAGCACTCTACCATTGAGCCACAACCCCAGGACCTGTGTAAATAATTTATAGATTATTGCTCTTATTTGTAACTTCTCCAGTTTCAGATGTTTTTTCCTATGGGCATTATCCTAGGATTCCACATGCTTCAACAGAATCATTTCAGATTTCTTATTATCTAAATTCTAAGCACTTTATCATGCCCAAAAGCCTTTGAGCTTGAACAAGAAAAGATAATTTAGTTTGTTTTATGCTAATTAAAGTGTGTTTGGATCAATCGTGTAAGACCAGAATGAGCCACTACAGTGCTACTTATCAGTGGTATACTTTTTTAACTGGAAGATGTTAGCCTTTGACTACTAAGATTGTGTGTGTGTGTGTGTGTGTGTGTGTGTGTGTGTGTCCGTCCGTCCGTCCGTCCGTCCGTCCGTCCGTCCTTTTTTTGTACTGGAGATTAAAACCAGGGGAATTTTACCGTTAAGCGATGTCCCCACATTCTAAGTTGCTGAGGCTGGCCTGAAATTTGGATTCTCCCTCTTAGCCTCCTAAGTTGTTGGGAAAATAGGCATGTGCAGCTTCACCTAGTCACCAGGATTATATTTTTAACTAGGTCTGCACTGACAAACTAAAAAGTTCTTCCTTTTTGATGGGTGGGTCAGGGCTATGTCTTCTCTGAAAATCAATTGTATTGTTTTTATCTCCTCTGCATGAGCACCATGTTATCTAGAACTTATTTCTCTCCCACCTCAGGGTGTTATGATATTTTTGGAGGGAAAAGAATGATAGAACTAGGAATGTGGATTTGAATGTTTATAATCTTAAATAGTCATGGTTTTTCCTTCATCTAGCATAGTTAGGACAGATTGTCAAAACCTTAACAGAATAAAGTTCTGATAAAGTTTTGAACGTTACTAACACTAGACATGAAAGTATTTGAAAAAAAAAATTTAAACTACTTGGACACTAAGTTTCATCTGCAGAACATTATTTTTGAAACTGAAGACATTAGAGAGACTGTACAATATTGTCATCATATTTTAGAGATGTTGGTAGGTAACTTATGGAGATAAGATTTATGTGGTCAGTGAAACCAAAGATTTTCTAATTCTGTAATGTCAAGTTCTGTTAAAAAATGATTGTATTTTAATAGCTGTGTACGATCGAATGCGAGCAGATCAGAAGAAATTTGGTAAAGCATCGTGGGCAGCAGCTGCTGAACGTATGGAAAAACTCCAGTATGCAGTTTCTAAAGAGACTTTGCAGATGATGAGAGCTAAAGAGATCTGTTTGGAACAGAGGAAACATGCACTAAAAGAAGAGGTAACAAAACCCATCAGAAATTAACTTAAAAAAATAGTTAACTATTTTTAACTATTAATTAAAAAATAGTTAAGATTTGGTATTTTTGTCTTTGTACAAGACTGATGTTTTTATTGACTACATAGACGCTTGTTAATTTCACATTTTTTCTTGAGACACTCATGATTAGCCAATGCTTGACTTGCTACTAATAGAAGAGTTAGGCACATAGTGATACTTCACAGCATCTGTGTGATGGTAGATATACCTCGAAACACAAGAGGGATGACACCAAAACTTTCTTTTTAAAGATTTTTTTTTTTTGCACTATGTAAGTTTAAAGCTTCCTAGAATTTAAGGATAATTCACTGCCTAGTGAACTTTAGTAAAAATCCAAAGGTAGTAGCATTGTATAAGAATTAACCATATCATTTTCATGTCATCACCTTTTGGAACTACCAGTTTTATTTCAGATGGAACAAACAGGGTTAATAGAGGTTCAGTTTTCCTTACCGTACTTCATTAAAAGACCTCTTCATGGAATGAGGTAGATAGTACTTTAAAAGATGATAGAGATATTTTGTTCCTATGAAAGATTATTTAAGCTTAGTTATAGTATTAAAACCCCAGGAAAGAGTGACTGAGTGATCCTTTTGTTCTCAAAACATATCTAAGATGGTATTTTAAAAATTATTAATCACTTTTTTCATTGTTTTCTTGGTCTTTCTTTTTCTATTCCTCATGGTGCCCAATATAGTGCTAATTAATTCTTTGAAGTATTGAAAGTTAGATGTTCGCTATTTCAATTTACCTTTTATGCTATTCTTTCAAAATACTGCGTTTTATTATGATTAAACTGGCCCAGAAAATATTGCCTTTAGCTGTAGCTGAACAATCAAGTAAGACTTGATTGTTTAGCTACAGCTGTTCTGTATGTACCTTTTGTACCCAGAGATAAACTCAATATTTCAAAGAAAACAAGTGTTTGAATTATTAAATTTTGGGTTTTCCCCCTTTGCTTCTCTTTATCCATTTTCTGCGTTGAGGTAGTTTGTTGTAACATACATTAATCTTTAAGTCATATCTTGAAAATCACATTTCTTTCTTTCTTTTTTTTTTTTAAGTTGTAGTTGGATACAATATCTTTATTTATTTTTATGTGGTGCTGAGGATCGAACCAATTGCCTCACACGTGTGAGGAGGGTGCGCTACCACTGAGCTACAGCCCCAGCCCAATCACATTTCTTTTCCAACATAGTAAACACAGACTATTTCTAAACCCAAATCCTTCATTTCCCCATAGTGGGTCTTCCTCAGATCTGTCCTTTCTGTAAAGGACCTATAGTTCTTCAAGGTACCTAAGGACCTAAACTTCAGGATTATCTTTAGTTCTCCTCTTTCCTTTGCCACTTTTTTCTGCCTTTTGGAATTCTACCAAACTCAATGCCCTGCTCACTTCATTCAGTAAATATTTATGAAGTGTTTTTCCCAGGAGTTTCAGTGGGTGATGGGGGTAAAGAAATGAATACACCCATACACATGTTGTTTAATGGAACTTTATTTAATCAGTTTACTTATATGTGGTGATGGGAATCGAACCCAGTGCTTCACACATACTAGGCAAGTGCCCTTCCGCTGAATTACAACCCCAGCCCCTCGGTCCTTATTTCTTTATGAAGAACAAGTGTCCTCAATGTGCACTCTAGATTTATCAGCTTTGTGCACATACTTTGGAAAGATTTTAAGAGATTTTAATATTATATTTTTAAATGACCAATGATCTGTTTTAGTAGAAAGTGAGAAGATTTCCAGCTTCTGGTATTTGACTTTATAGTTAACTGTGTGGGCTCTATGGGCTGAAAGTGTTTCCATTTTTTTTTAATATGACAGCAGACTGCATTACAATTTTTATTACACATAAAGAGCACATTTTTTCATATTTCTGGTTGTATACAAAGTATATTCACATCAATTCGTGTTTTCATACGTGTACTTTGGATAATAATGAATATCATGTTCCACCATCATTTCTAATTCCATGCCCCCTCCCTTCATCTCCAACCCTTCT
This sequence comes from Spermophilus citellus, assembly GCF_964194105.1. NCBI lineage: Eukaryota > Metazoa > Chordata > Mammalia > Rodentia > Sciuridae > Spermophilus > Spermophilus citellus. The sequence continues at coordinate 223,310,675 of NC_138182.1, read as the reverse complement.
GCCCTATCTATTTCTCCTCCCATCCTCCTCTCCCTATCCTACTATGAATCAGCCTCCTTATATCAAAGAAAACATTCAGCATTTGGTTATTTGGGATTGGCTTACTTCACTTAGCATTATATTCTCTAACTCCATCCATTTACCTGCAGATGCCATGATTTTATTCTCTTTTATTGCTGAGTAATATTCCATTGTGTATATATGCCACAAAAAAATCCATTCATCCACTGAAGGGCATTCGTGTTGGTTCCACAGTTTAGCTGTTGTGAATTGTGCTGCTATAAACATTGATGTGGCTGTGTCTCTGTAGTATGCTATTTCTAAGTCCTTTGGGTATAGACCGAGGAGAGAGAGAGCTGGGTCAAGTGGTGGTTCCATTCCCAATTTTCCAAGAAATCTCCATACTGCTTTTTATATTGGCTGCACCATTTTGCAGTCCCACCGGCAGTGTATGAGTGTACCTTTTCCCCACATCCTCACCAACACTTATTGTTATTTGTCTTCATAATAACTGTCATTCTGACTGGGGTGAAATGAAATCTTAGAGTGGTTTTGATTTGCATTTCTCTAATTGCTAGTGATATGAATTTTTTTTTATATATTTGTTCATCTGAGAAGTGTCTGTTCAAGTCCTTGGCCCATTTATTGATTAGGTTATTTGTTTTTGTTGTTGTGTAACGTGTGTGTGTGTGTTGTGTAACTTTTTGAGTCTTTTATATACCCTAGAGATTACTGTTCTATCTGTGTGAAGGGTAAAAATTTGCTCCTAAGATGCAGGCTCTCTATTCACCTCACAGATTGTTTCTTTTGCTGAGAAGAAACTTTTTAGTTTTAGTCCATTCCATTTATTGATTCTTGATTTTAATTCTTGGGCCAAAGGAGTCTTACACGTACACGTTTTTTTAAAAGCTATTAATTTTCTTGGCTGGGGATGTGGCTCAAGCGGTAACGTGCTTGCCTGGCATGCTCGGGGCCCTGGGTTTGATCCTCAGCACTACATAAAATAAAATAAAGAAGTTGTGTCCACTGAAACTGAAAAATATTGAAAACTTTCCCCCCACTCTCTCTCTCTCTCTCTCTCTCTCTCTTTAAAAAAAAAAAAGCTATTAATTTTCTTTAAAAGCATGAATAAGATGCAGTCACCATGGTTTGAGTCTTAGAGTATGGTGAAACAAGATAATTATAATATGAATATGAGCTATGAGATTCACTAGATATGAGGTAGATCATTGCCTGGCTTTGACCAGATAGTCATAGGTGGGGACAACTACCTATTCTAAGTGTACCTAGGAAGGTTAGAAGAGGCAGGCTGGTGATGTATAGAGGGAAGGGGGAAGAGATGAGGTTGGAAAAGTAAGCCAACTTTGGGGCTGACCATCTAGGTCCTGTCAAGGACTTTACAGTTTACCCTCAAAACAAATTGGAATCATTGTAAGGTATTATTAATCAAGTAATAACATGATCAGATTAGTTTTTTTGTTTGTTTTTAAATGAACTGTTACTCTGGCTTATTTGTAGAAAGTACACTTTGGGGTCGTTCTTACACCATTTCTTCATGGGAAACTGTTCTTCAGATTGTTTTATTGTTGATAGTAGATACCCAAGTATTTGCCAGGTGTGGTATATCCAGCTACAGGGGAGGCTAAGGCAGGAGCAAGTTCAAAGCCAGTCTCAGCAACTTAGACTCTCTCTCAAAATTAAGTATTAAGAAAGGGTTGGGGATCTGGGGCTGGGGTTGTGGCTCAGCAGTAGAGTGCTCGCCTAGCATGTGTAAGTCCCTGGGTTCCATCCTCAGTACCACATTAAAATAAATAAATAAAATAAAGGTATTGCATCTAACTACAACAAAAATATAAATTAAAAAAAGGTGGGGATTAGGGATGTGGCTCAGTGACAGTCTTATCTAGCATATACAGGTGCTTGGGTTCTGTCCTCAGTACCATAATGAAGGGAAAGAGAAACCCATATCTCAGAAATGTGCACAAACACTAGGAATTTAGCTTTATGCAGTAATGAAGAGGATAGAGTTGAAGGCAACATGGAATTGGGAAGAGTTAAATTACACTTAGTGTTTGGTAATTTGAAATTGTTGCTTTTAAAACAACTTAGGGTTGCAGTGCATTTGGAGCTATTGATGGGGACATAGTTAAAAGCAGGTTCATGAAGGTCAGGTACAGATTGCACTGTAGTCATCTTGTAGGCTAGTAAATATGGCAAGAAATGTATGTTTTTATTGGTTGAAGAGGAATGAGCTAGGATGAGTGACAGTTTGGAATTATGTTATTTTAAAAGAGCAATTATACCTCAAGGTATAGAAATATTTGATGTATCATTACATTTATTGTACTTTGTAACCAAAATGGTTTTTATAATAACTTCACTAGGGCTGGGTGTATAGCACAATAGTGAAATGCATGTTTGTTTTGTGTAAACGTTGTGGTGAATGGATTCTGTTGATATGCTAAAAAAACCATTGAATGTGCTCCCTAGGTGGATATAGTTTTTCCTCTCACCACTGAGTATAATGTTTTCATGTTTCATCCGTTAAAACAACATGCATTTCTACCTACTTTTGTTTTATTGCGAAGATATTTCATTGTATGGTTATACTACAGTTTATCAGATGAGAAAATTTAGGTTGTTTCTACTTTCCAAGCAGTTAAGAATAATACTATAAGTATTCATGTATTAGTTTTACATGGAATGTGTTTTCATTTCTCATGGTATGGAATAGAATTGCTGTTTAACCTCTGAGGAATTGCCAGACTGCTTTCCAAAATGGCTGTCACATTTTACACCCCCATTTGCAGTGTACAAGGTTTAGACTTTTTGCTGCATGTATGTGTACATCTTCACCAATATTTTACTCTCCTTTATTTTGAATATTTATTTTTTAGTTGTAGTTGGACATAATACCTTCACTTATTTATTTTTATGTGGTGCTGAGGATCAAACCCAGGGCCCCGCATGTGCAAGGCGAGCACTCTACTGATGGGCCACAACCCCAACCTTTTATTGTCTTTTTTAATGGTAGCTCTCACTGTTAGATGTGAAATATTATAAAATTCTGTTTTTTTAAAATATTTATTTTTTAGTTTTAGATGAACACAATATCTTTATTTTATTTTTATGTGGTGCTGAGGATCAAACCCAGTGCCTCATGCATTCCAGGCGAGTGCGCTACCACTTGAGCCACATCCCGAGCCCTATAAAATTCTGGTTTTGATTCACATTTCCCTGAGGCTTTTTTATTGTTTATGGGCCATTTGTATACCTTCTTTGGAGAAATTTAGCCAATTTTTTTAAAACTGGTCTGTTGATCATTTTATTATTGATTTGGGAGGATTCTTTATGTATTCTAGCTATAAGCCAGTTATCCAGTATATGATATGCAAATATTTGCTCCCATTGTATGGATTCTTCATATTAGTTTTAAAACCTTTAATAGGTATTCATGGGAGTTGAACATTTTAAGGATGTTCCTAGAGAAGAGCAAATTGTTATGTCTACTGTTATTAATACAGCTTAATAATGCAAATTATATTATTCTTTAAAAGTTTTTAGCTTAGGAGTTATATCAAGATGGTCTGTAATGACATTTTAAAGACTTATGATTATTTGCTCTTATTTGAAAAATAGTATATGAGGTAACCTATGAGGTCTCATGCCTGTTAATCTAAAAAGAAATATTTTTTGTTAATAGATTTTATTTTTTTAATAGATTTAAATCATGATTTTATTATTCCCTTTACATTTTCTTATTTTACTTCTATAAAATTGGAACTTGTCCTGATTTTTTTTCTGTGCACTTTGTACTGAGAACCTGTTTGAAGGATTTTAGCCCCATCTCTCTGTTCCCCTGAGGCATTTCTGTTGCAGTTTCCTTTTCTAATGAGCTTGTTCCTTCATGTTACTGGCTTATATGGAATTCTAAAACTTTTAAACTAAATTCCATTTTTGTATTGCTTATGAAATAGAGTACTGCCTTTGTCTTCATCACATTGACTATCTTTATTGTGAGTAGGCTGACATTAGTTGTTCTGGTAATATATAGTGCCTAAATTAAGAGCTGCTCAGAGTAAGATTTCTGGCTTCTTGCAAATGCCAGAATATTGTTTGCAGTGTCAATTGGCCCAACGTGGTAGAGGAAGGAAGATACTGCAATTGGCCCTGAGAGTTTGAGATGATTATCTGTGAGGTCATTTTCTCTGGGTTCCATCCAATTATTATAATTGTTTCTTTTTTCTTTTTCTTTTCTTTTCTTTTCTTTTCCTTTTTTTTTTTTTTTGAGTTCTGGGTTGTATTCGAATTCTTCAAGGGAATTGTTAAAAACTGCCAGTAAGTCATTCATGCCAGGTTTATACATGATATATATGTAATATACATATTATGCTTTATATATACATATATTTGTGATGATGTACTGTGCTGGTTTTATTAGCATTAATTTAAGGTGCTCACATTACTCATGAGAAACAGTGCAAATGTGAATTATTAAGCCCAGCAAATGCTTTTGTCAGTAAAGGCTTTTTTATAATACAGTATCACCCTATGATTTAAATTATGGGGAGACTTTTGTTCTTTAAAAATGTCAACATGAGGGTTGGGGATTTCACTCAGTGGTAAAGCCTTGCCTATTATGTGCAGGGCCTTGGGTTCAATCAACACCCACATTCCCCTCACACCCCCGACACACTCCCGCACCAAAAAAAAAAAAAAAAAGTCAATGTTTTGTCCCATTAGGTTGTTTTAAAAACCACAACAAAAAAACCCTTCCTGATGTGACAAAATGGAAACTATAAAATTATAAATTACATTTAAGAATATTTACTATGAGTCTAATACTGAACCTGAAATAAATTTTCTAAATACTGAAATATTAAAAATAGCATAGACAAACAACAATCTATTTGACTTTAAATTATTTTAATAGAGTTAAAGAGTAAGTACAACCTGGCCCAATGGCACAATGCTGTAACCTCAGGTTCTCCAGAGGCTGAAGTAAGAGAATCACAAGTTCAAGGTCAGTCTTGACAATTTAATAAGGGCTTTCTCAAATTAGAAAAGGTTAGGGATGTATCTCAGTGGTAGAACACTTGCCTGGCATGCTCAGATCCCTGGGTTCAATACCCAGAACTGAAAAACAAAGTAAGTACTTCTTTCAATTGTGTCTCCCTTTGTTTCAGAATCTGAAAACAGTCTTACTCTTTTTTTTTTTTTAAAGTTCATGGATTCCTGTCCCTTTAATAATTTGAATGTTGGCTGGGGTTGTGGCTCAGTGGTAGAGCATTTGCTTAACATAAGGCATTGGATCTGAGGCCTCATGTGTGCTGGTAAAGCATCTACCACTGATCCACACCCCAGCCCCTGATTGATCTTGATGTTCAGATTTGCCCTATCAAATCTACTGAAAATATTAGTGCCTTTTGAGTGCAAACTTTTGAAAGAATCTAGGTTGAGTTTAATTAGCTGTAGCTACTTTTTTCTAGTCTTTGAGCTGTATAATCCCTCTCCATTCATATTCAAAAATAATAGTATAATTTAACTATGTAACATCTTTACTTTCAGATTTGTATTATTAATCCAGGTTACGTCACATATAGTATGCTTTTTTTATTTAAACTAGCAGACCAAATTAAAATACATAAAATTGCATGATAGGAGTAACATATACATTAGAGGTGTTAAGATGAATATTAATATTGAAATTAGGTATTAATTTGGAATAGAAAGTGCTAAAATTAAGATGCTATCAGGAAACAATCATAGAAAGCAGTTTATCTCACTTAGCTGGTAGATTTCTCAATTTTGGTTAACAAAAAAGATTAATAAAGAAAAACAGAAAAGGGATTCCACTGTTCCAGTTAAAAAGCTTTAAAAATGTACCACTGTACTTTGTTTCATTGGCAGATGATTTTTAACCACTGCTTCTCCTTTTGCAAGTCCTTGAGATCATTTCTGTGAACAATTAACACATGGAGTGGATTATAGTATACCAATCCTGAAGCGAACTCTCGTATTTCATAATCTTCTCTTCTTAAAAGCATATAGCTAAATTATGATTAATTCAATTTATAGTCCCCATTTCAATTTTATTTTGTGAAATATTAAACGCTTATTATAGGCATGAGCTTAGATTTAGGCAGTGCTACAGAATGCCCTGCAATGAAGGAAATATTCTATACTACACTTCCAGTAGGGCAGTTTTCAGTCACATTTGGCAAAATGAACTCTTGATATGAGGTTTATGAACAGAGGAGGAGAATTTTAAACAACCTCACATGAGGCCAGTGGCTACCATATTGAGCAAAACAACTCTGTAGGTCCTAATTCTGCAAGCTTACTCTTTATGTAACTTTTGAGTGAATTCCTTAACCTCTATATTAAATGTACATAAATATATACCTTCTCTGTTATGGTTACATGGGTTAATATATATAAAGCCTTTAGCATAGTGCCTGACACGGAGTAAGAACTCAATAAATACAAGTTAATATTACTTTAATTTTGGAATAGTACTAAATATTTTGTGAAGGAAAATATAAAGAAGAGAAAGATGTAATTCCCCTGCTTCAAAAGTATCTGTTATTTGCTATAACAGATACTTCAGGGTTCAATGGCAAAGGATTCCATTGAAAAATGGTGTGGCGTTTTCATATGAGCCTTATTAAGTTCTGATAAGGTGGATGCAGCCTGAGCAGAGGTGAGGAAACTGAGGTCCTTACCCAGGCAGGAGACTTGTTTATTTTTAACTTATTTATCAGTAATTTATTCCATATCTACACACTAGAAATTTCAGACTCGAAGCATACAAATCTAGGTTCCACTCTAAATATTTTAATTTATATTACTTAAATAACATTTCTTCCACCTAAATTGTATTTTGGCATTAGGTACAAAAAGAATGTAAGTAGAAAATTTTTAATGTCTTAGGCCCTGTCCTCAATGTTTTGAATTTGTTCTCAAAACATAACCTTGTATGTTCTAGGAAAATAAACCATTATCTGCAATTCCAGAGGCCAATATATGTTATAGAATTTTTAGAAAAGTAATATTAGCACAAATAACTTTAAGACAGTTATTCCAGTAATGAAGTATACAGTTATATCAAATACAATACATAAAGACTTTAACTAGCTTTACACCAATTCTGATCATGTTTTCCTACAAATAGTTTGTAACATTAGGTTTGACATCAGTGTAATTACAGACACTTTCATTTTCCCAAGATTTCTCATATGTGGAATTTGAGATAATTCTGTCAATTTGTATCATTCCTATTTGTGCAGCTATTATTTGTAGAAGCTGTTGTATATTTAAGTTTATATAGCTTTGGTGCTGGGGCTGTGGCTCAGTGGTAGAGCACTTGCCTACCTCGTATGAGGCATTGGGTTCAATTCTCAGCACCACGTAAAAACAAGTAAAATAAAGGTATTGGGTCCATCTACTAAAATTTATTTTAAAATGTTGGTAGTTTACCTGTTTGCCTGCTGTGTTAATAGAGTGTGGGGTGGAGTAATAGAGGAATCTACATCCTGACAGGAGCCCCAAAATAGTATGAAGGGATGTGTTATTTAAAGTGAGTCTACGAGTCTTAAGGCATAAACTGAGCCTAGGTTCCTATTTTATAATTTTGAAGAAAATGACAGGGTTTCATATTGTCAACATTCCTTGCCTAGCCACTATAATTAAAACCACTTTGGGTTTGTTATTTATTTTTGTGACTTATAAAATATTTCCTATTCAAGTAGGATCATTCACTGGCTTAATAGTTTAGATAATGTTATCTAAAGTATTTATAAAATTTATTAAGTAATAGATTTAAATTAACTGATTATTTTAAATATATACTACTGTACATTTAGGCCATAACTTAACTATTGCTTTTCACTTAAAAATTCTTGTGAAACTAGGCATAGTAGAGCATGTCTATCGTCCTAGTGACTTTGGAGGCTGAGGCAGGAGGATCACAAGTTTGTGGTCAGCCTGGGCAACTTAGCGAGACCCTGTCCTTCCCCCCCAAAAAAAATTTTTTTAAGGTTGGGATGTTGAAGCTCACTGGTAGAGCAATACTGAGTTTAATACTCAATACCCACCCCCTCCAAAAAAAAAAAAAAAAGTCTAGTCATTGAGTATGTCTGTGTGGATATCTACAATGTAAAACAAAAGCTGGAATCTTCAACATACTCTCATTATGTGCTAACATGTTTGTAACAACTTTTCCAGACAGAAGAGATCATTTATCAGCAACAAACTTCACTGTCCTTGCTAGCGTATGCTGTGATAGAGGTATTTCCCTGGTATTCTGGGGCTCCAGGTGATACCTCACGCAAATTTGTAGACATTTCTCTAATATTCCTTTCTATTCTTCTCACTCTGCTTTTGGTAGTTATTCCCTGTCATTTGAAATCAGGGCCTCTTTACCAATGCTGCCAAAACCTGTAGGGCATAATGATGCCTATACCAGAGGCCTCTTGGGACTTCTAAGAATGAACCTTAAGCTGCCAAAGCTTGTTGCTCTGGTTCTAAAAGAAATATTCTTGAAAAAATGCTTACTATCTCACAATTAGAAATGTGGTATATTTTATATCTCACAGACTCCTAAAAAGCCATCCTTTTCAGCTTTGTCTTGTAACTGCCTTCTCCATATAGCCAAATAGGAATTTGTGGAGATAATAGGGTCAGGAACCAGTGTCTGAAGAATGCTTTCCACTTAGTGGTTTCCTTCCGGTGCCTGATTTTAATAAATAAATAAATAAATAAATAAATAAATTCCCCTCTCTTGGGCCAAAAAACCAGCCAAACAAACAAACCTCATGTAAGAATATCCATCATAAGCCATGCTCAGAAATTTCTGAATCCCATTTTAGGTTGAGTCTATGACCCTGACTGCATTTACTTAAAAACAATACCGATCATTATCCATACATAACAATAATTTTTTAATCTAAAGTATCTAAAGCAGTTATTTGATGTTGTTCCACTCATGTGCTCTCACTTTACTCTCCAGCCTATAGGTCTCAGAAGCCAGGCTGTGACCATGGGACAAAGCAAAGTCCCAGATATGTGGATCAGTCAACTTTTACCACTCTGTTGTAAATATCTACGCATGGTCTAGCCTTTTTCATATATTTTATATGAAAAGACTAACTGCATAAATTAGCATCTACTTTCAAGATTAAGAAGGGATACTATTAACATTTATTTCAAAACAGTATATCACCCTAAATAAGGTAATGAGCTGTGATAGAAACTTTAAAACTTATTTTTACCATGTTTGCCTTCTTCTAAAACCATATGCTATAACTTGATTATCAGTAGTTTCATATATTCATATTTTTTTAAAGTCTGGATTGATCAGTCAGGGGGACCCCTCTTCCATTTATAGCACTGGCTATAAATATAGGGCCTCACATATGCTAGGCATACATTCTACCATTGAGTTACACCACAGCCCCTGCCCTCTTTGAGGTGGGAATCTCCCTATGTTGCCCACGCTGGCCTGGAACTCCTGGTTCAAGCTATCCCCCTGCCTTGGCTTCCCAAGGAGCTGAGACTAAAGGCTTGCACCACCACACCTCGCACAAAACTCTGAATTTCTTACATATAAGTTTCTTTCTTAGAGTGAATGTGTTGTGAATTTATCCTGTTCATCACTAGAACTGATTTCTAGTTATGCCTTTATTTGTTTTATTGTCTCCACTAACTAAAGTGTTTTTATTTTCATCACAGATGCAAAGTTTGCAGGGTGGTACAGAAGCCATAGCTCGATTGGATCAGTTAGAAGCTGATTATTATGATCTGCAGCTTCAGTTGTATGAAGTACAGTTTGAAATCTTAAAGTGTGAAGAGTTACTGTTGACAGCACAACTGGAAAGTATCAAAAGACTTATATCAGGTATGATGCACCAACAGTAAGTCCACAGAAGACTCAATATGTGAAGAAAATGTATGTGGATGCCAGCTATGTTTCTTTGCTAAGACTTTTTAAAACATCCAGACATAAAAGAAATGTTTTAAAGGAGTCTCTGAAGTCAAACAAGTTGTTCGGTAGACTGAACAGTGCAACTCTATGTTGGCTTTGGTTATCTTTGTGAAATACTGATTTTGTAAGGGATACTTCAGTCAAAACCTGTATTTTCAAAAATTCACAGTTTTGCAGGAGTTGAGCTGGGAGGGAAGTGTAGATTTATGGAGCACTCATTGTGAGCCAGACACTGCACATTTTGCATACATTCAGTCTATGAGGTGCATTTCCATTTAATCACCGTTTTACAGAGAAGCACAAGAAGTATTAGCTTTGAAGTCACAGAGCTAGTAGGTGGCACCAAATTCTGTTCTGTCAGGCCTCACGACCCATGTGCTTTACTGTGACCCCTTGTTGTTCTGTCACAGAAAAGAGAGATGAAGTAATTTACTATGACACTTATGAAAGCATGGAGGCCATGCTAGAGAAGGAAGAAATGGCAGCCTCTGTGCATGCACAGAGGGAAGAGCTGCAGAAACTACAGCAGAAAGCACGCCAGCTGGAAGCAAGACGGGGACGTGTCTCAGCCAAGAAAGCCTACCTCAGAAATAAAAAGGTATTGAAATCTTGCTTTTTTATTCATTACTTAGTCCTTGATTCATATCTCGTAATTCTAACATGATTCATCACTAATTTTTTTTGTATTTAAAAGCTAAGCATTATCTCTTCTCATAACTCAGTTCATTATTTTAGACACATTTGTCTGAAAATTACCCTCTTAAAATATGTCCAAACAGTCAATGATGATGACTCTTCACCTGCTGGAGGTAACTATGCTAAGTGGTGTGCTCCAGGGTCCTATGTAGTGCAGTTCCTAGCTCCTCTTATTTAAGGGGGGCTGGTAATGAACTACAAGTCCTGATTCTGACTTCAGTCTAAAGAAATTTTTAGATTGTTATTATTTTTAACTTGAATTACATTTCAAAATCTTTGATCATTCTTGATATTTGAAGTAATTCCATTTGTGAAAATGTATTTTCTTTTTATGACTTCGAAAATGTTTTGCTTTCTAGTCCAGAGGTTACTATCATAGGGTGGTTTCTCGGCACTGAATGTGGGTTTTGAATCTGGAACAAGTTTTAAGGCCTGGACCAGTGTGATAACCCTGTGGTACTGACTGCTTTGAGCTCAGATACCCAGGCAAAAGTATGGCATGTTCTTTGAGAGTCTGCCTTCTGCTCTTAACCAGATTTCAGAGCTTCCACTTCCTCATTTCACAGATATGCAAAGACTTCTGCTTTTTGTAATAGATGGCTTGTATACATTAAAGAAACCCAGGCATACATCTTTCCACAGTATGTCAGTATCCTTCTATCATTTTGTCTACTCTCAGAACAGTTACCTCAGCATTCAGGGCTATGGTTTTCTCCTGACAGAAATCTGTGCATTTTTCTTTTTCCATGACAATAGTGGTCATTGAAACCCACTTATTGTCTCAGCTGTGGGCCTGATGGTTACAGGCTTTAAGTTCTATTCCATGCCAGTTAGGTCAACATTGCAGTGATACTAACACATTCTGTCAATGTCTCTGGAGAATGAAATGTAAATAGGATGTAGAAGAAAACCTTTTTACGAATATCAGAAACAATGTTTTATAATATTAGTTTCAGCTGTCTGGTAAAGTAACTTAAAGACTTGGTGGGAGTTTATGAACTTGAATATTTTTGAAAGCATTTTTTTAAATGTTGTATAATTCAGACTTAGTTAATAGTCTGGTTCATTTTAATTCAACATTGTGCTATGCACAACGATGAGCAAGGCATAGTCTCTGCTCGTCCTAGTCTTATAGAAGGCCAACCAGATGACCAGGTAAGCATGTCAGATAACAAGAGAGCAAATAAAGGCAGCAAAGAAAGGCTTCTTGTAAGAAGTGGTACTTACATTAGGTTTTTGTTTTGTGGTGTTGGGGATTGAACCCAGGGTTGTGTGTGTGGAGGCAAGCACTCTACTAGCTGAGCTATATCCCCAGCCCTTTGCATTAGGTTTTAACATCTGAATAGAAATTTGCCAAATGGTTGGTGTGGGGGTATAATTCCAAGCCCAAAAAATGACACTGAAGCATAAGAGCATGGCTAGTCAGGGGACTGTATGTGGTAAGTGTGCTACAGGGACCAGATTATGGGAAGTTTTCTGAACCACATTAATAGGCCTGAGCAGATTCTGAAGGTAATGCAAATGATTGCAAAGTTTTAAGTAAAGGATAATATATACAGATTTATGTTTTATAAAGATAAGGCAAAATGAAAATAAGTTATAGTGCGCACTAAAAGGTTCTGGTTGGAGGTTATCATTATCCTCAACTTTGTGGGGTTGGAATGTTAAGAGTGTGAGCTGAGGTAGTGGTGGTAGTATAGATAGTAAGGAATAGAAAATCTGAGAAGTGTCCAATTCTAACCCTTTCCAAAAGTAGAAAGTCAATAAGATTTAATGGTTTATAATGAAGAATAGAGGAGCTATTCTCTATTATCTCTCAGGCTTCTAAATTGGGCATTTGGATGGATAGAGGTTCCATCTATCACAATGGACTGCCAAGGGAAAAACACAAATGCCTTACAGGTAATGATCCAAGTTTCAAGTGGAGATGGCCATGAAACTGTTGGGCCTCTGGGTTCCATGTATTGAGTAGGTAATTTTATCAGTGATCGAGATGGAGAGCTGTTGGGGAGGTGCAAAGGGAAGGTGATAGAACAGATTGGTAGTTAAAAAAGAAAAATCTTACATGTACTTAGTATTTTATAATTCCAAAAGCAAAAGTCAGCAAAACATTTTTGCCTAGGGGTGAGAAGACATTGTAAAGGGCATGGGTTATGAAAATTGAACAAAGAAGGCCCCGGTGTATTGTGAGAAGAGAGGCTCTTTGGAAAGAGTCCTGCAGAAAGTTTGAGACTTTGTACACAAGAAAGGGTCAAAGAGAAAGAGAAGTCTGAGGGAGAAGAAGCAGGAGATGGTGAGGCTGCAAAAGAGAATATGATTCCTCAAAGCAGGGTGGTCAGCAGTATCAGGTGCCCTACAAAGGCCAAAGGGAATAAGAATTGGGGGAGCTCTGTGATATTTAGTATTAGAGGCTGTTGGGGTCCTATGTTTAGTTTTTTTTTGGGGGGGAGAGTTGCATCACATGCGAAAAGTAAATCAGAATCTGAATCAGACTGAACTTTCCCTTCAGCTGTTTCCTTATTGAAGCCTATTAATTCATGTCAATCAATATTCTTCACTCTGTTCTTATATAAATCTAAATTTAAGATAGGGGAATCCACTATTGGAGAAACTTTCCTTTTACATTTGCACCCTGCCCCCCAATTCCACCAACTGCGGTTGCCAGGTCTGCAGCAGGAGGGAGGAGTGACAAGAATGCTGAAAAGAAAGGAAACTGGAAATACTAAATCCTAAGAAGAAAACCATTGTATCAAATATATGACAAAAAAAAAAAAAGATTTTAAAAATAGATGTCTCCCTGTGGAACACCATCCATTATTCTCTTAAGAATATCATGTGGTAAGAAGCATTGGCTCCTGGCTACTTAGTGTACCTGACACTCATAATAGGATTACATACTGACAGTAGTTGTGCGTCTAAGCAAATCCTGTCCTTTTCCCTGAAGTCTTCAAGTTGTTTTGTGTGTAAATATTTCAGGTAATAGAAGAAATACTATTTTCTGTGTATTTCGTCTTTAATTCACCCAAATGAGCCAGATGAGGTAATCCCTTGTCGGAATTCTAGAAAGCCTAGAAAATCGGCCATATTTTAATACTTTAATATTTATTATTTATTTATATTTAATATTCATTTAATATTTATTAAATATTTTAATACTTTAATATTTATTTCAATACATTTGGTGGCAGAACCACACCTGAACTGACATGAAGTTATTTTATTATCTTAATTTTACCACTTTGACTATTCATATATGTCACTGCAAAAATATTAATATTACTTATTACAGGATATTCCCTCAGATCTTGCCCAAGTTATTGGATGATGTGTGAAGTAACAAACTTCTAAAATATGAAAAAGAAATGTGAATCTCAGAACACATCTGACTTCAGTTCTGAATAAGGGATTGTAAACTTATATCCTCATAATAATCAAGGGTGTGAAAGTTCTAGTAATTATTAAATAAATCACAGAAGGATAAGCAGCTAGAATGGGGCAGAGGTGTACGATTTTGTCCTATGTTTGTGTGACTTCAAAGTCTGAGTCACTATATCATTCTGTAATGAGATTATATAATGCTACCTTTATTTTCTCAACTGCACTGGACAGATTTTTGTTAGTAGAGTCAACCAGAGCATGCTAAGAATACAGTGTTGTAAACATCTGCTTTAAAATATTAATGACTTTCAAAGTCATTATGACTTTCTTTTTTAGTTGTACATGGGCAAAATACTTTAAAATTCTTTTTTTTATAATTATACATGGACAGAATATCTTTATTTTATTTATTTTTATGTGGTGCTGAGGATCAAACCCAGTGCCTCATGACTTTTTTAAAATGAAAGAGTGATCATTTTGGTATAGCTTTGAGAATACTGGAAACTAATATCAATAGTTAGCCTTTTTACCTAGAAAACTTCTTTTAAGGATAGTTACATTAAGGACATACAGTTAATGAAGATTAGACTTGATGCTGCCAAAAAGTTGTCATTTGGATTATAGGGTATTTCTAGTTTTTAAGGTCTTTTTCAACTCTTAACAAGTATGACTAGAAGATTCAGATCTCGTGATATTGTTTAAACTAGTCTGGACAAAATCATGGTCTTTAATTCATCAGAGAAAGCTCAAGAATACAGACTTATGCCAACAGTTGTATATTCTTTTTTGCCCAGACCTGTTTAAAGAATATAGTGACACTTGGAAGGAATTTTCTGGCTGTATAGACTTCATAACTGAAAGAAACCTTTGAGATCTAAGGACATCCTCTTCCACCTTGCCCCATCCCTTCTCTTAAAATGACAACACAGTGTCTAGAAAAGTTAACAGTTTAATAGAAGAGTCTTTTGTAAGATCCTTATTATTTGGCTCATATTTCAGTGGTTCAGGTGAGAAATAATGGGTGGGTTAGTTGGTATGTATTAAAATTAAAATTTATCAAATAAACCTTGGTGTGGCTTTTCTAAATTATTAAAAGACATTTTATGTATTTATAGGAAATTTGTATTGCAAAACACAATGAAAAATTCCAACAGCGCATTCAAAGTGAAGAGGAATATAGAACCCATCACATGGTACAACTAGTAAGTTTGGACTCTTGGAGACTTGTTACAAAGGTTTATTTTTATGTGTCAAGGTGGATAAAGGCTATAGAGAATCTCATAACTAGATATTAGCATTAGTTCATATATTTATGAATATAAATATGCATGCAAATTGAGAGTGGGGTTTTTTTTGTTTGTTTTTGTTTTTGTTTTTTTGGCTGTTTTTGCTATACTGGGCATTGAACCTAGGCCTTCACACATGGCTGGGTAAGCTTTCGGCCACTGAGTTACATAGATAACCCTTTCTAATTTATTTGGAGACGGGCTTGATAAGTTGCCTTGGTTGGCCTGGAACTTGTGGTCCTCAAGCCTCTAGAGTAGCTGGGTTAATAAACATGCTTTGCTAAATTAGCAGTTGTGTATGGTGTGTGGGGGGCATACTTTTTGAGTGGTGAGTCTGGAGAGTTGCTCTCTGCTCCACTTCCCACCTGTGCCTTCTCCCCACACCTCTAACACATAACTTCTGTTGCTACCACAGTGGTACATTTGTCAAAAATTCTCAAAAACAACATCAACATTGACAATCATTATTGCCCAAAGACCATTGTTCACCTTATGTTTTTTTCCTGGTGTTGTGTGGTTTACGTACTATAAATTGGTATTGACATGAATCTGTTCTTATCGTATCATACAGAATAGTTTTTAATTGGGTTTCTGCTTTTTTATTGTTGATTTTTCACTATCCTGAAAATCCCTTTATTCTACCTGTTCTTTACCTCTCTGCCCCCAGACCCTTATAATCATTGATATTTTACTGCTGCCATAGTTTTTTTTTCTTTACCCATCTTGTGTATACAGTTAGAATCATACATGGGGCCTATTCAGATTGGTTTCTTAGTAATATGGATTTTAGGTTTTTCTGTGTCTTTGTGGCTTGACGGCTCATTTATTTTTAGTGTTTGATACTACTACATTTTATGAATATATACTATAGTGTGTTCATCCATTCATTTACTGAGACCTATCTTGGTTGTTTCCAAGCATTGGAAGTTATGAATAAAGCTATTTAAAAGCTCTTGCAGGGGTTTTAATTTGATTTTATTATTTGTTGGACAGGGAGTACTGGGGATTGAACCCAGAGGCAGCGTGGTATTTTGAGAAATAGAGTCTCACTGAGTTGCTGAGGCTCTTGGTAAATTCTGGCTTCAACTTTCAAGGCTGGCTTCAACTTTCGGTCCTCCTGCCTTAGCCTCCCAAATCACTGGGATTACAAGCAGGGACTACTATACCTGACCATATAGGGCTTTTGGTGCACATAGATTCAGCTTCTTTGAGTAAATAACAAGGAGTTTGATTTCTTGATAGTATGGTAAAGAGTATATATAGTCATGCAAGAAACTACCAAACCACCCTCTAAAGTGATTGTAACAGTTTGCATTCCCCTGGTCAATAAATGAGAGCTCAGGTGGTTTCATTCCCTTCTCAAGCTTCTTCTGTTGTCAGGGATTTGAATTCTAATAGGTGTGTATTGGTATATCATTGTTTTAGTTTACAGTTCTCTAATGACATGATGTCAAGCATCTTTTCATATGCCCATTTGTCATCTGCAGATCTTCCCTTTTCTTTTTTTCCAAACTGGATATCTTCTTTAGCATCAGAATGTTTTGCTCAGTTTTCAATTGGCTTTGTGCTTCTTTATTGTTGAGTTTTAAGAGTTCTTTGGATAACAGTCCTTTATCCAATGTGTCTTCTATAAATATTTTCTCCCAATTTGTGGCTTGAATTCTCATTCTTTAGACAGTATCCTACCCAGAGCAGGGATTAAAAACTTTTCAAAAATTTAGCAGAGTCCAGTTTACTAGTAATGTCTTTCATATCAGGTAAGTCATCTAAAAAGTCTTCACCAAACTTGAGGTCATTTTCTCTTATGTAATCTTGTTGTCATTTTTTTGGTTTTGCATTGTAGTTCGAGGTCTGATTCACTTTGAGTTAATTTTTGTGAACAACATAAGGTTGTGTCTGGATTCATTATTTTGCATGAGTATGTCCAGTTACTCTAGTACCATTTATTTAAATGATTTTCATTGGCTTCCCCCACTTCTTTTCCTGGGCACTGGGGATTGAACCCAGGGCCTTGTGCATGCGAAGCAAGCACTCTACCAACTGAGCTATATCCCCAACTAAATGATTATCTTTGGACTGGAGATAAAAAATGGTAGAGCACTTGCCTAATTTGAATAAGGCCCTGGGTTCACTCTACAGCACCACAAAAAAATAAATTCTTTTCTTTGTTTCATTGAATTGCCTTTACCCCTTAGTCAAAGATACATGATTCTGTGTGGTTCTATTTTAGGCCCTCTGTACTGTTCTGTTGATCAAGTCTTTTGTCTTTCCATTTAATGTTCAGAATCAGCCTTTTGACAGATACAATATAACTTGCTGAGATTAGAGTGGAACTGCATTGAACCTGTTGATTAAAAGTGTTGAGTTTTCCTGCCCACAAACAAGGAATATATCCCCATTTAATTCTGTAATTTTATTTATCTGTTTTTATGTTTTCATCATTTAGATCTTATATAAAAGCGCTCGTGTGTGTGTGTGTGTGTGTGTGTGTGTGTATTTGTGTGAATCACATATATATATATGGCACTATATAGTTAGGTTTATACCTACTTCTTTGTGTGGAGGGGTGGTAATGGTATTATGTTCTGATTTGAAACTCCAATTGGTTCATCAATGGTATATTAGAAAGTAAGTGTCTTGTACCTATTAGTTACTATAGTGTGTGTGTGTGTGTGTGTGTGTGTGTGTGTGTGTGTGTGTGTTGTGCTGGGAATTAAATCCAGTGTTATTTTTCTCATCAGTTTTCTTTTGGATAATATTAACTGTAAACAAAGTAGTTTTTTTCCTTCCCAATCTCCTTTTTATTTCATTTTCTTGTCTTATTACATTAGCTCATGATTCCATTATTATAAAGGAGGAATGAGAGGGAACATACTTGCATCTTCCTTATCTTAACAGAAAGCTCTAGTTTCTTACCATTAAGTATGATGTTATCTGTAGATTTTTTGGAAAATGTTCTTGATCAAGCCAAGAAAGTTTCTATTCCTAGATTGTTGGCATGTTTATTAAAAAAAAAATTAGCATCATGTTAATGGACATAAAGGGCTTAAAATTTATCCGTTAATCCTTTAAGCTCATTTTCGCACAGTTTTGCTAACGCTGCCTCCTAGTCTCAATCTTAAGGTCAAGGGTCGAAAAAGGTGAATAAGGGTTATCAGCATGGTTATTGAGATTCCATACATATAGCCTCTTTGTTTTTATATGAAGGTTTTGGTTTCTGATAAGCAGCTGATTCTTTGGATGAAGTGGCTAATTAACTATTTAGAAGTTTTGTGGGACAAAGGGGTAAAAATGAGGGAAATTGATACATAATAGAATCTCAGAGATAAATGTCATCTTATAATTTGACCTAATACTACCCTCAGGTGAAATACCTAATTGTCAGATAATGGATGGATCCATTCACCAACCTTGTCATCTTACATGCATAACTAAAGGAAAATAAAGCAGGCTTATATCAAAATAGATCCTTGTTTTTCAAAGCTAGATTTCTGTTCTGTGCCCCACCCCTTCCCTCCCTGGACTGGGGGTTGAAACTAACCCAGGGCTAGTGCTGCTACAACTAAGCTGTATCCCCAACTCTTTTTATTTTGAGATAGGGTCTCGCTAAGTTTCCCAGGTTGCCTCAAACTTAAGATCCCACTGTCTCAGCCTCTCAAATTCTAGGACTACAGGTGTATGCCACCATTCTGGGCTTCAAAATTAGGAGAGAGAGAGAGAGAGTGTGTGTGTGTGTGTGTGTGTGTGTGTGTGTATTCGATGTAAACTCTCTAAAAAAGAGAGAGGGCTCACACTTGCTAGGCAAGTACTCTACCACTGAGCTACATTCCCAACTGTATTTGTTGTTGTTGCCGTTACTGTTAACTCAAATTAGGTGCAAGAAAAAAATTGTGGTCAAGAAACAGTCAATTTTCTCCTTTTAAAAAAATTACATTCTTGTTTTACATAATCACTCTCATAACTTGTGGCTATTACTTATTGAAAGCATAAATGAAATACTTTTAAGCTGTAGGTCATGGAAACTGATAGCTTGATTTTTGCTCATGTGGCTTCTTTTTGTGTTGCCTTTGTCAACTTCCTCTGCTCCAGTAGGTGCCATGACCAATCATTGTTCTCAGTTTCCTAAAAACAATACATTGATATGAAATCCTTTAATTATAAGCAGTTGTAATTAGTAGTTTGCAAAGCAGTTTCTCAATCATTCCTGTATTTTAAAAACTCTCATTGTATATAGAAGAGATACTACGATCATTATAAGTTATAAAGTTTACAGTTATAAAGAAAAAAATCAAGTTCAGAATTGATACTACTTTTAACAAGAGAACTTTTGAATAAATTATTAGGATTTACACAGATTTCTTGAAAACATTCAGAGAAAGATTGTTAGGATATTCTTTATCTTTCACAGCATGAGTCTGATGCTAAAAAAACTTACAGTTTTAAAAATTGTTTTTTCAGCATCAGACTCATGCTGTGAAAGATAAAGAAATCATTTGACTTATACTTTTTCCCAACTCCTTTCTTCCACGATCCAGTATGCCCTTCGCAATGTAAAAATATTAGATAACTTTTAAATTCTTTGTTATTTACTCATGATTCTCAGTTGTTTTAGATTCAATTTTATATCTAAGTTTAGTGCTCATTGGGTTCTTACCAGCTTTTTGTTTCTGAGTTTATTTTTGTTCACCTTGGAGTTGGTTAGATTTCATTTAAGGTGCTATTTTGGGAAAGTTTTACCTTCTGAGTTCTTGCATGTATTGGGAATGCCTGTTTATATCCTTTATATATAAAGGACACTCTTGGTGGATCATGTGGGCATTTCCTCCTCCAACAAATTTTTGGAAATACTGTCACACTATATTGTAGCATTGAATGTTGTAATGAAGAGGTCTGAGGCCCTCTCCACCTCATAGGAACGTGATTTTTCTATCTGATACCCAAAGGAATTTTTCTTTATTCTGAAGTCTAGTCTAGGTGATGATTGTGCATCAGGTTTTCTGTGAGGCCCTTGAGGTTCTCCTGTGGGACTTATGGAAAGCCCTTACATCACAGGGTATCTCAGTTGATATTTGGAATTGTTTCTTCCTTTGCCCTATCTCACAACCTGCTGTTTCCCTTCAGCAGAGAGGGCTTATTGAACATGAAGATAATATTTTATCTTTTTTTCTCCTCCAGTTACATCGATGATAGTATTTATTCTGTGATAAGGATTCAGATATTCAGAGGAACGTCTTCATCTTATGACCCGTCTATATTCCCCCCAGTTTTATCATCGATGAAAGTTGATGGCTTTTCTGTACTGATTTATTTTTTTAGAGAATTCTGTCTTAAATCAGAGGTCTGAAGATGACTGTCAATATTGATATTTGAGCTGGGGTTGTAGCTCAGTGTTAGATGCTTGCTTGCCTAGCATGTTTGAGAACCACATATAAATGAATAAATAAATAAAAACTCATTAAAAACTAAAAAGTAATACAATTTAAAAAATATTGATCCTTATTGTTATATTTTTTTATGTAGCAGGTATATATCATAATATGTAGCTTGCATTTAATAAAATATCACCTTGTTTTATTTGAAGCTAGCTAGCATTTTCATCTCAAATTACCCCCCACCCTTAGGTTTCAAGGAAGTAAGAAAGATCCCTGAGACTGCCTTTACTGCCCCTTAACTAGAAGGTTTTCTGCCCATACTTTATGGGCATTCAATTTATAATTATACTAATAGTAGTCACTGAAATGGCCTCAAGAATAATAGTCATTGCCCTGAAAACATTTTCCATTTTTATTGATGTGGGTTTTTGTTGTGTTTTGGTTTTTTTTTGTTGTTTATCTTACACCTCTTAATTTGGGTACATGCTAATTTATTTCAGATTTTATTTTAGGTTTTATTGTATTCTTATATTTAAACAATATCAAATTTTATTATGTAAGAATCATGTTTTTCATAACATTTTATTCAAAGTAATTAGCCTATCACATCTCTTTCAGTTTCCTTCATTCAGAGTTACCTTTATTCTTCCCTCTCACATTTAAGGAATTAAAAGGAAGTAGGAGAGGTCTTTATTTTATTCTTGGTGTCACCTCCATCCCCCACCCCACCCCTGTTACTGGTGATTGAATTCAGGGCTGCTATGCCACTGACCTACATCCCCAACTCTGTTTGGGGGAAGATAATAAAATATTATTATCTGGTGGGAATAAAGGAGTGAGGGGACAAAATAAAAAGCATAGTGAAGGTTTGTATTTGAAAAGAACATTTTTAGAAGAATGAAAAGTTGATTTTTCTATGTGAAATTGATTATCTGAGCAGGAAAACAAAGTCATAACCTATCATTTGCTTGACTAAAATATATTCTAGCAAATGAGACTTTACTGTACAGGTTTTATATGATTGAACAATATGGGAAAAATTTAAAATTTCTATGTAGGTAAGTGCCATCTATAAGGTATGATATTAAGGCAAGTAATTGATGCACAACAGGAAGCATTTTTTATAACTGCTGGTTATATTCATCAAAATACCATATAATATCTAAATGGCCAACTAACTTATTGCTGGGTTTATCTCTAAAGTGATAGGCTTTGGTACCTTTGTCTAGTATGAAGTAAATATTTTTTGTCGGTTTGTCTCTGTGTCTTCTATTTTGTTCCATTGGTCTTCTTGTCTGTTATGGTCCTAATACCATGCACCACAAAAAAGATATTTTTGTTCATATAGCTCTTTAATAATTTAAGATCTGGGATTGTGATGCCTCCTGCTTAGTTTTTCTCGCTCTGAGGATTGCTTTGGCTATTCCGGGCCTCTTATTTTTCCAGATAAATTTCATGACTCCTTTTTCTATTTCTATAAAGAACTACATTGGAATTTTGTGGGAATTGCATTCCATCTGTGCTTTTGGTAGGATAACCATTTGACAGTATTAACTGCCTATCTGAGAATTCCGGAGGTAAAAATAGGCTGTCATAGGCTGTTGCTTCCTCTGGAAAAGGCTCACATCCTCCCTTGAATTTGTATCCATTGCTGTAATGCCCCAGAGGTGTCCACTCTGGAGATAGCCTGAATTCTCCCTTGAATGTATACATATCTGCTTTCCTAAGTAAATCTTTGTCTCTAAAAATAAGTCAATTATATTTGAATTAACAGAATATAGTGGAAATAATTATTTTATACTGAATTAAGTCCAAAACTCACAAGATAAAAATAGTTCAGGGATTTAATTTTACTTCATCATCAGTATGAATTTTAAAACAGTGACTTTTATTTAAAAACAGGGCTGCACATCATAGAACATTTTGTTCTCTTAAGTCATGTATTTTACATATTGGGAGAACATTGTGTGCATGTGTGTTTTCTCTATTAATGGCAAAAATGAATGGGACACAACATAATGGACTTATGGAATTATTTTTTTACCAGAAGAGAGAAAAAGTGCATGATGAAGAGGAAAGAAAAAGTGCCTGGGTTAGTCAGGAGAGACAGAGAACGCTGGATAGACTTCGAACATTTAAACAGGTAATGGAAAGTATGGCCCATTTATTGTTTTTCATTGCTTTTCAAACAGAGGTATACACATATCTCTTTAAAATATAACTATGGCAGTTCTCTTCCCCCACCCCTTCCCACCAACTGTTTTGATGTCATGGCCCCCTTTCTTTTGGTTGTTCCCAAAGTAAATATTCTTGTGATCTTTGGTACACAAAGAGTGGTATAAGATCGGGGTGTCTGGGAAACCTGGATTCCCTTTGCATTTTATAAAAATAGCCAATTTACAACTGACTAACCAGCTCAAATATCAACTTGTTACTGATTCCACATATATCAACCTATGAAGGTAATGTATGGCGATGACCATTGGAGAATGGAAGAGTAGACCTATATATAGGAGAATTTCTTGAGCAGGTTCCTTGCCAGGCTAAGCCATGACTCTGAACAGATATAAAGAGTGTCTAAACATTGAAGTGCTCTGAAGCCTTACTTCAATTCCTCCCTACTGAAGGAACTACCTTATAGGTGAAGTGAACTCTTAGTTGTACAGTGAAAAAAATGGGGTGCTGTGAGGGCATCCTTTATAAAGAGGATAAGACTTGCATTAAGTAAATATTTTCTTAACAAGTGTTATTAATACTAGGTTTTCATGCAATAAGTGATTTATAATGAGACTTCTTTGTATTAATCAATAATGCAAAAGATTTTATTCCTCTCCTTCACAGGTCAAAATGAATATATTATTATCAGAGGTATTATTACGCTACATAAACAATCAGTAAAAGAAGTTTCAAATTTTCTAATCCACAAGCATTGAAAAACATACAGGAAACAATAGTTTTTTAGCTTTCTGCATAACAGTAGCATATGTTTGACATTATTTATGTTTTGTATTTTAAATATTCAGCTTATCCATTAAATAATTCATTAAATATTTTTTAAAAATGCAATAATTTTGAACAGTTGGCTTCTTTATTTAGACTAGCTGATAATAATAGTTTGAGGAGGTATTAGGCATTGTCATTCTAGTATTCTGGATTTTTTTTTCCTGAAAAGTCACAAAAGAGCCAAAAATATCTTCAGTATAAGGACATACATAAATTGTTTTAATGTAATACAACCAGTTATAATAATTTTGTTATTTTAGAGGTACCCTGGGCAAGTCATACTTAAATCAACCAGATTACGACTGGCTCATGCGAGAAGAAAAAGTGCAGCAAGTCCTGTGCCCCATGAGGATCCATGTGACTCTCTACCAGGGATGTTGCAGGTAGAGGGAAAAACTGAAGAGGTGGGAGAAGGAAGAGGCCAGCTTGGGTCATCACAGACAACAGAATCCCAGCGCCTTGCACAACTTGAAGATAATTCATTAGCACAACTTGAAGCCACTTCATTACCTCTCAGTGGTGTTACCTCCGAACTGCCTCCCACTGCATCTCTTCCACTTTTGAATAGCAGTGACCTCGAACCATGTTCTGTTAGCACAAATCCACTCCCACCACCTCTCCCTCCTACACCCCCTCCGCCCCCACCACCCCCTCCCCCTCCTCCCCCTCCCCCTCTGCCTGTTGCAAAGGACAACACTGCCAACCCAGAGACACTGGAGAAAGGTCTGCCTAGAAAGGAGGGGAATGAGAAGAGGATCCCGAAGTCTGCCAGCGCCCCCTCAGCACACCTTTTCGATAGCAGCCAGCTGGTTAGTGCCCGAAAGAAGCTCAGGAAGACTGCTGAAGGTTTGCAGAGGAGGAGAGGTAACTTGAAAGACATTTTCATGACCAATAATGACTAATAATGAATAATAAATAATAATAATAATTTTATTCTACTTTAAACAATTTAAAACATTTCTTTAAAAAAATTTTTTTTGTAGTTGTGTATGGTTTATTTTATTTGTATGTGGTGCTGAGGATCCAACCCAGTGCCTCACACATGCTAAGCAAGCGCTCTGCCACTGAACTACAGCCCCAGCCTTAAAATATTTATCTTTGAACAACATTATTTCATAGTAAACAGGTTTTCAAGGTCACAGTAGAGGAGAATTCTCACCCACAGCAACAGATATGTACTGATACACATAAACGTGTACCTTCTTAGGCTATTTATTGGGTATGTTTTAAATCAAAGTGTGAAATATGATATATCAAGAACTATGTAATGTTTTGAACAACCAACAATAAAAATTTAAAAAAAATAAAAATATGTCTTCTGAAGTGACTTGACCTGTTTGGTTGGTGGCTCTTTCTATGCTAGAGAAAATCTGATTTTAAACCTGGGAGATGAAAAAATGGGAGTTCATAACCCACTTGAATCAAAGTGTGAAATATGATATATCAAGAACTATGTAATGTTTTGAACAACCAATAAAAAAAAAAACCTGGGAGATGAGATAAAGTACTCATGGTCTAGGGATATATAGCTCAGTGATAGAGCATTTACCTAGCATGTACAAGGCCCCGTGTTTGGTCCCCAGCACCACAAAAACAAACAGAACAAAACAGTACTCACATAAGAAAGGGCTGGGAGACATTGGCAAAATCTTGTAACATTTTCTTACATTTTGGTATTGAGGTATACTCTTTGTTTAAGAAAGCGAAGAAGTAGAGAAAGGTATGTACAATTTATTGCATGTCCAATATGTCTTAATAAAATTACTTCTAAAAAATAACAAGGAACTCTCCTTTAAACATTATGTAAAGCCATTTGCATATTACATTTTAATCTGGGGCCTTTCTGTGAAATATTTATTAATGTAATTATTCTGTTTCATTTTCCAAAGTGAGCTCACCTATGGATGAAGTGCTAGCATCCTTGAAGCGTGGTAGT
Organism: Spermophilus citellus; assembly: GCF_964194105.1. Classification (NCBI taxonomy): domain Eukaryota; kingdom Metazoa; phylum Chordata; class Mammalia; order Rodentia; family Sciuridae; genus Spermophilus; species Spermophilus citellus. The sequence goes on along the minus strand of NC_138182.1, from coordinate 223,285,019 downwards.
TTTCATCTGAAAAAGGTTGAACAGCGAACTCTGCCTCCTTTTCCTGATGAAGATGATAGTAATAATATCTTGGCACAAATAAGGAAAGGGGTAAAATTGAAGAAGGTACAGAAGGAAGTTTTGAGAGAATCCTTCACACTTCTGCCTGATACAGACCCTCTAACACGGAGCATCCATGAAGCTCTACGAAGAATTAAAGAGGCATCCCCTGAGTCAGAGGATGAAGAGGAGGCTTTGCCTTGCACAGACTGGGAGAACTGACAAGTAAATGGCCTATTGTCTTTAATAGCATTCAGTATTACAGAATGGGGTCTGGTATTCCTTATTGAGTCTTAAGCTTATAGTATGGATCATAAGTTTGTAAATTTTTAGATACCAAAGTAACAAAAAGCACTTTTTAAGGACTATTGGTATGTATATACTATGTTTTTTATATCTTGCTCACTAAAATTTTCTGTAGAACACCTATATCCCAAGTAAAGGGACAGTATTACTTCTGCCTTAAACAAAGGAGGACTTTTTCAACTGAAGTACTACCATTATGTATTCTGAGTTTTGATGTCTTCTTGCAGCCTGTAAAGTTTTCTAGTATCAATCTAGAAAAAAAAAAATCATTGCATTGTCTGATTAGATTTCTAAACCTTTAAAACTACTCGGGCTTATTGCATTTACTGGATTGTCTAGACTAATTTGCAGCTACTGTGTGTGTGTGTGTGTATGTATATGTGTGTTTATATATACACACACATAATGTAATTGTTCTGTTTCATATATATATATATAGTAGCTGCAACTTATATATATATACACATGTATAACATGTCTAGAGTCCCCTCAATATATTGTAAGATCATCTTTTTGGTTAAAATGTGACGTTATCTTAAGTAATATTTGTAGTCTATTTTGTAGTCTATTTTTTAATAAGGTAATTAGTTTGTAATGTGTCATTACTAGTTTGTAATGTGACACAAATTATATTAAATATATCAAATCAATAAAGATAATGTGCTATAAATTAAATAGTATATAGAACTGATAATTAATGCAGCTGAAATACAGCAATTTGGGCAAAATGTGCAGAATATGCAAACATGTTCTACTCATTATAATATTTTCTTGATGGAATTATGTCTCCATGGGATTCACAACATTTACTAAAACAGGGAATATTTTAGTTCTGGAAGAAGTAGGTAAAGGCTGGGTGCAGTGGTGCATGCCTGAAGCCCCAGTGGATCAGGAGGCTGAGGCAGGAGGATCATGAGTTCAAAACCAGCCTCAGCAACAGTGATGTGCTAAGCAATCCAGTGAGCCCCAGTCTCTAAATAAAATACAAAATAGGGCTGGGGATGTGGCTCAGTGGTGAAGTGCCCCTGAGTTCAATACCCAGAACAGCCCCACACACCCCCCCCCACCAAAAAAAAATAAATAAAGGATAATTTTTTTGTTAGCAAAATGAAGCTTTTTAATTTTCAGTAGTGGAGATTGAATCTGTGGTCTTGAACACGCTAGACAGCACTCTATCATTGATTTTTTTTTTCACATCCAGCCCTTTCTTTCTTTCTTTCTTTTTTTTTTCTTTTTTTTCTTTTTTTTTTTTGTGTGTGTGTGTGTGTGTGTGTGTGAGAGAGAGAGAGACAGAGACAGAGAGACAGGGTCTTTTTAAGTTACCCAGGCTGGCCTTGAACTTGTGATCCTGCTATCTCAGCCTCACAAGTAGCTTTAAAATATTGATTATAAGTGAAAAATGCTAAAAAAAATTCACTTGTTCTTTTTGAGCTTGGGTTTATCTGGAAAATATTCATCTATTACCTCTCCATGCTGTCCCTATGCACTTATGCACCAAACTTAACAGAACGGTGAAAAAAATATTTCCGTTGATATGATTCAGCAATGTTCAATACTATCATTTCCCTGCTTTATTTCCTGTTACGTAGAGACCCTAATTATGATCACTTTGTAGAACTGTATGACATATCACTTTTGGATTCCAAGATAATTTGAAACCATTTTTGCTTGTGCATGTGTACATTATGTCTTGTATATGAATGCAGATATCTAGAAATCTAGACATCTTGCTCATTATGTTAATGTCCAGCAACTCAGGTGCATCTGGAAACTTTTCTAGTTATTTGCAGATTATCCCCTACTTCACAGTTCTTGCTACTTATTAAATTGTCTCCTGCTTGTAGCTTCTCAGTTTGCTGCTTAAACCTGCACTAAAACTACCAACTGGATGCATTATTGGTTAATGCCACAACATGGCTTTCACAGATGTGTATATTTTGTTTTTTATTTCTTACAACTGGCCTATAGTAGGCAGAGCTGGTACAGCGGCTCAGGCTGGCATACCCTCATTTGTCTTCTCCCACCCCACCAGAATCTTCTCTGATATATAGACATTATAAGAGCATTATGTATAGCAACTGGCTGAGGTGTTATTTAAAGTTTCTGGCTATTCATTTAGGCTGAAGGACATGTGCCACTTCAAAGAAAACAAAAAAAATAACCTGCTTAAAACTTCACTGGAGTGGTTGGAGGCTGGGTTTTTTGTTGTCTTTTTTTTGGGGGGGGGGGTGGGGATTTCTGCATGTTGTACAATGTTAAAAGAAACACTCTCAGATAACGTATGAGCTCAGATACATGTGAAGTCACTTTTAGGTGTGTGTGTGTCTATATGTCAGTATTAGGGATTGAACCCAGAGGCATTCTACATTGAGCTACATCCCCAATCCTTTTCTTTTGTTATATGCTTCTTTTTTTGAATCCACCATCTTTTACCTATCTGTTCATCCCAGATAGTGTAAGTGTAAATGGTGTGCAGCACTGAGCCTTGCTTTATTATATGCTTTTAAAAGGTTTGTGTGTATGCGTGTATATATGTTTAGAGAGAGAGAGGGAGGAGAGAATATCTTTTTTTTTTTTAATTCACTGTATTTTGTTTGCCAACAGGTAACTTAAAGAAGAAAAATACGTACAGATGAAGATTGGTTCTGATTCTTTTGGAAAACAAAAGTTGAAGCTCTTGGTTCCACAGTTGGATTCCATTAGACCCAAAGTATATTGACTCAGTTGTATGGGGAAAAAAAAAAGGAAGCACTATTGGCAAATTATTACTTTTATAGTCATTCCAATAGATAATGGTTAAGATGATTTTTAAATGTGCAATGTTCCTATCTGTGATGAAGAAAGGCCTCCTGGAGATGGCTGTTTTTTAAGCGCCTTCCCTTTCCCCATCCACCCATATATATATATATATACACACACATACATACACACACACACACACGCTTGTAGTGGCCAGTTAAACTGGGAGTTGCTATGAGTTGGAAGAACACTGGGCTGACAGAGATCTACTGTGAGCTGTTTTGGGACTGCTTTGAGATCCATCTTTCAGTGTACTGAAAGGAAGGACATCTGCTGAAAACACAGAGCTTCTTCCATATCAGCTTACAGAAATAGTGCTACATTCTGAAAAAGAAGTTTATCATGGTAGCAATAGGTCAGGAATTATAATCAGATGGAAATGTACTTAAAAATTTTAACAGTTCTCATCTCCAAAGGAATTTTCATAAATGATGTTCAACATCTGAAAGATCAATGGAGATACACCTATTAATGTGTGTACCAAACATGATAACATTTAACAAGGCATATTTTTAGAAGGCTACACAGTCTACTTTGTAAGGGTTTGAAGTTAAAATTTCCATGCTTTTAAATAGCTTTTCATAATTCTGAATTTATAATAGTTTGAATTTTATGTGCATCCTTGTTTATGAGAAGCAATACTTTGTAATTTGATAATATTTCAAATTGTTTTTAATCTTTTTGTTTGAATTGTTGCTTGATCACCATAACTCATGACTTTCCTATTGAGAATCAAAAAGGAGGATTCAATAATAGGGATGCAGATCATAACTCTTTATCATGCACCATTAAAAGTTTTTATTGTTAAGCTCCACAGTGTAAAGCATGTGCTCCACAAAGATGCAGAAAATAGACAGGCAGGAAAGCCTCTTTGGCTGGCATTTCACTATCTTGAAATGCTTTGAATGGAACATTGGGAGAGAGCCTTTGTTATTGAATATTATTTTCATTAACAAAAATTCCCGGCAGCAGAAGGTTATATAAAACAAAATCTTTTTGCTCAAACATTAGTAATATATTTATTGATGAGACTAGGAATTTCTGCACAACATTTTCATGATACATTGGTTCTAGTCCCAGCATAAGTCCCATGTCTTGTCTGGGATGATTAGTAGTACACATCTAATATATATAAACTTTAGTAGGGGTGGGTGCATATCCTTTATAACTTCAGTAAAGCATTAAAGTATGCTTTTAACCCAAAGAGCCATTCATTAGATTAATGTATTTGCAAATTTTTAAATTTAGAAAACTTTTTTTAAAAAACCAGGTATCCATCTAATCCATCCATTTTGTGTGTGTGTGTGTGTGTGTGTGTGTGTGTGTGTGTGTATCCATGTATCAGTATTTCATGTGTCAAGTGTTTTGGATGCTTGTTCATAACCTAACTTTTATTCATTTTTTTCAATTTTGGAAAAATACAGACGGATGCAATGTTAAATTAACAACAAAAAACACTGGACCCTTCATGTTGAGAGAATTGCTACCCATTAGTACTATGGGATTCTATTATAAAGCAATCTCACTTTAAAAAGGCTCCTGTGATCTGTCTTTAGCCACCTTGTAATCAGCTGGTGATGTGGCTCAGTGTAGAGTGCTTACCTACATGTATGAGGCCCTGCGTCCCATCGTCAGCACTTGGGGGGAGAGATTCACATGGCTACTTCCACAAAATTACAAATTACTGTAGGTCACATACCATTGGAGTTAAAAGAACGAGGGTCCACTTGTCTAAAACGAGTATCAATTGAACCCCCATTTTAAAGCAGTATCAGAACCCTACAAAAGCTAAGCGTGATCAAATGTTCTTTTTTCCTTGCCTCTAATAAAATGCAGATATTTGCTTTAATATTAAACTAGCATATATTTGTTATGGTACTTACAAATGATCACGTTTCCAGTTCCAAACTTGCCTGTATTTTTTATGTTGCTCAGAATATTTGACAGTTGTATTTCTGTTAATGTATCATTTCTGAATTCACAAACAGCTGTTTGCTTATGCTGAGTCAATTTAGAAGTTAATTTACCAATTTAGTCTCAATTGCAGTATATTTAAAATGGGGGAAACAAGTAGATGATGACTTGGAGATGTTTTGAGGTTCATGTTAACCACTCACTTGAATGTCAATTTCAGATATTTCCCCTACTAATGCAACCAAAATTATACATATAGGACCAATGTAGATGTAGAGGAAAGGTATTCTGAATGCTTTGAAATCCTAGTTGGTGGTTTAGCAGTATGAGGTAATGCCTGACGAGTGGGAATTTTTAAAGGGTGAACACTTGTTCTGTTTATTTGAAGTATATTTTATAGGCTCTTTGAGTTTGTGAGCAGGATAAAAAACCATCATTCCTTAGTTCTTCATTGTGGAGCCGATTTCTGTAAAAATGCATCTTTAAGGATAATGGTAGACTGTCATAAGTCAATAAGGTGTGGTATTTCCACAGAAAGAATATGGAACTTTGCTGAGCATTTTATTCGGGGGTGGGGTGGGGTGGGGGTTGTCACTTTTTGTGTCATACCATGTCAAACTATAAAGCATAAATAGCCATTGTGGACACTAAGAATCATACTCTTATTTGAGTGGAACACAAAAGGAATGGGCACTAGCATTACAATATGGAATGAGTTCAGTAAACAATACAACTTAATTTTATACATTCTCTAAGACAACTCTTTTTTTTTTTTTTTTTTTAGTACCGGGGATTGAACCCCAGAGGCCCTCAACCACTGAACCACATTCCCAGCCCTTTTTATTTTATATTTTGAGACAGGATCTTGCTAAGTTACCTAAGACCTCACTAAGTTGCTGAGGCTGGCTTTGAACTTTTGATCCTCCTGCCTCAGCCTCCTGAGTCACTGGGATTATAGACATGCACCACCACACCCAGTTGACTCCATTTTTAAATTACATTCACTGAGTGTATTTATTTAATTCAATGCTTTTTAGCATAAAGAAAGCTTTTTTTTTTCTCCTTTTACAAACACAATGATTTTTTTTTCAGTTTTATTATTTAACTATTATGCACTTAACACCAGATACCAACCTGTAAATACTATTGGGTCCTTGCAGGCCTTATCAGGGAGTTGAAATTTCTTATACTTTGCCAGGTTATTTATAAACAAAACAAAATACCATGTAAGCATTTTAAATCGGTTGCAGACACTTTGTTAAAAATACAACTATTGGATAATGAAAACTGAAACATTTAGTTTTACCTAATTCTTGCACTGAATATAAATGGTGATATAAAGTTAAATGTGCATTTTAAAGATATTTATTTCCCATTTATTGCTTACAGTAGAAAAAGAACTATGCTAATGTTAAGAGAATTGACCAGCAAGATTTATTTTAAATTGAAGAGGGGTAAGAAAGTAGAAGTACCTTACTGCTGGGTGTATTGCATTTATTTAGTGCTACTGAATAAGTCAGTAGTAATTTTTGATCTTGCTGAAAAGTCCTCTTTAGTTAAAGCACATTAAGAAGAGTCTCTGCCTAATTGCTTTGTAAAATGAAGCAATGTTATTTTTTATCCTATATTGTAATTTAAAGGTTTTTCCTACAAAATGAGTTTATATTGTTGCCTAAACTATCATGTATGTAAACAGAGGTTTTTAAAGGTGGGAGGGAGTCTGGATTGTGTGTGCGTGCGTGTGCGCATGCAAATGTATGCAGTTTGCCCATTGACTTATTTTAAGGGTGTTTATTCTAAAAATTCATTTTGCCTACAGTAAATGTACAACTTGGCATTTGTACAATTTAATTGCTTAAATTCCAAATTTCAGATGTTTTGCCCCTGCTACAAGTACACTTATTCTGCTATTGTAATGTGCACGTACAGAGGATACCTCTGAGGTTGGCATGTTAAGAGAGTTGCAGTCATTTGTTTTGAGGGTTAGAGGAAGGTTTTTTGTTTTTTGTTTTTAATTCAGGTACAAATAAGATCAGTATCGGAAGTTGACAGCAGGTAGGAAAAACTTTGAAAAGTGATGGTTAGATGAAAGCAAAAGATATGGGTGGGTATTGGTCATAGAGTTGAGTTTTAACACAGGAATTTTCTTTTAACTTGCATGTTCTATGGTTAACTATCAAGGGTATAACAAATTATTCCAGCTTTCCCCATATTAAGTACATTGGTTTTAAGAAGTCTTCATGATCACAAGGCATTTCCCCTTCATTTGTGTACAAAGAAGGGTAGACAGTGCAATCCATATAGTGACTTTTAACTTATTTGGCTTTTACAGAATCCCCACTGGCGCACTGAATCTCTCCTTGTACTGTATATCTTGCCAAGTGTGAAACCATAATATGTAGTTTATGAAAAATGGAAGGCCACAGATCATTTTGCATGAATAAGTCCATTAGGATGAATGAAACTGACATTCCTTTTTTTTTTTTTTTAGCCATTCTTGGTAAATGAAAATTATAATGGCAAATTGATTCACCATTTACTAGCTTTGTGCAATATTATAAAGGTAGAAGCAAAACACTAGCACATTGTGCTTGGCTTTTAAGGATGGCTTTATCATTACATTATATGGACAGTGTGCACAGTGTATTGTAAATGCCATCTCTTGCAAATTTACAATACTTCAATATGCTCAGTTAACATTCTGAAGTATTAAAAGTACAAAGAAAATACTAAGCAAGCATTTATAGCAATACTATGAAATCTCCAATAATTGTTTTGAACATTGCCTTTTCCTCTTTAGTGCAACTTTTCTGCATTGTAATTATTGTATTGCTTTATATTTCATGTTTTTTACACTCATGACTTCAGAGTTAAGTACTTGTACACCAAGTATTGCAATCACCTTTCTCTTATTGTACATGCAGTGTAACAACATACAGTTTTGGTGCTTAACAATATTCCTTTTTTTCTTTAATAAAGGATATTTATTTGAATTAACCTAATTTTGTTTGTTTAAAATAGTGTTGATGGTAGGTATTTTCATTTTAAATAGGAGGAGCACAGCAGCTTTTGCATAGCTTACATACCATGCTATGACGTATAGAACAAGATCTTGGGACTCTCCTCCCCTGGACTTCTGCCTCTTCCTAGGTGCTGTTTATGAAGTATAACAGTGGCAGCTTTGTTTTAATTACACTCATGCTGTTTGTGTAAATATCCACAAAGTTTGGAAATGCCGATTTCCAACATCAAAGTGTCTTTAAATGATCATCTAAATTGGGGTTGATTATTAACCTGTCCAGTTTCTCTCAGGACAGTTTAATTCCAGGAACAATTAAAAGGTTTGTTATCCCCAAAAACAAAGGATGTGGTGTGTCATCAGATGTTTTGTGTTGTCAGACTGATGAGAGACTGGGATGCTATCAGCCTTATGTTATTTCAAGATATTTTAAATCTTAAGTTTTCAAATTTGCAGATGTCCTGCAGTACGTAGATGCATATATAAACTAGAAAAAAAACTAACACCATCAAGTGTATCACCTGTACAGGAGATCCCCTCTTCCAGCAGGAGCAAGAGTGAGCCATGTGGGCATGTGCTGTTGTAATTTTATTCGAAATCACAGCGTGCAGAAGCCATCCTGTGGTTAGAGCAGTTAAGTTGCCAACAACCCTCCCTGAGTTTTATAGGCCAAAATGATTTTTCATGCTTAAAGAAAGACCCAAACCTCTGGGACCTAATTTCACCAAGTGATCACGTTCCAGTGGTTCAAATATTCTTATGAAAAATCACTTGGTTTTCCTTACAGGCCATGTTGTCACCGTTTTCAGAAACAGGCTGGCCTGCAGTATATAGGTCAGATCCACATGTTTGAAAGAGGATGTTATCCGTGGAACTTCTGACACCTGTCATAAAATGCAACCATGAATTGACTGCGAGTCCCTTGCTGGGAGGGTTTGAGGCCAGTGATGACTCATTCCTAAGCATCAGCATCACAATCACACTCGGTCATTACCTTACAGTGTCGCCTGGACGCAGCCTGTCCCGCCTCAATCATGCTTCCACTAAGTTGGCAGCATGCAGTTATCTGTGGCACTCATGGATGGTTGGGACAGAAGAGCACCTTCCTAAATATTTCTGGGCTTTTTCCTCTGTTGCCATATTCTTCCTCTCTTCTTACTCTTTCCCTTGGCTCTTACTAACATTTGTGTCATAACTGCTCCCAATTTAACTTTCTTCTGGCCTGTACCTCTTCTCGGCACTTCAGGTCTCTGCATTCAGCTGTCTAATGACTTCATTTGGATGCCTTAACATGTCTCAGAACATGATCAAAAAAAAAAAAAAAAATGCCGTCAAAGCCTAAACCCAGAGCCTCCCTTTACCAGTAACAGTTTTTCTAGTTTCACTATTCAGAACCTAGAAGCTATCCTTCACCCCTTCCCAACCTAACTACCTCCAGTCCTCCAAGGCCCATCAGACCTGCACACTTCTCTCTCCCCTAAAACTCTGGTTCAAACAACCCTACCTTTTATCTCTCAATTGTCTTTCTGCAGTAGTCTCCACCAGATCTTTCCACTATCACTTTTCTCTGTACATCTCCACCCACAAAATAGTGAGATGGTGTCTTTGCCCTGCGTAAAACCTCCAGTCTCCTTTTATGGACTAGAAGGCTGGATGTGACTTGACCCTTGCTGTCAGCCCCTTGCTGTTAACTTCCTTAGCTCTGAGCATGTGTAATCTCGGGACCTATGCACAAACTCTGTCTTCTTCCTGGCTTTGTTTTTTAGTATGACCAGCTTAGGGTCTCCCCAAAATTCATGAGTTCAAGTAGTAACCTCTAGTACCTGAGAATGTGTTCTTATTTGGAGTCTTGATAAAGATGAGCAAGTTAAAGATTTCATTAGGGAATGCACTAATCCAATGTGACTAGTGTCTTTGTTAAAAAAATGAAGTTTGGACACAGACATGTAGAGGGTAGACAACATGAGAGATGTAAAGAGAAGGCTCTCTACAAGCCCTATTAAGAGTTCCTAGTACATGAGTGTTAGCATCATTATCTTCCTGAAGATACAATGCCAAGATTATCCACAAAGACACTAGAAAGGTTAGGGCAATTTAGAGGCAAAAACATCTGAGACCAGAAATAATGCTCCTGGACAAGTCTGAAAAAGTATATAATGTTTTAGTATATATTTCATCTAATACGAGAATTCACATGAGTCATTCATGTTTCACAGGATAAATGCTATTCAGAAGGAGACTCTACATTAATAACAAAACCCCTTACCTTCACATTCACTCTCAGAGGGTTGGATGTAACCAAAAAATGCAGAATTTCTACTTTATAACTTGACTGAAATGCAATTCTGAGAATCAAACTCTTCTGGAGAGTCACACTGCGGCTGTGGTTCAGTGGGAGGACGTGTGTGTAGTCCTGGGTTCAGTGCCCAGTACTGGAAAAAGAATTCCCAAAATATGAACGTCAATGAACATCAAATATGGTGGACCGGGGCTGGGGATGTGGCTCAAGCGGTAGCGCGCTCGCCTGGCATGCGTGCGGCCCGGGTTCGATCCTCAGCACCACAAACAAAGATGTTGTGTCCGCCGATAACTTAAAAAAAAAAAAAAAATATATATATATATATATATATATATATATATATATATATATTTAAAAATTCTCTCTTAAAAAAACACTAAAACGACAAAAAAAAATATGGTGGACTGGAAATGCTTCATTTGGTACTTCTTAAATCCCTAGCAAGTGTGTGAAAGATGCACAAGGGGAAAAGACAGCGGCTTCTTGGAGGCAGCCGATCTGAGAGTGCAGTGAACTGAGCAGCAATGCAACCTGAGGGCCTGGAGCTTGGAGGGCCATGGGATTTAAAGGTGGGGGTGAGGGGCAAGGCTGAGCGGAGGGAGGGAGGTGGAAAATTTGAAACTGGAGCAGTTGGATTATACCCCACCCCCACACCCTCCTTTCCCTCTGCCAGACATTAGAGGCTCATTCTCTGGATAAAACAAGCCAGAGAAGATCTGGACTTGAATGCTAGGGGCAAAAAGAAAGTAAAGGTAACGCTGGCGGATTAAATTAATATCTACCTTCAGAGCCATAAGACCTTTGGTTACTTTCTCCCCGGTTCTGGGAGGGTCCTCAGCCAGGTGTACGTAAATTCCAGAGGGGTCTGAATCTCTCTCCATGGAGAAAGTAAATGCCCCCTGAGAAAAGACCTCATGTGTTGACATCTTGGGAGAAGGGAAGATGGAAAGTGATTGACAGGCACAGTACCGGTCAGCTCTAGAATGTCACTGTAGAACCTGAACAGGCTACTTGGAGTCACTGTCAGAAAGTCTCTGTCAGAAAGTCTCTGCACAATGGACAGAGACCAAAACAAGCACCCCGAAGAAAGCAACTCGTAGGAAACATACAACTCAGGGACTGGGAGAAAAATTAAATTACCTTTTATCAGAAAATACTGCATTTTTGAAACAAGAATATGTTACAATAAAAAGGAATATTCTGAGGACAAGGAATGACACCAACTAAAACTGGGATAGCTGAAATTACAAAATCAACACAAGGTTTAAAAGATGAAGAGGCATCTTTTTTTTTTTTTAATTACAGCTAAATAGCCACAGAGCAACAATAAAAGGGATGATTAGAGGATTAATTTAACTGATTCACATTAATGCCTGAAAGAATGGAGGAGAGGAAATTGCTTAAGAAGCTCAGAGTTCTGTAGGCAACGGTTGTAGTTGGGCTCGTTTTATGTGTCCTAGATTGTCATCTGAGTACATTCCAGCAAGATGAGGACTCAAACTCCCAGACACTTCCCAGAAGAGCTGTCCCTCACTCCCTGGAACCAAATGTCACTGGTCATATAGGCATGGGCAATTTTGTCATGGGGCAGAATCCAGAGGAAGGTCTGGGGAATGAATGGAAAGTCAGGAAGTTGAAATAACATGAACAATGCTCTTTCAGAATCTTATAGTCAAGGAAAAAAACAAAACATTAGCTATAGGGATTAGGAAGAATGCGTTTTAAGGCAAGAGGCACAGGGCAAGCTTGTGTGATTAAGAAAACGGTTGGGATGAGGCTCAATGGTAGAGCACTTGCCTGGCACATGTGGGACCTGGAGTCCATCCCCAGCATGGCGGTGGGGTGGGCAAATAAAAAGTAAAAGTAACTTGAAATAGCAATCAAAAAATAAACAACGACATTTATAATTTTTAAAGAATGGAAAAGAACATTACCTAATTCAGATGCCAAAATGCCTTAGACTTCAATGATTGAAGGAATTAGAGGAGGTGCAAAAATAAGGCTCCCATAGTTATATAATGTACATGAAATAGCCATAGATCTATTCTGGTCATTAAAAGATTTTCTAGAAAAGGTTATCATTTAAGGTCAGGCATTTTATTATCCACTTGCTTGACAAGTGATGTAGTGATTCAACAGGATTCACTACACACCTACAGTATACCATGGTGGACACGTATGTATCTACAGTAAGGGGTTACAGAGATGGCTGGGTTGCAACTAAGAAGGCCAGGTCTCTGTCTTAATGGTAGTCTGTAAAGTGGGATGCGCTGGACGTCTACATCAGACTCACGCACAGTCCCACCACATCTCACATCTGAAACACAAAAGGGGCCTTAGGAGAACACAAAAAGGAGGCACACAGCCTACAAGAGGCACTGCTGGAAGGGTGTGCAGCCTCACCCCTGCAGTCACCTCCCAGAAGAGCTGTCCCTCGCTCCCTGGAGAACCTAGGAGTCCACTCAGGGTATCAGGAAACACTAGTGCTGCTTATCCTGAGTGGCTTATTCTAGCAACCTGGAATCTTCCTCCTGAAGGTCTTGTCCTGGTCATTCTGCTAAGGTGGCAACTGATTTCCTAGGAAACCTGCGAGAAGAAGAGTCACCATCTTACCAGCACAGTGGGCGGAAAGGATCAAGAACACTGCTCTCACATGACTGTCATTCTGTCTTCCAAACCAGTTCTAGCACTGGCACTATGCTTGCTCACTGCCCAGATGTCACTGGGGCAGACCACAGTGACCTGTATGGGGAACGTCCTGCCAGGCTCTACAGTACCAGGTGCAAACGGGAGAGGTTAGGGTGCTGCCAAAATCTGGGCTTGCCAGGCTGTGGATTAAAAATCGGAGCCATGTTGGACTGAATGTTAGTTCAGTTTTCAGAAAGGCCTAATTTACTCCCTGGCAGTGGTTGATTCACTGCAAGAATGTGATTCAACTTCAATCAAGAAAGTGCTCTGATGAATGTTCTCCCTGGGTAAAATGTCTGCTCTTTCAATAGCCATCAAGAAAAAAAATTATATGCAAAAAATAAAAGGAACAGTAATGACCAAGAAGCATTTCACAGTCACAGAGAATGTTCCTAACAAGAAGTAATCTATTTTTGCAAATGCAAATGAGAATGGAAATTTAAAATGGTCATTTCCACCATGCAACAGGCTTTTATAATTGCTGCCAAGTTCTACTATGATCATAAATGCCTCTCATTCATTCACTTGCCTGCCAAGGTTTGACCCTTAGGCTTCTCAAAGTAGTTCAGAACTGGGAATTTTCTGCCTCTCATCTAGAACCCAGCCTTTTTTTTTTTTAAATATAGCTTTAGCTAAAGATCTTGAAGAAACTGAGAACACAGGAGATGAAGACACCTGCCATCAGTTACATGGTGTGCTAAAGACCTTGCTAGGTCACATGTGTGAAGAATACCAGCAAACACAAGCGTGTGGAGTTCTTTATGGAAGCAGATGCCAAGAAATGTTCATTGCACTAGTCATGGGCTGTCAACATTGGAAATACCCTTAGTCGTCACTTAAATAGGGTGACACATCTTCTCTACCTACAATCTAGTAGGAAAAAACAGTTTTGAGTATAAGCTTCTGACAAAAGCTCTGGAGCCCCTGAGATTTAATAGACGTAAAGAGACCTCACTTCTTCCTACAGCCAGGACTGTCACTCAAAGGGCTTGGCCCTTAAGAATTGGAGCAGCCCTGAGCTTTATGGGGACACTTAACACTTTATGGAATGCAAAACTGCTAGTAATGGACTTGGCTTGAGTTCATTTAAATGGAATCCAGTGGAAATATTTGTTCCCTCTTCATTCTCATTCGAAATAAAAACGGAATAAAATCACTGATCACATTTTTTTAAAAAAATTCAAAACAAAAATTCAAAAGCCAAACCCTAAAACCGCTAATTAAAAATCACATTTAATTAGGATAGAAATTCTAATTAAGACAGCTATTCATATTTGCTCTCCATGTGGATACCAACATGATTCTTGAAGTGATATTTGTAAGATCATTCTTAGCAATAACAGCAAATCTTATTTTACTGATTAACTAATTTGTACTAGGGATTGAACCCAGGGACACTCCACCACTTAGCTACATCCCCACCCCTTTTTAATTTTTACTTGAGACAGGGTCTCGCTAAGTTGCTAAGGCTGACCTCGAACTTGGATCCTCCTGCCTCAGCCTGCGTAGCTGGGATTACAGGTGTGCGCCACCATGCTCAGTAGCAAATCTTTTTTTAGATGAGATACCACTTGATGCATGACATTTTAAGCACTGCAATCAGGTATATCAGAAAATAAACATTTTGAGGAAAAAAAAATGTCAACTGAAAGAACTTGACTGTAACCTTAACAATAAATAAAATAATGTGCATACCTCTAAGAAAAAAACATCGAGAAGAAAATTTATGATATGAAAAGAATATATTGAGTTTTTTTTTCCTGATAGAACTCTTTATTTTAACAAATTGAGAACAACTGGAATAGAATGCAAAAATTCTTTGAACCGAAAAATGAAGGAGAAAAAAATAACAACTTACTGAGAAACCAGAAGCCCCACGGTCCTCGCGCCTGCACCTCAACATCAGGCTGAATTTCAAAGGCACTTTTGTGGTTTCTATGCTGCTCCACATGGCATAGTTTTGAGGAACCTGTACATATTCCGGCCCCCCAAACATGGTCAGCTCCCAGTGTGCAACAAGAACTCTCCGTGCTCAGGCAAGGTGCACCAGAATATTCATGTTGAAATCTAAGTTAAAGGGGGTTCTTTGTTGGAGACAGCGTATGAAGAAAGGCTAAGAAGTTTCTCTAAATGGAACAATGTGGTGTTACTCCCCTTTTGTCACACTGACTTCCCTCTCTGTATTCGCTCTCCACACCAACGACCCTGAGTGGGTCTCTTTTCTAGAGGATGGGGAAATAGAAGCCTGGGCACCAATACTGTCAGTATTGCTGCCAGAATTTTAGCATCCAGAAACCCAGGGCCTGGTTTTCTGAAAACCTGTCCCCAAGGCTCTGTTGAGGCTAGGTGCATTAGTGTACTCTGGCACAAGTGGAAAACTGTATTTAGAGTGTAAATGAATCCTTGCAGGCAACTCTCCTGTATGTATTCCCCACTGTGTACTAAGCCAGTGTCATGAGAAACAGGTATTGGATGGGCGGTGTGAGCACTTCATGGACTCTTAACTTTGTTTACTCATTATAAAACTTACAGTATAGTCTTTGGATCAAATAATAAGCCAGGTGACACCAAGAAGAGATTGACTCATGGTCAGAAGTTCAGGCAACAGACTAGAATCTTCCCCATAACTCTGCCCTGGGGACTCCAGCCACAACCTTTTAAGTGAACAGTCAGCTCCATTTCTCTCAGTATCTTTTTTTCTTTTTTCTTATTGTTGAGGTTGGTAAAAGAAGATATGCTTCTTAGAGAAAGAGAGGAGTGAAGCCCACCTGAGTTCAAATCGGATCCCATCCTTTCTTGCTCCTCTGGTGTTTGGTGACTGCTCCCTGGAGTCTCCTGCAGCTACTCTGTGGAGTGGACCCTCTACTCATATTCTCAGAGCTTCAGGATGGACAAAGGTGAACAGGGTGTGCCCAGCACATGCTGCAAGCTCAACTCTCCTTCCCTACAGTTACTCCCTTTCAAATGGAAAGGACCCTGTTGAAAAAACAATTAGAACTAGAATTACAGGTTTGATATATCCTGTTTTCATGAACACATTGTTAGCCAAGGGGAGAGGTCAGACTTTTCTTTTTTGTTGAGACCCAAGCTGATATTTAGCAGGCACTGGCTCAGAGCCATATCAAATGGGAGAATTAAAGCAATGGTGGGTTGGCAACTGCATTCTACCCAGCTTACTTGGCTACCGATTAACAGCCAATGGATGTGAAGGAGGGTCATGTTGATTTGTTCTTCAAGCAGAAGGGGACAGCATTCCACCCAGGGGACAGTCTTAGTCGGGAATCTTGGGGAAAATTTTGACAAAATGCCTTTCAATTGTCACTCTTTACCTTGGAGGGAAGCCTTGTATCTTCTTGGCTGGTGAAAGTAAAAGCAGAGCTGGGTACAGTGTCACATGCCTGTAATCCTAGTGACTTGGGAGGCTGAGGCGGGAGGATCGCGAGTTCAAAGCCAGCCTGGGCTACTTAATGAGACCCTGTCTCAAAATAAAAAATAAAAAGGGCTGGGAATGTAACTCAGTCATTAAGTGCCACTGGGTTCAATCCCAGGAGCCAAAAAAAAAAAAAAAAGTAAAAGTAGAAAATAGATCCTGGCTGGCTCCTAAAATGTGTTTTATTACTTATTTTTGTTCAATTCTTGTTTATGATATTTCATTAGTTATAGCAAGGAGCTTATGATCAGCTTTGACACTGGATTTGGAAAAGGAAAATTTTATACTGATGACTTATGAGATTAGTGACTTCACTTCAAAATGGTTGTGATGAAGAAGCAAAGCAGCCTATTAAGTCTATTAAGGAGGAAAGTTTCTTCTATCACTAGACTTGGGGTTACCTTGTTTCTTTAAATGCCCCCTACCATTATGCAACCAAATGTTTAATTTTTGCTATTGCTATTAATATATAGGTAGACTATTGGGAAAAAAATCTCTGAATTATTGATCAGAATAAGTTTTGTAATTAATAAGAGAATAGTAATTATAAGCCAGTGGTCAGCCTTAGAGATACAGTTTTTAAAACATGTAAAACTATAGTGATCTAATTTTATTTCTTATTTAGCTATTGTGTATCTTGCCAAATTCATAAAAGATTTGAAGTACCTATGGTTAAAATATATGTATATATATCTCCATCAGACAGTAAAACAAGAACAAACTGATAAAAAAATAGGAAGGGCAGCAGAATAGAATAGACAATATGATTGATGTATGTACATTCCATGTATGTATTATATGTCAAAATACATTCTGCTGTCATGTATGACTAAAAAAAAAAATAAATCGTATGGTTAAAAAAAATAGAAGCAAGAAAAAAATAAATGAGGGCCAAAAGAAAGAAAAAAACTAGAACTATAAGAATTGAGGAATACTGTAGCAATGAAGCCTAAGTCTTGAGTTTCCTAGAAGCCAGGGTGATAAGGGAATGATGGGTTTATGTAGTTCTCATTGCCTAGAAGTAAGGAACAGGGCAAAAAGAACAAATTTATCTAGTCCTACTCTCAGAAACAAATTTGAAATAGAGATCTTTTCTCAAAAGGGAAATTGAATAATGTATGGGAGAAAAAAAACAATAACAAAATATGAAGAAGTATTCCCTGCATACTGAACTATGATCTGCCACGTTCCCTCCAATCAGTCCCTGGTTGTCAGAATCCCGGCATCCCCATTGCAACCAGAATGTGGCCTCAAGTTTGGGTGTAAAGCCAATAACTTCTTCAACAATATTAAGAAGAGATGTCACAAAGACTTTTAGTTTGTAACTTTGAACTATTCTTGGACTGGATGTTGTTGGGTTAATATAAAATCAAATGATCTGGGTGTGGTGGCGCATGTCTGTAATCCCAGCAGTAGGATCACAGGTGAGTGGTAAGCAACTCAATGAGAACCTGTTTCTAAAATTACAAAAGGGGATGTGGCTCAGTGGCCAAGTGCCACTGAGTTCAATCCCTGGTACTCCCCAAAATAAATAAAAATAAAATGATAGTTAAAAGTTGATTATCTGGTATCACCTGTCAGTTCTTTTTGAGGTCATTTTGGATGGTGCTTTACAAGTTCCTTTCTAACTCTTTTCTCTGCACAGTCTTTGAATATTAGGGGTTGCTATGGCTCCTACTCTATTCTCCTCACCCTCTATTTGATAACATGTTGCTCATAGCTTCATCCACCACCATTTCCAGTAACTCCCAGTTTATCCTCTTCCCCAGGCTTCAAATCTGGAAGATCTCTGGAGAAGCATCTCAGCCTCCAAATAGTCAAACAGAACTTCTTTCCAACCAAATCCAGGAAACTAGAATCTTTTCCTCCACAGAGATATCATGTCTTGAAAAGTCTAGAAGCAATGGGTACATTTTCTCAGACCATAGAGTATGTGAAGAACATGATTTTGTTCAAAAATACATTTTCTTGCCAGGCATGGTGGGGCATACCTGTTAACCTGGTGACTGGGGAGGCTGAAGCAGGAGGATCTCAAGTTCAAAGCCAGCTGCAGCAACTTAGCAAAGCTTTAGTGAGATCCTACCTCAAAACAAAAAGGATTGGGGATGTAGCTCAGTGGTTAAGAGACCCTGGGTTCAATGTCTGCTTTTAAAACCAAAAAAAAAAAAACAAAAAAACAAAAAACAAAAAAAAAACCTTTTTTTTTTTTTCCTGTCAGACAGAAGAAAAGCAGCTTTTTAAACTCAAGATAAACTCAGCCAATTTAGGGTTTCCCTTCTACCACCTCCCAGGGGTTACATCCAAGCTCCAAGTCAAAGTTCTTGGGAGGCTGGGGAAGTGGCCAGTGCTGCCCCCCATCCACTCAGGTGTTTGCTTGGACCTGATCCCTGGGCCTTTCTACCCTGGCACCCACTGACATATCCATTAGTTCTGGTCCCAGACCCACCCAGGTCCTCACCCAGACACAGCAGCTTTTTTGTTGACTATTTCTAACTCGAGTGGAGAGGGGTCAGACAGGACTTTTCAGATGCTTTCCATGTTGCTCTGGAGTTCAGAGGAACACGTTGGCTCAGCCTAAAGAGCACATGGCCATTTCTATGCAGTGGCAGCAGCGTCACCCCGGCCCAGGGGAATACTTCTATAGGTCAACCCTGGGCCCTGAGGCAAGTGTGGTCTCTGCGCTTCCTGAGGTCTCTCTCCTTAGTCTTCCCCATGCTCCAACCTGGCATGGGAGGCAGGAGGCGGGAGGCAGTGATCCTCACCATCCTCTCAGGCGGTTTCCCTTAAACTCTTCCTCATCACCTGGGAGCATCATTTTAAAAAAAATCTCAGTTGAGGAATTCTCAGTGGGAAACTCAAAAGTAGAGAGCAGGCCCCAGCGTTGCTGCAGCAAGAGGCCCATCCCGAGGCCAAGGCTCTCGGACACTTCTGTGGGTGCCCAGATTGGGCGGGTGGTGAGGTGGAGGAAGGAACAACAAATGCCAGAAAAGAAATAGAAACTGGAAATTCAAAAATATCCTCCTTTCACAGTCTCTTGAGCATCTTTCATATTTAGTTCAGCTGTTTTTCATCATTTCTGGTTTTCTTTCTTTACCTGGCTGCTACAATTTAAAAAGGTCTACCTGACTCTGGTCCTGCATATCTTAAGTCATTTTGTTTTTGTTTTGGGGTACTTGGGGGTTGAACCCTGGGGTGCTTAACCACTGAGCCACATCCCCAGCTCTTTTTTGATACTTTATTAGAGACAGGGTCTCAGTTGCTAAGTGCCTAAGTTATTGAGGCTGGCTTTAAGCTCACAATTCTCCTGCCTCTGCCTCCCAAGCTGCTGGGATCTAAGTCATCCTTGATTCTGTAGTTGGTGATTTGCTTTCTCTTAAGTGAAACCTGGTCGTTTGGGGTGGAGTTATGTCTCATGGGTGCCAGCAGCTTTCTACTGCTGCAGGGAGCCCAGACCGCTGAAGACCTGAGACGGAGTCCACAGAATGAAACTAAGCCACTGATGAGCCCAGACAGGGTTTTGTGACTGGGAATTTGAATGTGTAGCTTGCTGTCTCACCACTTGAAGTCTCAAACTGAATCTGTTCAACTTACATCTCAGCTCCGATATCACCTCCTTCATAATGCTAGTTAATTCCTTCCTGTTTAGATTCCTTTCATTAACAGAGTTGATGTCTGGTTAATGGGCACACTTCCTTCACTATAGTTTTGGTTTGTTGTTGTTTTGTTTTATATCACTGGGGGTTGAACCGAACAGAACTCTATCACTGAGGTATCATCCCAGCCCTTTTTAAATATTTTATTTTAAGACAGGGTCTCCCTAAGTTGCCCAGGCTGGCCTTGAACTTGTGATCCTTCTGCCTCGGCCTCCTGAGTAGCTGGGATTACAGGTGTGCACCACTGTGCCTTGCATAGACTGTGTCTCCTCATCTTGCACCCCAGGGTCTAGCACACCACCTTGAGCCATTAACGAACAGCCAACTGGCAGGAGATGCTAGGAGAAGCAGAGTCAACGGCCAGGTGACAGAGGCTCCTGATCTAAGGAGACAAGATCTTGAGAGTCAAGCAATCCCCTAGTTCTTCTTTCCATTTTGTCCTGCCCTCTTCTTCCCCACTGGACATCTACGAAGTGCAGCAGTTTGGTTTTAAACTTTTCTACATTCCCTTAGTGGTCCCCCAGGTATCCTCAGATGGTCAGATGGTGGCACTGTACAATAGTTGATGGACAAAGTCATTAAGCAAAGACACATCATGCTGTCCTCATTTTTTCTAAGGCAGGAAGCACGTCCAATCATTCAGTACATTTATTGAGCAGTTATGATGTTTAAAGCATGTTGCTAGATGTTTATAGTATTTCAGAAATAGTTTCATCAAGCCTAGCTAAAACTTCTCAATTTGAGTTTTTAGAAGCATTTGTTCATCCAGAGTTCATGTTCCCTAATGATGCGGGCTAACGACGTGATGTGGGACAATAGTTACTATTATTTATTGGGTACCAAATAATCCTGAATATCATTTAACAAGTAATCTCAAGGTGGGAAGAAGAACATAGGACAGAAAAGACAAAAATATGGAAATGTTTAAACTGTAATATATCCACAAAATGGAACATTTTAGAGTTACAAGGAATAAGGTACGTCTATATGTACCAGCTTGGCTAGATTTTTCCAAGAGATGAAGAAAAAAGCAAATTGTGTAATAAAACATACCATTTGATATAATTTATGTACTCCCTCCCCTAAAAACTACTTAAATACACACATATTGTTTAAGTGCATATAAAATGCTTAAAGATGACACTGAGCAGATTATTTCAAGAGATGGAACTGAGAGGTCAAGGGTGACTTTTGCTTCATCTATATTATTAAAAACATTTACAAAAAGAAAGAAAACCCCTTGCATATTTAAAGTTTTTTTTTCTTAAAAAGGAGAAAGGGAAAGAGAAATTCAAAGATATAATACCATTATGAGATGGGAAGCAAACCATTTGATTCTTTTCATTAAGTGACAGGTTGTTAAATATTGGAAATCAATAAACTTTGATACCTGCCTTCTTAAAAAATATCTGCAGGACACAGTTCAGGCACGCTGGCGCGGGAAAGGCACAGAGGCGGCTGAGGGCCTGTGTGTGATTCTTGGTCTGCTTCTCCCTTGGCCAATCACTTAATCTTGCTGAACCTCAGACTCCCCATCTATAAAATGGGGATAACAATAATACTTAGGTCACAAAATTGTGCAAACTGTTGTGAGATGGTGTACTTGGCCATGCACCACAGACCCTTTAGTTCTGTTTTATATTATATACAATGCTGGGATCTCAATGCACAGAACATACTGCAAAATAAAGACTCTGCTAAAGAGACCAAGATTAATCACTAAATAGAAAAATATGAACAACAGAGGTTTAAAAGTTATCATTTATTTAACAATTCACAAGAAATTTCCAAATTTTATGTGTTGTTTGGAGCCAATCATGAATATTGGTAGCTCCTTTTTTCTTCCTGGACTGTCAAACATGCTCAATTTGTTGCTGAAGTAGCACAGATCATATCTACTCAAGGAATTCAGACTAAGTTTAAATGTAACTTAAACCAGAAATAAAAAAAAAAAAACAAATACCATGCAGCAGTCTAAAACCAAATACAAAGAGCACTTTTTGCCATCAATTTGAGATAATTTCTATCCAAGATAATATGTATGCAGTTATTTATTTATGTATCAGTAAGAAAAAAGAGTAAAGATCAATTAAGATAACAGAAATGCAGAAGGTCTAAACTTTCTATAGCAATGCAAATGCAAAAATCACCTGGTCCTATGATGAATTCGGTTCCAAAATAACATATTTAAAGATACACATAATACACTTAAGCCTCTAGAACTTGACTCTAGAGAGGCAGATGAGCCATAGAAAGTGGTTCTAGTTAACTTCTTTTTGGCTGTAGTCTTCACATCCCTTTTGAAAATAACCACATTAAGTCCACCATGTTAACAGAAATATTGGCACAACATTTAATCCAATCAGTAAGTCAGTAAGAAAAATAAAGCTATTTCCATAAACATTTAAGACTGGGTCTACAGAAGACAGAAGTTAATCTTCTGTGGACGCCATTTCTACATTTTTATCCAGTTTGCATGCATTGGCAAGGGCCTGATTCACATTGAGAAACAGCAGCAATTCTTTACCAGCTCACCTTGAAATACCAGGGAAGCTCTTCAGTTCACCAAGGATGGCTTATTCTGGCATCTGCACAAAAGCAGTTAACCTGGCTCTGATCTTTGCTGGATTTCAGTGTTTTAAACTGCTATAAAACATATATTTGTTTGTTGGCCTTTAACTCCTTTAAAGTAAAATATATTTTAAAAATCAAGTATTAATGAAGTATCTCAAAACAATATAGTTGGAATACTATTAGCCTGAGATATGAGTTTATGTGATTCATTTCTGTGTGAAACCTGGCATATTCTAGGCTTCCATAGTCCCCACTCTTCTGGTTGTCTACTCGCCCCCATGGCCATTCCTCTTGAAAAGCTCTTGCCCTGTACCTGGGTAAAATTCAAGTTTCCAGCCTGTATTCGCTCCATTTTTCACACCCTCAATTACCATTATGTGTAGTGACAGTTTCCACACCTCTGTCTTCAGTTCCTATATTTCTCTCCTAAGTGCCATCTAAACTCACAGCTGCATTTGGTAATTACATGCATTCTAAACTCAAAATGAAGCTAATTTCCTACTCACCTTCTTCTTCTTCTTTTTTTTTTTTTTTTTAGTTGTAGACATACACAATAACCTTATTTATTTTTATGTGGTGCTGAGGATTGAGCCCAGTGCCTCACGCATGCTAGGCGAGCGCTTTCCCATGGAGCCCCAGCCCTTCTCTCTGCCTCCTTATCACCACCCAAACCAGGCATCTCCCTGCTCTTGAACTCAGTATTATCTGGGTTGGCCAATTCTGGAGCAGGAGTCAGCCTGCATTTCTCTTCTCCTTGCCATCTAAGTTAGTCAGAAGTCCTATTCACTCTACCTCCGAAACACCCCAACACTGCACCTTTTCGGTCCCCATTACCATCACCTTAACACTCTCCACAGAAGATTGTTGTGGTTTGCAAACTGTCAGGTCTTATAAAGCATTTAAAAAAATTACGTCACTTCTTTGTCACAACAAAAACCTCTATCTCTTCATTATCTTCAGAAAGAGACCCAAATCTTTCCTATGGCTTATGATGTCCTTCCTGATTTGTCCTTTGCCTCTTTCTCTATACCCTTCCCTAGAGCCCATGCTTCAGCCGTGCTGGCCTATTCTGATCTTCTAAATGTCCCAATGTTCCTCTTCTGACCCTCTGCACATGACATACTCTGCAATTCTTTCACTTCCTCTTCAACATGCTATCTCCTGCTCCTCCAGCAAGACTCAGGCAGGGATCCTCTTTCTCATGTTAGCATCTCTTTTATCTTAAGCACTTAAGCACTGGAAAGCAGCTGTGTCCTGCACTAAACTGAACTTCTCTCTCTCTAGTCTATTTCAAAATCAGGTTTGGGCCATAGTAGGTGCTCAATAAATGTTTTAGGAAAGAATGAATAAAAGGCATGAATCAGAGGCCAATGAATCACATATAGGTCTATTAGGAAAACACTACCCCTGAGACTGTGATTTCCCAGGGAGCCGGCACCTTGTTCTACGAACTTTTAAAATTTATCCAATTCAAACTTTTGGTGGTTTCTCAGAAAGTTAAAAAATAGCATTACCATATGAACCAGCCATTCCACTCCTAAGTATAAAATCCAAATATAAAGCAGGCACTCAGATACTTGTACATGAGTATTCATAGCTGCATTGTTCACAATAGCCAAATAATGGAAATAACCCAGGTATCTATCAGATGAATGGATAAACAAAATATGGTCTATATGCACACAACGGAATTTTAGTCTCAAAAAGGATTAAAATTCTGTAACGTGCCACAACATGGACGAATTTTGAAAACATTAAGCTAAATGAAACAAGCTAATGACGTCATGTGACTATATGAATGTTACAACAAAGTCCACTATTACGTATAATTATAATCTACCAATAAAAAGCTAGACACAAAAAGACAAATACTGTATCATCCCGTTTATGTCAGGTACCTAAAACAGGTAAATTTAGAGGCATATAGAAAGGAGTTCATCAGGGATGATAAAAATTTGTAGAAATCGGAAGTGGTAATATGACACTGGGCGTGTACTCAGTGTCACCGAATTACACACCTAAAAAGGGTTAAAATGGTAATTTTGTTTTATATATATATATATATATATATATATATATATATATATATATATATATCACAGTAAAAAAGGTAGACAATTTGACACACGAAAAAAGAAAAAGAATTCTTGAGAGTTCTTCTCTTCCTGTGCTTAGCATGATGTAGTTGCTTTGATAATCGTTCACTGAGTATCTGCTCTGACTGGAAACTGTACCAACTGTTTCACCCAGCTCCATAAACTTCTGTGACTCGTCTAATTATTTAATCAAGCTGGAGAAGCCTTAACTTCTATAGAACAGCACAGACCACCAGGTCACCTAGAACTGACTACAAAGCCCATATCAAACTACCATTTGGCACTGGGGGATGTTTTCCAGATTTACAACAGTATTGTTGGGGAATTTAAGTGATGAAATGCCTTCTTAAGGCCTTTATAAATAGTTTGCTACTTAAATTTTATAGACTGGATTTCAACATATGAAAAATTACTTACATTTGTTAGATCATCAGAAGTCTGGAAGCTTTTTTATTTTTTAAAAATTTGGGACTAAAACACATGCTATAAATAAGACACATGTAAAGAAGGTGCGATTTATAACTTAATGACAACAAGCATTGGAAACATCAAAGAAAGTGGAAAGTTCAAAACCAGTGAACATGAAATAGTCAAGCAGTGCCCTAAAAGATATTCTAGAAGAGGAAGGCAGACAAGCTAGAGGAAAAAAATGTACTAGAAATATGAGCAAGACTTTCACCTCTTGACTGGCTACTAAATGACCAGATCAACAACTGTGGGGACATAGCAGGTACAGTCATTACAGCCCTTCCTGTTTTTGTCCCCTTCCCCTTCCAAAGGAAGACCTCTGGAAGAGCCACCACATGTAGAAATAAGATGTCAAGCAGGGGCTGGGGATATACCTCAGGTGGTAGAGTGCTTGACTTGCATGCACAAGGCCCTGGGATCAATCCCCAGCAACCCCCCCACACGCACACCTCAAAAAAGGTCAGCAATTAGTAGAGGACCTGCCACATAGCAGATGTTCAAAAGATACTCCCTGCAGCTCTATTTCATACTGAAGTTATAGGGAAAGTACATAAGGCTGGGCGAGGTGGTACATGCCTGTAATCCCAGTGGTTCAGGAGGCTCAGGCAGGAGGATCACAAGTTCAAAACTAACCTCAGCAAAAGCGAGGCACTAAGCAACTCAGTGAGACCCTGTCTCTAAATGAAATATAAAAAAGGGCTGGCGATGTGGCTTAGTGATTAAGTGCCCCTGGTTTCAATCCATAATACCCCCCCAATATATATTTTTTTTCATTTTTTGTGCTATAGAAATGGTCTTAATTTTGCATTTATCAGGCACTTATTACTTTAATTTGGCATTATTAGGGCAGAGTAGAGTAATATTTCCATTTCTCAGTATATATGATATAAATACATCTGACAAAAGTAGGTCAGAGTTCCATAAAATGGTGATTTCTCAACCTTGGGTGTCTTAGATTAGGTCATAAATCCTGGTAAGTGAAAGGGTCTTGTGTAAGTCTTAAAAATTTGTTAGGGCAATTCCAATCCATGCAGTATCAGGGGGGCACTTTGTGTCTCTTGCTATCCTTATATGCCTTAGATAAAAACCGAAGTTATTGTGCCCCTATCCTTTGGGCTGGATCTGCTTTAACATAAAATATTCCCTCTCCATCTTTTTTTCCCCACCAAGAGGCAAGGTCTCACTCTGTTGCCTAGGGTGGCCTCCAAATCCTGGGCTCAAGTGATACTCTTGCCTCGGCTTTCTGAACAGCTAGACTACAGGCAGCCTCAGCCATGCTCGTCTGAAACACTTTCTCAAATCTAACAGGCAGAAAAGACACCACAGAGATCAAGAAATTGACCAAAAGTCAGTTGGGTGTTTATGGCCATCTATTCTAGTGCAACTTTTCTTCCTGGTACACACGTTTTTGGTAAAAATGACTTGAATTTTTTTTTTTTTTACTTCTCCTTTTGGTGCTGGGGATTTAACCCAGGACATTGTACATGGTAGGCACATGCTCTACCACTGAACTACATATGCTTCCAGCCTGCTTAAATGTGGCTTTTTAAAAAATCTAGTCCCCTAAGCAGAAATCATAGAGCAGTGTAGTTCTGACTAGAATTTCCTTAGATAAAATTATTAGCTATTTTACTAGGTAATAAAGATGCAAAATATTAATTTTAATATCAAATACTATTAATATTTAACACATATAATTCAGTTACTATTTTTATTCTTATGTGACATCTATATATCAGTTTCCCATAAAGAAAAACTGTCATAAAAAATTTAAGGTCTATGAAATTTTACTCATTTCCCTTATGGGGTCAAAATGATTGTATTTTATTGCTTCCACTTTTGTATAGAGCTGTCACAATTCTAAGTAGCCTAGACTGCCTCTATCAGGTTTTAAAAATTTGTTTTTTAGGACAGTGGAATAAATGTATTTTTAAAAAATTAAGGTGCAACTTAACAAGAATATTAGGAAAAAATACTTTCACAGTTTAGAGTATCATGAACAAAAGCATGTCAAAACTACTTCAAAACTATTCTTCCTAAAAACTTCTAAAATAATTTTCTTAACAAATACTTGTACTTTCAGCCCAGTGTCCTACTTGAGAATATAAAAATATGTCAATCTCAACTATTTCTTACCTGAAAGTTTTCTTAAGGTTTTATATAAATTAATCTATCTCAAGATTGTGATAGACATTCAGCAGACAAAAATTCAGCGAAGACTACTTCATGTCTTTAAGTACAGAATTTTGGGATGTTAAAATCATTTGATATCAAAGAAACAAAAGGATTAAAATCACAATAACAAACCCACAAACCTCCCTGGCCTGCCTCCTATTCTAGTACTGACAGAAAATAGGACCACAAAGAGGGCAGTTGAAGTGCTTATGCCAGAGATAAATAAAAACATGGTAGACAGAGACACACATGGTGGAGAATAAATTTAATTTTAACAGGAGAAAGGAATGCGTTCTTAAAGGTGGTTGTGGTGGCTTAAGCCTGAGTGTTCCTTTTAGTTCCACCTGTAAGAAAAAAAATACAAGTTTTTCCTCTAACTGCTTCCCAGCAGTTTCAATGACAGCAAAACATCAAATCTATGATGGTGCTAGAGATCTTCTACAGGGACAGGGAAGATGCAACTTGATGAATGTTTTTTTAGTCTGAAGAGAGAGGGAGAGACAGAAAAAGAGGGAAAGAGAAAGAGAGGAGAGAAGAATAAAAACTAATTTTCCAGTCGGGGAAATACTTATAAAACCTTTTATGTCAAAGTTAGGATTTCACAACAGAACACACTAATGCAAAATCCAGTAGCACCTGTAAGATTTAAGTAAATGCTGTCATCACTTAAATGCTTTTAAATTTCTGTAAAAGTCTGAAGGAAATAAAAGATGAAGTACATTCTCCAGAGAACAACAAATGTATTTCAAAATAAAAACTGTATTTTGTTTTTCTTTTTTTCCAGTTTTTTTGTTTTTTGTACAAGAATTCATAGTTATAATGACTTATACACAATGGAATCAATCTCTGCTCTCTTCCTCTGTCATTTCAAGTCCACATGTTCAGGCTATAGTCCCCAATATCATGTTCTGATAAATATATCACCACAATTTAATCTAAATATAGATACATTATATAATACTTGTCTCTGGGAAAAATCAAATTTTAATATGCAAATATTTATATAATACAGAAATGGAAAAAAAACTACAGTAGGCACACAACCTAATTGTGAGTTGTAGAGGATGATTTCTAGATACTCTCCTACTGTAAATGAATGTTTTAAATAGTCTTAGTAAGAAGGTTTTATTTATATGTGCACTTGTGTCCACCTTATCCCATATTTTGTACGTTTACTGACAATCTGGGAATTTAAAGGTGCAGCCCTCAAGAAATTGTTAAATCAGTTAAAAAAAAAAAAAGAAAGAAAGAAACAACTAGGTTCTATTGGACAAGGAAAACACTCACAAAATTTCCAATTTTAAATTTCATATCAGTAGGAAAATATTAAAAATAATTTTCTGTATATACATATGGGTATATGTATATGTTGAATTACACATATGCCTCACATTATCAATACAATTCAAGTGAAGACATTTTGGTGAGTTATTTTCCCATTAAATGACCACTATGTCAAAATTTAAAAATATTTTATTACATCATTAAAATAATTCACTTACCATTTCAACAGCTTATACTGTTTTTTTTTAAGTTTTTTTAAACTCTTCATAACTAAATTCCCTGATCCCTAGTATTAGTCCCTTATTTAAGTTAAAACCTGGTGCTCTTTGTACTTGAAACTCATGGATAAAATCACATTGACTTCAAAATTCTATCCATCAAATAAATTTTATTACCTGATTTATCAGAGAAATATCTTAGCTCTGAGCATATGTACCTAAATTATTCTCCCTATAATAAATAGGTGAGGAAAATACCCTAAAACAGCTGGAGGTAACTTACATGATGTAATAGCACATATAATACATGTGATGATTAAGTGTCTGATATAAACTTTTCAGAAACACCTGAAAACTCACTTTAGAAACTAACTTTAGAAACAAATCATTTATTTTTCACTCTAATATAAATTAATATGTATGTATTTATATACATACACATAGATATAAAACAAAATTATCTAGTGTTGAGTAGCTATTTATGAGTGAAAAATGGTTACAAATTGATTAATTAGCTTAATTTTGTACTTGACAATTCAATCATTTGGGGGTACAAACAAAAAGTCAGTGCATTTATTGACTCTTTAGAGTCAAATACTCAAGCATACACTTTAAAAAAGAACCCTCCTCAACATGACAGGCATTGTACAGCAAGAATATATGTACTCTGATGCAATTCCTACTCCATAAGCAGACCAGACAGAACTTGGCTTACTTTTAAAATATCCTCATAAAAGAAATATATAAAGAAATGCATATTTGCTAAAAGTCTTTTAAAATTACATCAAAACAACATTAAAACCTGCTCACTGAGAAGAGCCTGTTGGATGTAATTCCTGTTTTGAAATGCCTAGTTAACAGTTCAGAATATTGCCTTGTGAGGTTTGAATAAAGATGTGGTTGATGTGAAGACCCAGCCAGGGTACATGACTCCATCTCCATCTGCCATGATCACAATTTAGATACAGTCCTCTGATTGGCTGTTTGATGTAAATGGATCCCCTTGAAAATAGCTATACACCTTAAAATTATCTATAATAAACAGTTTCCCAATAACCATTATTCATAAATTGAAATGCGTTGATCTTTCAGAAAAGATTTCTTGCAAAATATATAAATAAATGTAACTGCATATTTTCTGTAAATATACTTAACATTGCTAGACCAGACCGTCAATGACGGACTGCTGTATTTCAGTTCTGTGTGTCAAATTTATTAGAAATTTAAAAACAAAAATTTCTGAGGGACTCAGCTGCCTTTGTTAGTTGGCTTTAAAATGTATAATAAAATGGGAGACAATATCTTCTCATAAATACATGGAGTCAATATGGAAAAGTAAACTATACAACGGACAAGATTAGAGAACACCAGAGTGTACCAGAGTAGTCACCAGAGTGAAAAATCTTCCAGTACAAAAAAGGGAAGAACTCTATACACCCAGTTATAGTGTCTTTCAATTAAAGATGCAGCTCTCTCTCACTCCTGGCAAGAATTAATTGGTAATGGCACTGCTTTTCAGCAGTGCAAAAATATCCTGAGAAATTATTCAGATTACAACAAAAGACAGGGCTTTCATCACTAAGTTTTTGCACAAAACACAGCTCTAGATATCATAAATAAATTAATTTAAAAAGCAGATAACCTTCACTGTGTTGAACACAAAAAGGGGATGTGACCCAGACATTGTTAATTCTCCCATTGGCTAATATTGGAAAGAAAAAAAAATTGCATTAAGTGTCTATTTATAACTTTCTAGTTAACTATGGCCAATAATATACATGGAGGTAATTTGTAGTTCAAGTTTTTCATCTCTTTTTTTTTTTTCCCCAACTAGCTACAAGCTGAATTCTAAAATTCACACTGAAATATACAATTCCAATTTTCAAAAGATCCTCATCCTGGAGTTATATTCAATTTTTTGTGTGTGTGTGTGCAATCTTGATGCAGAGCCCAAACAGTTCTACGAAGAGAGACAGTGTATCTTTTAATCAATGGCACTGAAATTTCACTTTCCTTAGCTGCATTCTAGTAGCTTGGCCAAGTTATCTCGTAATTCTGTTAGTTCAAATATTTTTCCATCCAGAATTTCTAACAGTGTCTTCAGGTTATTGCGAAAAGCTTCTTGTTCGTTCTGACTCTTCTCCAGACGTTGCTCTAAGTCAGACAGCTGTCCCTCCAGATCTTTGTTCCGAATTTCTACTTCCTTCAGAAACAAAATTATAATACACATATATATGTCAATTCATCTCTTATAAAACAATACAGCTTTGTTATTTCTAACATTGTGTACTAATTCTGACACTGAGGATGAACTAGTGAAGCTCAATATAATACAATTTAAGTGAATTTCAAGACTAGGAAGCCACCTCAAGAGAGCTATGTAGTTTTACTGACCTGCTGGTTTATGAATCCCTCTAACTACTCAAGAAAAAGTTACTGACTTGATTTTGGGCCAGGCAACACTCTAGGTACTTTACATCTAGACAGGATTAAAGACACATTTCATGGATTATTTACCTTTTATTTTTACTGCTGCCTACCTACTTTTTCCTAATACAAAACTGTTAGCAATCTTAGGTAAAAATAAGGAGAGAAATAGAGAAATTGAGTTTTTCTCCTTATGGCAACTCTAGAAAAAGATTTAGTGAAGAAAACAACAATCTAAAATGAAACTTCAGGCTATATGTTAATTATTATGTTTTGCCTCATTATTGAATGAATGCACATGTAAGAATATAGTTCAACTGCTAAAAAATCCAGTAAAGATAAACAGTAACTGCATTACAGAAATATAAAGCTAACAATTCCACTATGCTGCAAGGGAAAGAAAAAACTACAAAAGGGAAGCAAAAATTTTTGACAACAAAATAATATTTTTAAAAGTTTACCTAAAACTTATTTAGTAATTACTACTGCTTTTAAAAATGTTTCTAAATTCCACAAATATAACAAAGTGAACCTAAAAATAAAATGACATAATTTGAGGTAGTGATTTTAATTTTAGTTAAAAAAATTGAAAATGATAGAAAACCAACTATAACTTTTCTTTTGGTGGTGCTGAGGATTGCATCCAGGGCCTGTGCAAGCTAGGCAAGCACTCTACCAACTGAGCAATATCCTTAGCCCTCCAACTATCACTTTTTAAATAAACTATTCAAATAAACAATGAATTGAAAGTTATATATCCTTTCTGGAAAACCCACTTTTATATCTAAGAGGAATTAAGTGACTGACATTAATTATAATGGAATATGTACATTATTTGGAACAGTGAAAACATTTTGGTGTTAGTTACACAACATGAATCAGACACAGAAAATAAGATGTTTCAAGTGTTAATACATCAGTTCAATGTAAATCTCTAAAGAAATTCTATCAATCTAAAGGATAGTAGAAAATTTTTAAATTAATATAACCTGGTAAAAATTTTAAATTAACACAATCTGGTAAATGTAAAGTGAAAGGAACAGAATGTAAAGCAGCATACTGCCACTGGGCCGAGGACACACACTGGGAATTTATGTGGAAAGAGGACAGAATTCTGGTGCTGGAATTACAGGTATTTTTTTCCCTAAGAATTATTTTTCTTACAATTTCTTCAAAATCAAAGTTTTAAAAACTAATTGGGAAATTGAATATATTTAAGAAAGTAACAGTTTATTTAGAATTCTGAACATAATCACATGCTTTGACAAGATAATTATGAGCAAGGATCAAGCAAGGATGCCACAGATGAACTGCAGGAAAATTTAAGGTTAATAAAACAACTGTAATGATTTATAAATGAAGGGTTTAAGGATCCAATCTAATCTCAAAGTATTTACTGTCAGATGTTAACCATGTATGTTTCTAATCTCCTTTTTCTGAATAATCTGCAAGGTAAAGATAAGTAAACTGAGAATAGAATCTGAAATTTAAAAAAAAAATTTATAAATTCAGAAGCCAAATCTGTGGAGGCTATAAACTATCAAGGAGGAAACAGATCCTGTGATCAAATGTAAAAATTCCACTCATGATTGCACAGCATGCTCTCTTGCTGGCTTAAACAATAAGCTTAAGGACAGAATGTTTCCAGCTATAAAAATAGACCAAATGTCATTCCCTAGCAAATACCCACTTTACCAGCCACCACCCACTTTGCCCTCTAAAGCCTTCTTTAGAAATGAAAAGCTCCCTTGTTCTCCCTGGTCATCAATGGGATGTCCAAACATTTTCAATGGAAGAAAGCAAAACACACAATTCTCTCAGCTATTAAAATTGCTTTGTTCTCTCCAAAATGAGTCTCCTACTCTAAGCCATCTCTCTGTTTGCAGGAATTTTACTAGCTAAATAACAAAAGAGATCTAATACAATGCTGATGAAGCTAGTCTATTTTTAGGCTCAGAGAATATGTTCCTAGAGCAAGAACAGACAACTTAGTGAAGAAGGGCCAATCAGATGGTTCTAAAGCCATCGTCAATAGAACTTCTTAATTATCTACCCTTTACTTTGTCCATGTTTTCCAATCCTTTCCTTCTTGCCTCATTCTCTCTCCAAACTCATAATTCTACTCATTATCATTTCTTGCCTACTATATTCTGCTTTTTCTTTACTGATGAAAGAGTAAAGGCTCATGCTAGGGGTACCCAGAGGCCTAGCTCAGATTTGAAAGAGCCCTACAGGCCAGAATCACTAACTCCCTTTTTGAGTGCTTTAAAAAAAAAGGTCGCAATTAAAAATATAAGCTTCTACTGGGCAGAAAGTCATGCTGCTTACTTGTTAGACATGGAAGCTAAAATGCAAGACTGTTTAAAAGAAAATCACACAACAATAACCACCACAAATGGGATCAGACCATTTAAAAATTTAAATCCTACATCATTTAATCCAAATAAAAGCAACAGAAAATTATCATTACTGGTATCTGACACATACCTTAAACTTTTATAAGTAAGAGATATTATTGTCTTATTAGATAGTTAACCTTCATATATAACAGGACATATAAATCATCAAGACAAGTATTCATTTTTACCCAGAAAAATGGATAAAAACCACACATACACATTGTGAAAAAGAGTTACTCAACTATTAATTAGTGAACATTTATTACTAGGCAGTGGGAATAAAGTAGTAAATAAAGATGGTTCCTATTTTAATGGAGCATGCATTCTAGAAGGAAGACAGGGACAATAAAGAAAGCAAACAAAAGATTTCTGGTTAGCCAAGGTAATGTGAAATCTATCATCATCTCAAAACATCAAAAATAATGGAAATAAAACCGCACAGATTCCATGACTTCAATGTAACTAGAAGAAAATAAAATGTGTCAAATTACCTGTAATTAGAAAGTATAAGCACCAGTTTCCACAGAGCTGCTTCTCAAATTCTCACTCTAACCCTCTACAGAGGGAAAGTAGGGCGTTGGGGGCAATGCAGGAAAGAGTGAAGAGAAAGGCCTATGGGACTATGATAACTCTAAGACCACTGTGAGTATCAAAATACTGAAAGAATAGGAAAAAAGGGATCTAGAAGAGAGCAGGTTATAAGAAAGGGACTTGATCAGTGCACATGCAATTTGAAAAGGCAGCCTTGGAAAGGCAATAGACACTTGTGAAGAGAAGAGGATAAAAGAAGAGAAAAAACTTTCTGGAAAAGGATGGTAAAGGAACAAAGAAGCAAGTTATACAATTAAAATATTAAAAGATAAAGAAAATTAGAATAAAGACACACAACTTCTCCCTCTACTGTGTTCCCAAAAGAGGGTGGTCTGAACTACAAATTTTATAAACTACCCCAAACCACCATTCTATACATAAAATGCAAAGACTTAAGCAAACTTCATCTACAAAAACTATTATAAAGGGGCTGGGGTTATGCCCGAGTGGTAGAGTGCTCACCTAGCACGTGCGAGGCCCTGGGTTCGATCCTCAGCACCACATAAAAATAAATAAAATAAAGGTATTGTGTCCAACTATAACTAAAAAATATTTAAAAAAACTGTTATAAAAAGAAAATATTCAAAACACTTCAGTAAATGGAAATCAACTTGAAACAGAAAAAAAGCAAACACTCCAACCTGAATTAAAATTCTGAAGCAAACATTAAAAAACAGGCTTGATTAAATACTCAAAAATTAAGAATAAGATGGGCACAGTGTGGGTGTACACCTGTAATTTTAATGCCCGGAGGGCTGAGGCAGGAAGATTGCAAGTTCTAGGTCAACCTCTGCAACTCAGCAAGACCTTGTCTCAAAATAAAATTTAAAAAAAGGGCTGGAGATATAGCTTAGTGCTTGCCTAGTAAGTGTGAGGCTTTGGGTTCAATTCCCTGGTTCAATCCTCAATAATGCAACAAAACAAAAACAAAAATAACAATAGAGGGAAAAAAAGCTCCGAGAAATAGGAGAGTTGATTTAGCCCAAGAAAGAAACAGAAGAAAAAAGCAAAATCATATCAGAAATTGAAAGGAAAGTGACCATGACACTCAGACCGACCAAGAGATGTTTATTGCAGTGGTGTCTGATCTACTGGTGGGGGTGGGGTGTGATACCAAGTGTCATTTTCTACTTTCAAGCAGATTGGGCATGGGCTAGGCACAGTTTTCAAATCCAAAAACAAGAGGAAGTAAAGGGAAAAGGTGCCAAATAACCATCCAAAGAAGAAAGGACTAACAAAGAATGAGGGTTGGGTACTCAGTTTTACCCTGCAGCTAACATTTATTCAGCCTGTCCTGCAGCTAACAGAAATAAGGACTGACTTAAGGTACCCAAAGAAAAAATAGTTCTTAATAAAAACTTTTAAATTCAGTTATTATTACTTATTTGTTATTTTTCAAAATTTAAAGGACTAAAAGTGGGATAAAGCGGGGAAAAGAGGTTGAACTAGATAATCCAGCTACATAAAACTGGAGCTCATAAAGAAGAAAAACAACAGAATAGAATACTCAAAACCTTTATACAAAAAAACTTCTTGGAAATAAAGAAAGAACTGGATGTAAAAATTAAAAGGGCCTATTTTATACCTAAGAAAACTGACCCTCCACAATCAATTCCGAGAAACATCTTAGTCACTCTAACTTTACTTAAAAAGTAGAGGGGAAAAATCCTTGGAGCATTCAGGCAAAATAGCCCCAAACTTAAAAGTCAACAGAATTATACTGGAATCAGACTTCTCAAAAATAAAATAATATATAAAACAAGGCAATACTTGTCATTTCCAAGTAACTCAAAGACCTGGGAGCAGTGCACATGTGAAATTCCAGCAGCTCAGGAGGCTAAGGCAGGAAGATTTTTAAATTCAAAGTCTACCTTAGAAACTTAATGAGACCCAGTCTAAAAATAAAAAATAAAAAAGTTTGGGGATGTGCCTCAGAGGTTGAGCACCTCCTGGTTTCAATCTCTGGTACCAAAAAAAGTAACTCCAAAATAAAATTACAAACCAAGGACTTTGTATCTCCCCAAGGTGTCACCCATGTACTAACTCTGTGTCTTATAAACATATAAGAACTCAGGCAATAATAATTCCCAAATTCTTTTGGAACTATCCACAGAAGGATAAACTTCCTCCAACCAAGATTACTGTGGAAACTTCAGAAAAAGAACTAATGATAAGTACTCTGATTTGAATGTGCCCCCCCCCCAATTCAGATGTTGCAATTTAAGGATCAATGTGATGATATTAAGATGATAAGAGATAATTAGGTCCTTCCTTCACAAGAATGGGATAAAGATTCTTATAAAACACTTCATGCTACGAGTTTGTTTCCACTGCTTTCCCACAATGTGAGAACACAGCATTTCTCCCTTTCAGAGGATGCAGTGACAAGGTAGAGTCCTGAAAGCAGAGTAGCCTTTTATCAGACAATGGAACCAGCTGGTGTCTCCCTCCTTTTTTTTTTTTTTTTTTAGTACTGGGATTGAACCCAGGGATGCTTTGCCTCTGATCTACATCCCCAGTTCTTTTCAATTTTTTATTTTAAGGCAAGCCTTGAACTTGAACTTGTGATTCTTCTGCCTCAGACTCTCAAGTTACTGAGATTATAGGTGTGCACCACCATGCCCACCTCCATTTGGTGTTCTTGATCTTTCTTAGACTTTGTAGCCTCAAGAACTGTGAGAAATAACTTTTTATTCTTTATAAATCACCCAGTTTATAGCAGCACTAATGAACTAAGACAGTGGTAGAAATAACGCAACTAAAATATAGGAGAGGAAAAGAAAGGAGGGATGGAGCAAGATAAGTTCATTATTATTTAATATGTCATACTTCACAATCAAATCCTTTTCTTTCTTGAGTAACTAAAGTTAGTACTGTAGTATTGTGAAAAGGATTAAAAACTAACAAACCAGATAGTGAAAGTTTAAATTATGAACACAGGTAACTAGGAGGTTTTTTTGGGGGGATGGGGTAGAGATAGGGACAAAACCCAGGGCTTCGTACATTCTAGACAAGTGCTCCATTAAGCTATGCCCCGAATCCTAGGAGCACTTTTAAAAGGTGTAAATTCGCCAGGTGCAAGGTGCACCCCTGTACTCCCAGAGGTTGGGAAGGCCAAGCGAGATAGAAGGATCCCAAGTTCAAAGCAGTCTTGGCAACTTAGTTAGGACCTAAGCAACGCAGTGAGACCTTGTCTCAAAATAAAAAATAAAAAAGGGCTGGGGATGTAGCTCAGTGGTTGAGTGCCCCTGGTTTCAATTCATGGTATCAAAAAACTAAAAATTAAGGGATGGGGCTGTGGCTCAGTAGAAGAGTGCTTGCCTTGCACATGTGAGGCACTGGGTTCATTTCTTAGCACCACATAAAAATAAACAAATAAAATAAAAGCATGCTGTCCATTTACAACTACAAAAATTTAAAAAATAAAATAAAAAGTAAAAAATTAAAATTAAAAAATAAATAAATAAAATGTATAAGTTCAAATGTAACAGGTACAACAAAGACCATCTTAAATATCAAAATATATAAGAGAGAAAAGAATATCTATCACATAGAGAAAGAAAAGTAATACATATAGAAATTATGCATAATACAGGCTGGGGATGTGGCTCAAGTGGTAGCGCGCTCGCCTGGCATGCGTGCGGCCCGGGTTCGATCCTCAACACCACATACAAACAAAGATGTTGCATCCGCCGAAAACTAAAAAAAAAAATATTATTTTTTTTTCTCTCTCTTTCTCTCTTTAAAAATAAGAAATTATACATAATACATATAGAAATTATAAATAAAGGTGAGTTGGGACTAAACATAACAATCATATCAATAGACATGAATGAATTACCTATTAAAATACTTTTAATTGGTTCAAAAAGCACTACCAACTATACATACATAAGATACATAAGGAGCATTCACAAAAATTAATTAAAAATTAGGTCACACCCCTGCCCCAAAAAACATAGTAGAAAATATAAATTCTACAAATAAAACCTGTGATCATAATACTATAAAACTAGAAATTAATAACCAAAAAGAAGAAAAATCACTTCCATCAAGAAATTTAGGAATCTTCTTTTAATCACCTCTTATATGAAA
Organism: Spermophilus citellus; assembly: GCF_964194105.1. Classification (NCBI taxonomy): domain Eukaryota; kingdom Metazoa; phylum Chordata; class Mammalia; order Rodentia; family Sciuridae; genus Spermophilus; species Spermophilus citellus. Next base: position 223,246,545 of record NC_138182.1, on the reverse strand, counting down.
AGGAAATAAGACCAAAATTACAGAATTTTTAACAAATAATAAATGAAAAAAAATAATGATCAAAATTTATGGGACACTTAAAGCAATTATAAGAGGAAAAAAAACTGTGACCTTAAACATGTATATAAATAAAAGTGAAATAATGAAAATAAAGAAATTAAATTCCCCTCTCAAAATGCTGGGGAGCAACGAAACAAAGCACAAGGCAGAATTTTTACCTTTACAGGTAAAAATAGAAATTTGCAAGGGAGAGAATAGAAGAGGAGTGACACTCATTAAAAAATCAGTTTTATAGAAAGAAAAAAGACACAACACTATAGTTCTAACTTTAGTTACTCAAGAAAGAGGAAGCATATATAAGAGCGCCTATTAAATGTCTGAAAACCTAGATTAATGGCTTAAACAGACCAGTATCTGGGAAGAAATAGAATAATTAAGGAATTACCTCACAAAAACTCATGTTTTCAAGGTAGAGTGCTACTAAACCTTCAAAAACCAAACAAAAATTCTTCCATAGTATATAATGAAAATCCTCCAAGTCATATTATGAACATATTACCTAATTATACACTGTACCACTGTACACTCAGAAAATTTGTTACTGTACCACTCAGAAAATTTGCAGGCCAATATCACATGAATGTCATGCAAAATCATAAGCGATAACGAGTGAAATTTAATTCACAATAAGAAAAATAATAAATCATAGTTAAGTGAGATTTATTCCAGAATGTAAAAATAATTAAATATTAGAAAATCCAATAATACAATAAACCATATTCATAGTTCTTCTAAGAAGACAAAAAGAATCTTGGAAGATTATGATTACCTTCATAGATACAAAGAGATATCAGCAATATTCAAGACTCATTCTTGGTAAAAACACTCAAGAAAATAAGAATGATGGACATTCTCATAACATGATAAAATACATATACTTTAGTGTTAAAACTAGCATTTCATTTAGTGGAAAAATACTAGAGGTGTTTCCACTAAGATCAGCAATTAACCCATTACTGTTTAACATTGCACTGGTATTTTTAAGTGATGCAACTTGACAAGAAAATATCAAAATAGGCATAAGAATTAGAGGAAAAATAGGAAGTAAAATTATGTCTATTTTCAGATAATATGTTAGTATACTTAGAAAATCTTACATAAATACTGGAATAAATGACAAAACTAAGCTCTAACAATAAAACAATTTAGTAAGGTAGCAAGATATAAAATTAGCGTGAAGAATGCAACAGCTTTAATATATATAAACAATATCCGATTAAAATGGAAGAGAAAATCCCATCTGCAAAAGCAAAAAATGATACAACACTCACAAACACCTAGAAATACTCAAAACCTATATGTGAAAAACCCCAAAACACACCTGTAAAACATAAAAGTAGATATGAACAAATGGAAATAATACCCTTTGTTCTTGGATAGGATGAAAACCTTATGAAGGTATCAATTCTCTTAAAGTTATATTCTTTTCAATTGACACTAAAATTAGTAGGTACTACCACAAATATTAGTGTTCACATGGGAAGATATGCAAAATTACTATGAAAAAGAAAAGCTCTGAGAAATGACGAGTCTGATTAGATATTAGAACAGACCAGGAAACCTCTATAGCTAAAGCACTGTGGTATTGGTGCCTGAACAGATAAAGTGACCAAGAGAATTGAACAGAAAGTCCAGAAATAGAGTAAAATATATAGGAAGCTGAATATTTCAACTCACTGGGAAAAAACATGAAAATTTAAACAAATAGAAATGAGATACTGCACAGGCATTTGGAAAAAAATTAGATTCATATCTTATACCAAAGAGAATATTCAGAGACTTAGATATAAAAAATGAAATCATACAAGTACTACAGGGGAATATGGATAGACTCCTAAATACATTTTGTAAAAAGAGCTTTTTAACTGTTTCATAAGCCAGAAGCAATACAAGAAAAGAATGAAAATTCGCATAAAACAACATCTTATGCAAAGTCAAAAGATAATGGCACATTGAGAGAAAACAATATCTAGTTTAATATCATATACATGTGTGTATACACACATACACACACACACACTTGAAATTTTTGGAGAAAATGACTAATAACCCTATAGAGAAAAGGACAAAAGACATGACTAGACAACTTACACACATACAAACAGATCCAGAAATTTTATTTAAGCTTATGAAAGACGTTCAATCTCACTCAATCAGGGGAACAAATTAAAGCTATCATTTCTCACCTATCACATACTGCCCAAAAATAAAAGCATGAGAATACATTTTGCTGGTGAGGTTGTGGAAACACAGGCACTCACATGTTGTACAGGAGTAGGAATTGGTACAAACCATTCTGGTGGGGAATCTGGTTTATTTAACAAAACTGCATATGTGTTTATATTCTCACTTAGAAATCTTGCTTCTAAGGATTTACCCAGAAGATACACATCCAACAAAAACAAAGTATCTATGCACAATGTTATTCATTTTAATATTTTTGCAGAATGCTGAATATCCAGTAAGTTTTCACATAACTGTGGTTCAATAAACTGTCATACATATACAAATAAAGTACAATTCAGGTATAAAAGAGAATAAACAAGATCCCTATACATTTGTAAGTATTTTCCAGGATATATTTTTGGCAAAAAAAAAAAGAGGGAGGATGAAGTACAGAAGAGTAATATAGAGTATATTACTATTTGTGTAATCCCAAAGAAGGAAATATAAACCTTGCACATATATATGTTTGCTTGTGTAAGAAAAAACAGAGAAAAGACAAACCAGGAACTAAGGAGATTGGTTACCTACAGTGGGTAGATGGGAATGGGGAGAGAAGGATAGGAGTGAAACCAGTGTACAGGATTGGAGGGGATGAAGATACCTGAAGACATCATTTTGAATGCTTCTAACTTTGGAATCATATAATGTTTTATATATTCAGTTAATACAAATATACTTCAAGAAAGGTAGAATATAATAATACAAACGAATGTAGCTATTACAAATGAATAATTCAACTAACTGAAGAGAGGGAATGGAAAAACTAACTCAACTTTCATGCAGGCTAAAGACAATTACACTATTTCTAGTTAGTAGATTTTTTTTTTTGTTTTTATACTGGTTTTAAATAACAATTCAGAAACTATCTTCTGTGGTTTCTAGGGTTGAACAAGTTTTATAGATAGTATTGTAGATAGTGGGAATCGGGTTTCTTGTATTGGAGAATGGAGTTAAAAATATGGAAATGGTCAAATCTAAAATGAACTGCATAGTATTGAATTACAATGGGAGGTTATAAAGACAATTTCAGTTTTTTTCTTTTTTTAAAAAAGCATATTCATAGCTACTGAATGGATATATAGTATGTATGTAATTCCAGTTGTTTACTAAGAGGGCCTAGAATAATGATACCTAAAAAGTAAGCACATTTAGTGCCCAGATCTTGGCTTCTAAATACTAATCTTTGCTAAAAGAATTTGGAGGGCTCCTTGAAGAAATGGATTCCAGAGCTGGGAGTATCTACTTGTGCTGCAACATGAAGTTCTTCAAAGAATGATACTGCCATATTGAAAGGACACAGATGATAGATTGAAGAGTGTCCCACTGGTCAAATCTGGGATCATTTGAACCCAAAGATAATGAACATGACAACCAAATATAACATGTGATCCTAGAATGAATTCAGAACCAGAAAATTTAAACAATTGTTATAGAGATTATTAGGATAATTATGGGAATTTGACTAAAGTTTATAGATAAATAATTTCTTGCTTTTGATGATTATCTATGAGAATATCTTTATTCTTAGAAAATACTGAAGTATTTAGAGGTAAGAGTGTGCACAGGCCAGGAACAGTGGCACATGCCTGTAATCCCAATAACTCAAAAGGTTGAGGCAGGAGGACTCCAAGTTCAAGGCCACCCTAGCAACTCTGCAAGGCTCTAAGCAACTTAGTGAGATCCTGTCTCAAAATAAAAAATAAAAAGAGCTAGAGATGTCGCTCAATGGTAAAGCACACCTGGGTTAAATCTCCAGTATACCTCCCCCACCCTCCAAAAAGTGTTCAACTTATAATCAAAATGGTTCAAAAGAAATCATACATACATATATGGTGGGGAACAAGGTAAGGAGAGAAAGAGAGATCCAGAATGATAAAACAAATATGACAAAAATAATTAACATCTGGGGAAGTATAAGCAAAGGTCTATGAGTAAACTGCATTATTCTTACAATTTTTCCATAAGTCTGAAATTATTTCAAAATAAAGTTTCAAAATAAAGTAGAAGTAAACAAACAAAGTCATTTCAGATAGCGATAAGTACTGGTATACCAAGTATAAAACATGGTGATATTATCAAGAAACTGAAACTGAAGGGATAGGATATGCAGGATAGTGCTTAAATTGGCAAGTCAGAGAAATTATAATCTGAACCAAGATCTAAATTACAAGTAAAAGTCATCTATTTGAAGATCTGGAACTTAGAATTCCAGGCAAGAATACTACAAATTCTCTAAGGTGAAAATGTACTCAGATGTCCCACAAGGTACAGAAAGATGATAAATGACCATAAACATATGAAAAATTGTTTACTCTTACTCATAATTAAAAATTAATAATAATAAAAAAGTTAGCTATGGCTGGAGGCATAATAGCTCAATGGTAGAGTACTTACCTAGCATGCACCAAGCACAAGACTGTAGGTTCAGTTCCTAGCACCAAAACCACCCCACTCCCCACAAAGGTAGTGCTTTCCTATGAGATAGTAAAGATGAGGAGAGACTGATAACCACTGGGTGCCCTGCCTTTCCAGATATACATTTCTCAACAAAAGACATCTTAAAACACGGACACCAAGAAAGTCTCTTTTAAAAGTTCATCTTAAAGAAATCATCAGATAGGAAAGGCAAATCTTTATGTAAAAGATTCATTATGGCATCATTTATTATAGCATAACATTGGAAATAGCATAAGCTGCCATCCTGTAGGAATGTTGGAAGAAAGCTATGTAAATAAGTAACAATTTTATAAACAAGTATGGGGAAAGGAAATGCCAGGTACTTTGCCTTAGGGTGAAGAGATTATGATTGATTTTTTTTCCCTGCTAAGTATATTATTCTAAATTTTTTACAATGAGTACACATTACATTGATATTTAGAAATATCCCAATATCAAATGCTTAGAAATTTGAAAACTATTATAATATTCTTTTTTAAAATATTTTAATTTTATTTATTTATTTTTATGTGGCGCTGAGGATAAAACTCAGTACCTCACATGTGTCAGGCAAGCGCTATGCCACTGAGCCTCAACCCCCGTCCATAATATTCTTAATTTAGCCGTAACTATGAACTTACTATTTATATTCATACCGCCAAATCAAATTCCACATACTGCAATTTCAGGAGTTCCTCTACCATCTAAGGAATTTAATGGCCCCAATTTTCTAGACTGAACTTATGAACAGACTAGAACTCTGGATACACAGGAGATGTTTAGGTGGGACATGACCAGGCTACAAAGGAAGCATTTTCTTCTAACTTGAAAAAAATACAGGTTATTCTTATGGCTTGGTGTTTCAGATTTTTATCTTCAAGTTTTCTGAAAATTTCCCTGTCCTATTCCAGGTAGTTTGTGTTTTGATAATAATTTTTGATATTCAGTGTAAGAATAGCTAAGAACTGATTCACTATTTCAGGTGCCAGCTATAAAATTCAATCACTGCTCAATAAACGATGAAACACATTTAGAACGATCAACATACAAGGCTGATAATGAACAAATCATCCCTTGGGTTTTTTTCATAAGTGGAACAATATAAGTGTGACAAAAATTAACATTGACAAAATGTTAAAAAGAATCATTAGAGATGGCTTGGGTACTTGTTGCTTGAAGAAGTGTGGTTAAGTACAGAAAGAACAGAGATTTTTTTGGGGAAAAAATCTATGCTTTGTTACTCTGTAGTAACAAGTGTAGTAAGAGTGCCTTGATGCAACTTGTTGACACCTCTGAACTGCTGTCTTCTCTTTGGAAATGGGGTTACCTCACATGCTAATATGAGAATTAAAGGGAATGTATGTAACTGTTTAGTATACAACTCAGTCATAACAAGTTCTAAAATCCCAAAATAACCAAAAGAAAAAAGCAGACTTAATTCCAAAACTCTTTCTTCCAGCCCTGATTACATGCTTTATATTGGAATTCTCCATCAGGGTTCCTCGACCTTAGCACTACTGATGTTCTGAACCATATATATAATCTTATGTTTAGCAGCATCCCTGGCTTTGCTTACTAGATGTCAGTACCAGTCCCTTAGTTGTAAAAATAAAAATTGTATTTATATTTATAGCTAAATATCTCCTGGGATGCAAAACTGCCTCAATTGGGAACCACTACTCTATATAGACAAATAAAATATAGAAATAAGATTTAAAGGGATGAGCCAAACCAAGTAATCTCATTTTCTCATATTGCTGAAAACCAGTGTGAGGAGGGCAGAGGAAAATATTTCATTTCATATAACAAATCTATTTGGTGAGTTTGGTGGTCAAGGACACAGGCATTAGAATTTAACTACCACCATTTGTATATATGTAGGATGAATTAACTTTTCCAAGCCCCAGGTTCTTTATCTGATTTTGATTGTTACATGGATTAAATGCAAAACTTCAGTGGTTGGCACAGTGTTGGTACCTATGAAGACTCAATAAGCGTTGTCCATTCTTATTATAATGAGGTTCTCCTTCCAACCCTGGGCTTTCAAGTCCCACTTATCACACCTTTTGTAAATTCCTCACTATAAATATATTTACTTCCACTCCAACGTGGCCCCAACCTTCTCTGAGGCAGGTAACCAAACAGGTATAAGAAAAGTACTTCATTAGAGCAGATTATGCTAAGTGAGCTAGCCAATCCCTAAAAAAACAAATGCCAAATGTCTTCTTTGATATAAGGAGAGTAACTAAGAACAGAGTAGGGAGGAAGAGCATGAGAAGAAGATTAACATTAAACAGGGACGAGAGGTGGGAGGGAAAGGGAGAGAGAAGGGAAATTGCATGGAAATGGAAGGAGACCCTCATGGTTATACAAAATTACATACAAGAGGAAGTGAGGGGAAAGGGAAAAAAACAACAACAAAAAAACAAGGGGGAGAAATGAATTACAGTAGATGGGGTAGAGAGAGAAGATGGGAAGGGAGGGGAGGGGAGGGGGGATAGTAGAGGATAGGAAAGGCAGCAGAATACAACAGACACTAGTATGGCAATATGTAAATCAGTGGAGGTGTAACCCATGTGATTCTGCAATCTGTATACGGGGTAAAAATGGGAGTTCATAACCCACTTGAATCAAAGTGTGAAATATGATATGTCAAGAACTATGTAATGTTTTGAACAACCAACAATAAAAATTTAAAAAATAAATAAATAAATCAACAGATAACTATCCCAGGGGCCTAACTGAAAAGAGCAATAAAAAATTACAAAAAAAAAAAAAAAAAGAAAAGAAAAGAAAAGTACTTCAGCTGGCAAGAGGAGACTTTAAAATTTAGGAGACTACAAAATTTTTCCTTACTGTGTCTGACTACCACAGATATTATATATATATATATATATATATATGTAAATCTGTATATGTATGTATATATGTATGTAAATTTACATATATATGTAAATCTGAATCAGGATGCATATTATTTATGCAGGAAAATTGAAATAAAATTAATTAAAAGAGAAAAAAGAACCCAACTTGTGTTCCTTTACGGCACAATTATTGTTGTTATCCACAAATCATTAATTCAGTGTAAACAGAATAGGCAGAGTTCCCAAAATGAATAAAATCCATTCAACAATCTTAAACAAAAATCACAGTAATCTTCAATATTAAAAGTAAAAATTTCAAACAACTTACAACGAACATATAAATGGTCACTTGATAATGTTATCAAGTAATTTTTGAAAAATCAAAAATTGGCATGAATCACAAGTCCTGGAAAAGAAAAATGACTGAAATCTACAAATTAAAGTCTTGGGGAAAAAGTCATTACTATGTGAAAGAATGGCTGGTGCCCTCTATGTGGAAAAAAATTAAAATTTTTATTGTAGCTCACCTGTAGTTTCTGAGTCAGAGAGTCCCTCTGTTCTTGTAGTTCTCTGGCATTATCAATTTCTTGTTTTAATCTTTCTATTTCCTAGAAAAGGCAGAATAATGTCTTCAACAACATTTAAACTATCAAGGAAAGGAAGATCCTTATTTTTCCCCGAAATTATCATCGCAGTTCTTAGAAAACAATAATTTAAAAAGCATTCCTTTTTACTGACTTTCTTTAGAGGGAGAATTAATCTTTATATGTATGTTATCTAGAACAGTATGATCTTAAGCAACAAGTCTGATTTGATAGCTTTGGTACAGTAACGCTTAGAAATAACAATCTGCCCATTGTAAAGTTGTTTTTAGCTTTGAGTTGTAATTCTTTCCTAGAAAATTAAAGCTTTTGATAAAAACCTAGAGAAAGCAATGGCTTTTAAAAATTTATTTAATCTCTAATAGGTTTCAGTTGATTGTATGAATATAATGCTCACACAGAGGGCCAACAGGCTCTCAGTCTGTCTCATCATAGTTCAATACACTTTATAATAACAACATAAAGAAGAATGGGAGAAAATGATCAAGATTCATTCATAATGCTCAAGAAAAATTTCATCCTGAGGAAAAAACATCCACAACCTTACTTTAGTCCATAAAACGTCTTTAAATTTGATACAGACTCTAATATTTAGAACACATATGTTAGCTGGGTTACAGTTGAGTGAAAGGTGGCAAATACCTCTTCCTTTACTTTCAATGTCTCTTCGAGTTCTTGTATTGTCTGGTTTAATTCTGTCTTATGGGTATGCACTGCATTTGCTTGGCTACTAACACATTCAAGCTCAGTCACCTAAAATTAAATGAGAACACAGGTTAAATTGACAATTTCAAATGATTTCTTGCTAAAACACAGTAAATCTGTGAAAAGTGAACATAATGAATTTTGGAACAATATATGAAAACTAATTTTGAGAACTATTAAGATACTTAGCATACAATAAATACATTCTTTTAAAAAAATATTTATTTTTTAGTTGTATTTGGACATAATACCTTTATTTTATTTATTTATTTTTATGTGGTGCTGAGGATCAAATCCAGGGCCTCACATGTACTAGGCGAGTGCTCTACCACTGAGTCACAATCCCAGCCCCCGATGAATAGATTCTTTAAAGATAAGTTTAGGATAAGAAAAAAAAAAAGAATAAAGAAAACAATTATTTATGTGCTTGGCTATATACAGGTTAGAAAAACTTAGGTGATTTCTGACAATACACAATCCTTATAATCAAAGTCTTCTTTAAAAATTTCTTCTGAAAAAAATGAAATCATGGCATTTGCCAGTAAATCGATAAAACTGGAGACTAACATGCTAAGTGAAATAAGCCAATCCCCAAAAACCAAAGGCCCAATGTTCTCTCTAGTATGTGGATGCTGACTCACAATGGGAGGGGAGGGGAGGGAGGGGTTCACTGGATTGGATAGGGCAGAGTAGGAGAAAGAGATGGAAATGGGAAAGACAGTAGAAAGAACTGGACATAACTTTCCTATGTTCATATATGAATACATGACCAGTGTAACTCCACATCATGTACGACCACAAAAATGGGAATTTATACTCTCTCTCTCTCTTTCTCTCTATATGTGTGTGTGTGTGATATGTCAAAATACATTCTACTGTCATGTATAACTCAAAAGAACAAATAAAATTTTTAAAAAATTCTTATGAAAACATATTCAAGATCAATTATGGCCATATGCCCTACATCTGTAGCCTTCAAATTAAATATGGGTTCTGAAAACTGCCCTTACAGAAGTGAGAATTTTTTTCAAACACATTCCTAAAATGTCAGAGAATCTAAAAGAAAAGATATGCTTAAGTTACAACTTAAATCAAGCAATGCAGGAATGACTTCCCGTCAATAGTGTCTATTATGGGAAAGAACAGTTTCTTTAGTCAGTCAGAATTTACTGAAAGCCTAAAGAGCAATATAATTTTTAATGAGCATTGATATTTTTTAAGAGAACAGAAAAGGGCAATGTTCTTAACAGTCACACCATCTAAAACAGTCAATATAAACAGAAATCAATGGAACACACATTTCCTATTACAGCTCTTTATACATATCAGGTTCTCAAATACCTTTGTTAACTGTAATACAATAAATTGCAGATTATTAAGGAAACAGTAAATATCTCTCTCCCTTGAATTTCCAAATAGCTAATTACCCTTTACATTTTGTTATTCTACTTCTCAGATCACTTTCTTCCTTTCTATTTATGTATGGATATCCTTACAGAGACTCTTATCACCTAAGGCCTGAACCAAAGCACTGGCCCAATGGATTGAATTATAACCTTTGCCTATTTTTACCTATTCTGTAACTGTTAACAGATTCATCTTTCATTGTGTGACCCCCTCATTCAAAGGGTTTCATCTCTTTTTAATAAAATCAAATCTAAATTCTCATGTACTCTATAAACTGGTCCCAACCTATCTAACCATCTACTTTGGCCAAAGTGCATACTCCCACCTAAAAGCACACAAATCAGCTTGTCCTGACAACAAACCATGTTCACACCCATCTTGATGACTTAACTAGAATGTCCTCTTACTTGTGAAAAACATTCTAACTTGATCTTCTTGCCTCAGCATCCCAAACCATTGGGATTACAGGTATGCACCACAGCATCTGGCAACATTCTGACTTCACCAGTCAATTTTCAACTCAACATGATTTCTCCAGAAAGCCAATTCTACCTGCCCAATCCTTCAAAGCTCTCCTGTCCTCTGGTTCACAAAATAGAGCATCTGTTCACAAACCATAAAAATTATTTCCTTACTGTTTAATATATATTAGTTTCTCTCTGATTAAATAATAAATTCCTTAAGTGGAATTCCAGTACTGATCACAGAATAGGTTTTATTGGAATAACTTTCCCATAGATAACAATGATAAACTATAGGCAAAATGTAAAAATCAACTGTTTTGAAGGCCTCAATGAGTAGCCAAATTGGGCAAATGACTGAAAGAAACCAGTAATTTTGGGTAAATTACACATTTACACATCCATCTTTTTGCTTGAAGGTACTCGCCCATCTGGCTGTGTTCCTTGGATGAACTCAAGCAGAAAACTGTACCCTGATTTCCTTGGGAAGAATAAACATTTGGAGATTCCTTAGGATAGTGGAAACAGCTAGAAATTGAGGGAATTTAATGATAGAAAGAACCCAAATAAACAAAAAGCCTTTCAACAAGTCTTTAGCTGACCCCACAATTGAACATGCACAGGTGAGAATCCAAGGAGGTCAGGACAATGAGAAAATAGCTGGGAGGCTAAAAGAAATACACTGTGGTGGTATTTGCCACAGTAAAGATAACCTGAAATTCTAATCCTGTTAAATTAAAGGGCCCTGTAAATACTTTAAGCTTTTCCAGTGAAACCTTAGAAGGATTATGTGGTAGAGAAAAAAAAATCCTTAGGACTAATTGATTTACCTTTGGATTAGGGAGGAAGTGACGTAAACCAACATTGGGTAAGTCCACTATTCTATAACTTCAAGGTAACCCACAGGTAATTTAACTGCCTGATGATATAAAAATATCAATGCTCTTCAAAGGAAAATAACAGAATCTATTATCTCTGCAATACTTCATTTATACTGTCCAATATAACTAAAAATGACTATATATGTTAAAAAATAGGGAGATGCAATCTATAGTCAAAGACAAAAATCTGATTGGATAAAACCTGATATCATTTGTTGCCAGTATACCTGCAGTTAAAAAAAAATCACTAAAAAAAGGTACTTAGGCTGCTAGGATACTATGCTTGATGGAAATTCATATCTATAGAAAGGAAAGAACATAATTGGAAATTATAAATACATGGGTAAATAAAAAGATTATTTCTTTTCTTAAATTCTTTAATATTCAATTGACAAAATCGAAAAAACTTTAAGGGCAGGGACTACACAATAAGGAGACAATGAATATTTATTGCCTATAACCTAATTGTTATAAGTTAGTTTTTTATTGTGTCAAAAAGCATACCAGGGCTGGGTTGTGGCTCAGCCGTAGAGTACTTGCCTAGCATATGTGAGGCTCTGGGTTCAATCCTCGGCACCACATAAAAATAAATAAATAAAATAAAGGTATTGTGTCCAACTACAACTAAATATATATATATTTATGCATACCAAAAGCATACCAAAATTTATCATCTTAATAATTTTAAAGTATATACTTCAGCAGTATTTTAAGAATATTCACATTGCTATAAAACAGATCTCTAGAACTTTTACATCTTGTAAATCTAAAATATACACCCATTAAATATCTTCCCTTTCTACATCCTTGCTCATAAGTTTATGTTTATACATAGGAGAGGACGACATCTACTCAGGTTTCTAATTCTCTCTCCTTGTCTCTATTCCATTTCTTCTTATTTCCTTGTTATTTTAGTCCTGTAGACTCCTTACATTGTACTATTACTAAGCTCATTCCATATTGTCTATGGAGTTTGCATATATGGCACCCTTTTAAAAAACAGAAAATAGTCCCATTTGTTTCTTGTTGAGTATATATGCATTTCTATGCCTTGAATACAAAAATTCTTTATGAGTTATTGTTTGGATTTCAAATATTAATGATATTGAGGTTTCTGATTTTCTTTTTCTGCCTCAAGTCTCTTTCATGACCAGTTTTTATGAAGAATTTTCTACCTATATTTTTCAAATTGTTCTTTCTTGAAAAACAACAATAAAAAGAAAACAACAAAAGTAGTTCATTGATCCATTGCGACTCACTGAGTTGAAACTACGTGTCACTTAAGTATCTCAATTAATTTTCAAAGGAATTGTAATAGATATGTTTTTTACTATTGTTTGGGGATAGGTCTTTTTATGTTATCCAGGCTGGCTTTAAACTCCTGGGTGAGCCTCCTCCTTAGACTATAGTTATATACCACTATGCCCAACTAAAATATATATTTGATTTGGTGCAACTACATGCCAATTAGATATCTTAATTAACCTTCACATGAATTATAGAGTATCATTCCTATTTTACTAATAAAAACACTGAGCTAATAGAAAAAAATAACTTACCAAAAGTCACATAGCAAAACTGCAATTTGCAATCAGTTCATATGACTTCCAAACTTGGATAATCTTCATTCTCATTAAACTATGGAAAGTATTTTTTAAACCAAACAAACCTACAAAATACAACCCATGTATGTTCTGACAATGAATGAATATCCACAGAAGATGTCCCTATGTTGAATCTACACGCACATTTCCTCTGATCAAGGACACCTGTTATTTCTAAATCCCTATGGACAGCAGCCCTGAACTTACTCGCTTGTGTAGACGTTCTGCTTCCTCTTGATATGCAGCAAGTTGCTGTTTCCATTGTTTCACATTGGCAGTGGACTCCAACAGGGCTGCAGTGAGTTTGGCATTATTTCCTTTGAGTGTAGCCAGTTCAGCCTCCCAGTGTTTGCTGATTGCTGAACTAAAATAAAAGCAAAATTCTGTTACACTTCATATTTTTTCTGAAGGGACAGCATTTGGCTTAGAGTTTAAATAATGTTTGCAAAGACAACCCTAAAACAATAAAAACACAAGTACTTCACTGACACATTTCTAATGAAGAAAACTTTGCAAATGAAGAAATATAAACATACCAATGCACTGGGCATAATATGGACTACATTCCCTTTATTATAACAGATGTAGTATCTACCCCATTCATCTTTGAGGAATATCCAAATACTTATTTCCAAAAATAAATAAACAAACAAACTTAAAAACAAAATCTAATGATGTTCTATGTTTTTAAAGAGCATCAAAGCCTGAAGTATAATTTCATTTGTTAATTAAACACATGAAGATGCTTAAATGCCAATAAAGTTTAGGGTATGCAATGTACTATTTCTTATGAAATTGTTAAAGATTTGATTGATATTCTTTTGGAATTTTAAAATATCAAAATAAAAATGTATTGCAATAAAATGATTTCATATGATAAACTAGACCTAGTATTGATTCTAATGACTGAATTTCTGATATAATTCCACAGTTACATATAGAACACAAAAGCAATTCCCAGCTGTATGCAAAGGTATATGTCTGTAATTCCAATAACTCAGCAGGCTAAGGCAGGAGAATCAAATTCGAGGCCAGGCTCAGCAACTTAGCAAGACCCTGTTGTAAAACCCAATCAATTTTAATATCCAGGATATACAAAGAGCTTAAAAAGCCTAACACCAAAAAAATAAAAAAGAACAAAAACTAATAACCCAATCAATTTTGAAAAATAAAAAAGGATTGGGGATGTGACTCAGCGGTGGAGTACTCTGGGTTCAAGCCCCAGTATCACCAAGGTGTGTGTGGGGGGAACCTAAACAATTCCTTTTCTTTATTTAATAGTCTACTTGATAAGTTACCTAGAGTTAAATTTCTCAACCAAGACCATTTCCTATTACAAAGAAAATCCTATTAGTTGGGAAGACTCCTCTCTTGATAATTCCTTTCTTAACTTTCCAATGATGAAAGAACTGCCTCATTTGATAGAAGAAGTTTGCTTCCTTTTCTCATTATTGAAGAGTTTATTTCTGTTGTGAAATTCGATTAACCTCATCCCATTAAGTAATTGTTGACACAGCTTTCTTTAATCACTATTTTTGTGTCATTTTCATCATGGGTATATTTTGATGGACTGATATAGGAACTTTAATATGTATTATACAACAACAACAACAACAACAAAATAAAGCAGCTTCCATCATCAAGATTTCTAAAGCTTATCACCAGTTTTAAGAAATATCAGCATCACCCTGTCTTTCACCCTGCAGAAAACTCAACTCAAAGTGGATCAAAGACCTAGAAACTAGACCAGAAACCCTGCATATATGAGAAGAAAATGTAGGCCCAACACTCTAACATATTGGCTCAGGAACTGACTTCCTTAACAAGACTTCTAAGCACAAGAAGTAAAATTAAAAATCAATAAGTGGAATCACATCAAATTAAAAATCTTCCTCACAGTAAAGGAAATAATCAAGAGTGTAAATGGAGAACCTACAGAATGGGAAAAAGATCTTTGCCACTAGCTTCTCAGACAGGGCACTGATATCCAGGACATATAAAGAGTTTAAAAACTTAACACCAAAAAAACTAATAACCCAATCAATAAATGGGCAAAGGAACTTAACAGACACTTCTCAAACAAAACAAAACAAAAACAAAAACAAATGGTCAACAAATATATGAAAAAATGTTCAACATCTCTAGCAATTAGAGAAATGCAAATTAAAACTACACTGATATTTCATTTCACTCCAGGCAGAATGGCAATTATCAAGAATACAACTGATAATATTCTTGTTATTCACTTAAGTAACAAAGAGTGTTGGTGAGGATGTGGGGAAAGGGTACACTCATAAGTTGTTGGTGGGACTACAAATTAGTACAACTACCCTGAAAAGTAGTATGAAGATTCCTCAAAAATCTAGGAATGGAACCACCCCATGACCCAGTTATGATACTCCTAGTATATAAAGAAAGGATTTAAAATCAGCATACTAGTAACAAGGATGGTGGAATGTGATGGACATCATTATATAAAGTACATATATGAAGACTTGAATTGGGTGTCAACATACTTTATATATACAAACAGAAATACAAAAAGTGAGGTATTTACTTGTATTAAGAATTGTAATGCAAAGAAAAAAAATACGCTACCTTAGATTAGGTAGAAGGAAGTGAAAGGAGGGGAAGGCAGGGGATGTGGGGATAAGAAAAATAGCAGAATGAAACAGACATTATTACTGTATGTATGTATGTGACTGTATGACCAATGTGATTCTATAATATGTATACTCAGAAAAATGAGAAATTATATCCCATCTATGTATCAAAGTATATAAGTGCATTCTACTGTCATATATAACTAATTAAAACAATTTTAAAAAATCAACATACTATAGTGATGCAATCACATCGATGTTTATAGCAGTTCAATTTACAATAGCTAAGCTATGGAGCTAACCTAGGTGCCCCTCAACAGATGAATGGATAAAGAGAATGTGGTATATATACACAATGGTTATAAAGAATAATCAGTTATAAAGAAGAATTACTTTATGACTTTTGCTGGTAAGTGGATGGACCTGGAGACTGTCATGCTAAGTAAAATAAGCCAGTCCCTAAAAGTCAAAGGTCAAATGTTTTCTCTGATATACAGAAGCTAATCCAAAACAAGTGTGTGTGGGGTGGTGGAGAATAGAAGTAAGATCAGAGGAATAGATAAAAGGGAATGAAAGGAAGGGAGGAGGGATGCAATAGGGAAAGTCAGTAGGATGAATCTGAACTAAATTTTCTATGTACATGTATGAATATACCGCAGTGAATCTCACCATCATGTACATCTACAAGATGTCTGTTTGTTTGTTTTAATGACATAAAAATGAATGCTTAACAGGGACTTATAAAGGTTAATGTGCTCTATCTAGCAAGATGATGCTTTTGACATCTCTCCCCCACTTTTATTGGTGCATATAATTATACATAACAGTGGGATTTGTTATAAAGACACTAATAAAAAAAACTATAAAGTAAATAGTAGAAAGATCAATAGAGCAGAGGAAAGAACCAGGGAATGGGAGGAAAAGAAGGGTAGAGGAAATACTGGGGACTGAATTAGAATAAATTATATCTCATGCTTTCATAATTATTTTGTAGTATATTCTGTTGTCACATATAACCAAAAAGAACCCACAAAAATAAATAAAAAACAAAATGGGGACATCTACCGAATCCATTTCCATTGTGATGAGAAATAAAGGTATCTACATAAACAGCCTATGAGTTGTAATTCTCAGGTCTCTAGTAACAAAGGCTCTGAGGTTTAAAATAAATAAAATTTCCTGTATCTAAAAAAAAAAAAAAAAGAAAGAAAAAAGAAAAGAAAAGGAAAGAGAAATAGCAGCATCATAAACCCTGATACTGATACACAGAGAAGGATACAAGAACATTTTCTGTGGTATTCTGGAAAAGAATGCATATAATTTAAGTCAAATAATAAGAAAGCATCATATAAACCCAAACTTAAGGATATTCTACAAAATAACTCATCAAAACTCTTACTGGGGCTGGGATTGTGGCTCAGTGTCAGAGCACTTGCCTTGCACGTGTGAGGCACTGGGTTTGCTTCTCAGCACCACATTAAAAAATAAATAAATAAATAACGGTATTATGTCCATCTGAAAATAAAAAAAAAAATTTAAAAATCTTCAAAAACTGTAAGGCAAATAAAATAAAAATAAGATTGAAGAACAGAAAGAAGGAAATTGAGAATAAATAACAAATTTAATGTGGGATCCTGGATAGGTTCCTAGACCAGAGAAAGGACACTGGTGAAGACTGAGGTTTAGTTAGTAGTATTGCATCAATGCTAATTTCCTGAGTTTGACAATTACATTATGGTCATGTAAAATGTTAGCATTAAGGAAAGCTAGATGAAGGGTATATGAGGACTCTACAGAGTTTTTGTCTAAAGTTATTTCAAAAATAAAGTTAAAAATGTTCTTAAAGTTTACAATGTGAGACAATCTCCTCAAAACATGAACAGAATAAAACAATAAACTTAGCTGCTAACTTAACAACCCATTTCTGTCTTCAAAAAGAAAACACTTCCCATTATTCCTCGTGGAATGATTTAGCATGTATCTATTTATTTGCTCTATATGAATTACAGATTTTTTCCCCTAAAAAACCACCTGCCAGTTTTCCCCTTATTTATGTGTTATTTAAAAGGACTCTTCAATCTGACAGTTGAAATCTTACTGAACTAATTTAAACACTTGCTACATGCAAATATCAAACTTTTTTAAAAATTAAAAAGAAAAAATTACATGACTTATTTCTAAAATCCATGACAAAATTACATAATTACATGAAGTAAGATAGATCACCACATGTCTATAGCAGGAGAAAGAACAAAAATGAGGGTGTTTTAATTCTCTAGATTTTATTTTATGGTTTATAGTAGTAAAATCCATTAAGTATTTAAGAAAGTCTTGTAAAAAAATATTCCAATAATTGTCTGTGTGACCTTAGACTCATCTCTCAATCACTTTGATTCTCAATTATTCATGTCAAATAAATTAGTCAAAATCGGCATTTTCCTCAATTTTAGCTACTAGCTACATATGGCCATTTAAATTTAAATTACTCAAAATTAAATGAAGTTAAAATTTGGCTTCTCAGTTTCCCTTGGCACAGTAGCCATACATGATTAGTGGATAGATAATGGACAGCAAAGATACAGAACATGTGATCATGACAGAAAGTTCTACTGGTCAGTGTTATCAAAAATATCTTTACATTTTTGCCTAATTTTTCAATTT
Organism: Spermophilus citellus; assembly: GCF_964194105.1. Lineage (NCBI taxonomy): Eukaryota > Metazoa > Chordata > Mammalia > Rodentia > Sciuridae > Spermophilus > Spermophilus citellus. The sequence continues at coordinate 223,228,035 of NC_138182.1, read as the reverse complement.
TCTATGTTATGGATTGAACTGTGTCTTCTCCCAGATTTATATGTCCTAAGTTCCAGAACCTCTCCATATGACTGTTGGGGAGATAGGGTCTTTAAAATGGTTAATCATGGTTAAATTTGATCATTAGGGTAGGCTTAATCCAGTAAAACTGTTGTCCCTAGAAGATTAGCCAGGAGCAGAGACACATGCCTGTAATCTCAGTGGCCCAGGAGGCTTAGGCAGGAGCACTGCAAGTTCAAAGACAGCCTCAGCAATTTAGCAAGGCTCCAAGCAACTCACTGAGACCCTGTCTCTAAATAAAATACAAGAAAAGGTGGGAATGAGGATCAGTGGTTGAGTGCCCCTGGATTCAATCGCTGGTAAACCCCCCACTCCAAAAAAGAGAGAAGAGATTAGGACATAGATACATGTAATGGAAGATTAGCCTTTTGCAAATCAAGAAAAGAGGCTGCAGAAGAAATAATCTCACTAACCTCTTGATCTCTGAACTTCTAGCCTTCAGAACTGTGAGAAAATAAATTCCTGTTGTTTAAACTCTCCATCTGTGGTATCTGTTAGGATGACCCAAGCAAACTTATACATATAATAATATTTTTAAACTCCATACTGTATAGCCCATTAATTTGCTCCATCTTCCTAGACCAAAGCATATGGATTACATGTCCAGTTCTAGTCAAGCTGGCTTTTCTATCACAGTCTCTTCCCAGATTCTCCTTTTACTTACTATGACGTTTTGTCTAGAATTTTCTATATCCAGAATGTCTATAAGACTGCATTTTTCTTTTTAGTCAATTCAGTTCTTCAACAAAAATTTTCCAGTTCTACTAACTATCCTTCTACTTTCCAGCAGTCTAGGGCTTGCCAGTGTGTGCAGAATTAGCTGACACACTAACTAAATGAAAAAGTAAAAGGGGCACGCCTGTAATCCCAGTGGCTTGGAAGGCTGAGGCAGGAAGATTGTGAGTTTAAAGCCAGCTTCAGCAACTTGGTGAGGCCTAAGCAACTTAACAAGACCTGTCTCTAAATAACAATATAAAAAAGGGCTGGGGATGTGGTTAAGGGATTACACGCCCTGGGTTCAATTCCTGGTACCAAGAAAGAAAGTATGTATATAATGAGTACAAAACCAAACTAAGATTAAATCAATTAATAATGAGGAATAGTACATTTTGTAACATTTCTGTAACACAAATCTTAAATATGTTAGATCTCACATTAGGGATGGGATTTCACACTAGTCTTGAGTAGTACAATCCATAGGCAATTTTAAAATTTCCATTCTAAACCAATCCTGCATGTTTGTAAGGTAACATGGATTTCATGTATAAAACACACTATCTCTGGGAATAGATTACAATGAACCTGTTTAAGAAAAGGTTAGTATTTCTGATCAATACTTCCTTTTTTGTGGTCACTTAAAAATTAATAATAACTGATTGGCAAGAACACTATTTTGCACAATCCTGAGGATGAAGCCCAGGGCCTTGCACATGTGAAGACATGCATTTTACCAATGAGCTATACCTTCCAGTTCAATAATTTTTAAGAAATATTTATATTTTTAGTTGTAGTTGGACACAATACCTTTATTTAATTTATTTATTTTTATGTAGTGCTGAAGATCAAATCCAGAGTCTCGTGTGTGGTAGGCAAGCGCTCTACCACTGAGCCACAACCTCAGCCCCAGGAATATTTTTTATATAGATAATAAAAAGCAGTCAATATGAGAAATCTAGGTAACTATAATACAAAGTCCATTATTTTTAAAGACCCAACAATCAAAAAACACATTCAAAGTAGGTTAGCACATTCTTCAAATTCATTCTTGAAAATACTGGAAAGAAGAAAGAAGCTCAAGTTTAAGGTATGACTCTGTGAAAATGTAAAGTAAAATATACTATACACTAATGGTAAAATCCAAGTAAGTGTAATGATCATTTATTCTCTACTTATGTGAAGAAAGTAATTTTACAATTTCATGCTTGGAATGTTTCTTGTGAGTAAGAGAGCTATCAAAAACATTTCCAGGACTCCTGGAAGCTACACACACAATGGGAGTTCACATCCTCTTGAAGACTCTTTACCACAGACTTCTACTGGGAGCTCCAGAGAAAGAATGGAGGGAAGGAGATGAGAGAGAGGATCCTGGATGAAGGGAGAGGCCATCACTGTAGAAAAGCAACAAAGCCTGGCAGGGACTCTTTTCCACGGAACACTTGTCCTTAAACCACTGGGAGAAGGTATTCCCAAATCCCTGTCACTCCCACTTCTCTGGGCACAGGTTATAGCTAAGAGCAAAGAAAATAAAACTCTTTAACTCTGTAAGAAACTCATAATGGCCCTGGATACGGAGGTATCCAACCTTTGGGAAAGGGGCAGGAAATTCCTATCAAGTCCCTCAAATATACAAGGCTGAATTTACCTGCTACTGGGAGGATCACTGAGATCCTCTTGGTGCACAAAACCATAGGGCACAGACAGGGCCTTCTCAAGATGAATGGTGGATAAAGAGATATTGAGAACTTCATCTTGTCCTCTACCTCAAGATGATAGCAGGCCCCCCATCTCTCCCTCTCCTCCACCCCCTCTCTCATACTGAGAATTGAACCCAGGGATGCTTTACCACTACAGTATATCCCCAACCCTTTTTACTTTGAGATAGATTTCTCCATAAGTTGCTGAAGGTCTTGTTAAAACTGCTGAGGCTGGTCTTGAAACTTGCAATCCTCCCACCTCAGCCTCCAGAGTTGCTGGGATAGGTGTGTGTCACTATGCCTGGCTCTGCAACAGCTTTCCTTTGTGGGAAGGGTAAGAGAGAATGTAAACACAGACCTCCTTTGATGTACGAGCATATATGAAAACAATGAGGAAAAAAAACCCATCAGTTCTGTTTTAACCACAGGCAAAAAGTAATGCTAAAAGTGTTTAAGTGCTATAGATACTCGTAACCACAGCAAAACCAAAATCCAAAACAAGTTCTACCCTGAGTAGAATGACTTAACCTCCATACTAACACCCAAACCGATGAAAAGTCATAACGCCTTTGTAGGAGGAAATATAGTTGCCCTTCTATATTCACAGGTCCCACTCAACCAACCACAGATTGAATGAATATATTTGGGGTGAAAATGTATATATACTGAACAGGCTTTTTTGTTATTATTTCCTAAACAATACAGAATAGGAACTACTTACATAACACACACATTGATTTAGGTGTTATAAAGTCATCTAGAAATGATTTAAAGTATACAGGAGGATGTATATAGAATACATGCAAATACTATGTCATTTGAGCATTCACAGATTTTGGTATCCACAGGGGGGCCAGGCACCAATCCCCTGTGGATACTACGGCCTACTGTACTATATACCATTACTATCCTACATACAATATTTGGCATTCAATAAAAACACTACAACATATACCAAAAAGCAAGAAAAACAAACTTTCACTAACAAGAGAGCCAGGAATCAACAGAATCATACTCAGAAATGTTGGACAGATTAAACAAGGAAGCAAAACGGCCATAGTAAAGGCTTTTTTGAAAAAGGAGGACACCATACTTGATCATATTTTGAACTTCAACAAAGCAATGGAAACTATAACAAAGAGTCAAATGTTAGAAATAAAGAATATGGTAACAGAGATGAAGAATCCTTTGACAGTTTCAGTGAATTTGTTATAGCTGCACAAAAAGTCAATGAACTTGAAAAAGTATCAACAAAAATTAATCAAACTGAAACAAAGGCATAATAAGAGAACCAAAGAGCAAAGGGATAAAAAAGAATCCAAAGGGCTGGGGATGTGGCTCGGGTGGTAGCGCGCTCGCCTGGCATGCGTGCGGCCCGGGTTCGACCCTCAGCACCACATACCAACAAAGATGTTGTGTCCACCGAGAACTAAAAAATAAATATTAAAAATGCTCTCGCGGTCTGATTCGCGCGGCCTGCCCCGAGGCTACAGAAGGCGTGGCGCCCCAGAGAAGGGGTTAACTAGTCAGCAGGGAATTAAGTGGCTGCGACATGGTGGTATCCCACCAGCCAAGCCCAAGCCCGCACTGACCCCCGGGCTGAGTTCGGGATTGTTGGCTGGGACGGAAGCGGTACAGCCCCACCCCCCACAAGGGACACTCCACTAAGGTAACCAGCGGCCACCATCTTGGACAGCGGAAGTATCCACCCCCACTCTCCGACAGATTGCAACAACAAACAGGTGTGTGTCACCCAGCTCAGCCCCCATACATAGGGGGATTTCGCTTAAAATCTCTCCTAGACTTTCAGGGGGAGGGACTATCAGAGTGAGCCTGCATAAAGACTAAAGGAGAGCTAGAGGCACCTGACCCTCAACGCCCCCCCCTCCCATCAGCGGCCAAAACAAAACCTGTCTAGCCAGCGCTGGGGAGGGGCAAGCAGAAAAAATCAAAACCATAGAGTGCTGGGGATCCCAAAAGCCAACGGTGTGACCCCGGAGATCCAGGCTGTCTGATTCGCGCGGCCTGCCCCGAGGCTACAGAAGGCGTGGTGCCCCAGAGAAGGGGTTAAATAGTCAGCAGGGAATTAAGTGGCTGCGACACGGTGGTATCCCACCAGCCAAGCCCAAGCCCGCACTGACTCCCGGGCTGAGTTCGGGATTGTTGGCGGGGACGGAAGCGGTACAGCCCCACCCCCCACAAGGGACACTCCACTAAGGTAACCAGCGGCCACCATCTTGGACAGCTGAAGTAACCACCGCCACTCGCCGACAGATTGCAACAACAAACAGGTGTGTGTCACCCAGCTCAGCCCCCATACATAGGGGGATTTCGCTTAAAATCTCTCCTAGACTTTCAGGGGGAGGGACTATCAGAGTGAGCCTGCATAAAGACTAAAGGAGAGCTAGAGGCACCTGACCCTCAACCCCCCCCCCTCCCATCAGCGGCCAAAACAAAACCTGTCTAGCCAGCGCTGGGGAGGGGCAAGCAGAAAAAATCAAAACCATAGAGTGCTGGGGATCCCAAAAGCCAACGGTGTGACCCCGGAGATCCAGGCTGTCTGATTCGCGCGGCCTGCCCCAAGGCTACAGAAGGCGTGGCGCCCCAGAGAAGGGGATAAATAGTCAGCAGGGAATTAAGTGGCTGCGACACGGTGGTATCCCACCAGCCAAGCCCAAGCCCGCACTGACTCCCGGGCTGAGTTCGGGATTGTTGGCGGGGACGGAAGCGGTACAGCCCCACCCCCCACAAGGGACACTCCACTAAGGTAACCAGCGGCCACCATCTTGGACAGCTGAAGTATCCACCGCCACTGTCCGACAGATTGCAACAACAAAACAGGCACAGAGTACAGTTTGAACTGCCGAGAATCATCACTGAGGGGAAATCTGGTCTAGCAGGAGAAACCAAGGCTAGCAGGAGAAACCAGGAGCCTAGAGGCAAGGCCCTCGCGACTGGGCAGCTGTAAACTGCAGGCCCACCGGCGACAGTTCACCCACTGCCCGCGTAACTGGGCGGAAGGAGAACGCCCTCCCGTTGGTGACGGATCACCTGCCCGCGGCCTGTGATACTGGGCGGCTGGAGTCTACCCGCCTGCCACGACCGGGAGCTGAAACCACACAGAGACAGTCCAGTCACACCCCCCCATTAGGGCACCCCAGCAAGGAGACTGGGGCCCGTCATAGCAGAGTAGTATCGTCACTGGAGCTCGAACGTCGGAATTCCTTCCCAGCGGAATCCACGTTAGCAGTCATACTTCAACAACACAAAGGAGAGACATCAGAGTAATACAGAAACAAAACAAATCTATAGAGGAGAGCAGAAACACGACAATCAAAAAGAGCTGGAAAGTAACGTGGACAACATGAGAAAACAAGGGAAAAAAGGATTACAAACAATGCAAGACTACTCAATTCTACAGGAGGACATAGAAACTTCAGAAACAGGTATAGGGAAAGAACTCAAGGCATACCTAACTCGAATGGAAAGGAATATTAGAGAAGACATGAGACAGCAAGTCCAAGAAATAAAAATATATTTTGAAAATGAATTAAACAAACAAATTCAAATGGCAAAGAACGAGCTCTACCAGGAGATAGAGATATTAAAAAAAAATCAAACAATAATCCTAGAATTCCAGGAAACTATAAACCAAATTAAAAACTCAAACGAGAATATTACAAATAGACTTGATCAAGTAGAAGTCAGAACATCAGATAATGAAGACAAGGTTTATCAACTTGAAAAGAATATAGTCAACACAGAAAAGATGCTTAATTCCCACGAGCAATCTATTTAAGAGATATGGGATGTCATAAAAAAACCAAATCTGAGAGTCATAGGGATAGAAGAAGGCACAGAGATTCAAACCAAAGGAATGGACAGCATATTAAATGAAATAATTCTAGAAAACTTCCCAGAGATGAAAGATGGAATGGATTGCCAAATCCTGGAAGCCTACAGGACCCCAAACATTCAAAACCATAATAGACCAACCCCAAGACATATAATTATGAAGATAGCCAACGTACAGAACAAGGAGAGAATATTAAAAGCTACGAGAGAAAAGAGGCAGATTACTTTCAGGGGTAAACCAATTAGGTTAACGACAGATTTCTCATCACAAACTTTGAAAGCGAGAAGATCCTGGAATAACGTATTTCAAACGCTGAAAAATAATGGATTCCAACCAAGAATACTATATCCAGCAAAATTGAGCTTCAAATTTGACAATGAAATTAAAATCTTTCACGATAAACAAAAGCTAAAAGAATTTGCAGCAAGAAAACCAGCTCTGCAAAGCATTTTGAACAAAACACTACAAGAAGAGGATGTGAAAAATAGTGCCCAAAACTAACAGCAGGAAGTATCTCAGTAAAGGGGGAGGAAAATAACCAAAAAGCAAAACTAACCAAACTAAAATAAATAAATAAAGAAGCATGACTGGAAATACAAATCATATCTCAATTGTAACCTTAAATGTTAATGGCCTAAACTCACCAATCAAGAGACATAGGCTAGTAAACTGGATCAAAAAAACAAATCCAACAATATGCTGCCTTCAAGAGACTCATATGATAGGAAAAGACATACACAGGCTGAAGGTAAAAGGTTGGGAAAAATCATACCACTCACATGGCCCTCGGAAGCAAGCAGGAGTGGCCATACTCATATCGAATAAAATCAACTTCAAACCTAAGTTAATCAAGAAGGACAAAGAAGGTCACTATATACTGTTAAAAGGAACCATCCACCAACAAGACATAACAATCATCAATTTGTATGCACCCAACAATGGAGCTGCAACGTTCATAAAACAAACTCTCCTCAAGTTCAAGAGTCAAATAGACCACAACACAATAATTATGGGTGACTTCAACACACCGCTCTCGCCATTAGACAGATCCTCTAGACAAAAACTGAATAAAGAAACTATAAAACTCAACAGCACAATCAATAATCTAGACTTAACCGACATATATAGAATATATCAACCATCATCAAGTGGATACACGTTCTTCTCAGCAGCACATGGATCCTACTCAAAGATAGACCATATATTATGCCATAAGACAACTCTTAGTAAATATAAAGGCGTGGAGATAATACCATGCACCATATCTGACCATAATGGAATGAAATTGGAAATCAATGATAAGAGAAGGAAGGAAAAATCCTACATCACATGGAAAATGAACAATATGTTATTGAATGATCAATGGGTTATAGAAGACATAAAGGAGGAGATGAAAAAATTCTTAGAGTCAAATGATAACACAGACACAACATACCGGAATTTATGGGACACAATGAAAGCAGTTTTAAGAGGGAAATTCATTTCTTGGAGTTCTTACCTCAAAAAAAGAAAAAACCAACAAATAAATGAACTCACACAACACCTCAAAAATCTAGAAAAGGAAGAGCAAAACAACAGCAAATGTAGTAGAAGACAAGAAATAATTAAAATTAGAGCAGAAATCAACGAAATTGAAACAAAAGAAACCATTGAAAAAATAGATAAAACTAAAAGTTGGTTCTTTGAAAAAATAAATAAGATAGACAAGCCCTTAGCCACGCTAACGAAAAGAAGAAGAGAGAGAACTCAAATTACTAACATACGGGATGAAAAAGGCAATATCACAACAGACACTACAGAAATACAGAAGATAATTAGAAAGTATTTTGAAACCCTATATTCTAATAAAATAGAAGATAACGAAGATATCGATAAATTTCTTAAGGCATATGAATTGCCCAGATTGAGACAGGAAGACACACACAATTTAAACAGACCAATAACAAAAGAAGAAATAGAAGAAGCCATCAAAAGACTACCAACTAAGAAAAGCCCTGGACCAGATGGGTATACAGCGGAGTTCTACAAAACCTTCAAAGAAGAATTAATACCAATACTTTTCAAGCTATTTCAAGAAATAGAAAAAGAAGGAGCTCTTCCAAATTCATTCTATGAGGCCAACATCACTTTGATCCCAAAACCAGACAAAGATACTTCAAAGAAAGAAAACTACAGACCAATATCTCTAATGAACTTGGATGCAAAAATTCTCAATAAAATTCTGGCGAATCGAATACAAAAACATATCAGAAAACTTGTGCACCATGATCAAGTAGGATTCATTCCTGGGATGCAAGGATGGTTCAATATACGGAAATCAATAAATGCTATCCACCACATCAATAGACTTAAAGACAAGAACCACATGATCATCTCGATGGATGCAGAAAAAGCATTTGACAAAGTACAGCATCCCTTTATGTTCAAAACACTAGAAAAACTAGGGATAACAGGAACTTACCTCAACATTGTAAAAGCTATCTATGCTAAGCCTCAGGCTAGCATCATTCTGAATGGAGAAAAATTGAAGGCATTCCCTCTAAAATCTGGAACAAGACAGGGATGCCCTCTATCACCACTTCTATTCAATTTAGTTCTCGAAGTACTAGCCAGAGCAATTAGACAGACAAAAGAAATTAAAGGCATAAAAATAGGAAAAGAAGAAATTAAACTATCGCTATTTGCGGATGACATGATAATATACTTAACAGACCCAAAAGAGTCTACAAAGAAGCTGCTAGAGTTAATAAATGAATTCAGCAAAGTGGCAGGTTATAAAATCAACACGCATAAATCAAAGGCATTCCTATATATCAGCAACAAAACTTCTGAAATGGAAATAAGGAAAACCACTCCATTCACAATATCCTCAAAGAAAATAAGATACTTGGGTATCAACCTAACAAAAGAGGTGAAAGATTTATACAATGAAAACTACAGAACCCTAAAGAGAGAGATAGAAGAAGATCTCAGAAGATGGAAAAATGTACCCTGTTCATGGATAGGCAGAACTAACATCATCAAAATGGCGATATTACCCAAAGTTCTCTATAGGTTTAATGCGATGCCAATCAAAATACCAACGGCATTTCTTGTAGAAATAGACAAAGCAATCATGAAATTCATATGGAAAAACAAAAGACCCAGAATAGCAAAAGCAATTCTAAGCAGGAAGTGTGAATCTGGAAGTATAGCGATACCAGAGGTCAAACTGTACTACAAAGCAATAGTAACAAAAACAGCATGGTACTGGTACCAAAACAGGCGGGTGGACCAATGGTACAGAATAGAAGACACAGAGACTAATCCACAAAGTTACAACTATCTAATATTTGATAAAGGGGCTAAAAGCATGCAATGGAGGAAGGATAGCATCTTCAACAAATGGTGCTGGGAAAATTGGAAATCCATATGCAACAAAATGAAATTGAATCCCTTTCTCTCGCCATCCACAAAAATTAACTCAAAATGGATCAGGGAGCTAGATATCAAATCAGAGACACTGCGTCTGATAGAAGAAAAAGTTGGCTACGATCTACAAATTGTGGGGTCGGGCTCCAAATTCCTTAATAGGACACCCATAGCCCAAGAGTTAACAACCAGAATAAACAAATGGGACTTAATTAAACTAAAAAGTTTTTTCTCAGCAAGAGAAACAATAAAAGAGGTAAATAGAGAGCCTACATCCTGGGAACAAATCTTTACCCCCCACACCTCTGATAGAGCCCTAATATCCAGAATGTACAAAGAACTCAAAAAATTAAATAATAAGATAACAAATAACCCAATTAACAAATGGGCCAAGGACCTCAACAGACACTTCTCAGAGGAGGACATACAATCAATCAACAAGTTCATGAAAAAATGCTCACCATCTCTAGCAATCAGAGAAATGCAAATCAAAACCACCCTAAGATACCATCTCACTCCAGTAAGATTGGCAGCCATTATGAAGTCAAACAACAACAAGTGTTGGCGGGGATGTGGGGAAAAAGGTACACTTGTACACTGCTGGTGGGGCTGCAAAATGGTGAGGCCAATTTGGAAAGCAGTATGGAGATTCCTGGGAAAGCTGGGAATGGAACCACCATTTGACCCAGCTATTGCACTTCTCGGACTATTCCCTGAGGACCTTAAAAGAGCGCACTATAGGGATACGGCTGCATCAATGATTATAGCGGCACAATTCACAATAGCTAGACTGTGGAACCAACCTAGATGCCCTTCAATAGATGAATGGATAAAGAAAATGTGGCATCTATACACAATGGAATATTATGCAGCACTAAGAAATGACAAAATCATAGAATTTGCAGGGAAATGGATGGCATTAGAGCAGATTATGCTAAGTGAAGCTAGCCAAGCCCTAAAAAACAAATGCCAAATGTCTGCTTTGATATAAAGAGAACAACTAAGAACAGAACAGGAAGAAAGAGCATGTGGAAAAGACTACAGTAAACAAAGACGAATGGGGGGAGAGAAACGGAGAGAGAAGGGAAAGCATATGGAAATGGTAGGAGACCTTCAAGGATACATAAAATTATAAGAGGCTATGAGGGGCAAGGGGGAGGGAAAAAAAAAAGGGAGAGAATTGAACAACAGCAGGGGAGATAGAGAGGGAAGATGGGAGGGGAGGGAAGGGGAGGGGGGATAGTAGGGGTTAGGAAAGGTAGCAGAATACAACAGACACTAATATGGCATTATGTAAAAATGTGAATATGTAACAGATGTGATTCTGCAATCTATATTTGGGGTGAAAATGGGAGTTCAAAACACAATTTGAGTCTAATGTATGAAAGATGATATATCATGAGCTATGTAATGCTTTAAATAATCAATAAAAAATTAAAAAAAAAATGCTCTCGCTCTCTCTCTTTCTCTCTCCGAGAACTAAAAAATAAATATTAAAAATGCTCTCTCTCTCTCTCTCTCTCTCTCTCTCTCTCTCTCTCTCTCACTCTCTCTCTTAAAAAAAAAAAAAAAAAGAATCCAAAACTTGGGGGCCAGTACCAAACTACCTAACAAATGTGTAATTGCAATACTAGAAGGAGAATAAAAAAGAGCAGAAAAAATATTTTAAGATATAAAGGCAGATAATAATAAAAGACATCAAAATATAGATTCAAACACACACACTCACACACACACATACGAACAGATGAACAAAAATAAAAATTATTGTAGGCTTCTCATCACAAATTAGGCAACCCAGGTCGTGACAGTGCTGAAAGAAAACATTTCTCAAACTAGAAGTCTACACACAGGGAAAATATTGTTCAAAATGAAGGCAAAATACAGTTTTTGAGACAAACTAGAGGTCAGAGAATTCATTACCAGCATAAACACCATATATAATAGAGAAAGTTCTTCAGATGAAAGAATATGATACCAGACAGAAACATGGATCTACACATAGAAATTAAAATATATGAAAATCAAATCTCAATCCATATCATATCCTATACAAAAATTAAATAAAACTTCTATAAAATTTCTAATAGAAAATGTTTGTGAATTTGAGTTAAGCAAAGATTTTTCAGGTACAATGACAAAAGCATGGCCAATTAAAACTTTTAACAAAAGGGACTTCATATATTAAAAACTTGTCTTTGAAAGACATTACTAAAAATGAAGTGAAGATGGGCATGGTAGAGCACATAATAAATCCCAACATCGTGGAAGGCTGAGGCAGGAGGATTCCCAGTTTGAGGCCAGCCTCAGCAATATAGTAAGACCCTGTCTCAAAGTAAAACAAACAAACAAACAAACAAACAAACAAACATAAATAAATAAATAAAGGGTTGGGGGTGTAGATCATTGTGTAAAGCACCTCTGGGTGAAGACCCCACTAAAGGCCAAATAGGGAGTAGATATCCTGGAATGTAAAGATAGTTCAACACATAAATCAATACAATATATCACATTAAGAGAATAAAAGGAGGGGAAAAAACACATTATCATTGAAAAAGTATTTGACAAAAATCCACATACTCCCACGGTAAAAATACTCAATAAATTAGGTATAGAAGGAAACTATTGAAACATAATAAAAACCATATATGAGGGTTGTGGTTGTGACTCAGTGGTATAACACTTGCCTCACATATGTGAGGCACTGGGTTCAATTCTCAGCACCACATATAAATACGAACAAAATAAAGGTCCAACAACAACTAAGAAATTTAAAAAAAAACAAAAACAAAAAACAAATATGAAAATCCCACAGCTGACATCAGATTCAGTAACAAAAGCTTTTCGTCTAATATTGGGAAGGGTGGTTACCATGGTGGGGAAGGGGAGGATGGGGAGTTCTTTATTTTTAATATTTATCTTTTAGTTGTAGTTAGACACAATACCTTTAAATTAACTTATTTATTTTTTTGTGTGGTACTGAGGATCGAACCTAGGGCCTCGCCCATGCTAGGCAAGCATTCTACTGCTGAGCCACAACCCCAGCCTGGGGAGTTCTTCTTAATGGGTATTCTATTTTGGTTTTGCAAAATGAAAAAAGTTCTGGAGATTTGTCCCCTGACAATATATACTTCATACTACTGAACTATCTACTTAAAAATAGCTAGGTGGAAAATTCTATGTATATTTGCCACAAGTTAAAAATAAAATAAATACAACAGGGCTACACACTGTATGATTTCATTTATTGAGATTATGTAAAAGGTAAAACTGCCAGATATGGTGGCACACATAGTGACTCGGGAAGCTGAGGCAGGAGGATCACAAGTATGAGGCCAGTCTCAGCAACTTAGCAAGACACCCAGCAAGAAAAAGAAATTAGGAAAACCACTGCATACATAATAGCCTCAAAAAAAAAATACTTATTAGGAATCAATCTAACAAAAGAGGTAAAGGACCTCTACAATGAAAATTACAGAACGCTAAAAAAAAAAAAAAAAGAAATAGAGGAAGATCTTAGAAGATGGAAAGTCCTTTTGTGTACTTGGATAGGCAGAATTAATATTATCAAAATGGCCAAGTCACCAAAAGCACTATACAGGTTCAATGCTATTCCCATCAAAATTCCAATAACAGGGGCTGGGGTTGTGGCTCAGCAGTAGAGTGCTTGCCTAGCATGTGTGAGGCCCTGGGTTCAATCCTCAGCACTACATAAAAATAAATAAATAAAATAAAGGTATTGTGTCTACACAATACAACTAAACTAAAAATACTACAACTAAAAAATAAATATTTTTTAAAAATTCCAATGACAGTCTTCATATAAATAGAAAAAGCAGTCATAAAATTCATCTGGAAAAATAAAAGATCCAAAATAGCCAATGCAATTCTCAGTGAAAAAAGCAAAGCAGGAGAAATCACAATTCCAGACCTTAAATTATATTACAGAGGTATAGTAACAAAAACAACACGGTATTGGCACCAAAATAGGCAAGAAGACCAATGGTACAGAATAGAACACAGAGAAAAACCCTCACAAATACAGTTACCTCATTCTAGATAAGGGACCAAAAAAATACCCTAGAGAAAAGATAGCCTCTTCAACAAATGGCACTGGGAAACTGGAAATCTGTATGTAGTAGAATGAAATTTAACGCCTATCTCTCATCCTGCACAAAACTCAAAGTGCATCAAAGACCTAAAAATTAGACTACAAATGCTGCACATATTAGAAGAAAATGTAGGCCCAACACTCCAATGTATCAACTAAGGAACTGACTTCCTTCACAAGACTCCTAAAGTGTAATTAAGTAAAAACCAATAATCAATAAATGGGATGGCATCAAACTAAAAAGCTTCTTCACAGCAAAGGAAATAATAAGAAAGTCAAAGAGAGAGCTTACACAATCAGAGACAATCTTTGCCACCTGCATCTCAGAGCATTAATTTCCAGGATATATAAGGAACTCAGAAAACTTAACACCAAAAAAATTAATAACTTAATCAATAAATGGGTAAAGGAATTAAACAGATATTTCTCAGAAAAAAAAACAAATAAATGGTCAACAAATATATGAAAGAGATGTTCAACATTCATAGCAATTAGACAAATGCAAACTAAAACTACACTGAGATTTCATCTTACTCTAGGCAGAATGGCAATTATCAAGAATACAAGTAACAATAAATGCTGGTGAGGATGTTGGAGAAAAGGTCCAAGCATATGTTGCTGGTGGGACTGCAAACCACTCTGGAAAGCAGTATGGAGATCCCTCAAAAAATTAGGAATGGAACCACCATTTGACCCACTCCTTGGTTTATATCCAAAGGATTTTAAATCAGCATACTATTCTGACACAGCCAAATTAATGTTTATAGCAGCTCAATTCACAATAGTTAAGCTATGAAACCAACCCAGGTATCCTTCAACAAATGAATGCACAGAGAAATTGTGACACACACACACACACACACACACACACACACACACACACACACACATACAATGGAGTATTATTCAGTCATAAAAAATAATGACTTCATAACATTTGCAAGTAAATACTGAACCTGGAGACTAACATGCTAAGTGAAATAAGCCAGTCCCAAAAAACCAAAGTCAAATGTTTTCACTGATATGTAGAAGCTAAACTCAATAGGAAGGGAGAGGCAAAGAACAGATATTCAGTAGATTAGACAAAGGGGAATGAAGGGAAGGGAGGAGAGATTGGAAAAGTAAAGACAGTGGAATGAATCTGAAATAATTTTCCTGTTAAACTTAGATGAATACACCATAGTAAATCCCACCAGTATATACATCCATAAGAATGGAGTCCTAACTAGAATAAGATATATTCCATGCTTGTACAATTATACCAAAATGAATTCTACTGTCATGTGTAACTAAAAAGAATCAATAAAAAAGCACAACTCCAAGAAAAAATAATAATTAAATCTAAAAGAAAGAGACCCTTAGTAACTTAGTGAGACTTTATTTCACAATTTAAAAAAATGGGGGAGGGATGTGACTCAGTGATAAAGTTCCCCTAGGTTCAATGCTCAGTACCATAGATAGATAAAAAGTAAAAACTACAGAGACAGAAAATAGATCAGTGATTCTAATAAGCAGGGAGTAGGGAGAGGAGGTGACTACAAAAGAGCACAAGTGAATTTTTAGGGTGAGAAAACTCTTCTTTACCTTGCTTTTTTGGTGTCTATACCACTGTAAAAATTTGTCAAAACTCACAAAATTATACACCAGAAAGGGTAAATGTTACTGTATATAAATTATACTTAAATTTTACAAGTTACCTTACTACCAAAAGAACTAAAAAGCTTTCTCAGCACTCTTAAATGCTCTTTCTGTGGCTATAGGATTACAAATAATCAGAACTGGAAAGACAGTTCTTTGTAAGCTAGGCTGGGTAAAATGGCCTCTAAGCTGCTCCATTCATGTTTGTATTTTTTGGCATGGGAAGAGACTGGGTAGACAGGAAATAGAATGGCTGTACTACATGATAAGAGTCAAAAATAAAAAGGAAGGAGGTGAGCTGCAGGCAATTAGAGATGTGATAAGAAATAGATGGAGGAAGCAGGATTAAAGAGGCAGAGATATGCATAAAGGAAGAGGACACAGACAAGGCATAATGAAAAAGTGGTTTGGGTCAGTAAGAGATTGAAGTAAAGCCATAGGAACAGAATAGAAAAACATGAGGGCATCCAGTCTTGATATACCAAAACTTATTTACTTCATTTCCATGAACATGCCTGGAGTCCACAATCCATTAAGTAATAAGATCTGACCACAGATAAGCTATCTAATGGACTTTTACTTCTTTACAGAGTCCAAAAGCATGGCTGGCTGCACTTAAATGAGAAAATAAATGTGGAAGAAAACTTTTGTGTCAAATACTTTTATGCATATTGCACAAGACTACAATAAACCATAACAATCCAAGACTTAATAATCTTGAAATCAAGTACTACAGGAGTGTAGTTCAATGCTGTTTTTATGTTCCTACATTTCCTTTTACTTGATTCCAAGGTAAACAAATCATGCTCTTAAAGCTATTTTGCAATATTAATCAAAACTTTACCACTTGGTAAATTCAAATCTTACAGAGTATATTTATTGCTTCCTTTACTTTATGAGATGCTCCTTGAATAATACATCATTTTAAAGCACAGGGTGAAATACAATATTTTTGTCGATCTCCATTTTTCTTTTCTTTTTGTTTTGGTGCTGTGGATTGAACCCAGGGACGCTTAACTACTGAACTACATCTCCAACCCTTTTTTGTATTTTATTTAGAGAGAGTGTCTCACCAAGTTGCTTAGGGCCTTGCTAAATTGCTGGCTTTGAACTTATGATCCTCTTGCCTCAGCCTCCCAAGACGCTAGGATTATAGGCGTACACCACTGGGCCTGGCATTTGCAGTTTTTCTTTGTAGCCTTTTCTATTTCCTTTTGCTATCAAGTATATAAATGCTCCTATAAGAAACCTTACACAATAGTAACCTAAAATAAATTCCAAAGGTTATTCTAAAAGAAGTTCTACATATGAGCTATCTCAAATGTGTGGATTATTTTCCTCTTCTGGTGCTGGGGTTCAAACCCAGGACTTTGTGCACGCGATGCAACTACTCTACCACTATCCTACACCTAGGCCCTTAGATATGTGTTTCATTCTTAGAAACACATACACACACACATGTATTAATAATTTGCACAACAATTTTGGAAAAACTAAGTTCCTTTCTTTAATCTTTAACTTCAAGATATTATAATGTTTCCCATCAGATTGAGATTTAACAATAATTAATATGTAAGGATTAATTCTGTACCAAAAAATTTAAGATGGCATCTTACATTAGGAATACTGGTATTGAAAAAGTTGATTCTCTGGGGAATAATTTAGTTCCTTCTGTAGAGGTATAGTTTTATATGTTTTGAGTTGGGTCTTGCTATATTGCCCAGGTTGGTCTCAAACTGTTGAACTCAAGTGATCCTCTAGACTCAGCCTCCCAAGAAGGTGGGACTACAGGCATGTACCACCACATCTGGCTTGTAAATACAGGGTTTTTTTTTTTTTTTTGTACCAGAGCTTGAACTCAGGGGCACTTGACCACTGAGTTGCATTACCAGCCCTATTTTGTATTTTTATTTAGAGACAGGGTCTTATGAGTTGCTTAGTGCCTCGCTTTTGCAGAGGCTGGCTTTGAACTCATGATCCTCCTGTGTCAGCCTCTAGAGCCACTGGGATTACAGGCTTGTGCCACCACACCCAGCTTAAATACAGTTTTGCACCTTAAGTAAACTATTTTCAAAGAAAGATGAATTGTCTAGTTGGAGATACCAGTGATTCAGAGAGATACAGAAACACCATTATGATCTCATGTCTGAGTGCTGGAATAAGAGAAAATAATTCTTTGTTCTTGTGATTGTTCAATACAGCTTCCCTTCAAAAAAGACCAGCTGGTTTCTTTTGGTTTCAAATCTACAAGTTCAAAAAACTCCAAAAACATCACTGGAAAGTTTCCTTAAACTGGACTTTTACAATTTTTCTTCATCTAAAGTCAAATACTCTATGAGAAAATATTAAACTTTCATTAATTATATGAAACCAAGAAGAAAAAGTACCTCAATAAACTATGTATAAACAGAGTGATGAGTCTGATACATCAGTAATGTACTTATTTACCCTCTGCAGTGAATCCTATATGTGAATGGTCACAGAATCTTGAAAGCTGCCTCTGTCCCCTGCCTCTAGGGCCCAGGACTCATCAGGAATCTCCAGAATGGTAACCCCTTGCATGTATTTTCTGAGAATGCTAACTATGTAGAACTGAGAAAAATATTCAGACACTTTGAAAAAGGGTTTTAAAAATGGTTTGAAGTAGGTTTTTTACTCATTATGATTGTTTCAGTAGTGAGATTAAGCCTTAACTGTGAATGTGCTGCAAAAAACTGCCTTGTTTCAGGATCTGCCTGTTGGTTGTCCTTTTACTTCCCATCCCTAACTGTGAACATTGAAGCAACAGACTTAAACTTACTTGTGCGCAACTTTAGGAAGTGTTTCCACATTAGAATGCTGGCTCCAGGATAATTCCACTAAAAAATTATTGATATCTTCAACAATTTAGGGTCTGGATTTTAGTTTCTTAATAAAACTTAAGTTATCTTTTTAAAGGAAAGAAATCCTTCTTAAATGAAACAATAACCTTGTTTATAAATAATACATGTTGTTAAAAGGATTTGAATGAGTAGGGATTTCAAGTCCTGACAGGAAAATAGTGTAGCAGTCTAAGGGCATTTTCTACTAGATGTAACCAAGTCCTAACTTGCCCAAATTCTTAACAAGCTATCTCACTTAGTACAATTTTAGCATCTTATTAATTTACTCATCAAGGCACTCCTTCCAACCCACTAATCAAATGTTCATATTGTTCTTTTTTTTTTTTTTTTTTTTTTAGAGAGAGTGAGAGGAGAGAGAGAGAATTTTTTTTAATATTTATTTTTTTTTTAGTTCTCGGCGGACACAACATCTTTGTTGGTATGTGGTGCTGAGGATCGAACCTGGGCCGCACGCATGCCAGGCAAGCGCGGTACCGCTTGAGCCACATCCCCAGCCCCTGTTCTGTTCTTTATACTCCTGTTGGCACCTGCTTCTAAATGTGGCCTCCTCTGACTCTTACTTTTTTAATGAAAGCCTTGATGATTCTCCAGGTCTTTCTTTGCATTTCGGATTCCTTTCCTCCCTGACAACCCATCATCTTTGCATACAGCCTGGTGTGTCTGGATTAATATACAATACAAAAGCTGATGGTCATGGTTAAAGATTAAGATATATGTTTGCTGACAAAGCTTTAAAGGCAGTTCCTGTAGTGAACTGGGAATCACTTAGTTCTATTTAGGGATGCATGCTTTTTAGAACTGAAATGGAACTTAAGTAGTAAAGCTTTTAATGAATACTAGTTTAGAAGAAAATCACAGAGATAAAGAAAGAATTAGTCTTTAACACTATCAGCAACGTTATCAATGGCATAAAAAGATGACAGGGATTAAAAAATGTGGACATACAGTATAGTAAAAAATCAATCAGAAGAGTGGGACTCTGAATATGATAAAATTACAGGAACTTCTTAAAACATTTATCTTACATGAGTCCAAAAGTAATATGCCAGTAAGTTGTTTTAGAGTTAGCACAGTCACAGTTTGACAATATGTTTTTCTTAGTGGGATGCAAAATAACGTTTTTATCTTAGATTAGACGACAATTTGCTTAGCTATTGTAAAGAAAGTGAAAAAAGGAAGTTATAAAAATCAAATTACTTAATCAAATTACCTCAAAACAAATTCAAAATGCATAATGTATGCTTTTGTCAGCCTATAAATATTTCTAAGTTTGTGAAGAATTTTGATAAATATATACATTAAACAAGAAACAGCTGTTCAAACAGTGGTCAAAAGTTGAGGCTTAGGAGTTTGACAACTTGATTCAAATCATAGCTCCAGTTATTTGCTAGTTTTGGGGCCTTGGGCAAGTTATTTAACCTTACTAGGTCTCAGTTTCCTCATCTGTAAAATCAGGATTAGGAACTACTATCTTCATAGGATGATTTTAAGAAATAAACACAAAACATATTAGATGCTCAACTATTACTATCTTTCCTAAATGCAGAAACAATAGATTAAAAAAAAATAAAGAATTTTCAGCGAACTAAGAAAAAGCTAAAAAGGTTTAATATTTTAAAGGAGTTATTTTTGATTAGGCGTAAAAATAACTGAACTAGATGTGATTTAAACTGAACCCACATCAGGTACACACTAGGTGATTAAAGCCATTTTCCTTGGGTACTATAGTTATATTACTTATAAAAAGTCTAAATCTGATGGAAACACTCAAATGAATTTGAGAAAAACTGGAAGAAATTAGATTATCGGGTTCTATTAAATTGTTAATGTATCTTGCTTAAATTTTTGTTCATTAATTTATATCCATCCGATTATATAAAGCAAATTTGGAGGAAACAGCTGAAGTTGTGCAATATTTTCAGTGATAATTACTTTTTGTTCTTGTGTTTTCTACTTAAAACATGATGTCTATGTTATCCAGTTTTACAGTCAGACCTTCTTTTCTAGATTGTCAGAATTGCTAAATGAACTTTTCTTTTAGTCTTTCTTTATTATAAGGCTTCTTTCACAGAAGTTTGGTAATATTGAGGGCACTAGTATTGAACAGAATGATTTTTGGGGCACTTTGTATTCTTTGACTTTGTTCTCCACATACCATGTTAAAATCCATCAATTTTGGCTTTTACTGAGTTGTTAAATAAAGTTATAGTATAGCTGTGAAGGGAAAAAAAAAGTCTAAATCTTTGCTGTAGACCTCAGTAAGTTTAGCAAGTTAATGAAAGAGTAAGAAAAAAAAAAAGTAAACAAATGATTCTCAAAAGACGTGTGCTTCTTTCTGATTATGAGAGGGGAGAAGTTATGAAGCCTGAATCTAAACTAATTATGTGTACTCATAAAACGTTCTACACTTCAGTGTAATTGCCCATTTGATTTTAGAGGACACAAAAATGTCTAACTCTATCCAGTTTTACTAGGGAAAAGATCCATAAGTAGCCCTCAGAAATATCCTGTCTCCTTGCTGATGAGTAATTCTCACTGGAGGTGGCTCTATGCTGCAGATGTGCTGCTCATATCTGCACACTGCTTGCCTGTCACAGTTACTCTTGTGGCCTTGCCATGTGCCCTACTGTAGTTATTTATGGCAGAGGAATGGGAAAACAAGGGTGAAGAGTCACTGATGGTCCCAATTTCAATTACACTTTATATTCTCACTGCTGGCACTTATCAGCAAGCTCTAAAACTTCTAGAGAGAGATTCTCCTTGAAATTTACAACAGCCTATTCTCTGTAAGGTTGGAGGTGTAGATACTAACTTCTTGCTCAAAAAATTTGTGAACAGCTCAAATGACCTTCATAGGTATTTCAAATATTGAAACACAAATCATAGTTAATCTATATCAATGAATGTGGAGGGCTGAAGCCAGATCTAACAAAAGGCAATAAAAAGTAGTTCAGTGGACCTACTGTTTAGTTTGTGAAAAGAAAAAAGAATTGACCCAAGGTAATACTATGAATTATGCACCAACTATATTCATATAAATTCAATATTTGTGTTAATTTCCCTTTTAAAAAATTTAAAAACTAACTAAATGCTTTCTTTGGAAATTTATTCTCAGCATGATGTTGGATTATCCTACTAGGGAGATGTCTTCAGAAACAAGTCTTACATAGTAAGTAAAAAATTATATTACTTTCAACTCTCTCCGTCCACGTCCCCATTCTTTCAACTCTTGAGAATATATATATATCTATGTTTTGCAAAGAGTGAGATCAATTACTTTCAAGCCTGTCCTCTTATTTATAAGGCAAGAGCATTATAATCATTATAATCTGTTCAAGACAGAAATAAATATTTTCATTTATCTATAATCTGGCTTAGTTTTAAAAAGAGGCTAAACTATTTCTGTTTCCTTGCAAAGTAGGTCACATAAAGAAAATTCCCCCTAATAGTTGTTTGGCACAACATTTAGTATACTTGGAGAAAAATATAAATAGAAGTCACTCTGGGTACAAGCAGAATTGAAAATATAATATTAACAGAGATTTGCCAAAGCTATAATTGAGTAGACACATATGGACATTTTATAGTAAAATATGCTTCCCAATATCTTGCCATAGAAACTTTTCATATTTTAGAAACTAGCAGTAATAGTTAGCTAAAAGTAATAATAGTTTGACCACTATTTAGTATTCAGAATCAGAGAAATTTGCATTTTAGTTTAAATTTGAAGAGGCCAGAATCAAAGAATATAATTCTATTATTTTATTTTTTTTTACTTGTAGATGGACACAATACCTTTATTTTATTTATTTTATTTTGTGTAGTGCTGAGAATCAAACCCAGTATCTCATATTTGTAAGGCAAATACTCTGCCACCGAGCCACAATCCCAGCCCTCAAAGGATATAATTTTAAATTACTTAAATGAGTGATGGCATGAATAAAATTTTACTTGTAGTTGGACACAATGCCTTTATTTTATTTATTTATTTATATGTGGTACTGAGGATCGAACCCAGCGCCTCACACATACTAGATGAGTACTCTACCACTGAGCCACAACCCCAGCCCCTTGTCTTTTGTTTTTAATGTATTTTTTGGTGTGTGTGTGTGGTTGTAGATGGTCAGCATGCCTGTATTTTATGTGCCTATTTTTATATGCGGTGCTAAGGATCCAACCCGGTGCCTCACACATGCTAGGCAAGTGCTCTGCCACTGAGCCACAATCTCAGCCCCTCTGCTGTTGTCATTTACTTCAAGCATAATCATCATCACCAACTTCATTTGTTAATGCACATATAAGTTATATAAATAATATGTACAGGTAAAGGTCCTGATCAAAAGTAGTATGTGAATGACTCTAAGGAAGAGCAGAATGACTCTAATGGAGCCCAGAACAAATAATAGCATAGTCCACTAATGATGGCTTGGTTATTATCGAGAGGGTTTTTTTTTTTTTTTCTTTTCCCTAAAGCCTTTCCTGATCTACTTGCATGGAAGCCAAAATCTCTTACATCCCCGAGAATCAACTTTACTGGCTGAAGTGATGAGGTCTGACTGAACTCCAATTCCAGGTTAGTTCAGCAAGAGTCACCACTTTAGCTCTAAGAAGATGACAAACTGAAATGTGTCATCAGAAAATCTGTTTTGTTGTTTGTCCAATGACAGACTTGAGCATATTCATCAGCAAAACTCAGTTTCCCTTGAAGAGAATGTCACATATGATAGGAAGACCAGTGACTTATGCTGCAATTATACTGTTTCATTAATAGTAATTAACACAGACTATTAAACTCAAATGCTATAAAGGATGGGAACTGTTATCCGCATAAGAGTTAGGACTTGAACTATTAATCTTCCTGCCAATGGTTTGGGAAAATATCTGCTCTCCTTATGGATATTCTACAATTGCAATATATGCAGTCAGACATATAATGCTGAGAATGCCATGCAAAGATCACTGAAAAGTAGATGAATACTTTTAAACTTATTTGGAATATGGATTAATAAAAATTAGTACATCACATTATATTACTCAGAAATGAAAATGAAGTTGGGATCAAATTTCTGAATAGTTGGAGGACTTTTTATATGGAGATGGAAGACTACATGCTTCCCTTAAATTTACATGAAAAGCAAATAATTTGATAACATATTTAAATAAATTGAACTAACTACTTCAGATCCTTCTATTAAAATTTGCTAGGCTGCTTTCTACAGTTGAATACAGATTTCACCATAAGTAGGCTTTTACTACTAAAATGTGCTTATAGAGTTTTACTTGGTTTATAAGTAACTTTCTGAAAACCATCCAAAAATTACCACATACTCTGAGCTTGCAAACAGTTTTTATCATCTACACTAATATTGTGTTCACCCAGGTTAGTGAATTGTTCATATAAATGCCTTATTATATGTGCTTATGACATAAAAAGCTAAACACTGAATAATTTTCTTATTTCTCTTACATCAGTGTTTCTCTAATCAGTTTTCAGAATCCTCCAAGTCAGTTGAGGTTAATACTATGAACTCAAAATAAGAATACTGGACACCTAAATGCCTCAAGAGCAAAGCAGAAGCCCCTCCCTCTGCCTGGAGTGCTCCACTCTCATTTTATTAGGTCAGCTTCTACTCACTGGAAGGATGAATGATACATGACTCCACAAAGAGAATATTCTTATACCCTCCACCACCTCTTCTCTTTCCCCTCATGGTGCCCCTTTCTTTCATGGCATTTTAAAATAATTTTATAATCATAATTATAGTTATTTATATAATTATTTTTTCTTACTCCTCTATTTAAGTTTAAAAACTATAATAACATACTTTTTCTTATTCATTGAAGGACACAATGCCTAACAAATACTTGTCAAGAGTGTAAAGGGCAGTATGAGTGCTAAAGTAGCCATGGAGAGCTGACAGGCTCTTTGGAACTGCCAAAGCACCCAATGCATCTTTGCATCATCCATACTATTTATATATTCTACTGCTTCATGAATCTTATTCAACTTTGTGTTGGCATAACAACATGCTCAATAAATGATTTTGAATGAATGAGTATTAAAAGTGACCTATGCATGGATAACTTTAAAAAGAGCTTGCCAGGCTTAGTTTGACCACTGATACCTTATGTGTGGGATCATGGTCATTTTTACATTGATAACTTGTTAAATGATATCAATTTCATGTTATTATAGATGTATATACACACATACATACACACCTCCCCCACAAAGATAACTGTGCCTTTCAGGTAGTCTCAGCCTCCAGATATGTTTCAGAATCACTAGTATACAGGAGAACTACTTTTGAACCATCCCAGACCTATAACCATATTATGCAGAATACCTTTGAAACTATACTGGAAGATTCAACTTGCTGCTTCCAAGCAATGACTTGTTTCTTGGAAACAAGGGCTCTCCTACATAGATGCTGTAGGGTTGCTGTACCCTTACATTTCAACCTGAAAAGTCTTGGGACAAATGTTCCAAATCTTTGCTATAATGGTTTCAGAAAACATACATCTTAGCTCTAAGAACTATTAGAACTGTTAAGAACTACTGCATTCTTAACAATATTACCTAATCAATAGACTAAAGAGAAAAGTAAGCATATAATGTATAAGGAAATTTTACTATGACCTATATTCATGTAAATTATTATATCTAAAATTCCCTAGTAATTTTGCTTGCAAATATAAACTACTAGGTTACATAATCGAGACTACTATGACTACATATGCACACACATATTCACATACAGAAGCATATATAAGAAACTCTTATTAGGGTATTTGTCAGTATAAGTACTGTAATTATAAAATCAGCATGACCATACTGATTTAACCTAAATGCTTATCAGTGAATTTCAACTACATATTCTAAGTATCCATAACGTATTTTTGTGCTAAATAAAAAAAAGAATCCTGTTATCTTTTTGATGTTTGGTTTCCATTTGGATATTTAAAATTTCTTCAAGATAGACTAAGGAAAGACTAAAGCAGAAAAGCAAAGGATTACAGTTCAATCCCAATTCTGGTACCTAGAGATGACAGAAAAACTCCATAATCTCTTTATGCTTCAGACGTTTTTCCCCCTGAAAAATAGGAAACCATATCTGTTCTACTTCTCATGAGATAATTGTAAAACACAATCAGTAGAGATAAGACTATTCAAAGTTAAAATTTATAAAAGCACAAGATATATACATATACAAACTATATATATATATATATATATATATATATAAACCTGACTAGGTCCTTATTAAACGAATAGGCTTCCATGTAAACTATATCACCTAATCTTTGGAAGTACTAAGGACAATTGCACATGACCTAACAATCAGAATTTTAAACTGATATTAGCATATAAAATGACTAGTACAGCATCTGTTGGGGGGGGAATAAACAAAGAACATCAAAGATAGTCTTTCCTTTGGTATACTGAACCTTAGTGAATTGGAAGGGAATTATTTTCCTTAGTCTATTGCTTCCTTTTTATAAATTAGTCTAGAAATTGTACTAAACTGTAAGGTATGACTACAAGTGAGACATCAAACGATATTAGTTGAAGTGTTAAATGCCTATACTATTTTTCCAGATACAGCAGTATATCATTTATTGAATGCTTACATCCTCCCCAAAAACAGCAAATCTGATTTCATTTTTCCACTAGTTGCTATCATGTTTTCAAAGGGAGTAGTACACAAGAGCCACTGTTTTTCAATTTGCTGGTTAAGATTTTACTTTTTTGTGCTGGGGACTGAAACCACCCAGGGCCTCATGCACATGTACTCCAACACTGAACTACCACCCTAGCTCTGTTGGTTATGATTTAATAGTGCTCAAGTTAATTCTCAACTGTAGAACATTCAATTCTATCTGTAAGTTCAGTTATTAAGCTAGCCTGTTTGAATCCGTTAAGTTATCAGATAACTTTGTAGTTTTAAAACTTATCTCATTATAATAATTCATTCCAAGATATTATGAGGTTCTACTATCTCTTGTGCTAGTGATCTAATTTTAAATCAATCTATTGTTAAAAAGTAATAACTGATGGATCACATATTTTGAATCCATAATGTCACCTGGAAAGAATTTAAATAATTTTAATTTGTGTGCATATAATGCAAAAGCACAGGATACTACTTTTTCCTAATGTTCTATTTAAAGTCAGAGATGGCTAATTTGCCTTATGTAACAGGTTCTTTTATGTAGCACAGTAATGTTGTCAGTGTTTAAATGATTATAAAGTCAGTACTAAATCTCATAGCCATCCACGGAAGAATAGAAGGATATCTTATTTATTTCCCAAACTAAAGACAGGATCACATTAAGGTAATCAAGACAA
Source organism: Spermophilus citellus (assembly GCF_964194105.1). Lineage (NCBI taxonomy): Eukaryota > Metazoa > Chordata > Mammalia > Rodentia > Sciuridae > Spermophilus > Spermophilus citellus. The sequence goes on along the minus strand of NC_138182.1, from coordinate 223,201,313 downwards.
AGATGCGTAAAATCACATTCCAACCTTCCTTTTTTACTTAACAGATGAAAAACTGTTGCTCAGAAACATGAAGCCATTTGCCAAGTAACTACTACTGCTGGCATAAACAGAAGAAACCAAGTACAATTTTTTCACTTTTGAGATGGAGACACGATAAGATTGTTTTGCATTTTAGAGACTAAAAACACATTATAGGTTAAGTATTCCTTATCTGAAATGCCTAGTACCAGAAATATTTCAGATTTTGCAATATTTGCATATATATTAGATATCTTATGAATGTGATTTAAATCTAAAAATGAAATTAATTTAAGTTTCATATACATGTTTTATATAAAGTCTTAGGTAATTTCTTGGGGGGAGAGGGGAGATATAAGGGATTGAGTTCAGGGGCACTCGACCACTATGCCACATCCTCAGCCCTATTTATATTTTATTTAGAGACAGAGTCTTACTGAGTTGACTAATATCTCGATTTTGCTAAGGCTGGCTTTGAATTCACAATCCTCCCTCCTCAGCCTGCTGAGTCACTGGGATTATACGCATGTGCCACTGTGCCCAGCCAATCTGAAGGTAATTTTAAACAGCATTTTTACTTGGTTTGTGTTCTGACTGAAATCGAGTATGGAATTTTTCATTGGCGGTAACTTGTTGGAACTCAACAAGTTTTGCACAGATTTCAAATACTTGGATCAAGGATGCTGAACCTGAATTCATATTCTTCCTAGGAAATTATTCCCTCTTGAACTAAATCAAGATAAAGTCCATAAATTGTTCCCCTAATCAAATAGGAACTGATACAAGAAGTCTAATTTTCAAATACAGGGAAAGTGATACTGTTAAATTCATGACTATTACTGATATATTTCTTCATTATTGCTGAAGAACATGTTCACTAACTTTAATATTTGCTTTCTATAATAGATTGACTAGAAAAGCACACTTTGTATTAGATGCTACTGTATTATGGGGGCTAAGGATCCTTTACATATTTTCACCAAATATGCTACATTCCATTTTTGGTGTTTAAAAACAAGGCTCAGAATTGCTTCTAAGAAGTATTTGTTTGTTTGTTTGTTTATTTATTAATTTGGGGGAGGTGCTGGGGATTGAACTCAGGGGCACTGAACCACATCCCCAGCCCTATTTTGTATTTTATTTAGAGACAGGGTTGTCTCTAAATAAGATGATTAGCACTTCACTTTTTCTGAGGCTGGCTTTGAACTCTCAGTCCTCTTGTCTCAGCCTCCCAAGTTGCTGGGATTACAGGTGTGTGCCACTATGCCTTGCTTTATTACTTCTTCTTTTTTTTTTAAGTTTTTGCATTTTTCCAATATTTATTTTTTAGTTGTAGTCAAACACAATATCTGTATTTCATTTATTTATTTTTATGTGGTGCTGAGGATCGAACTCAGGGTCTCACATGTGTGAGGAGAGCACTCTACTGCTGAGCCACAACCCCTGCTCAATTACTCCTTATATAATAAAATTTTATCAATAATTGATGATTATCTTTAAATTCACTGATTTTTTGTATCATCAGAACATTAGGATTTTGAAAATATTTTTGTATTCAAACATAAGTACATTAAAACAGATAAATAATACATGACCAATTTATATTATTCATACAAATAATATATATAATACATAATGACACACATGTATATTATATATGATATAGTATATGTGTATATATATGAGGGCAAAGCATGAAACTATAAAAAACAATTACAGCAATTACAGCAATTTCTTTTGCTAAGCAGAATTAGTGAAAGAAAGGTATCTTCTATGTTTCCATTCCTACACAACTTCAATAAGTTAATAAGCTAAACAGTAGAAGTGATTTGTAAGTATGTAAGACAATAGGAGTAGTGGGGTCTCTGGGGAAATGTATATGGTTCATTTAAAGATATTACAGGCTGAGGATGTTGCTCAATAGTAGAGTGATTCCCTAGCATGTGCAAGGCCCTGGGTTCAATCCTAGCCCTACCCGCATCCCCCCAAAAAAGTTGAAGATTTTTTTGGGGGGAGCATGAAGTATAGGGATTGAACTCAGGGGCACTTGTCCACTGAACTACATCCCCAGCCCTATTTTGTATTTTAATTAGAGACAGGGTCTCATTGAGTTGCTTAGTGCCTCTCTAAGTTGCTGAGACTGGCTTTGAACTCACGATCCTCCATCTCAGTCACTGCAGCTGCTGTGCAGGTAGTGACTTAAGAATTTTTTATGCATGAATTTTAATTCATATTAAACATTTCTATTGTGATGTTTATCAAATTTCTATTCTTAGAGTACTTCTATTTTTAATAAAAATATTACTGAGATTTCATCTCTATTTAATAAGACACACCTTTATTCAGTTTTTTCAAACTTTTTTTTTTTTTTTTTTTTGCAGTGCTGGGGATGGAACCCAGGGCCTCATGTATGCCAAGCAAGCATTCTACCACTGAGCCACATCCCAGGCCTCAAAGTCTAAATTCTGGACATCTCTATATTGCTTGAACCTTGCTACAAGATTTTCATTTTCCTAAAACATAAATTGTCTTGTGTTTTTCATTTTCTATCATTAGAATTTGATGAGTTGGGTTACCTTTTATCTAAGAAGTATGTATAATTAAATCCCAACTAAATAAAAGGGAAAACCAGACAATTTTAGTTTAGTTTTTCTTTAATTGTATAAAAGCTCTTATTTGAAAAGAATCAGTTGAACATTTCATGCAGTCAAATTATTCTTCATACAAGGATACTCAGTGATAATTCAAATACAACTTCATTATCTTCATTTAAAAGTGTTACCCTAATATCCATTCATAACTACAGGAAAGCACTTGCAAATTTTAAAATAAACAAAACTGTATGATTATAGAAACTATCAACAACGAGACAGTCCAGAGTTATTACTTCCAAACTTTTTAAACGAACATTTAAATTTTGCCCCACAACATCCCTGTGAGGTAGGGAGTTAACTATTTGTATATGAAAACAGATCAAACTGATCAAGATATGAAAAGTGGCTATATTTATGTTTTAAGAGAAATGGCATCTATGAAACAGTTCTAATTAGAAGTCCAGGAGAATTAGGTTGCTTATTTTTTCACTGTCTTCATCAGGAGTTACAGTTATTTTGATTTTAAACAAATTTTTTCTCCATCAAGGGCTTTTAAGACTTCTGATAATTAGTGGAACAAGTATTATAGCATTTTACCAAAGGGATGAAACATAAGATGCCATGCCTAGTCTATTTTTTTTCTTCTTCTACATGGAGGTGGCTTAAATATTATCTAGACATTCCGAGGAATTCAAGCAGCTAAGCGTCTTCTTTAAAAGTGCTACTTCTTTTGACTCTTCAAAGTTAAAACTGTGATGCCTGGGTCTTATTAAACTGTCATGTTTCTTCCATTTTAGTTTCTCTCAGTCAGGGGTTATTTTCGTCTTTTCATTTAGAATAAACTTCAGATCCTCTTCTTCCAAGGAAAATGGTGACTCCGCTCAGTCTCAAAACTAAAAGTGGTCACAGAAGGCGTCCCCCAAGGAAATCGGATGTCTCCACAGTGGGGAAAAAAAATCCAACCTGAAGAACTGATTTTTTTTTTCTGACTTTCGATTAAAAAAACTATTTAGTCAGTATCAGGATGTAAGAGTAAAAAATCCAGTTTTCCAAAAATAGAAAAAAAAATGTTCAAGCAGAAATTTTATAATAAGTGGTAATGGGGGAAAGGAAAAGGAGTCTATTTAGGCATGTAATATGTTTTCTTAGTCCCAAATAACTCAGTCTCTCTCCAAAAAGACAAAACAATGAAACCAAATTGTGATATGTCCAGTATTAATTTAAGGAATGATATCTAGTAGGTCCTAACAGGTTGTGAGACTTCTAAGATAAAGTACCATTAAAGATCATGTTTTGAACGACCAACAATTAAAAAAAAATTAAAAAAAATAAAAATAAAAAATTCACTAGAAAAGTTTAATTTATTTTTTAATTAAAAAAAAAAAAAAAAAAAAAAAAAAGATCATCTCCTTTCCTTGCCAGGGACCAGGAACTTTCTGACCATATGTGATAATGACAGAACAGTTTATCTACACCTTTTAAAAGAATCTGAAAAGGTAAGACTACCACGCAGTAGCCGTGTTTTTAGAATCAGGTAACACTATATGATACGGTTCTTCACATAATCAATAATTTGTTAATATCCACTTTCTCTATATATATTTTGTAGAGCCTAAGAGGCCTTAGGTATCCCCTTTAATAGTAACTTTGTAAGTAAAGCGTATCCTAAGATGATCCAATTACAATAAAACCATTAAGTCACAGGACCAAATATACTTTCTAAAGGCATATTTGCTAACCAGCAGTTCCATTAACCTCATGTTATACACGCCAATGCAACTATAAAAGAAATCGTTCTCCCAAACTATGTCTAAAGAAGTTGGGCATGATGATCGGAGGTTAAGGCAGAAGGATCACTTAAGCCCATGAGTTCAAGAGAAGCCTGAGCAACATACTGAGATCCCCTCTCAAAGAAAGAGAGAAAACACAAGTGAGGGTATAGCGCAGTGGCAAAGAACATGGCTAACGTTCGTGATGCCCTGGGTTTAATTCCCAGGGTCACAACTAAAAACAGAGAAACCTTCAAAACTATGCCAAAGATTTCATTTTAAGAGTTATGAAGAACATTTACTGTTGGAAAATTAAAACAGACAAAACAAAAACAAAAACATATCCTTTTTCGTAACTCCAGGAAACGAAATCTCAAATACGAAACTTAAATTTCTGGATATAAATTATCTACGAAAAACACACAGCTAACATCACACTTAACTGTGAAAATCTGTTTTTCCCATAAGATGAAAAACAAAACAAGGATTTATACTCTTGTCACTTCTATTCAACATTGTACTGGAGGTTCTAACCAGGTTTCTAATCAAGAAAATGTGATAAAACCCATACTGGAAATGAAAAAAGTAAAAATATATCTATTTACAAATGCCTTAATTTTGTATATATAATATCCTAATAAACCAATTTCAAAACTATTAAAACTAGTAAAAAGTTCAGCAAGTTTGCAGGATGCAAAATTGCTACACAAAAATCAACTGTACTTCTAAATACTAAACATGTGTTATGAAATATGATATGTCAAGAGCTTTGTAATGTTTTGAACAACCAATAAAAAAAAAAAGAAAAGCTAGAGAAAGAACAAAGACAAGTAAAAAGTCATGAAAATAAAACAAGCATTCTCTGGAAAAAAAAATCACTTGTAATACCATCAAAAATGCAAATATATTTAACAAAAAAAGTGTAAATGTGTACTCTGAAAACATGGTTGAAAGTATTATAAGAAGTTCTAAATAAATCCCATGTTCATGGATTTTAAGAGTCTCTATTATGATGGCCATATGTTCCTAACTAATCTGCACTCTTGTGACCAGTATTCAACATTATACTGGAGGTTCTAGTCAGGGCAACTGGTCAAGAAAATGAAGTAAAAGGCATCCAGACTGGACATGAAAAGAAGTAAAACACACTCATTTTCATACGTGAAAGTCATATGTGAACTATTAAAACTAATAAACAAGTTCAGCAAACCTAAAAGTTTTAATAAATTATCCTTATCAGAATCTCAAATGGTTTCTTTGTGGAAATTCATATGGTATTCCTTTTTCTTCTTTTTTAAGTATTTATTTTTTAGAAGTAGTTGGACACAATACCTTTATTTTGTTTATTTATTTTTATGTGGTGCTGAGGATCCAAACCCACGGCCTTGCACGTGCTAGACGAGCATGCTATAGCTGAGCCACAATCCCAGCCCCTCATATGGAATTTCTACAGACTAAAATTTGCATGGATATTTTAAGAAGTTGGAGGGTCAAAATTATCTTGAAAAGGAAGAACAAAGTTGGATAAATCGCACTTCCCAATTTCAAAACTTAGTCAAAGCTATAATTAAAACAGTATACTTTGAGGTATAGTTCAGGGTTTCTCAAGCTCAGCACTACTGATAGTAATGGGTACTGAAAGATATTGAGCAACAACCCTGACTCTAACCCAGGAGATATTGTAGCATCTCCCTCCTTTGTTGTGACACTTAAAGATGTCTCCAGACATTGTCAAATATACCCTGGAGAGTAAAATTACCCACGGTGGAGAAACAATAGTGTAGGTACAACTTAGCCTTCTAGTTTTATTAAAATATTTTTTAAATAAAAAAAACAGTATAATACTGGCATAAACATAGATCAAATCAATGGATAGAACTGAGAGTCCAGAAACAAACCCACATTTATAGTCAACTGACTTTATTTTGTTTTCTCATGCATGCTAAGCAAGCACTTTTACCACTGACCTATATCCCCAGTCCCTTTTATTTTTGAGCAAGGGTCCAACCAAGGCTTCCCTTGAACTTGAGATCCTCCTGTATTATCCTTCAGAGTAGCTAGATTACAGAGCCCAGGTGTGAGTCACAGAGCCCAACTAATGGTAACTGATTTTTGTAAGAGTACCAAGACAATTCAATGGATAAAGAACATTTTCTTTTTTTTACCAAAAAAAATTGTTGGGAAACAGATAATCACATGCAAAAGAATGAAGTTGAGCTTCTATCTCACATGACATACAAAAATGTACCATAATAGATCAAAGACCTAAGTATAAGAGCTAAAATTAAAAAAAAAAAAAAAAAAAAGTGGGAAAATCTTATGACTTTGGATTAGGCAAGGATTTCTTAGATGTGACACAGAAAGCAAAAACAACAAAAGAAAAAAATAGATAATTTTGGTCTTGAAAGCATACCAAAAGAAAGCATACCATCAGAAAAGTGAAGAGTCATCTAGTAAAAATAATTAGAGAGATATTTACAAATCATTTACCTGGTAAGGGGTTAATATCTAGAAAATATAAAGGAGCACAACTCAGCAACAGAGAAAAAAAAAATCAACCCAATTATAAATGGGCAAAGGATCTGAATAGCCATTTCTCCAAAGATATACAAGTGGCCAATAAGCACATGAAAAGATGCTTAACATTAATTAGCTATCAGGAAAATGAAAAACAAAACCACAATAAGCTACTATTTCACTCACTAGGACAATAAGACATACAGGGCTGGAGTTATAGCTCAGTTGTAGAGTGCTTGTTCAAGGATCTCAGGATTGAACTAGCAACACAAAAAATAAAAGACTGTAAGAAGTGTTGGTTAAAAAAAAAAAAAGTGTTGGTGTTGTGTGGAGAAACTGGAACCCTATACACTGCTGGCAGAAATGTAAAATGGTACAGCTGCTTTGAAAAATACTCTGGTAGTTCCTCCAAAGGATAAAGATAGAATTACTCTATGACCCAGGGATTTCACTCCTTAGTAGTTACACCCAAGAAAAGTGAAAACACACGCCCAAATAAAAACTCAAATACAAATGTTATATTTGTAATATTATTCATAATAATGTAACTTTCAAAAAGCAGAAACAATCAAAATGTCTATCACCTGATAAATGGATTTTAAAAACCATGGTATAATCATAAAATATCATTCATCAATAAAAAAGGACATGAAGTATTGGTAATATTCTACATTATAAATAAATTTTTAAAAAAATATTTGTTGATTGACCTTTATTTATTTATATGTGGTGCTGAGACTCGAACCCAGTGCCTCATGTATGCCAGGCAAATGCGCTACCACTGAGCCATAACCCCAGCCCTATGCATGAATTTTTTAAATACGATTTGGGGGTGTGTGTGCTAGGGATCAAACCAAACATCATGTGTGATAGGTAAGCACTCTACCACTGAGCTATATCCCCAGCCCAGCTATGATTCCAATTATATGAATGGTTTAGAACAGACAATCTATTATAGAAATAAAAAGTTATTGGTGGTTGTTTATGGCTGGAGGAGAGGAGAGTTTGTGGGGAAAAGGGAGTAAATGCTAATGGATACAGGATTTGGGGGAAGGTATAAAAATGCTCTAAAATGTGGTAAAGATTGCACAATTCTGTGAATATATTACAACTGCTGAATTGTACATTTTAAATATGTGAACTATTTAGTACATAAATTATATCTCCATAAAACTGCTACTGAAAATAGTAAAGGGAATATTAATAGCTAAATGGATCCTGCTAGAATTTGAATATTCAGCTAATTATTCTTCAAATTGATATTTTTGTTAGTTCTGTTCAATATTTATTTTTGATGCTATAAGTTGCACCAACTTATTTGCCATTTTGTTATTTCAGTTAACTGAAAAAAGCATATGCATTTATTTACACAATAAATTATTTATTATCTGTAATATATCTAAAACGACTAGAGACTATAAGAAATGCAAGCCAATGAGGCTTAACTGAGAAGCTAGTAGGGGAGTTTAATAAGTAATGGTAAACACTTTGAATGATGATAAAAATCAGTATAATAAGTATCTGAAAAATGATACAGAAAACAAACTTTCTTAAGAGCTAAGTAGAGGGAAAACTGCCTTAACCAGGATAGATTCTAATGATCAATGCCTCTGGAGGTATCTTTGGTGTAAGTTAACCATTAGCAAATAATCTGAAACTCTTCTCTGAATTTACTTCTGCTTCTGTAAAATGAAGTGGCTGAAATACATAATAGCTCAAGTTTCTTCTATCTCCAAAGTTTCAATATCAACTTTCAGGTGTCAATGTAGAACAGTTGTAAAAATTAACAATTTGGTCAAGCTAAACTGTAAACAGAATGGCAAACTGATACAAATAAAAAGCATAACACACAACAATTTCAATTGCTCAGCCATATCTGCATTTTACACATTCTATAAGTAGTCACTGCAGCATGACTACTTCGATATACTTAAGTTTCCCAGATGAAATGTGAGTTGAATGTATTATCCTTATGAGACAAAAGCTGGCCCCAATCTTTACAAAGCTTTCCTTTGAAGATCGAAACTAGAAGCCAGAAGTGTCATCTAGTCTCCATTTCTCTGGGTTCATTATTTAGATGAAGCCTACCCCACTTTGAAATAGAACTCACCATTCCTTACTGCAATATATACCAAAAATGTCACATATTTGTGGCATGCATGGCCTCTGTCTAGGTTCACATCTTTATATTGGCCCTTACTACTCTGCTAAGAGGAAAGATGGAAAACTAAATCCAAAGGAAAAGCATTTTCCCTTATGTCCTAGATCAGAACTATCCTTATCACATCTCCCTTCCAATGGAATCCGGCACTGTGGTCTACTAAGAAGGAATTCCTAAAAACCCTTCACGGGACACATCATAACCAACCTAGAATCAATCTGATCCAAGGCAAACGACCGCACCTCCTAACTCCAGGTAGTTGTTTTAAAATGAGAAGCTGGCAATTGCTAGGGATGGATTAATGAAACATTGTTTTCCATTAGTAATAATTGTATATCAGAGATAGAGAAGGGGAAGGGACTAATTCCCATTGGAGGTAGCTTAACAATGTCGTGTGTGTGTGTGTGTGTGTGTGTGTGTGTGTGTGTGTGTGTGTGTATTGCTGGGGATTGAACCCAGGGCCTTGTGCATGCAAGGCAAGCACTCTACCAACTGAGCTATATCCCCAGCCCAGAAACATCTTTATTGTACAGGAATAATAATAATTTATATCAAGTGATAATGCCTGACAAAATGTTTTAGCAAATTTTAAAGTTTTACTTAAAATCTTTTAAAAGACTTTAGAAGAAAACAAAGGTTAGTGTTTGAAACTTTAAAAACAGGAAATTAAAATAGATATATGTTCAGAAAACTAACAAACTTGTTGCTAAATTATTTTTATTGCATCTTATTTTAAAATACATAAATTGCTTCTAAATTTCAAGGGAATGTAAAACAGTATATGTATTACCAAATTACTATAGCACGTCACACAAAATTCCATCCCGTTCACAATTATAGTGAAGGAAATACTGACAACTCTACATTGTTGAGTTATGATCACTCACAAATTATCTTTGCCTTCATATTAATTTTATTTTGAAAAACCTAATATAATTTTTTAGGTTTAATGGTGGAACAATAATGATATTTAAGTCCATTAAGACTAAGGAGAATCCTACAACTTTAGTTTTTCGCCTGTAATTATATCAATGATAAAGTCACTTCTTGTGAAATCATGTCCCAGCTTTATTATATACAAAGTTTTACTAATATTTTAGTAAAATATTGGTAAATATTTTTTACTTTGTTTACAAGTATAATCTAAGTTTTGCTTTCTATCCATAAAAAAGGGAGACAGATACCACAGTGTGGAGAGAACAGTACCTAAGAGCTCTTCACAGTCATTTACTTTTCTTATTTGTATCATCTTCAAATAAGTACAAACTGTATTTAATTTAAGACAATGTACACTTTTGTACATTTGATCTTATTTTGTTTTTTATTTTTGTTTGGTTTTGGTACCAAGGATTGAACCCAGGAGCACTCAATCACTAAGCCACATCCCCAGCCCATTTTTTATTTTATTTTGGGACAGGGTCTCACTGAGTTGCCTAACACCTTGCTTTGGGTAAAACTGACTTTGAACTTGTGATCCTCCTGATAGTCTCCAAAGCTGCTGGGATAACAGGCATGAGCTACCACACCTGGCTTTATTTTGTTAAGTACAAATATTTTATATTTATTTTGGTAAGTTTGTTTTATGTCTTACTTAAACTGGTATGTAAAATTCCCAGTGAAGTTTAGTTTTTGAAATGACAGAAACATCCCTAAATCAGTTTTAAAGTAGTGACTATCTGAAACTTTAATAATAAACACAAATAGAGCAAACCCACCCAGATGTCATAACCTTATGTAAAATTATAGTTACACTGATTTAAACTCAATATACTAGAAAGTAATATTTCTGCATACATCCTTTAATGAGTATCTGCTGGAAACACAACTACATAGAGTGGCAGAAAAATCTCTAACAGAATAGAAGACACATGCAGTACCTCCAAAATGCATAAAGTCTAACAGCACCATGAGAACACATCATCTAAACATTAGAAGAATCTAAATACAATTAGTGCATAAAAGAGCCTATTTTTCATTACAATTATCAAACTGTTATCAAAATTTACCAGTATGAAAATAACTTCACCAACTTATATGTCTGTTGTGAACTCTCAAAAATATGATACCAGTTATTTATCAATATAGTACTGAATATCTAAGGATCATAAAACTGTAATGAGCAAAATAAGTTTTCAGTATTACATTTCAGTGTTAGATTTCAACAGCACTGGAATACTATAAAATTAACTATATCAAAGAGAATTTTAGGTAGCTTTAAATCTTTTAAAAATATCTATTATTTATTATTTGTAAGAAAAATACAAGTAAATTCTAGAGTTCCACTAAGTGGACACTATGAAGCAACCAAAAAATCCCTGGAGCAAGAGAGCAAAGCTTTCCTGCATACACATATGCTATCTAACAGGATATACCTACTTTATAGCTAATCTAAGACTATTATTTCAAAGGATGGTCTGGAGACTTCAGTGGGTCAATATATCAATCTCAAAAGGACTTTATCATTTAGGTTAAAAGTAATTTTTAAAGAAATAAACAATTTAGATGAAAATATCATTTCCCTAAAGAAATTAGTAAATGTTTTGACCTTGTGATTTATCTATTTTACATATTTTTAAACTTTTAAAAACATTTAGAGAAGTACACTCAAAAAGAAATAATTCAAAAAAAAAAGAAAGAATTCACTGAATCTTATTTGATGAAGGTATTTTTGCATAGTTATGACACTAACATAAAACAATACTATAGCACTTGACTAAGAAGTATTGAGCAGCTCATAACATATAAAATTTAGTTAAGCAGCAATATAATTAAAAATCAAAGAAAGTGGGGCTGGAAATATATCTCAATGGTAAAGTGCCTGCCTAGCATGCATGAGGCCCTGGGTTCAATCCCCAGAAGAGACACACACACACACACACACACACACACACGCACACACAAAGAAAGTAATACATGATTCGAGGTGACCTATAATGCCACTGAATGAGATAAACACAAAAAGTTGTAACAGCTTAGTACATAAATGTTTAAAAGTTAAAAACTAATTTTAAGAACTATGTGGATGAAATTAAATGTCTGGAAATTACTTTAAGAATGATACAGTGGTAGATGAATAGATGGTGGATGAGATGAAATAAGACTGGTCGTATTTTCATGCCAGTTAAAGTTGGGTGATATGTTCACGGGAGTTCACTGTTCTGTCTCATATGGTTAAAATTTTTGTAATAAAAGGTTATAATTAAAATTAAAAGTAAAAAATCCTGCTTATCTCTCTGCAGCTACGCAATAACAAAGCCTACAAAGAGTAAAGAACAAAAATAACCGCATTAATCACATCACCCAAAATTTCAGGGCTAAATGAAAATCAAGGTCTTCTTTTAGTATATTAATTAATGAATTAATGAGATTTAGGAATAAAATTTGAATTTTAAGAAGAGCACAAGTACCTACTATTGCAGTCATCAGTCAAATTGACAGGCTACATCACTCTTTCCATGTTTTGGTTTTTAAAAAATATATAGCTATCCTAGTTATTTTGCTCTTTATACTGCAGCAAAATAATATCAACTAGGAGAAAAATATTGGCAAAACTGTTTTTGATATTATTTTTTCAAACAAGTACTGAGGAAGGAATGAAAAATAATGTAAGCCTTAAAAACATAAGATTTTAATTGTCTTCTTTTGCCATGGGGAGATAAAAAAGAATATCCAATTTAAATACTTGGGAGTTTCGGATTTGAATAAAATTTTTTTCTAATATTTTTTGTCTCTAATTCATGAAACACTTATTTCTTTGCTGGGTATTTGACTTAAATATACTATTCACTGACTGACAGCACATATTAGGGTCAAAAGAGCTGAGCTGTCAACTCTCAGGTTTTACTAATAAACTATGTTATCTAGGACACTCACCTAAATGCTGAGATTTAATTTTCTCACAAGCCAAAATCACATACTTTTGAACTTGAACATTTTACACTGTAATCACACACACATGTATATATGTAGATATGCAGATTAGTAAAATAGTTTCTATTATTTTTTTCTTTTTCTTGTGGTGGGGATTGAACCCAGGGCCTTATGCATGATAGGCAAGTGCTCTATCACTGCGCTATATTTCCAGGCCACTTTTATTTTTTCCCCAAATTTTGAAATAGGGTCTCACTAAGTTAGAGCTTGATCTCAAATTTGCTATCCTACTGTCTCAGTCTCCCCAGTAGATAGGATTGCAGCCATGAGTCATGGACCACTGACCCAATTTTTACCTTTTTAAATTATTTTTTAGTTTTACTTGGACACAATACCTTTATTTTATTTATATTTATGTGGTGCTGAGGATCAAACCCAGAGCCTCGCACATGCTAGGCAAGCGCTCTACCACTGAGCCACAACACCAGTCCCCTAATTTTCACTCTTAATGTTACTATTACTCTCCTATTTTCTACTTGGTTTCATTTTCAGGACCCCATAAATAATGCATTAAATTGATTTCAAACTACCACAGTTTGGAAAATCCTGAATTACATCATCTTCGAGGGCTCTTCCTTTTATCTCTGACAGGCTAGGATTCTAATGTTAGCTGTAATATGATCTACCTCAGGTGGTAATCTGTTTTCAGTCAAGTAACTGGCTGAATATTTATTAATATAAAATTAAAACAAGTTCAGAGAATCAATCTTCTAAAAATCCTATAGTCAAGTATTCTTAATAAGAAAAACTTTTAAGATTATAATGCCTTTAACACAATCAGAGGTCTGTCAAGTATCTCCCTGGCTAATCTATAAATTCCCTAACTAAAGAAGCTGTATCTTCAAATCAAAGTGACTCCCAAGAACACAGTCAGTTAGATAAAGTCTAATTCCTCATAAGTAATGCCAAGTACAAGAACTAACAAAGTTTAGAAAACTTAGAAAATTTTAGGTATATAAGTTAGAAATAGCTTTTACAAATGTTTAAAGTTTTTATTTCTAATTGTCACAGTATTCAATGCAGATGTCTCAATTTAAAGAAATCAAGTACAATTATTTTAGTGCAGTTAAGTCTATTATATGGGTATGTTAAATATATTTTTATTAAAAGAAGGAAATGTAAAACATTGTAGTTTTGTTAAAAGACTATATATTTAACAAATCATAAAGTCTTCAGATTAGAGGAACTAAAAATTTTCCCATGTGTAATCATCTTTATAGTTATAAAAATGTTTATACTATAGCAGATAAAGCAAAAAATCCATTATCTCCAGAATACATGTTTAATATAAAATTATTAGCATTTTGAGCAACAAATGGGAACAGCTTCACAAATAGTTCTCCTCTCTACTCATTCCTAAAAAAACTATCTCATTTTTATTCTTTTTCACTCTGATCATCAGGTCTCTTAATGTTATACTCTATTATACTCAATCCTATGTCCCTAATATTTAACAAATTTCAATCAAAATTAAGATTCTTACAAATGAGTTTGAAATACCTCACTTCACAATTCTTTATATGCCAAAGAATGAGATTTTTAAAATAATGGAACCCCCAAAAACATATGCAATAAAAGAAGACTGTTTCCTTAATTTTAACCAAAGCTGAGTGAAAAGCATTCAAGGAAAGATATAAATTAACTTTAAGACAGATTACTGATAGATATTTGTTTTATATCTGCAATGCTACAATGTCATAGATTTCCTTATATTCTAAAAATACCACAGGATGACCAATAATCAATGTAACTGGTTTGGAACACATTTAGGACAAACTGTCTTTTTAGAGTACCAAATTGTTTTAAAATTCAGAAAAGCAAATGAAGTATTATCTCCTATTGGTGTCCAAACATAAATCTACTATGCTAGAAGTTTCTCCTCTTTCTTCCTTTGAAATCATGTGATGATATTACCTCTAAGACTAAGGTAAAGCCTAATTTCAGAATGGAAAATCTATTAAAAAAAAAATACAATTTAAGAGAAACCAGGCTAACAAAAGGGGCCTTTAAGGGGCTATGTTTTAAAACTAGAAGGGATTAACAGTATTTTGTTTCACTGAAAAACAATTTCTCTGTAACTAGCTTAATACTCCTTTTTCTTTTTCAAAAATATTTTTTAGTTGTCGATAGACTTTTATTTTACTTATTTGTATGTGGTGCTAAGAATCGAACCTAGTGCCTCACACATGCTAGGCAAGTGCACCTCCACTGAGCTACAACCCCAGCCCAATACTCCTTTTTCTACACAGGTAAGGAAATATTTACTCTGACCCATCCAGGCAACTATAAACAATACATTAAAAGAAGTCTGTCCTGGAGTTTTTCACTCAGAGTCTATGAGCTCTGAAGTAATTTCAGAGTTCTGAAACCAAATAAACTTCCATATTTACACATTTTACTTAATCATGATTGGTGAATTGAATCTGTACCTATGTGAAAATGGCAATGCATTCTGAGTTGGTTCAGCCCTTGGCTCTGAGTTCTGTGTCACATCAGGTGTTCTTTCATCATCTGTCCCATTGATACTTTCAGGTGTTAAAGGAGACTGAAGATCCCCGCCTGCTGATTCCTTAAGGAAAGGGATGGAGGAAGGAGGGGGGAAAAAAAAGGAGTTATACTTTTGTTCAAGTACACATATCATATTAAAGTTAAAACTGACTGTGATGTAGCCTTTTTATAAACCAAATTTCCACTGAAATTTCAAGTCTTAAAGTTGAAAGTGAATTTTTGAAGCAAAGCAACTCATAAGAAAACTCACTGAAACACAATACAATTTAGAAATGTAAACAATTAGAAATGTAGTTTCAAAGAAATGAAAAACTTTTGGTTTATTGTAAGTAAAAAAAAAAAGATACAAAAAATTACTTCCGAAAAAAATGGCACAAAAATGCAAGGAGATATGATTTTATTTTGGAGGAAGAAGCAGGCAATAGGAGGGGTTGAGGAAAAGAAGAGAAGAGAAGTGGGGAAGGCAAAGGGGAGAATGAAATTTGCAATAAATTTAAAATTTTCTTATCTTCCCTGTTTTTCAATTCCTACAAAGCTATTTAGAAAAGCAACCAGAAATACCTCTATAATGAATCATGCAAGATATTAATACATTTCAGCTTTTTAAATTGGTGTTCATAACAGAATTATTTTTTGTCATAAGTTGTCTTTTTTTTTTTACTTTTTTTTTTTAAAGAGAGAGTGAGAGAGAGGGGGGACAGAGAGAGAGAGAGAGAGAGAGAGAGAGAGAGAGAGAGAGAGAGAGAATTTTAACATTTATTTATTTTTTCTTAGTTTTCGGCGGACACAACATCTTCGTTTGTATGTGGTGCTGAGGATCGAACCCGGGCCGCATGCACGCTAGGCGAGCGCGCTACCACTTGAGCCACATCCCCAGCCCCCTTTTTTTTTTACTTTTAATCAAGATTTGTCTGTCAAAGTAAATTTATCACTTTGGAAAATAAATTATGAAGCTCAATTTGACAATCTTATGTCTGCTATCATCCAATTACTCAAAGTTGTTATTAGAAACCAGAATGAAGGATAATTTGATAAACCTGTTAACCAGAAGTAGGCCCTAGCACCAGGCTGTTAAAGAGCAGTTTGGGGAACCTCTTATGATACCTGGGCAGTACTGAAATACTCAACTGAAATACTCATCTATAGTGAGGTAGAAAATGAAAACTTAATTGTCTAACAGAGTGGTTAGATATGATCATAATCTGCCAATTTGAAAGAAATAAAAAAATTAGATATTATCAATATAGGAAAATGCTAATAATCAGAAAAATGAGAATATAAAGCAGTATCTAGGTTATGATAACCCATATACTTTAAAAATGTACACAAACAGCTAAAAACATGCAAAAAATATTAATTGTGATAAATTTTTCTTTTATGGGACTTCTGGCTTACTATTACTATGTGATTTCTGTTTAATATTTAAATAAACTATAAATTAGACAAGCTATCAATGATGAAAAAGAATTTTTTCTTTTTTTGAGACAGGGTCTCACTATGTGGCTAGGGTGATGCTCCCTGTCCTGAGCCTCCCAAGTGCTCGACTTCAGGTGAGCACCACCAGGCAAAGCAAAAGAACAGTTTCTTAATTTCACTTTATCATTTATCCATTTTTCAATTATTAATGGAATATCTATTTAACCTTCAATGTTATTCTTTATTAAATCTTTCTCCTAAATTATTTTTGTTTCCATTAACTAACAGACCATGAGAGAATAAAGTCTACAGTATAGTATGACAACATTAAATTGCTTTACAACAAAGTCAAATCATTTTGGATGAATAATAGGAACAATATCCACAAAGTGACTACACTTCTTGGTCAGTCATGGGCCATATTAATTAGTCAGAGAAAGCTTAAGCAGTCAGTAAAAAACATGAGATTATCATCTTTGGTATTAATAAGTCAGGTCTGCCCCCCAATCCCCCCTCCCCCTGCCAGACAGGTCAAAGCAAACTAAGTCAATCAAGGTTGGCTGTCTTAACTTACTAAACAGTTAAGTTGGCCATGATTTTATTTAATAGAAATGATAATACAAACAAATTACCTTGTTAAACTAAAAGGGCATCCCTAGGATTAGCAATTAAGGGATTTAAGAATTTTCCAGAAGCAATGGAAAAGAACAAGGAGGACGAAAGGAGATTAGGATTGAGAGAGAGGGACAGGAGCAACATTTTTACCTCCTTCTGGGGTAAATACTCCTGTTTCTACAGGATAAAATAAACAGAATGGAATTGAAGCAGGGGAACTGGGAAGGCTATGAATATTGATGCTGCAGAAGTAGGATGACCACTGTCAGAGGCAAATTAAAGTGAGAAAGAAGGGGAAGATGAAAGGGATAGAGATTACAATAATTTCAACATGTCAATGCAGCAGACTTTTCTTCAGAGAACTAGAATATTAACTATTGTTAACTAAAGAGATATTTAGTTATCCTAGATAATTATGCCTAAAATGAAAAACAAAAAGTCTACTCAAAGCATAGTTTAAAAAAAAAGTTAATATGCGCCCATGGGAACAAGAAAAGGCTCCATAAAAGCATAACAGGAAAATAAAAACCCCTTTCTTTCCAACTATACAAAAGTAGTCTATGAATAGCCAAGTGTTTTGTGAAAACTTCTAGACATTGTGTATATGCTGAAAATAGCCCTGTGAAATTTGTTTTTTAATTTAACATATTCTAAATATCTAGTTCTTTTTCTATCTAAAGTTTGTGCTAATTTTCTGAATAATCAACTTTCGTTATTCTTTTAAAAAATACTCTACTCTGTCCACAAACCGCATTTTATATCTTTGAGTTAAAAGTTAAAATAAAAAACTTGAGGTTTATAATTATTAGAGTACAAAATTTGTGGAAAAAAGGATAACTGCTCTTTCGGAAGAAATTCTTAAGCTAATACGGCTGATATTTACATGATATCAATTAAAATGTTTGATATACACACACACACACATGTACACATGTGTCTGTATTCATGTCTATATGTATATATAAACCAACACTGATAATTGAAAAATGCAAAAAAAGTAAATGTAAACAAAAAGAGATCTAATGTAATGAGGCCTCTATTATCTTTATATCTTATTTTGAGAAAATAAAACCACTCATGTCTCACTTTGCTTCTCACAGTTTCTGGGAAACTCTCCCCATACTTCCTACCAAAACAAATAATCTACAATCATAAAAAGAAAAATGATAGTCAAAATAAAGACAAATGTATTTTTGGAAATTAAAATCTGAGTGAATATTAAGAAGGTTAACTGACATGTCCAGATCATTTAAAAAAAAATTAAAAAGCCCAAGTGTAGATATAAAAGTCAAGAAATGATTGTTAAGAATTCTTTTTCATTATCAATTTATGAAATGGCAAGAAAGAAAAAAATAAAAAACTAAGAATATTCTAAATCATGTGAAAAAGAAACTAATGTGTCCAGCACTCTGGGACCAGTCTTCAGGGTGTTATGATGACCAACTCTGGGAGATGGAGTAGTGGGGACCTGGGGCATCATTGTCCTTCCTCCCTAGACAGACCCAGTACCACTATCACCTTCTCTTTAATCCAAACAAAGCCTGAAATTAAAATTCCTGTTCAAGTTTTCTCCTTTTTGACTTAAGTAAGACAGGGTTGGCTGGGCATGAAGGCACATACTTTGGGCAAGATCTTGTCTCAAGAAACAAAAAAGAGGGCTATAGATGTAGCTCAGTGATAGAGCACTTGCCTGGCATGTATGAGGCCTTGGGATTCAATCCCCAGTATCACTTAAAACAAAAACAAAAACAGTAAACAGGGTCCTTTATCATTTAACATTCATGGAAGACCCATTCCACTCCAGTTTTTCATACCTGAATGAAGATGAGAACCCCAGTCTTTCCTAATCAGAGGCTCTGACAGGAAAAACTGGAAGAGGAGCTAGCAATTTTTGAGATTCCTTGCCAGTAGAGATAGAGCCAAGAGACCAGAAGAGCAAACAGACACATAAAGGAAGATGGGGCCAAGACCTCAAGATGTATTTCCTAACCCTCTGTTGTAAATTATTCCCTATACTTAGTCACCATCTACAGTCACGATTTTTTTAAATCCCATTTTAATATCCACAGAGGTATTGCAGAGCTGGGGATGTATCTCAGTGGTTGTGCACTGGCTAGTATGCATTAAGACCTGTGTTCAATCCCTATCACTGTGAAAATCAATCAATCAATCAATCAATCTGACTCTCTAGATTAACCCATGCTCTTCCTTTCCTATTGTACAGCATACCAACTAAACGATGATGGTCAGGGCTATAGGGTTAATCTCCACTCTGTTTATGAATTTTGTACCCACCTGTTCCACTAAATGCTTAACAAAAAGCAAACTTCATTTGTTCCAAACCAATTTATGGCAACCGAATTTAGAAACCATATATA
Source organism: Spermophilus citellus (assembly GCF_964194105.1). NCBI lineage: Eukaryota > Metazoa > Chordata > Mammalia > Rodentia > Sciuridae > Spermophilus > Spermophilus citellus. Next base: position 223,181,407 of record NC_138182.1, on the reverse strand, counting down.
ATAGCATGTGTTATTATAATAAACAACTGGCAGAAAAAATGACAAAAACTGACATTCATATGTAGTTACATCAAGATACTGAATAAAAATTACATTATTAGATTTAAATTTACAAATTTTGAAATAAGAATCTTTTTTTTTAACTTTCTCATATTAGCTGACTTTTTAAATTAACAGATTATTAACTGGTTTTGGTTCCAACAGGTGAGAGAGCTTATGCTCCTGTCCTCCTATCCCATTCTCTTTCTACCTGCTCTTCAAACTCATCAAGACTTCTTACAGTCTCTTCAACCTCTGCTATAATGGTCCCTTTTCAGGCTCATCGCAGCTTTAACTCTCTATATACTAAGTCAAGTGTATAATCCTAGCTCAAGAGTCTAAGAATGGGGAATTGGCTAACTTCTCTAAGTGCCAGACTCCTTTCATCTATCTCAAGGCTTTAGGGAGGTGGAATGGTTACCTACAGCACTATTTTTCTCAAAGATGGTCCCCAGACCAAAAGCATATGCATCCTCTGAGAAAAGGTATCAAAAAGGCAAATACTTGGGCCCCATATCAGACCTACTAAATAAACAACATTGTGAGTGGGACTCAGCAATTTGTATTTTAACAAGTCTTCCAGGAAATTTTGATTCAGGATTTATACGATTAAGGTAAATGTCTTTTCTAGATAACTGTTATGTGCCAGATACTATTTTATTCCTTTATATCATTATCCTCACCTTTACAACCACATCATCAAGAACAGTTGTACATATTTCTTGAGCATTCATTTAATATATACTAAGCATTTTCTGATCCCCATTTAATTCTCACAATAACTCTAAGAAGGATATGTCATTCATATTTACATTTTATAGACCAAAAAAAAAAAAACCCTAAAAACAGCAACTTGTCTAAGTTCATAAAGTAGTAATGATTGGAGCCAAGATTCATACTTAGAATGAATGGCCTACAGCCCACATTATTAATCATGACCTGACACTGTCGTTATCATATTTTTCTTCACATCAATTCTGTAAAATAAGTAACACTCATTTTACAGATGTGTAAACACACTAGGTTAAACAACTTTCCCAAGATCATAAAGTGACAGAAAAAGGACACATGTCTTCTTCTGACTCAAATATTCATACTCTCAGAGGTCGAAGTGGCACACTCCTGTAATCCCATTGTCTTGGGAAGCTGACGCAGGAGGATCACAAGTTCAAAGCCAGCCTCAGCAAAAGCAAGGCACTAAGCAACTCAGTGAGATCCTGTCTCTAAATAAAATATAAAACAGTGCTAGGGATGTAGCTCCATGGTTGTATGCCCCTGGGTTCAATCCCCACTACCAAAACAAACAAACAAAAAAAATGTATACTCTTAAGCAGTGTGTTACCCTCAAACCAAACAAAAGCTATGACCACTTGTTTATTATCATCCATTATTCCACTTAATCACTTATTGATTATCCTATTTAACTTCCTTTTTGCTGAATCCGTAAGTCTATTTTTCAGGCAAAATATTAATGAAAAAGACTGGGTAAAACAGTAAATCAGGTAGGGCAAGAATTGCTGGGGGCCATATGATTCACACAAGACAAATATTACAAATTGTCACAAAAGGAGTAAAGGTAGCATTGTGGTTTGGATTTTATAGGCCCATAGGCTAAATGCTTGGTTAACAGCATGTTGCAGGTGGTAGAACCTTTAGCAGTTGAGGCAGAGTAGAAAGAAGTTAGGTCATTGGAGGCATGCCTTGCAAAGGATACTGGGACTCCAATTACTACTTCTCTTTCTTTGCTTTCTGCATGCCACGAGGGGAACAGTTTGCTCCACAATGATGCACTGTGTTGACACAGGGTCAAATGATCATACACTACTAACACCTCTGAAAACTGGAACCAAAATAAATTTATCCCCTTTTAAGTTGTTTAAGTCAGATATTTTGCCACGGTGAAGGAAAACTGACGAACACAGGAAGAAAACAGAAATTAAACTTTTTGTTCTTACTATTCCTCTGGCTAGGAATACATTAAATCAATGATAAAATTTCAATGTTTTGTAAAGATAAATTAAGGTCTGTATATTTTGGCTCTCAAATGTTGATGAACTTAAGATATTCTTTATTCTTTTATATTTCACAGAATTTCCCAAATATAAGCATCTTCGATACTCCCTTTGATTAAAAAAATCTGTCTACCATTAGATATTAACTAAAAAAGTACATTTCTATATCCACTTTGGAAATTAATTTTGCTATTTCCACAAATTTTGATCTGGCATAAAGGGCACCATCTGAAATGAACAAGGTTCATAAACAAAAACAGAAATGAATACTACCTGTGACGGTGTACTGGTAAGTTCCATCTTCTCTTGTGATTTCTCCTTTGCCAGGCGAGCAGCTTCTTTAAATTCCTGAAACTTTTCTGCAAACTGAATGTATAAAGACTGTATACATTAGCCAAACTCACAGTGCCCAATTTTACTGTATTTGTCTTTCATTTTCTGAATAATTAACATACAAACACTGTAGCCTTCAAAGCAATTATAGCTTATAATATGAAAAAGAAGCCCTACAGCAAACATTCATTGTGTATAACATACTTAGACAAATTTTCATTCAAAAGCATCACTACATAATGAAGTTAGAATGTGGTGTCAGCTAGCTTATCTATATACCTCCTTGGTTGCTCAAAAATAATGTACTAAAACTAGTAAAAATAGCATACTAGGGGCTGGGTTTGTGGCTCAGTGGTAGAGCAACTGCCTCACATGTGTGGGGTACTGGGTTCGATCCTCGATACCACATGGAAATTAATGAATAAAATAGGAGTGTTGCGTCCATCTACAACTAAAAAAAAAAATAGCATATTACATTGTTTATCACTGAGAAAATTGAATTTCTTAAGTACTTACTTATAAAAATCACAGTACTAAAAAATGCTTTTAATTAAGTCATTTTATTTTCAATGTTATAAATAGTAACGTTTACTATTATCACTAACTGACAAATAAAAATTCATTTCCAAATATTTCTAAGCAACTGAGGTACACCACCAGAAAAAGATAATACACTCTACATAGGTCTTTTAGATTGGTAATTTCAAGACAAAAATTTCTGTTCATAAAATACTAATTCTTAGAAACCTACAGAAAACCATAAAACATCATGCCTACAAATAGTACCCATTTTAAATGTTTGTGAAGTGAGGCTAATATATTACTATTATCAGAGAGTAACAAAACAACTAAATTTAAAACCTAAATTGTCTGTGTAACTTTAAATACCTGTTAGAGTTTCCCATAAAAATATGAAATTATAGCTTTCTTCACAGGCTCACACAAGCAAGCCCTGATTTCAGTTCCGTTTTGGGAAGGAAAGTTTTGGGAGGAAAGGCCTGATCTGCCCTGAGAGATTGAGGAGAGTCAAAATTTAATTCATTAAAGGAAAAAGTGATTCTTTTGTAAAATCTATAATCTTTGTGACTCAGTGTTAAACATAAACAAGATGTTCCAACTGTTGGATTTAAATAGGCTTTAAAATGAGGTAGACTAAGTTCTATTAGCTATATTTTAAAAAATCTCTATATTTTATGATATGTCATCATCACAACTTTCCCTTCTTATTTTAACCTTGTCACCTCCACATCCAGGGGGATAGACCAAGGAACTGAATATGTGCTACTATACTTCTCTAATGAAACAGAATATCCTCTTACATGAAAAAAAAATTTAATACAAAGCTAAAGTCTAAACATTGGTGGAAATGAAAGAAAAACAATTTAAATTAAATTAAATTCTCTTTATATAATCATGGTTTCTCTTCTGCTAATTTAACATTGCAAAATATTTTATGTTTAAAATCCTTTCAACTTCATAAATACTATGGCTTATTTTTAATATCTTTAGTTTTCAGCAAAAGAAAAACATGATGGCTTTAGTTGCCATAACAACAAATACAACTTAAGTAAGCCGGCTAATGATCCAAGTATAGCTGGAATTCTGCTCACATCAGTCAACCTTAGGCGACCATACATTTCTTCCAATCATGAAGCTTCCCTTTGTTTTGAGAGGCCTTATCTACAATTGTCTTCAGAGCATTCTCCAAACCCTTGTAATGCTTTGACTCACTCATGGTTTTTTAATAAAACAAACCAGAATATTTATATGCTTGCTTCATTTATCTAAGTGATTATAAATTCCTTTGAGTTCCCTACAGTTTGAAAAGCACCGAAATTAATCTTCAAGGTAGCTTGGAAAATAAATCATAATTTTTGTCTGAATCTGTAGATCAACACATTCACAAGATGCTGATCTTAACACTCTTTGAGCTACAAATCCAGTGCATAAATGAATCAGACTTGCCTCCAGAAGCTTAAGGGATGTTTCTCAATATTCAATCTACCTTAAAATAACAGGGTTCACACTAGTAATAATTGGTTAAAAGTATTAGCTAACTTTTTTTTTTTTAAGAGAGAGAGAGAGAGAGAGAGAGAGAGAGAGAGAGAGAGGGAGAGAGGAGAGAGAGAATTTTTTAATATTTATTTTTCAGTTTTCGGTGGACACATCTTTATTTTTTTTATTTTTATGTGGTGCTGAGGATCGAACCCAGCGCCCCGTGCATACCAGGCGAGCTCGTTACCGCTTGAGTCCCCAGCCCAGTATTAGCTAACTTTAATGAGAAAAAAAATCTTAAAAAATAAAAGCCATTCTCAGACAAAAATACCAAATAAGAGAAGTGATTGACAGAATTTAATAAACTATTCCTTTACTATATTAGCTAGCTGCTCAGTAATTCGAAAGATGTAACAAAGAACTCATCATCAAAATTACTTAGGCCTGGGGGGGGGGGGTTGTGGCTCAGGAGTAGAGTGCTTGCCTAGCATATGCGAGGCCCGGTTGAGCTTCAGCACCACATAAAAATAAATAAATAAGTAAAGGTACTGTGTCCAACTACAACTAAAAAATTAATATTTAAAAAAATTACTTAGGCCTAAAAATCATCTTGTGCAAGTTTACTTGAGAAATCGATCCACAATTTAGTTCTTGTACTATAAAATCAAGAAATTCAACAAGTGGAATATTTTTTTGGGCGGGGAGGGGAGTGAAGTATGTGTGTTATTTTCAGCTCCAGGTTTTAATAGACAGTTCCAAAAGAAAAGTTCTAAAAAGGTTCTGAGTAACAACAAATGTGTTAGAATAAACATGATTTTCCAAAGGGATTGTTGATGGAAGGGCAATGCTCCATGTTATGTTGAGATACTTTGAATCTAAAACTCATACCTGTACTACACTTCCAGAAATATATTTCTGGAATAAGGCATGTGTAAGAGAAACAAAACCATAAACCCTTATTTGTTTTAATCATTGTACAGAGAATGACTAATAATCACAAAGGCAAAAGTTAAAATAGTCTTAAAATTGAGCTTCAAACTATAATTAATACACCTGAAAACATTAGTGTTAAGTAAGAAATGTCTATAACTAAAGGAGAACAAAATAGATTATTTCAACTATTGAACTATGTATAATATTAACTAAAGTATAAGCTTTTCTAAAAGCTCATTTTAAAAAATATGAACGATATCTGCAATAAATTGCTTAAGGTAATTTTTTTTAATGTTGATGAACCTTTATTTTATTCATTTATTTATATACGGTGCTAATAAGAATTGAACCCAGTGCCTCACACATGCTAAGCAAGTGCTCTACCACTGCGCCACAACCCCAGCCCCTTAAGGTAAATATTAACAGTGTCCATCTACAAGAGCCTGTTCACTCTGCACTTGCACAATTTTAATTCTCAAGTCATCAGAATCTGTCTACACCAAATCATACACAAAATGTTTCAAACATGGTGTTATCTTTTTAACAGAATACTTCAAACACAGCAGTTTTATCATAAATCTTTAGGTCTGGTGGGTGCAAAATTTGGAAAGCAGAGTAAAATTCATCTTCTTGATCATCTTAATATCCTGAGATTGTTTCCTTTTCCTTATATATTCTTTCTGTATAACATCCATAAGAACTCTAGGTGCTACTGGTATGAACACGGCATGGCTTCTGCTTATAGCAAGACCAACTGCTTTATTTCCAGTAGTTAGTCTGGTGATGTTTCATGTTTTATTGGCTGTTCTGGCCAAAGTAATTCACTTGGTTAGTATTACCCAAGTCCTCATGTGACCACTGGATCCCACTCTGTATTGCATCAGAGAGTTCAGAGTACTCTACACTCAGATAAAGCACAATTTTTCCTGAACTCAAAAATTTATATGTGCCTATTATCATATAAAAAGCTGAAATCTATATCACTATCAGCTTCAGTTTTCACCATTCAGAAGAGGCTGGTGTCTACCCTACCTTATCTTATCTCCATCTGAGAATGCAAATCTTTGAGCAAAATGCCTCTGAAATATTAATCCTCATCTTTTATTTCCTATTATACAGATAATTAACCACACAAATTCTCTTAACAAATGATAGCTATTTTTAATGTGTACAATAAAGTTTCCAAGTGAAAGAAGAATCCAGGGACTAGGGTTGTGGCTTAGCGGTAGAGTGCTCGCTTTGCACGTGTGAGACCCTGGGTGCGATCCTCAGCACCACATAAAAATAAACAAACAAAATAAAGACATTGTGTCCATGTATAACTAAATAAATATTTTAAAAAAGAAAGAAAAATCCAATGATTTTTTATTAGTTCTTTTTAGATATACATGACAGTAGAGTGTATTTTGATATTTTATACATACATGGAGTATAACTTATTCTACTTAAGATCCCATTCTTGTGGTCAATGATCTCTTCTTGCTGTAAAGTCACTACAGTTGTTCCAAGACTATTAAAAAAATTTCTCCTATATTTTATACTCTCCATTTGCTAATATATAGTGAAGATGTGAATGGAAGATGATTTTCACTCAGATCTTATACTTTAACTTACTTTTGAAAGATGATGCTCAGAAGAGAATCCCAATCCATAAACAGTGTTTGCCCGGCTATCGGCCCACTGGCCAAACTTCTGAGATGTTTTAGTAAATGTCATGTTTGGAGTGATGGTACTATTTATTATTGCCTGAAAAATAAAACAAGCAGCCAAAAATTGGCAAACAGGCATTTAAACACAGGAACATTTAGTTACATAAAAATTTAGAATTACTTGTAAGTCTCAATGTTAAATATATAAAGATAGTTGTAGAACTAGTTTCCAGCATTGTAAATGACAATGCGGAAACATGGTACCTAATATAATATAAATATAATGGCATCTGTCGATCAAAAATTTTAACATCTTATATTCAAAATAAATTTTCCTATAATCTAAAAAATATCAAAGAGTTTCTTCCCTTTAAATAGTTAGGATCAATATTTATTAATTTTGGATGATATTCATTGGAAATAGGCCTTTAGACATAATAGTAGTTAAATATTTAAAAGGAAGGTCCCACTCTATAAAAAAACTTTCAAAAATGAATATACCGATAAAAAAAAAGCCCAGGCAGTGATGCATGCCTAAAATCCCAGCAATTCAGGAGACTGCAGCAGAAAGATTACAAGTTCAAGATGATCTTCAGCAACTTATCAAGGCCCTAAGCAATTTAGTAAGACCCTGTTTCCAAATAAAAAAATAAAAAGGACTGAGGATGTGGCTCAATGATTAAGTACCCTTGGATTCAAACACACATACCAAAAAAGGAAAAGAAAATACAGAAGAAAAAAATAATGCTTATTTTTCTAAAATCCATAATCAAGGGTTTCTCAAAGCTGATTTACCTGAAACTTTCAATTATTGAGTAGTTTTTCCTTTACTCAAGGCAATAAACAAACAAATAAACTTTACTTCTTTTCTCATAGAAGAGTATAGAGTCATGACAATATCATTCTCTTTTAACTGTTTCTTAAAAAACTAACATTTTATCATGTTATTAAATACTAATTTTGGTGATCATAATTTAACAATTATATTAATTCATGCTTTTGGTCAGTATTAGAAAGACAATTATTTTTAGTTGGATAGTCTACTGACCTCCAAAATAAAGATTAAAATATGACTCCAATAATAGTAAAAAGATATATTATCAAAGCCAGGCGTGATGGTGCATGCTTGTTATCCCAACAGCTCGGGAGGCTGAGACAGGAGGATCCCAAGTTCAAAGCCAGCCTCAGCAATGGTGAGGCACTAAGCAATTCAGTGAGACCCTGTCTCTAAATAAAATACAAAAATAAAGATGTGGCTCAGTGGTCGAGTGCCCCAGAGTTTAATCCCTGGTACCCCCCCAAAAAAAAAAGATACATTATCAAATTCATAAGCAACCATCTGATTAACCATTAAAAAGTAGGAAGAAAATCAAACATTTTCAGAACAAAGCTAAATTTGTTTAACATGTGAATAACGGCATAAACCTAAAATATTTATGAGTTATGCCATGTAGGCATCCATGTCATTATAACAATGTATAATACATGGATAACTGCCTTATTAAACATGATAAAACAGAAATTCGCCCCTTCCCTTTTCTCAGTCAGTAGATGTTTTATTGTTATTATATGAGAGCGCTTGTCCCCAGAAAAAATTTATATATTCACACTAATATAAGCTACCTTACTTTTCAGTTCAAAATGGCTTCTGTCAGCATATTTTAGAACTGTAAAAATGTGGCAAACAACTATTCTAACTTGTGGAGCTGTCATAAAATGAAAAATTAAAGGGAAAAAATTTATAAACAATCAGTAAGGGATCATTTAGTCAACATTTTTTCTTGAGTTACACTCTAGATAGATTTATCTAGAAATCTGAGAAACAATAATATGAAAGGCAATTATGAATGTCATTCTATAATAAGAGGAGTCAGTCAATGCACAAGTAAATAAATAGCTGATAATATAATTTCAGAGAGTGCTTAGTGCTGTGAAACCAGGATGTAATGGAGAGTGCGGGCAAGCAGACACAGACGGCAGGCATTGATTTGTATTTGGTGGGCCTTCAGTGTTCTCTGGAGAACATTTGAACTGGGAGTATTTTCAAGGAAATAAGGACATTTTTACATTTTACATGTGACCTTAACAACACTCAAAAAGTGGGAGTAGCAAAAGGCTTTACAGGTATCTAAGAAAACTGACCAATATGCTGTTGGTCACTGAATCCCATTTTAACTATTTCATATTAATTTCTTTCTGCTTTGTTAAAGTTTCACTTTAATCTCCACTGAACCTTTCCCTGCCTCTGTACTACATGTTCTTTAATCGCTGAAGAGAAACTTTAAAACAACAGATAATTCCATAATTAAAAAACTTAATTCTTAGATTCTTTAATTAGAATGCTACTATTAATCCTCCTATTAATCCTTTAAAAGAAAAAAATTTAGTGCTTTAAAATAAATATGTCTCTGAACCCTGGAGTTCTTGTCCTTTTAAGGGAAGGAGGTAGAAATGCTGTGTCATTATAGATCATGTAGTGCCCCAATCTTGGCTCTCAGCCATGCAATGTCTCTGCAGCATGATCAGAAAACCTCAAAGCAAACTTTTTATGCACAGTACAGGAACAAGAATAAATGACATTTTCTACTCAGAGACACCTACAGGCTTTTTACCTTAATCAGGAAGAACAGAAAAGGAGGTGAGAGAGAGAAGGGGAAAAACACTCATTAGTCAAGTAAACTACTAGTGCTCATCAAGAAACAACTCCTCCTGTAAGAACGGCTGTAATTAACAGCATCAGTTTAGAAAAGTAGCTAGAGAATGGAAAATGTGATAGAAAATATAACTGCTACAGAAGATTAGTTTTGTTGAATTAACAATAAAAAAAATCTTTCAAAAAGTTGAGTCTAATAATTATAAGCAGCAAAGCATATTCAGAAATGGAAACACTAAAAAAGGATAATTCACATTGCTTCAGAGGGAAGAACACATGAGGATTTTTTTAATCACCAATTTTCTTCCTTGAGAATAACTCAAAGCATTTTAACTTGGATAAGGTGAGCAACTGAAATCTATTTAATCACTTCCATGGATATGAACTACATCAGTTGACCTTCATTTTTGCGTACCATTTAACCCTCCTAATCTAATAAAATTTCTGTGGTTTGGGTCAAGAGACAAGATATTACAGAAATTGAAGGTACAAGTCAGATAAAAGAAACACTCCAGGCTGAGATTATAGCTCAGTGGTAGAGTGCTTGCCAAGCACATGTGAGGCACTGATTTCGAACCTCAGTACAACATTAAAAAAAAAAAAAAAGTAAATAAAATAAAGGTATTGTGTTCATCTACAGCTAAAAATATTTTTTAAAAAAGAAATACACACTCTAAACCCTGAGACAATAACATTCATTACCTCTTGCATTTCATTAAACCAGTTACAAAGTATGCAAAATAACTCTTCGTTAAATAACACCTCACAGAAATTAACTATTACTATTTCCTCAAGTCCTTTCAATCCTCCAAGTAAAAATGAAAAGAGGACCAATTATTCAAGTAAATATGTTACTTATGTACAAGACACAAATTGCAAATAGCCCCTGAGGTCCTATAATCTAGTTTAAAAGTATTTAGAGTGATTACTAAACACACTTTGTGATTTGGTTTAAATTTATTTCCTCCTCACAACAATGCTAATCTAGGTGTTTTTATTAGTTTCTTATCACTGATGAGAAAACTGAGGCACACAGAAGTTAAACACCTTGTGAAAGGTCACACGACTAGCAAAAACAGTATGGCTCTAGAGTCTGTGCTGGCTCTAGAGTCTGTGCTTTTAACTCCTATAGTGATTTGCTAAAAATTCTGGGGACTCACAAAGCCACCATGGTTTCAAGGAAGCTTGAAGGAGAGAATGAATTTCATCTTTCCACACACTTTACATCCACAATTTGATGATTGGATTTTCTTTATCTAAGTCAGTTAGATAAAATTTCACTGATGATAAAATAGATTTTCCTCCCTTTGAAGGGTACACTATCTACCAGGCATTAGGCATTTTGCAAATATTAGGTGTCTGAAATAATTTATTCAAAGTCAAAATATTCAATAATTGGTGGAAGTGAAAGTTGAACCCAACCTGTCCTTGTTCTTATATGTTACTGTTGGCCTCTCCTAAATATAAAACCTTAAAGTTCTGTTCATATACTTGTCTTTAGATAAGGACTGTCAGTTTTAGTATTGTTATTGACAGACTTCATATGGTTCAGGGATTTTTTTTAACTGCCTACTAGTCTAAAGAAGTCACCATGATTTGGGTATGGTTTGTGTTCTTCCAAAAGTTCATAGACTAGAGGGAGGTTCTAATCAACCTTCAAGGATGGGGCCTAGTGGAAGGTCCTCAGGTCACTGGGGTTGTGCTCTTATGCTAGCGTGGCCCCACTCATCTCTCTCTGCTCCTGGTTCAAGATGTAATCACTTGCTCTCCAGTGCATTCCCATCATAGCTATCACCAAGCAGCACTGCAAATAAGGGGTAGCACTTATCAAGCCTGAACTATGCTATTTGGACTGTCAGCCTTCAAAACTGTGAGCTAAATAAGCCTCTTTCTTCATAAGAAGCATGTGTCAGGTATTTTGTTGTAGTAATAAAAAAAAACTAATATGAAAGTACATATGAAAAAAATTCTAGATCCTAGAATTCTCAATCATGTTCATTCTACTCACACTGCCTGGCATAGTGCCTGACACAAAAGAGATATGCAATGAATATTAAATAAAATGAATGAATGATCTTAAATTTATAGAATATTTGTGGCATATAATTCAACATCAGATGGTTAATTCAAGCAATGTAGTGAACAACAAAAAAAAAGTAGCTACCCTAAGAATGATCAGTTTTGTTTCTTTAAAGTTCTGAAAATTCAAAAAGAAATATTTTAATGAAGATAAAATCTGAATAAAACTGAAATGCTATGCTATATAAAGCAAAACAGCAAGATTATTTAGAGTAACTTACCTTTGAGCCATCTAAACTGATTATCCTATACACATTTCTTGTGCTGTCATAAAAATAAGACACAGTAACTGCGTGCTTGCTGGTGGGTACCCAGTTCTTCTTTGTGTTTGGGTCAATCTGGAAGACATGAGCTCGAGTGCTGAAGATAGGTTGTTCCCTGCATAACAGAAAAGAAAACGACAAACTGAAAGCAGCCAGTTTTACTCCACAGGATATGAAAACTGTAAGGTGACTTTGTTTAGTCAACACAACACCCACATACCCCCCCCCCCCATTATAGTCCATCTTATTCAGAGATTGTATATACATGAATTCACCTACACACTAAACTCTACTACTTGTAACTCCAAAATTAAGACTTGTGGCATTCTTTCAGTCTTTCACTGAGACCCCAAAACAGTGGAAAAACCTGAGTGTCCTGATATGCATGTTTCCTCTAAAGTGGAACAAGACGATATTTCTACTTTCTTGTTTCGGCACTCATACTACATAACAAGTGTCCCTTTTGCAATCTGTTTAGCACATTTTTTGGAATTTTTATGCTCATTGTTGGTGCTTTCAGTTTAAAATGGCCCCTCAGCATAGTGCTGAAGAGTTCCTAAATGCTCTCTGGTCCTGGGTGCAAGAAGGCTACAATGTACCTTATGGAGAAAAATATGTGTTAGATAAACTTCATTCAGGCAAGAATTAATAGTGCTGTTGGCCATGAGTTCAATGTTAATGCAGCAATAATACACATTAAATGAGGTGTCTCATAAGAAATACACAAAATGAAAAGTTCTGTGCTGATTAACAAAAATGCTATGACAAGAGGCTTGCAGGAACATGACACTGTATTTTCTACAGAAGTAATGGTCCAGTATTGGCTGGACCATTCAGTGTTCCTGACACCTTTATAGATCGTAACTACTATGAATAATAAGAATGGACTGTACTCTGTTAAAATAAAGTACCTTATATTTGACACTTATGAGATTACCAGTTTTTACTCACTTAAAACTACATTATTTATACTTACAACAGGTAATTAACTTGCTGAGAAAGTTTACATAGTTTATGCGCTATACATTTACATACATTATTGAAGAATGGGGGGGATTGCTCAAAACCACAAATATCATTTTCTTAAATCAAGTAGAGCCTTAAGAATATGTAAGAGATTTCAAAAATTCCAATTTAAAAACTAAAACTAATAAAAAATACAAATTCAGAATATTTAAAAAAAATTGTTACATTATGGAAAACAAGCATAAAATGATTCATATACAACAGAGCCATTACAATACAAAATTTTTCAAATTCTGAGTAAAAACTTTTTTGGAAACAACATTTTTCAGGTTGTTATTGTTGTCTTTTTATCCCCAGTTTGAATGATTTACATGTCTTTCATTTTACTACCCACCTTTCTTTTCTGAAGCAGTTCAAAATCCTAAAGAAAATTTTAACTAATAATGTTTAATATTAAGCTAATTCATAAATTTTACTTTAAAATATTAAAAAATATTAATGTAAAAAAAAAGGAGAGAAATCAGAAAAATAGTCAAAGCAAATCTGGGTCCTTGGCAACTCCTCAGGTTAATAATGATGGGCTACCATCATATGACTCCCATTCTCTACGGTGGCCCTGAGAAGGCAGTGTATTTTTAATAAAGGGAGATATTTTTCCCATAGGTAACCTAGCTTTTTCCCAGTTTTGTTTCTGAAAACCTTCTTATTAAAGAATTTCTTTTGAAAGCAATTTTTGCGCCACTCCCTAAAAAAAAAAGAAGCAGAGTCATCCCTTCTTGTTTATATACTATTATATATGGATTCATTTAATAAATAATTATTAACTATCTAGCCAGGCAGATTCATTCCCTTTTCCCCATCAATCCCTGATTTGCAGTGAGGCTGATGCTAAAACTTGGGTTATCTTCCAAAAGCCTCAGAATCCCTATTTTTCTTTTTTTCACTTTTCACAGTTCCAGGTAAAAGTGTAGTTGATCAGACTGATTGTTGCTAGCTCCAACTCAGGGAAATATAATCACACACAACTCTACGAAAGCATTTAAGGAAGGGGCAGGGGTGACAGACAATTTCTTTATTAACTTGATATTTTTTATTGTATTCATTTGATGGGGGAGTTAGATTTCTAAGTAGTTCAGAATGGTAATTACACAAATGTGTTCTGATTGACATTTTCTAAAAAACTAAATTAGCTGTTAAAATAATTGCTTTTGCAAGCTTTCTATGAACAATCAACAAATCCAATGGAAATGCAATGTTTTGCGTCTAGTAAAGACTCTTCACATCATTAATTCACCCAATTTAGTTAATCCACAGAATTCCTTTCAGAATAAATTTTTTTAACTAGTTATAAGCATGACATTTGAAAATTAAGTACATGACTTTCTTCAATTATCTTATGAATAGATGGTTTCTTAAAGAAAATTATAGTTCAAGATTTCTGTGATCAAAAGCTGACCTACTGAAGTCTGAAAGATAAAGACTTGAGGAATAATCATCACTACTAATATAGAGAACATAATTCCTAGAAGTAATGAGAATATATTGCATACTGACAGGGCATACTAACTAGTAAATGATCCACACTTATTGAATATCTACTGTGACTGGGATGGCGGCTGGGGATGTAGTTTAGTGGTAGAGCATTTACCTTGCCAGCACCTAGGTTTGATCCCCAGTATTACCAAATAAATAAATAAATAAATAAATAAAACAAAAAACTGGGATGGAGATGGCCTCTATCCTCAAAAAGTTAAAATTTGGTGAGGGAAAATAGGTAAAAGTTAAAGTAAAATGCTAATTAAAAAATAAAAGTAAAATGCTCTTCACTATAATAGATTCTCTGAAAATAAGTGACTAAGGGCTATGATGAAGAAACTGATACATAAGGAGACAAACCGTGGCAAAAGGGCATAGCACACTATACCTGTAGCAAGAACAATCAATGCCTTTGAAAAATGAGGCTAGAAAGAAGCAAGTTTCTAAGGATTTCCACTGGAAGCAATGGAAATTATAAACAGGATAGTTTTACATTTTGTAAAGATAAATTGAATGAAGGAGGTGGTTTGGAGAAAAACAGCACTGGTCACAGTCAGAACCTTACTAAACCATCTCAAGTATTAAAGAGAGGATAGGAGGTTATAGAGTAGGGTGAAGACATGAGAAAGGATTAAAGATAGATTTAGGAAGCAATAACAATAAATTGACAGATTGGATATAGAACAGAACTTCTTAAACTGAGGTGATTTGTCCCTCAGGAGACATTTCACAGTGTCTATAGAGACACTGCAATTGTCACAACTAAGGGAAATACTGCTGGCATCTAGTGGGTAGCAGCTGAGGATGTTGCTAAATATCTACAAAGCACAGGACAATTCTCCACAAAAAAAAGAATTATCCAGCATAAAATGTAAACAATGCCAAGGCTGGGAAGTCCTGATGTATGAGATGCAAGAGGAATTTGATTCTCTGGGGTGTGGGGTGACTAAAAAGAATGACAACGGTGCTAAAAGACAAGATAGGAAACAGAAATTAAAGTGTGAGATGGGGGAAGGGAAAGGAAGAGCAAAGCACAGGTCTGACAGAATTCAGATGCCTACAGAGCTTTCACGTAGAGTGCTGAGTCAGGAATTTAAACATTCATTTAGAGCTCAAACTTGTAGTGAAAAAACCAGGGGACTCAGGAGGTCTTATGATCAGTCTTTTAAAAATATATTTCAATAGTACACATCAATACATTTCATTTAGAGAAAGCTGTAGAAGTAGTAGAGAAAGTATACCCAAATTAAAAAGATCTCAAACGCATTTGAAGCTGATTGTCTCTAGTATCCAAGTGTTAAGGTTAACCCCTTTACGAATAAACTGGATGGCACTCATAAGTCAAGGTGAAACACTCTACTTTTTTTTTACAATAATTAGCACAACTATTAATTGGATCAAATACCAGTGTTTCTCACATTGTGTTCTTAGAACAATTTGAGAAATAAGTATTTCATATTTAAATTAGTTTTGCAAACACTGTTACATCTTATTGTAAAATAGTTAAAATGCCCACTTATATTATTATTCTAAAAAGTTTTCTAGTAAAGAAACCCATGTAACCCCAAATAATCCAGCACATGAAAAATTATTTAACTTCAAAACTCTTTTTCCTGTAACACATAAACACTCCTAGGTCTTATATTTATAACCACAATATAATAATGAAAAGACAAATTTTGAGGTAAATATTATTTCAATGAAAGTTGGTCTTTATGTAGTAATGTTTACTAGAAAATACATATAAGACAATACAAAATTGAGGTCTTATTTAATAGTGACTACAGTATTTTTGTAATATATATTTTTTAGTTGTAGGTGGACACAATACCTTTATTTTTGTGTGGTGCTGAGGATTGAACCCAGTGTCTGTGTGCTAGGCGAGCATTCTACCACTGAGCCACAACTTCTTAGATATTTGTTAAGAACACTCAAAGTAACTTTGGTAAGAAACTAAAGAATCTAAAACTCAAATTTAAAATAATGAATTTTGCATGAAATGCTTTAAACCAGCTTAAAAAAGGAAAACTATACACACACATACATATTTATCCTATAGAATCTTTTACTTGGTAATTTCTTACACATCTACAACCAGGACAATAAGTAGCTCTAACTACTACATGATATAAGAAATCTTGTCGGAGTAGTTTTGTATTGTTTGTTGTTGGTTCATTAAATAATTCCAGAATACTAGTAGTATAAGAATAATTTTGAAATTCTTCATGTTGGGTTGAAATTTTATGAAAGTACTATATATAGTGATGGGTCTAAAACTTAATATGGATCTTGAAAATTGTAAGAATGTTAAATATAAGGTAATTCTGAGGGAAAAAAGTAGAAAAATCAGAATATTGTTTTAAAAATAAGGCTTATACAGCTATGTGTGTAGGCCCTCGCCTGTATTCCCAGTGGCTCAGAAGGCTGAAGCAGGAAGATCGCAAATTTAAAGCCAGCATCAGCAACTTAGCGAGGCCCTAAGCAACTTAGTAAGACCTTGTCTCTAAATAAAATATCTCAAGAGCTTGGAATGGGGTTCAGTGGTTAAGCAGCTTTGGACTCAATCCCCAGTACAAAAAAATTTAAAATAAGGCTTATAAAACTCATTAGAATTGACAGAGAATTACTACATTTAGCCGTCGGGCATCTGTGCAATAAGAAATGAGGATCATAAAAAAACTGAAGCAAAACAAAAAGACTATTTGCCAGAAGATATAAAAGTTCTAATATAGAAAAAAAATGCAAAAAGTTAACATTCGTCATTTGGATAGCTTTGATTAAAATCAATGATAATGCTGTTTTAAAATACTACTGAAGTCTATATTTGCAAATATTGTGATTACTCAATAAATACTTGTTCCAAGGGAGTACAAAGATATGGGTCCAATAAATAACAATGAAACTAAAGGGAAGGAAGAGAAATGATACATTTCCTAGTACCTTTAATGCCTAGCTTACAAATGTCCTTTTTCAAATATATAAGTACAAATAGATAATGTAGCAAAAGAGATAAAGAGAAGGTATGGTTTCAAATAATTACCAGACTTTCCACTTAATTTTTCAAAAGAAATTAGATTGACAGAAGTATTACAAACAAGGTTAGTAATATTTCTACTGAAGATTTTGATGCTGTTGCAGACATTCTTAGCTATCCACTATTTATTCTTCTATACACTATTTATTCTTCTTTGCACTTCCCTAAGAAATCTCAATTACACCACCTTCTTCTTCACCATGGAATAATTGTGACAATTCCACTCTTGTCAGAAGCTGGTTCAGGAATGGATCTGTGAATCAATTATGGTCAATAAAATAACTAGGAAAAGTTTGCTGAAGTTTCTAGGAACATTCACAAAGAGACAATTATACATTTAAGAAAGAATATTCTAAATAATATTTGCATGTGACACCTGGACCTGAAGAAGCAATCCTAGCACTGTAAGCAAAGCATACCTGAGAATAAGGCCTGCTGAGGGCCATTGCCAAGTAGGAATGACGCATCGAAATTTCCTTGCCAGCGTACCCTATGTTGCTTAGAGGAAGGACTCGTGGAAATGGACTTGCCTTGGACATTTGCTGTGACATTGCATGTATGTTTGAGAAAGGTTACCCTGCTCAAGGACCAGGGTGAATCCAGGTTTAGGGTGTATCCTGCAGGTTTTAGGAAGTATCCAGCTCCTTGGGTTTAGGGCGTTCCGGTTTAGGACAATTTGGGTTTAGGGCGTTCCTGGTTTAGGACAATCTGGGTTTAGGGCGGTTCCAGGTTTAAGGTTATTCCTGCTGGGAATAGGGCGTATCCTGCTGCCTGAGTTCCCGTTGAGTTCTCGTGGGATTCAGAAAGTATTTGGGATTCTAGCCTGGTGGAGTACGTGAGTTTTGCGGCAGAACGTGAATTTCCCGAGAACGTGTTTGTAGAGGGCCGGTGTGAGTTCGGGAATAAAGAATTGCTGTTTGAATCTACAAGGTGTGTGGTGGCTCGTGATTCTGTGCCCAGCCAGACTGCGGCAAAGGCCAACATTCTTAGTTAATAATAGCAGACAGGAAAAAAACAAAGACTCCGGGTTTCTTGACTATAGCACTGATCTAATGAATCAAGACTACCTTCAGACTTCTGATGTTTCCTAATTGAAACAGTTGTCATTTAAAAAAAAAATTCACAAATTATAATTGAAGAAAGAAGTTTATATATAATAAACTTTATAGCATGCCCCCCAAAATAAAATGATTAGTGGTCTGTTACAACTCCTACCTGGCTAGCTATAGACTGGTTATTCCTTAACTTCATAACACATTTCCACAGTACACACTAGAATTTTTGGCACTCATTTAAAATTGTAGAGCTAATCAATGGAGAAACTTATACAAAATAATTGCATTGAGTGGCAGGAAGCAGTGGAAAGAAAAATATGGAAATGGTAAAAGTTGACTATCCGTTGACTTTCTGCAACATGGATTTAATCTCCAAAGTTTTAACACAGTAGTATAAGAACTTATTAATGCTATGGAGGCAACCACCAAGAGAAATAAGATTAGAAATTTTTTTTAAGTAGTTGCATCTAGGGGTTAGGCTAGATATGGATAATATGGGATAGGGGACTTTTACTTCTCTTTATAATCCTATAACTACTTTTTGAAAACCTTGCACAGGTACTAAAACATCATTTAAAATACTGTGTAAAAATTACATTTATGTGGGGCTGGGGTTGTGGCTCAGTGGTTGTGGCTCAGTAGAATGCTTGCCAAGCATGTGTGAAACACTGGGTTCAATTCTCACCACCGCATATAAATAAATAAAATAAAAGTCCATTGACAAATAAAAGATATTTTTAAAAGTTACATTTACATTACAATTACCAGTGAGGGAAAAAAAATGTTTCAGGGGCCATTTTCAAAGACTGCCAAAGAACCATAAAATGACAATTTTTAATAGCTTGGAAATGAACTGACTTAACAGCACATGATATGAAAGTATTTCTATTATTCATTAAGAAGGAAAAGGAGCTCTGCATAGTGCTGCATGCCTATAATTCCCTGTGAGGAGGCTGACACAGGAGGTTCTCAAGTTCAAGGCCAGCCCCAGCAACTTAGGGAGGCCCTAAGCAATTTAGTGAGATCACATCTCAAAATTAAAAATTAAAAAAGACTACTGATATATTTCAGTGTAAAGCACACTTGGGTTCAAACCCAATACTAAAAAAGGAAAAAAATGGAAAGTAGAAAACGAGCAGATACACAAACATGCCCATCTACAGGATTAAAGGGCTAAAGGTACATCATTTTCCAGATGAAAATATCCTTCTTGATTAGAGTAAATAAAAAGGATGTAAGACAGAAAAAAGATTGAGGCAACATGGTGTTGTCCTGCCTGCAGGACAAAGCTGCCAGCATCTCCAGACTGAGCAGTCCTGTACAAGGGCCTGCAGGTGATCTCTTGCTTCCTGTAGCACCCCTCTAGTGCTGACCAACATCCTCTGGCTGCAGCTGATTGACCTTGAGGCTCTGGGGACTCCTCCAGGAATAAAAGTTTGGTATGCCTAGAAGCAGATTTTAAAGGTGGTTGCTCTTCACTACACTTTTCATCATATCATCTGATCATCTTAAACACCATGGCATCAACAGCATTAAAATGGGTGATATCAGGGGCTGGGGTTGAGGCTCAAGGGTAGCGCACTTGCCTAGCACGTGTGAGGCACCTGGGTTCGATCCTCAGCACCACATAAAACTAAATAAATAAAATCAAGGTATTATGTCCATCTACAACTAATTCAAAATTTTAAAACTTAAAAAAATGGATATCAAAGAGAACTTTCTTGAAGTATGTATCTCCAGTTCAAAACAGAGCTTTATCTGGTGTTTGCAATAAATATATTTTCTTCTCTTCCAGATGACTATAATTGCAAGTAGAGCTCACTTTGACATCTGAAGGCAGGACAACAGTATGCTATCACCCTTCTGTGGATATCCCCCATATGAACACACACACAACCTATCCCTCAACCAAATCCTGTGCACAATAATAACAGTAATGATCAAGTGCTAAAAACCAGATAAGAAGAAAAATATGAACACTTTGAGCAAGGACCCATAATAGAAAAACTTAGTAAAATGTTCTTTACTACTACACATCGTTGGTATCCTCATGGACAGTATCACAGATGTTTTAAGAATCTGAATCTGCCAAAAGACAGATGATATTGAGATTCCTGGGAGAATCAAAGAAAAATGTTATCTGGTGTCTCATTTGCATTTGCCATTTGAGAAAATGCAATCTGGTGTATTCAGTAATGTTATATAGTAAAATAATAATAAAATAATTTTTTCATATGTTAAAAAAAAAAACTTTTATTTGTGGCTGGATTGGGGTTTGACATTTGGTAAGGCTAAAAGGACAACAACAAGGATAACTCAAGGAATGGACAAATCATTTACCTAACATCCATTTAACTTCATTGGTAATACTGAAGAATTCAGTCTCAGTGCCATTGTAAGGTGGCACAGTATGGCTTCAGACAAGCAGGAACTTAAGTATTAGAATTTTCTAGAAAGAACTATCTTGTGCAAATTAATAATATACATTGTAATTCTATAGGATGACCAAGGAACTAGTCATATCCCCCTCATCTCTCTCATATACACACACCCCTTAGGAAAAATCTTATTGACTAAAATAGCTGTTTTGATGCTACAAAAGACTGACTATATAATCCAATAGCATTCTAGCAACTGTGCAGTCTTATTGCCATGTTATATTTAATAGTTGATTGTTTATAAAAAAAAATACTTTTTAATATATTTAGTTGTAGATGGACAAAATACCTTTATTTTATTTATTTTTATATGGTGCTAAGATAGAACCCAGCACCTCCCATGTGCTAGGCCAGCGCTTTACCATCAAGCCCCAGCCCCAGCCCCAGTCCCAGCCCGTATAAAATACTCTTTTTAAAAAACACACATGCATATTTTAAGGAAAATAAAGATTATTCTATTAATGCCTACCCAACACATACTGCAAGAACTCCATCTAGTGATGAACCAAAAACATAGCAGGGACATACTTTTAAAAACTTACAAATTACTATATATGGCAAATCAAAACAGTAAAGTAGCATTCTAAAAGTAAAAGTACAGAGGTACAGACCTAAAATGTGACACCAACAACTACAAAATGTTTTCTGGAAGGATTTTCAAAATTTATATGATCTAAATTCTTTGTTTTTTTTTAAACTGGTTAATTGCACATTCAAATGAAAAATTCTTGTTTAAATCATTGTTTGCATTACAATAACTGAGTCTCAGAAATACTTTCATGATATCAACTATTTTTTTTCCTTTAAATATTATTTGTAAATAATATTTTACAAATTTTCATTTATATGTGATGCTGAGGATTGAACCCAGTGCCTCACATATACTGGGCAAGCATTCTGCCACTGAACTACAACCCCAGTTCAAACTATTTCTTTTAATTGGCATATTTGAAGTAGACATCAAGAAATTTAAAATATCCCTTTGGAAATTAAAATTATAAAAAATACTTAAATAGTAACAACACTGTTCATATCCCTCACATGCTATCTCTCTTTAAGAGTAATTTTAATTATCCTCAGTCTTTTCAGTAGGTCACAGTACAACCTTTGATATCAGAGTTTAATATGGATGTACTCTTGGATACTTTCTTTAGTAGCTGCATTTAAAAGATAAGGGATATGGTCAAAATCAGGGTAAACATCAAGTAAGTGACTTAATTGTCATATTCAATGTTCAAAGAACCTGGCTTGCTATCTATTATAAATAACTGCCAAATGACATTGTCTGTCTCACCTATCCTTTTCACCTATTTAAAATGCTGAGTGTTAATGGAGTACTATGCAGCAATAAAAAATGACAAAATCATAGAATTTGCAGGGAAATGGATGGCACTAGAGCAGATTATGCTTAGTGAAGCTAGCCAATCCCTAAAAAACAAATACCAAATATCTTCTTTGATATAATGAGAGCAACTATGAACAGAGCAGGGAGGAAGAGCAGGAAGAAAAGATTAACATTAAACAGAGACATGAGATGGGAGGGAAAGGGAGAGAAAAGGGAAATTGCATGGAAATGAAGGGAGACCCTCATTGCTATACAAAATTACATATAAGAGGTTGTCAGGGGAATGGGAAAATAAACAAGGAGAGAAATGAATTACAGTAGATGGGGTAGAGAGAGAAGATGGGAGGGGAAGGGAGGGGAGGGGGGATAGTAGGGGATAGGAAAGGTAGCAGAATACAACAATTACTAATATGGCATTATGTAAAATTGTGGATGTGTAACCAACGTGATTCTGCAATCTGCATTTGGGGTAAAATTGGGGGTTCATAACCCACTTCAATCTAATGTATGAAATATGATATGTCAAGAGCTTTGTAATGTTGTGAACAACTAATAAAAAATAAATAAAAAATAAAAAAAATAAAATGCTGAGTGTTTTAAAATGTAACAGGAAGTATACTTGATATATAGTATATATATAGTTACATTCTTATAATTACATTTAAAACTAGTATTGTATTTTTAGGTTTTTTTTTTTTTTTTTTTTTTTTTGAGAAAAAGGATAAAGAAGGTTTACTGCTTTGCTAGCAAAGGAGAAACACAGGAGACTCCCATCCCAGAGGCTGTGATTCTCTGTATTTTCAATTTTATTAGACTTTAAATAGTCTTCTTTTCCCGGGTGATTTCCTCTATTAAATAAAGCTGAACCTGGATAATTGACAGTATGTACTAGGGAAATCTAAGGAAGTAGCATCCTGATAACTGGACTTTTAATTCTTGTTAATATAAGTGGCACATGAGTAAAAATGTAAAATAAGTGATTTCTCAATAAACATACCAATAGACTCTAAAAATGAATTAAACATTAAAAGTTCATTTAAGTTCTAATATCACCTTCAAAGAATAGTATCATCCTTGGGTACACTTTTATATATTCCACAGACTAAATAAGTAGATACTGAATCTATAAAATATCTGAACAAAATAATCTAAAACAAACCCAAGATCAAGGAGGAAGATATGAAGGTACCATTTGCAAATTTTGATCAGTGGGTACATGGGTGTCATATTATTCCCTATATCATTCTTATTACTTAAAATTGCTCAAAACAAACATAAACTTTATAACATTTCTCCAGTTCTTATTGACACTGCAATTCTGAATTTAAAAAGCACATTTTATTTTATATATATACAGGCAATTTAGTTGCCACATAGCAGTACATCTAGTAGAGGATACTAGTATATGTGATAGTAGAAATGCACTATAGTCACACTCAGTAGCAAACACCCTGTAATCCCAGGTTCGGGAGACTGAGGCAGGAGGATTATAAATTCAAAGTCAGCCTCAGCAATTTATCGAGGCCTAAGCATCTTAGTTAAGAACCTGTCTCAAAAAATAAAAAGGGATGGGATGTAGCTCAGTGGTTAAATGCCTCTGGGTTCAATCCCTGTTACCAAAAAAAGAAAAAAGAAGAAAAAAACTGTGCTATGGTAGCCACTAGACACCATAGTACTGAACAACTGAAATATGGCTTATGAAATTAAGAAAGTAAATTAACTTTATCTGATATTTAACTCAATTAATGAAGAATTTCTAAGTATAGAAAAACTTGGTTTTATGAATTTTCTTTTTCTGTCAGTAAACTTCATGAAATTTAAATTCAGATCAAGTAGTTCCAATGAAAATTTAACATCCCTACAGAGATGTGCTCTAAATGCAAAAGTAAAAAATGGATTTCAAAGACTTAATATGAAAAAATAATGTAAAAATATCTCACTGATCTTTACATTAATGTTTAAAAGATAATGTGTCAAATATATTAAAATTTATTTCGTCTTTTTGAGTTTAAAAGTAAATTAAGGGCTGGAGTTATAGTTAGGTGGCAGAGCACTTGCCTGGCATGTGTGAGGCAACGGGTTCTATCCTTAGCACTGCATAAAAATAAACAAATAAAATAAAGGTATGCTATCTATCTACAATTACAAAAAAAATTTTAAAGTAAATTAAAATTTTATATGTTGTTCACATAATATTTCTAATGGAGAATGTTGGGCAATATTTAATGTAGCTATTTCCTGATAGATAAGTTGTTCCCATTTTTGCATTCCTACAATGATGCTCCTGTATGTCTTCCTGTGTACATATTTAACAGATACACTAGAAGTAGAATTTCTTTTCATAGGGTACTCACCATAGCATATATCCAAATTCCTATTCATGGCACTTGTGCCAATTTGCACTTTGTCTTTTGTTGTTTTTACCAATTTGCACTCTTATTAGTGCCTATATTACATTCTACCAACACTTGGTAATGTCCAATTAACATCTTTAATTTGTGCCAACTTGATGGGCATGAAAAGGTATTCTATTGTTGTTTTAATTTGCATATCCCTGATTATTAGCAAGGCTAATGTATTTTGGGGCCATTTGAGCCCAATGGATTTCTACATTCATACCTGAGCTTGTTTAAAATCTTAAATTTTAGCCCCAGATAGTGGAAAATCTAGAATCTATAATTTAGCACTCAAACCACATACATGGGAGCATCTCATATATCCAATTCTAACCCACATGTATAAACATAAGGTGAACACTCATTAGAGTAGAGTGAAGTTATTTATTTTTCTAAATTTGATGATATTTAAAATCAATATATTAGAGATACAGCATCTGTAAATTGCTCTATTTTCAAAGGCAAACTATGATTCTTTGGTATAAAATTTAGTTTTTATTTTTATATATCAAAGTGTATCTGACATTCCTGTAAATTTTTCCAGGTTGAGGGGTGGGTAGGTAGAGGGAGTGAAGGAGTGGTAAATACCTCAAATTTTTATCTTCGAATCATTTCATTAAAAATTTTCTCCTTGCTTAATTTAAAAATCCGATTTAAATACAGTTCTACTGCCAATTAGGTTAAACCCAGGTTTTTTCAAGTGATAAACACCACCATTCCATTTCTAATTTCTTTATGCATTTTCATTCCAACATAACCCTCAGACTTTAAAATGACTCTTACTTTCATATGATCAAGTTTTCTGTAGTCAAAGATCCTCCAAACAAAAATTAAACAAAGAAAACATGGAACTAAAAATACAATTAATAGTTTAAACTTAACAGACATATACAGAATATTTCATCCATCAATGAGCAAATACACTTTTTTCTCTGTAGAACATGGACAGATCCTTCTCTAAAACAGACCATATCTTACGCCATAAAGGAACTCTTAGCATATACAAAAAAATAAATAAATAAAGATAATACCCTGCATTCTATCAGATCATAATGGAACAAAAATAGAAATCAACGATTTAAAAAAAATAGAAGCTATTCCAACACCTGGAGACTAATTAATATGTTACTGAATGACAAAATGGATAGCAGAAGAAATCAGGGATGAAATAAGAAAATACTTAGAAATAAATGAGAGCACCAATACAACACATCAAAATCTCTGTTACACTGTGAAGGCAGAGGTAAGAGGAAAGTTCATTGCATTGAGCTTACTCATTAAAAGAATAAAAAGTCCACAAATAAATAACCAAACATTACATCTCAAAGCCCTAGAAAAAGAACAAATCAACACCAAAAGTAGCAGACAACAGGAACTAATTAAAATCAGAGCTGAAATCAGTGAAATTGAAACAAAAGAAACAATTAAAAAAATAGACAAAACAAAAAGTTGGTTCTTTGACAAACTAAATAAAACTGGTAAACCTTTACCATACTAATGAAGAGAATGAGAGAGAAAACTCAAATTACTAAAATTCATGATGAAAAAGGAAATATCACGATGGACACTACTAAAATATAGAAGATAATCAAATTATTTTGAAAATTTATACTCCAATAAAACTGAAAGTCTCAAAAGACACTGACCAGTTTCTAGAGACATATGATCTACCCAAACTGAATCAGGAGGACATACACAATTTAAACAGATCAATTTCAAACAATGAAATAGAAGACACTATCAAAAGCCTACCAATTAAGAAAAGCACAGGACCAGATGGATTCTCAGCTGAGATCTACAAGACCTTCAAAGAACTAACACCAATACTTCTCAAATTATTCCATGAAAGAGAGAAGAAGAGAAAAGAACCCTTCCAAACTCATTCTATGAAGTCGGTATCACTCTGACATCAAAACCAGATAAAGATACATCAAGGAAAGAATGAAATAAAATCTTCCACAATAAACAAAAGTTAAAAGAATTCACAACTAGAAACCCTGCACTAACACTTTTTAAAAAAAAAAAAATATTCCATGAACATGAAATGGAAAAAAAATGAAAATCAGCAAAGGGAGGAAATACACTATAGGAATAGTCAATCAAAGGCGAAACTAATTCAAATTATTAAGCAGAAATAAACCAAAATGACTGGGAATACAAATCACATCACAATAATAATATTGAATGTTAATGTCCTAAATTCATCAATCAAAAGACATAGACTGAGCTAGGGGCTGGGGTTGTAGCTCAGTGGCAGAGCAATCACTATCAAATCAGTATGGAAGTTCCCCAAAACACTAGGCATGGACTCACCATATGACCCAGCCATATTTATCCTAAAGAATTAAAGTCATCCTAAAGCGATACATGCATATCCATATTTACAGCAGTACAATTCACAACAGCCAAATTATGAAACCAGCCTAAATGTCTATCCACAGATGAATGGATAAAGAAAATGTGGCTTATATACACAATTGAGTTTTATTTATTTAGACATAAACAAAAATGAAATTATGTTAATTGAAAGAAAATGGACGGAGCTTGACAACATAATGTTAAGCAAAGTAACTTTGAAGATCAAGGGTCCTGTGTTTTCTCTCATATGTGGAAGCTAGAGAGAAAAAAGGGAAAAAAAAGTGTGGGTGTATACAAGGTGGGGAAGGGATGTCATGAAAATTGAAGGGAGATTAGTAGAAGAAAGGGGCCAGGGGAAGGAAAGAGGGGAGCGGAAGAGTAAATACCAGAGAACATTAGTCAAACTGTTACATTGTGTGTGTATATGAACATGTAGCAACAAAATCCACCAGTATGTACCACTATAATGTAGCAATTAAAAAATATGAGGGAAAATGTGAAGTATTAATCACAAAAAACCCATACACCAAATGAATAAAAAGGCTGAGGATATAGCTTGATGGTAGAGCACATACCTAGAATGCAAAAGTTCCTATATTCTATCTGCAGTACTGGGAGGAGAGGACAGAAACAATTATCTAAAGCTGGAGATTCTCCAGCTAATATAACACAGAAGAGAAGATAATTTAAGTACAGACACACATTAATTTAACCAACTTATAAACAGAAAAAATATCTATGGTACTAAAGCCTTTGTGTTGGACAGACATTCCATAATATTTAAGGGGCTATTATCTCCACTACTAACTATTATTAACTCCAATTAAAGTTGCCTCATCCAATGATTTAAGAACCAGTACTTTTCAGTTCTATAAAAGCCATATTCTGGAAGAACCAGTTCTCTTCAGTTCTATAAGAGCCATACTCTGGCGCCTAGGAAAAGTGGTAATACTATATTTCCTAGTCAAAAACATTAAAAAAAAAAGAGCTCTAGAATCTTAATCAAATGCTCTTTTGAGACATTTGAGAAAAACAAATTAACCCTATTTCTTAAGAGAGAAGTGATTCAATAACAAGGGTACCACAAATAGCAGCATGAGCAGGACATGTCATGCTACAATTTTACATCATGGTAATAAAACAATATTTTATACCACAAGTAAGTATAGACAGTATGAAGAATGCAAAGTTTATATACATTTATAAACTAAACCACAACACTTTAAAAGAATGCACTCTTACTCACTACTACTTCAGTAAAGTCATCTCTCCGTATCCTCAGGTGATTGGTTCCAGGATGATTATGGATACCAAAATCCAAGAATGATCAAGTCCCTTACTTAAAATGACACAGTATTTGCATATAACCTACACAAAGCCTCCCAAATACTTTAAATCATCTCTGGATTATTATATATCTTGCTACACAAGTAGTTGTTATATTGGATTGTTTAGAGAATAATGACAAAAAAAGTCTGTACATGTTCAGTACACATTATTTTTCTAAATGTTTTCAATCTACAGTTGATTGAATCCTTAGGTACATAAGCTGTGGATACAGAAGGCCAACTGTATTTTGGTAGATTTATGAAAAATATTTTGTTAAGGGCCTGTAATCTGTTCTAAATTTTTTAAGACTAAATTCTTTCCCAATAATAGTAATATATGTTCAGAAGGTAAATATCAGATTATCTCAATTCCCTAGAAAAATGCCTTCACTAAATTAAGATGTAATTTTCCCTTGAATCTTTTAACAGGTAAGAGAAATTCCCATGGGATCACTATCTTACTGAGTATCTTACATGACAGTTCTAGGGGAGAAAACTTGTCTGTTGTTATACCCAAACAAGATTACAACTCAATATGCTTAATATGCTTCTCGTTCATTTGCCAAGAAACTCAACCATGTTTAGTTTTCTACTCTACTAAATGATCTCATATCTTGTGTCTACTACATCTATTCATAATCCTTTTTTCAACACTAAGTTTTTTTAAAAACTGTATTTTTAATTACCCTGTTTTACCTTGTTCTTGATTTTACAAAATAATAAAAATTCTCTGTAGAAACTAATTCTGTGTAGAAAAGGTTACACTCTTAATATTTAAAAAACAGAAAATATCAGATATTCAATCCAGTAAATGACTGAAAAAGTTGATAGCATTTAAACTTTTGCAGTTGGAATTATGTGATATCTCAAAAGTATCCTTTTTATAAATTAACACACAATACAATAAATTGTTAAACAACAACTATATTCATTTGTGCCAAAGGAAGTAAGCCATAGATTAGATAATCTAAACTAAAAAAATTAAATATGTTGCTCTTAAACCTGAAGACAAAGCCTAAATTTATCAAATGGATATGTGGCAAAAATCCTTTGCTTATAATTAACATCTATGAGAGCTTCCTACATGGTGAGACATATTTCAAATCATTATATCTGTTATTTAATCTTTTCAACCTTTGTGAGGTAGTTGTTATTATACTCCTTTTGAAGATGAGGAATCTAAGACATAAAGAGGGCATATAATTAGCTGAACACAATATACTGTCAGTGTATACACACAGTCTAGCTCTGGAGCCCATATCTTCATCTTTCACTGATTTCATTGAAAGAAAGAATTATTTTATCATATAAACCTGAAGTTCACTGCTGTCACCAAACCTATACCTGCTCCATGAAAGATATTTAATAAATGCTGGCAGAATTAAATTCTTAGATATTTTTGCCAGAAAAAAAAAACAAACCAAGGTAAGAAAAATTGTGGAGAAAAAAAGCAGAAAGTATTTTTAAAATTTTTTTTATAGTTGTAGATGGACAGCATGCTTTTTTTTTTTTAAAATGTGGTGATAAGGATCAAACCCAGTGTCTCACGCATGCTAGGCAAGTGCTCTGCCACTGAGTTACAGCCCCAGCCCCGAAAGTATTTTCACATATGTAAAGTTCATATATTATCAAAGTATGCATATTCTTCCTATCATGTCCTCCCATTTCGAAATACTATGTGATGAAATTTAGCAGATGTCTGATGCAGATATGATATACTCTGGAATTAATAACCAATTTCTAGTCTCAAGAACCAATGTATTCACTGGTTTTACTAGTACTAGTATTATTTTTAATTATTTATTTTTATTCTGTTAAATAAATGGAATCATTCTGTTAAAATACAAGTCAGAGACATGACCAAAAGTAAGCTTCTGGATTCTTCCAAACCGTACAATCAATTTAACTAAGCATTCTAGTACAAAGTGTCTTTAAAATACAGATAAAAGATAAGTGGTACTAGAGCATATATCCTTCTCTCATGAAAACACGTAAGAACCCTTAAAAATCCTTAACATTCACAGTCACTGAAGTTGTGCTGCTGTGCTATCCTACTTCTGTCAATAAAATTCCAGCAGAGAGGCAATTATGGAGATAAATCAATAGCATATCATTACTTTGGATGCGAATATCATGCTCTTCACAGTCCTCTCAGCATTGTTACTGAAATGCATGCCTTACAATGGTAATAGCCAAAGCTTCCAAATATCAAGTTCTCAAATATTACATGAATAAGAGTTCAATCATCAACAATGCTGAGCAATCTACCCCCTCATATTGATGGCACTGACTTATTTCTACATCTTCTTCAAATGAAATAAATGAAAATGAAAAGATTCTAAGAAAGCATTCTAGCCCCGCTATAACATATTCTATTTCCAAGAATCATTCCAAGCTGGCTTTAGTAATTAGGTACAGTCCATAGACTATTTATTAAGCAAGTTACTTGTACTGGGTAAAACATCTAATATTGGGCTGGGGATGTGGCTCAAGCGGTAGCGTGCTCGCCTGGCATGCGTGCGGCCCGGGTTCGATCCTCAGCACCACATACAAAAACAAAGATGTTGTGTCTGCCGATAACTAAAAAATAAATATTAAAATTCTCTATGTTAAAAAAAAACAACTAATATTATGCCTTTTAAGTATCTTTGTGCTTGCTTTGGCAGGACATATACAAGACGTCAAGTATCTTTAAAATTATTTTTCTAAATTACCATTTACTTGCCAGCACACAAAGATTTTTCTCTTTTCATGGTGATCTGATCCGTATGGCCTGAGTTTTCCTGTCTCTTAGGGTCTATTTTCCTCCATTACTACTTCTATTAGCTGGATATCAGGCCACTGGATATGGATTTTTTTTTTTAGATCTTGGACTTCAAGGGCGACAGCATTCTGCTATAAAGCAATCTGTTCAACTCAAACTGAATAGGGAGGTTCTCAGACTATCCAGTGTTTAAAGAGTAATCAATATAGCTAATCAATTGTAATTTAAATTTTTCAGGTATTTGGATAAGGTTTTGGGGAAATTTCTGAAATGTTTTCTTTGACAGGTAATATAATTTGGTGGAGGAGAATGATACAGATAAATGGCCACCTTTTAATCATAATGAAAGAAGAGACAGAAAACAAGCCCACAGTAAATCCTAAATCCAAGTTTAACCAGAAGTTTTAAGTATGCTTCACAAGATTGCTTCCTCAATCTCTGCCTTTATCATGTTTTTTTTCTGTCCTTGATGAGACATCGAGACAGTAAGTAGCAAAGTGATGAAGGCACACCTTTTTAGGTATACCATAGACTGGATAACAAAATGCTAAAAATGATTGCATTGGTATAATTTTTGTTTGTTTGCTTTTAGCATGGCCTATCTTGATTGATATTCATAATTAATCTTGTAGAATAGATATGGCAATTTTAACAATACCATTTTTACATTTAATCACATCTTCTGGCTCCTAATCCTACTGTGATGCATTGAGTTTAATATGCTTTTGCCACTGAACTCCAACAAATCTCACACACTCACTGTACTATCATTTCAGGAAATTTTCACAATAACTCTAACTTTATGTTTGATGTTCAGATTATAAATGAATAAAGGTGCCTTTTATATGTTAAAATTTAAAA
This sequence comes from Spermophilus citellus, assembly GCF_964194105.1. Taxonomy (NCBI): domain Eukaryota; kingdom Metazoa; phylum Chordata; class Mammalia; order Rodentia; family Sciuridae; genus Spermophilus; species Spermophilus citellus. The sequence continues at coordinate 223,149,370 of NC_138182.1, read as the reverse complement.
CATAGTGGGCCAGTGAAAATTTTACTGGATGGTTCAAAAAAAATCTTTACAATCGAGTAGAGTCCAATACTAAAAGGAACTTTAGACTACAAAGCAATACTCATAATGGAAAAAGAAATTATCACCAAGTTGTGCCTGATGACAAAACCAGTTACTGACATCCAAAATAGCTTCACTTTAAACAGTATTTATCAAGGAACCTCAATCATTTTAAACTATGCTCTGTATGATGACCTCTGAATGTAACTCAAAATAATAATTCCAATCTGTCAAAAATCAACTATAACATCACTATTTCAACATCTCAAAGTGTATTGTCAGGATAAAATGGCATAGCTAGTCCAGAATCTCTGGTCTCTGAAAGAAAGTTTTCCTGGAAAACGTCTTGCTTCAGTTTTTAAAATATAATTCTCTACTAGTTTACACTTGAAGAAGAAGCTATATGCATTTTCAGTTAAAAAAAAAACTTTCTAAACCATTACAGGTTCTATCATACATAGTCAGAAAGGCTGTATTACATAAAAAGAAGCTGTATTTATAAAATGGGTTGTACAGTTTAATTTAAAAAAATACTTATTAGTTTTTGAAAATGATGTGACTTTTAGATAACCTTTTTCATGTGAATCATCACAACCAAGTATTTGTGACATGGACATAGGAAGAAAAACATACTTCACTGGATAAAATTGTAAACAGGTGGAAAATGGATGATCAACAGAAGCAGGTGCATACAGCTTCTTTAAGAAATGGGTAAACTGACAACTTTTTAAGATAGAACTGCATTTTTTAAAAAAACTAACAGTTGAAAAACAGGATGTGTTCATGTTCCCTTTAAATACTTATGGAAAGCTGAATAATGGTCCCCCAAAACATCAAGGTCTTAAATATCGAGAACCTATGAATGCTGTTTTATTTGGCAAAAGGCATTTCACAGATGTGGTTTGAAATTCTGAGATGGATAGAGTATCCTGGACCATCTAGGTGGGCCCTAAATGTAAATCATAACTGTCCTTACAAAAGGGAGACAGATGAAGACAACTATATCAGGAAGGTGATATGATGAAGCAGAGGGGCAGAGTTTTGAAGATGCTATGCTGCTGGCTTTGAAGATGGAAGAAGAGAGCACATGAACCAGAATGCAACTCTAAAAAGTGGAAAGGCAAGGAAAGCATTCTCCCCTAGAGCCTCCTGAGGAAGTACAGTTCTGCTGAATCTCCTCGACTTTAGTGCACTGAAAGACTGTTTTAAGCTTCTGACCATGAGAACTGTAAGAAAAGGTATTTGTTACAGAAGACATATAAGTAGAGGCAAACCTTCACCCAGTTAACCTTCTATTAACTCATTAACATTTACAAAATGAATTTATTCCAAATTCTACTAAAAATATGTTTCTAATCAAATCTCAAATAGTATGTTTCTTTAGTAGTGACAGAATTACTGGAAGCAGTATAAAATTTTAATAAAAGCAACTTTATATTTATTAAAGCAATTTTAGGCACCATGCCAACCAAGCATTTTAAACTGAAGTGTAATTTGATGAAAATTAGAGCTCAAGAATAAAAAATTATTATCATAGAACAAGTTACAATAGTAACAAGAGTAGATGAAAGGGTCCATTTTCTTCCCATTTCACTGAATATCAAACCAACATGTTATCCACAGTAGTGTTGTTACAAAAATGAAACAGGTTTTAAGGAAAAAAGAAACATTTTTTTTTTAAATTCCTATTACATGTAAACGTGGGTGTGTGTGTGTCCTTAAAACAACTCAATATAAAAGAAGTTGGGTTTAAAACAAAACAAAACAAAAGATTTGTTAGAAGGTGGGGAGAATTTAAATAATGGCTGAAGTTCACAGGTAGTAGTGATTATTTCTGAGATTCAAATCCAAAACCAGGATTGTTTCATTATTCCCAAAGAAAAGAATGATATCTAGTCATTAAAAATCTAAATGTGATTTACTTTTTTTCTTTACTTCTGAGTAACTCAGTGACTAACTCAAAAATATCATAGTATAAAATCTTTGCTTCTACCATGCTAGCAAAAGATACTCTATTTTCTCTTTCTCTCTGCAATAGGCATTTTTACAATTCCATATAACTACTAGAAAATATACTTATTTCATTAGACTTTTATACAAACTGAGAAGTTTAATAACTTTCCTAACGTAAATGGACTTTTTGTAAGTTATAACCCTCCAATATGAAACACAGTATCATTATCTCATTCATTCCTTCAACATATATTTCTTGACTAACCTCTCTTTGCCAGGTACCATTAGGCAAAATGGCAAGTAAAATAACCTTGTCAAATTTAACAGTCTAGTGGGGATGTGGGATACACAACTAAATAATCAAAAGTTCTAATTTATGGTGTCATGAAAGAACAATGCAAAGAAACAGGAATACAAAAAGATACTTAATCATCACACCATGTTCTACTTGCATCACATAAAGAATAAGGTAGTCTATATAAATGATTAGTAATCATTTATGGTGGATATCTATCTTAAATAAGCTTCACATTCTCCATCTTTTTAATGGCTTTTACTATCATCACTTAGGTATGGAATGATTATTGGACAGCACTTTTAGACTTTCTAAGTAAACACTCATAGCACCAGTTGTCTCTTTTGTGGCAACTATCACAATACAACTATATCTGTGCAATTACTTAAGGTCTATTCCCAGACTTTGATGAAGTGGCAGGGACTAGATCTATCCTTCTACCTTAAATAAAATATGAACCAAATACACAAAATAAGTTTTCAGACAATGGACAATAGGCAACATAGCATAGCAATCCCTGAGAGAAGGGAAGCAACTTTGCTTTATAAATATTCCTTCCCACTTACCAGAGAGGATTTCTTTCCATGTCCACAGCACAGGGAAGGGAACCCTAACAGAGCCCTGAGTTTAGGACAGGCTTGAAATGGGAGAGGCATAGCAACTAGAAATCCCAGGACAAGAGTATTAGAGAAGAGGGAGCTGAAAAGCTACATAGAAAGAGCATTCTAGAAATCTATAGAAGGTCCTTCTCATTTCCTCAGCTGAGTAGTAAATTCAATGAGAAAACAATCTGAGGCCCAAGAAGACCCAAAAGAAAGAGCAGACAGAAAAAAACCTCAAGCCTTACAAAAAGTAAAGAATGGTTCATGTTCCACCCATCCAGAGAAAAGAGATAATGGCACACTGGATAAGGTATTCACAAAAGTATTTCCTCTATAGTAAGCTAAAATTAGCCATCGAGTGAAGGCTGCTCTGGTCCTGCACAACACTGCTTAGGAGCAAGCCTTGGAAAGATGATATAGTTTCCAAGTAACTTAAGTCCCAGAACAAAGTACAAGAATATTTGAAAGCATGCAAAAACAGAACTGAATAAAGGATAATTCTAAATATCTAACATTTAATAGATAATTAAAATACAATCCATAATAAGCAAAACAAAAAAAGAATCAATAGAAATATATTCAGAAATGATGTATGATAAATGAGACAGACTTGTAGTCAAAGCCATTAGGTAGCTATTATAACTATAGTCCACTATTTAAGAAGGTCAAAGAAATCATAAGCAGTTAAAAGACCTGAACCTATAAAACAGCCCCAGATCAATTTCTTAGAGATCTAAAACTGAAAAATACAATGGAAAAATTGTTAAACAGCAGATTAGACACTGCAGAAAGAAATGAAATTAAATTTAAAAATTAAAATTTTAAAGATATAGAAATAAAGCATTTAAAAAACTGAAAAAATAGAGTATCAATGTGATTACTATGGAATAATAATAAGCAGCTTAATCTCTAAAGGTAATAGAAGAAAATAAATGAAAAAAATTGATAATACTGATAATTTGATAATATTGAAAGGCCACAGACTCAAAAGCTCAAAAAACAGCTGGACATGGTGGCACATGCCTATATTCCAACAACCTGGGGGGCTGAGGCAAGAGGATTGCAAGTTCAAGGCCAGCCTCAGCAATTAAGTGAGACCCTGTCTCAAAAAAATAAATAAAAAGGGATGGGGATGTTTTAAAGCACCCCTAGGTTCAATCCCCAGTGTCAAAAAGAAAAAGAAATATATATATAAGGATCAACAAACCTCAAGCACAAAAAAAACATGAAGAAAATTATACCAAGGACATCATAATCAAATTGTTTAAAATCAATGATAAGTCTTAAACACAGCCTTGGGTTGATAGAGCACATTCATTACATATAGAAAAATAAGAATGATAACAGATGTCTCACTGGAAACAATGCAAGCCAGAAGACAGTAGAACAAAATCTCCAACGTACAGAAGGGACAAAACCCCACCAACCTAGTATTCTCTATTTAGCAAAATATCTTTCAGAAATGAAGATTAAAATTAGGGTTATGGAAATATCTTGAAACTAAACAAGTGGTAATGGTTATACAACATTGTGACTGTACTAACTACCATTGAATTAGACACTTTTTAAATGGTTAATGGTTAATTTTATGTTGCATAAATTTTAGGTTGCTATCAGGATCTATTCAAGGATATGAACAGCAACAAAAAATGGTAAATGTGAATAAATGTTTTTATTTTTAAAATCTCTTTATTAAAAATTAATAATGTATGAGATTTATAATGCTAGAAGTAAAAATAAAAAACATAATAATAGCAAAGGTAGAGGAATGACACTCTACAGTTAACTTTCCATATACATAAGTTGCATATTCATGGACTTAACCAACTGCAGATTGAAAATACTTGGGGAAAAAAATGCATCTGTACCCATTATTTTTTCTGTTCTTATTCCCTCAACAACACAGTACAAGAACTATCTGCACAGTGTGTACACTGTAGTATTATAAGTAATCTAGAGATATTTAAAGGGGGTGGGGGTGGGGATGTAGCTCAGTGGTACAGAGCTTACCTGGCATGTACAAGGCTCTAGGTTAAATCGTCAACACCACAAAATAAAGTATGTGGGAAGATGGATGTGGGTTATTTGCAAATACTGTGCTATTTTGTATAAGAGACTTGAGCATCCATAGATTTTGGTATCCATGGGTGATCCTAAATCCAAGACCCCGTCACGCCCTCTCCCCCTTGCACCATCCATGGATGAAGGACAAATGTACTATGCTAAGATTCGTATTGTATTTAAAGTGGTTATCATCACTTACGTGACTGAAATGAGTTGAAGATGTTTATTACAAACCCTAAAAAACATTGAGAGAGAGAGAGAGAGAGAAAGGAGATAAAAGCAATCATAACAATATAATCTAAAATAAGGCGAAAGAGCCTGTCACAATGGTGCATGTCTATAATTTCAGTGACTTGGGAGACTCAGGAAAGAAGAGTCTAAGTTCATGCCCAGCCTGGACAACTTAGCACAACTTAACACAAAAGAGGAGGGAGGTGAACGAAGAACAGATGGGACAAAGAGAAAACCTAAGATAGTAGATTTAAACACCAACGTACCAACCATCATATTAAATGTATATAATTTAAACATTCCCAATTAAAAGGCAGAGATGGTCAGGTTGGATAAGAAGCAATAACCAACTATATCATACTATAAGAAAATCATTTTAAATATAAAGACACATATATGTCAAAAGAAAGAGGATGCAAAAAGATATCTTGCAAACATTTATCATAAGATCTGCCCATCCCCAAATTGTAAGCTCTATGAGGGCAGAGGTCATGCACATTTTGTTCATCTTTATATCTCCAATAACCTGCAAGGATGCATACAGTATTCATTAAGTGAACAGAATCCATTAAAAATTATGAGAACTTCTGCAAATTATTATGGTTTCCAGATTATAATGTCATCATTGCTCAAAGTTTTAAAAAACTATTTTCATCTGACACTATCAACAGCCATTCTTCTTGCTATTTCCTGCTGCCTTGCCTCTTAAGAAACCTGATAACCTATCTTTTTAGGATTGTGTCAAAAGTAAAATAATGGTTCTAAGTGAAGATCTAGTTAACTTTCCTTGAGCAAAGCTGTATCTACTAGGCTATTACATGAGAGTACTGAGTAATTCTTAGCATCAGGCCTTCTTCTCCACATAAATATTTTAAGGACCAGTTGGAATTCTCTTGCCACTCTTGAACGGGATGCTAGAGGAATAGAAAATGGATTTCTGGTTTTGAGGTTTTAAAGTATGGAAAAAGTAAGCAGGAATTCAGCTATATAAACTGTCTTTTTCTACCTCATCTCCAACAAAATTTATACATACACGTTTCTCCTGTCCACTCTTTCCTCACCCTAAACTGAGCAGTAGGACATGGAATATGAGGAATTGAAGGACTGACTCCTGGTATTTTGAGTCTGTTCCCTTTTTCTCACAAAGTCTGGAACATGCTTTTATTAGTGCAAATGTGGTATAAAGTGTTTAGAATTATAAGTCACAAATAATATATTTTTCTGGTGCAGTGGCACACACCTGTAATCCAGCAGCTTGAGAGGCTTAGGCAGGAGGATCATGAGTTCAAAACCAGTCTCAGCAACTAAGTGAGGCCCTAAGCAACTCAGTGACACTCTGTCTGCAAACAAAATTCAAAAATGGGATGGGGATGTGGCTCAGTGGTTAAGTGTCCCTGAGTTCAATCCCTAGTACATCATCATCATCATCATCATAATGCACTTTAATATTTAACAGATACAATGCTAGGTACCAAGTCCTGACCCTCAGACTTAAAGAGATAATTACAAACTACGTGAGTGTTGCCAAGGAAAATAAAGAGCTGTGAGAAAGCACAGAATTAGAATGGAAGGGATAATTAATTTAGGTTGACGAGTTAGCCAAAGAATTAGAATCTGAAAGAGTGTTTCTGGTTCAAGCAATGGCATACATGTGGCAAAGCATTTTCTCCAAAGATGGCTGCAACAAGATCTCTAGTCCCTCTTCTAGAACCTTGCCATCTCCCTATCAAGAGGTAGAGTCTATATGCTTTCCCTTTAAACCTGGGTGGGCTTTTAGTAACTGCCTGGACCAAAATAAGGAGGTAAAAGTGACTATATATTTGAATCTAGGCTGTAATAGGCCAATCAGCTTCAGTCTGGTTCTCTTAGGATACTCACTCTTAGCACCCAGCCACCATGCAGTAAAGAAAGCCAACTAGCCTATGGAGAGTAATCAAAACCCCCAATACCAGCTGAATGCCCAGACAAAAGTCAATACTAGCTTGCCAACAACATGAGTGACCCAATTAAAAAGAACTCACAGCCCAACAACTACATCTCTGCTCTATGACATGTAGAGCAGAGATGAACCATTCTTTCACAAGCCATGCCCAAACTGCAATTTTGGGAGCTAGATAAATGGACTGCTATTGTTTTTAAGATCTAAATTTTTGGATAGTGTGAATATAGCAAGAGATAATGAAAACAATGTGCCAAGATCTTGAGGCTGGCAAGAGCTTGGTAGGTTCTAGAAATTGAAAAGTACAGTGTGCTTGGAAGACAGAGATAAAAAACAACCCATCAACATAATATCAGCAACAATCACAATAGCTAATATTTAGTATTTACTGTTACACAGGCAATGTTGTAAATGATTTATAAGTTATTCAAAATTATAAGCCTAATGGTACATACTACTAGAACACTGTTTTATACATGGGAAGAATGAGGCATGGAGCAGTTAGACCTGCCCAGGATCACAAACTCAGTCTAGTTCAAAAGCCCATGCTATTAAGAATGCCACATTGCCTATCAAAGAACAGAATGACAAAATGAGGCTTAGAAAGGTAAATCAAGCCCAGATCCTTACAGACTATGGCAGGAAGTTTAGGTGTTATGAGCAACAGGGCACTATTGCAGAGTTTTAAGTAGGGTAGTTTTTAATTCGATTCATTTAAAAATAATATATATACACATACATATGTATGTGTGCATATATGAGTGTATGTGTACATATATGTATATGTGTGTGTATATAAATAAAAATCTGGGTACATGGGGAAAACAGATTAGATCAACTTAAAAAAAAGAGAAAGAGAGAGACAGACATACACACACCAAGACATATACGTCCCCTCGTGCAATGCAACAGGCAAGAAACAGACCACACAGCTTATGATGTATTCTTGGATAAAAAAAATAAAATCAAACTTGAATTTGATCAAGCCTAATCTAGCTACAGGTTTACTTGTAATAGAGTAGAGGATCATGTTAAATGACACCATGAGGTTACACCTGCCAAATCCAGAATGTTCAAAATTGTACAGGACAAATTTGATAACAAGAAGAAAAAGTCAGGGGAAAGGAGGAGGCTGTTAAAGTTTTAAAAAGTCTCAGAAACATACCCACCAATACAATGTATGGTCCATATCTGTAAACTAATTTGAACAATCTAATGGTAAAAACAAATTGATGAGGCAATTAAGAACTTCCAATCCTGATTAGATATTAAGGAATTCTTAGGGCTTCTTTTTTTGGCATAATGGTGTTGTGAATTTTTTTAAAGAGCCTTTATATCTTAATGATACATATTCAAGTATTTACAAGTAAAATTTATGATACCTAGAAGTTGTTTTAATAAAATATGTAGAGGGACAAGCAGTAATACAGATGAAACAATGTGAGTCAAACAATGTGAGTTAATAACTGTTGAAGCTAGATGATGGATGCATAGGTGTTAATCATATGATCTGCTTTAGGTTTTTGTATGCTTAAAATGTGTCATAATACAAAACTTAAATTTAAAAAAAATTAGGAGTCTGTAGAAGCTTCCAAAATTCAACTAAAGTGAGGCTGTATATTCAGGCAGAAATGACAGGATAATGACTAAGTGTAAAGCCTCCTCCAGTATTTTGCCTTTTCCTTCAGGTAACCCAAAAGCAGATAACTATGCAAATTAGAACAGGGAGTTATGAGAGGTGTTTAGGCAGTACCTCTAGTACTCCCAGTGGGCAATGGGGTCCTGACGTATCCAAGTGTCAGGTAAAGATAAATGCATAAAATTAATATAACACAAGATATCCAATCAACTATCCTTATTCATCAGGCAAATTCCTCATTTGGCTACCACAGTAGCATTTTTCCCCATGGGAAAGAATGACTTACTAATAAATTATCATTCCAATTTATACATCAGTCTCTAAGATTTCACACGGTAAATCAGTCTATAAAGCTCCAAATCAAACACCTTAAATAAACAATTGGTAAGCTAAAAAGCCCACACTGTGCAATGTGATGACCACACCATAATGCTGTCAACTTTTCACTATGGATCTTTCTTTAATTGTAAATTCTTCACATAGTAGTAGGGCTATCTGGTATTACTAAAATATACACATTGATAATAAGTAGAAAATAAATGTTAAATGCCTTAGGAATAGTAACCATTCACCAAGTGGTTATTAATATATCAAGCTCTAGACCCTCTGAATACATTTCACCTAAATCTTCAAGCTGGAAGGAGCACATGCTCTCATTTTATAGAGAGAAAAATGATGTTAAGATCAAGATCTCACACCCATGTTGAGAACTGAGCCAGTATTCAAACCTACACTTTATGCTAAGCCAAACAACCCCTTAAAATGTTGTAAACTAAATCGATTCTTATGGGTTTGCAGTTACAAAACCAAAATACAATCTCTATTGAGTATATGTGTAATAACTTGAATACCTAGCATGCGCCAGACATTCTCTTAGGATTTGAGGGGAAAATACAAACAGGAAACAAATCAGACCCTATTCTCAAAGGGGTTCCATCTTGAAAAAAATTTTTTTTTAATAGAAGATAATTACAATACAAATAAAAAGTGATAGGCTGGGGCTGTAGCTCAGTAGTATAGTGCTTGCCTAGCACGCGTGAGGCACTGGGTTCAATCCTCAGCACTGCATAAAAATAAATAAATAAATGGGGTAGGAAAGATAGTGGAATGAGACAGACATCATCACCCTAGGTACATGTATGACTGCATGAATGGTATGACTCTACCTCACGTATGAAGCAAAAAATTCTGCTCCATTGTATACAATGAATTGAAGAGCTTTCTACTGTCATGTATAACTAATTAAAAGAAGAAAGAAAGAAAGAAACTGTGCCCATCTACAACTAAAAAAAAAATTTTTTTTTAAAGTGATAAATATCAGACTGCGGTTGTAGTTCAGTGGCAGCTTGCCTAACATGTGAGAGGCACTGGGTTCAATCCTCAGCACCAATAAAAATAAATAAATATATAAAAATACAATAACATTATTAAAGTGATAAATATCATAGGCAAGGTAATATAAAATGCTATAAGGATTCAGAAAAGAGATTTCAAAATGCATTTGAAAACATAAAAACTAATGAAGCAACCCTCTTTTTTAGGCACTATACTAATGGGTTACTATATTAAATATTGGACATTTCTCTTTGTAGAGGAAAGAACAAAAAACCATCAATAGAAGGATAGGCTCTACCACCAACTAACAATGTGACTTTAGGCAAAGTCCTCAACTCCTTTACTTAAAAAAAAGTCACACAGGTACCACTTTACAAAGGACAATTCTATACCTGAAAACAAAGGGAAATAAAACTTTTTTAAAAGGCAAAATAGGCTTGGGCTTGTGGCTCAGCAGTAGAGCGCTCACCTCGCAGGTGTGAGGCCCTGGGTTGGATCCTTAGCACTACATAAAAATAATAAAATAAAGATATTGTGTCCAACTACAATTAAAAAATATTTTTTAAAAGGCAAACATGAAACATCTACTTTTATTATTACTTATTACCATAACTTTATCCTTCTGCTCAAGTTGACCACAATATTTAAACTACTAAAAGAAAAACAGTCCCTTTAATGCCAAGCCAGTGTATTACATCTATTAATAGATGATGTTTTTAAGTGAATTAAAATTTTATTCTAATGCTTAAAATCCTACAGAGATACCGAAGACCCCAATCAACTGACCCAAAGGGAACCTAAGAAGCCCACTAGCATAATTTGACTTATAGGCCCTAGAAGTACCTGGCCAGGCAAGAGGACTAGGTTACATTCCTATACAAGTCTCTGAGGCAACTAAAGATTATAGAGAAAAATATTTTTTAAAATATGTCATGTGCCAAGCATGGAAGACACAACTTATATTAAAACACAATCCCTTGCCAGGTGCAGTGGCACACACCTATAATCCTAGAGGCTCGGGAGGATGAGGCAAGGGAATGGCAAATTCAAAGCCAGCCTCAGCAACCTGGTCTCAAAATAACAAAAAATGGCCGGGGATGTGACTCGGTGGTTAAGTGCCCCTGGATTCAATACCCCCCCCCCCCAAAAAAAAGCACAATCCCATAAAGGTAGCTTTTTTCTTTTTTTGGTATATTATGTTTACTACTGCCATATTCCCAACATTTATATAGTGCCAGGCATATAACAAGTACCCAATAAACACTTGTTGAATGAATTTATAGATAAGGAAATCCCTGCCCTCATGACACTTGGAGTCTAAAGTAATGCTACCATAAGAATTCAGAAACGGGCTGGGGTTGTGGCTCAGTGGTAATGCACTCACCTCGCACATGCAAGGCCCTGGGTTCAATCCTCAGCACCATATAAAAATAGATAAAATTAAAGGTATGGAGCTGGGGTTGTGGCCAGTGGTAGAGCGCTCACCTACCATGCATGAGGCACCGGGTTTGATCCTCAGTACCACATAAAAATAAAGATGTGTGTGCAGCTATAACTAAAAAATAAATATTAAAAAAATAATAAAGGTATGTGTCCAACTACAACTAATAAATATTTTTTTAAAAAGAATTTAGAAAATTTCTGGATGATAAATATGAACATGTTTTATTTTTTGTTGGTTTTTAAAATTTTCTTATATATGAAACTCCAGTCTCAGTAATTTAACAATACTTGATCTTAAAGCTTCCCATAACTGAATGGCAGGTCTAATAAATTAGGCCAAATTTAAGTATTTAAATATATTTCTGTAAATAGATTAATAGGATGGCTTAACTATACAGAAAAATTTTCATAAAAACAGTATTGTGTATCTTATAAGATTTATTAAAACAGTATTAGTGATTATCCATATCATATATAATATTTCAACCTAAACTTCCTTACTGGAAAGTAATACTCTCATGCTCCCAAATCAGAATGAGAATCAGTGAAAGCAGAACATTAAAGAAATGAGTTCTTAGAGAATAGCAAGAAAAGGAAAACACACTTTTACATGTGTGGTTTTATTTTTTGTTGTTATTGTTTTTTGTGGTGCTGAGGACTAAACCCACGCAAGACAACCACTCTACCAACTAAGCTATATCCCCAGCCCTTTACATGCATATTTGATTAGAAAGGACAGATGAACTCCACAAACTTATTTTCAGTAGTTCACAGCTTTAAAAAATGTTTTCCTCAAGATAGTGGTAGAATGCAAGCTTATGGTGCATGAGTCCCTGGGATTCAGTCCCCCACTCCCAGGAGGGAAGAGTTTTTCATGTTCTTTATTTAAAAGCTTAAGATATATAATAATTCAACTGAGTCCTAGAAATGCAACTGAATACTCACCCTTCTTGCTTGGGCTCTCTGTATGCTGAAAACCAGTCTATGCTATATATGGAGTTATGAGTTCTGTGATGCTTGCAGCATACATCTGTGAAAAAATGAAGTTTGCCTTCTTTCCTCATTTCTTGCTTAATTAATGAACCCTATCATTTCTGGAACTACTTAGCTGGCTGTTCTTCCTTGTGTGCAAAATAAAGGAAAAGATAGAAAAAAAAAAACCCATAGTAATAACAGCTAGGTTTATTAAATGCTGACAATGTGCCACATTCTTTTAACAACCTTTAACATATTTTATTCCTTTATTTTCACAATTCTATTGCCATTTTATAGATGAGGAAACTGAGAAACTCAAATAACTTGCCCAAGATCACAGAGCTAATAAGAGACTCACTAATTTAAAAGTAGCCACTGTCTGGCTCTAGAAATCTCACCAGATAGCTATACCATGGTTATAGCTTCTGAGGACTAAATATCTATCCCAAGATTTAAAAAAAAAAAAAAAAAAAGTAAAAATAACTTTTTGAAAAGAAACATATATGATCAATTTAGAGCCTGAAAATGAAATTTCATTTTATAGAACAAAGGATAAAATGTATGTCATTTTGAAACCTGTCTCTTCAATGATTCTTTTATTTTAAAACACTGCTCAATGAACTAGTTAAAATGGATTCCTTCAGTATGAAAGTCCCTATTTAAAAAAAAAATACTATCAAAGCTATCATAAGATCAGAATTAAAACAGGGGTAGAGATGCTAGAGTGACTAGAAAGAAAGCAAATGCTTACCTTATTGAGAAAGTTTGAAAATGTTTATCAAGAATAAGACAGGAGGGGCTAGGGTTGTGGCTCAGTGGAAGACCACTTGCCCAGTATATGTGAGGGACCAGGTTCAATTCTCAGCACCACATATAAATAAATGAATAAAATAAATGTCCATCAGTATCTAAATTTTATATATATATATGACAGGTAAGTTGCAAAACTGTTTCCAAAATAATAATATACAGAGTTCTCAGTAGGAATCAGAGTAATGTTTAAGTTCTTATACCAACCAACTTCTCTGACTCTCTATGCATGAAAGAAAAAAGCCTATTAAAGAAAACTTACACCTTTGGTTCACTACAAGTGAAGGTGTTCTCTGCATGATGTATGTATTGGGCATAAGTGGGAGATGAGAAGATGAATGTTAAATGTAGTCCCAGCCCTCCAAAATGCTCCAAGACTTTTCACAGGTTTTAGGATGTTTTCCTCAGAAAAAACATCAAATGTTAAAAAATTGGTGGTATTCTGGAAGACTTACTAGATTGGTCTTCCAAGATAACAGAATGTTCTCTATTGAAGTAAAAGGGCAACTAAAAGGGGGGGAGGGAATGTTCAAATAATCTGAATAGAACATAAAAAATTTAGACATTCCTCTTTCATGCTTCATTTTCAGAAGAATGGAAACAATGAAAGTCCTTCTACCTACTCAAGTACAGCAGTAATTTAAGATTCAAACTGCTTTCAAGAGTACAGACTTGGGCTCCTCTTCTATATGGCCATCTATGCTACTCAGTGTTCAGGTTGATGATCTCTCCATTCTTCACAAGGATCTGACCAGTCTTATAGTCTCAACATTAAGCAGATGGCTTTATCTTTTACATTTACTAGAATACAAGCTTCACAAAGGCAGGACTCCTTGTTCACAGATGTTTGTGATACACTTAGTGCCTAACATATTAATAAATACTTGTTACAGGAAACGATGAATGAACTGAGGAAATGGACTCCATCCAGCTAAGGAATTCCCTGTCTCCTGCCCTTAACCTCCAAACTTCATCTAGTCATATCCTTCCTTACAATAAGATATTTCCTCCTACTTAAAGTTAACTACTCCACCTGTGCTCCAGATCCCATTCTCTCCCATCTGTTTCCTCAATAATCATCCCTCTCTGCTGTAACTTTAAAATATACTAGCTATGGACTCCTTTCCCAGTCCCCAAAGAATGTTTAACCCCATTTTGTGTTAAAAAAAAAAAGTTTTCTGAATCCTAGAGTTTGCTGAAGCTACACTATATTTCAAAGTTACTTGGTCTTAAGGAAGTCTATATCTCTAATCTACTTCCTCAACCTTCATCACCCTCTGTAGCAATTTGGTTTCCATCACAACCCAATTTCATTGCTACTAATTGCCTCATTCGATGATTCTATTACATTTGATCCTGAATACTCATTTCTTGAAACTCACTCTCTTTCTTGATTTTTGAAACAATATTCTCTCAGCTACTTTGCCTAGGTCCTAAAATAACCTGATCTGTTCTTTTCCATAAATACCCTAAATGAGCTCATCCACATTCATAATGTCAACCAACATACATTCTAATGAACCCCAAAATGCTATCCGGAGTCAAGTACTTACTTCCTGAATATCAGACCTGGGTATCTAACTACAGGATATTCCCATGTGACCATAAACATATCAACTTTCAATCTGTCGTCTCATCCTGCTTTAAATTTGCTTCTCTGTTCCTGGTTCCCTATCTCAGCTAATGGCTAACCAGACAATCTCCTTATTTCCTACCCGCTCTCCCCCATCTAAATAGTTCAGTGTCAACCCTATAAACATTACTATTTAAATCTGTTGAATCCAGAACCCTAATCTATTTTAACTCAAGCCATTATTCTTGACTAAATTGCTACAATTAACCTATTTTGCAATTAATTCTTTTTAAATATAACTTTTTAGTTTTAGGTGGACACAATATCTTTATTTTATTTTTTATGTGGTGTTGAGGATGGAACCCAGTGCCTCATGCATGCTAGGTAAACACTCTGCCACTGAGCCACAACCCCAGCCCTGAAATTAAATTTTGAGTGTCTCTAAGAGCCTAAGATATTTTGCACATATACACCTACCCCTCCCTCAAGTCCAACACTTTCTCCATTTTGCAGTCTGTGCAGCTAATCTACAACACAAGGATGATAATAACTACCAGCCTAAAACTGTTCTATTGTTCAACACTGAAGCAACAGCTTCTAAAGAGGGGTACAAGAAGTAGTTAGTTCTCTTCTTTCATTTCTATTTTTATGTTTCATCATATATAAATACAACTATACCTATGATTTATAAAAATATACACAAATTATATGCATACACATAGATTATGTAATTTATAATATACTCATGAAGAAAGATGTTCAAAATCTTTTATGAATATGAGTACCATATCAAGACCACATGAACACAACTAATCCAGAGGAAAGTACAATCCTCTTAACATGACACAGTCATGATCTGGCCCTTAACTACTTTCTTAGTCACATCTTCCTTAACTACCTTAACTTTCCAATTAGTATATATTTTCTCTCTGCAGTATTACCTATGCCACCCCTCTGAAATGCTCTAACAACTTTCCCCACACATCTCCCTCTTCCCCAACTTTTGTTATTCTTTTTAATTTTTTTTAGTTGTAGATGGACATTATTCTATTTATTCATTTTTATGTGGTGCCGAGGATCGAACCCAATGCCTCACATATGCTAGTCAAGTGTCCTACCACTGAGCCACAACCCTAGCCCAACTTTTGTTTGTTCTTTAAGGCCCAAAACAAGCACAGTGATTATATGAAATGCCCCTGACCTTCTAAAATAGTGGTGGGCTCTGCCTTCTCTGTGCTCCCAAACACAATGTACTTATCTTATTATAGCATTTAAATCAGTTAATTTCTTGTTTACATGTCTAACTACTCATCTTTGTATTGCCAGTATCTAGCATGACTCACGACACAAATCAAATGCTTAATTTTCTTTCTTTTTTTTTTTTTTTTTTTTTGGTACCAGGGATTGAACTTAGGAGCACTTAAGCACTGAGCCACAATCCCAGCCTTGTTTTGTATTTGATTTAGAGACAGGATCTTACTGAGTTGCTTAGCACCTCTCCATTGCTGAGGCTGGCTCTGAACTCACAATCCTCTTGCCTCAGCCTCCCAAGCCTCTGGGATTACAGGCATGCACCATCATGCCTGGCCTAATTTTTTTGTTTTAAATACTCAAAAGGCTTGGTGTTAAAGGACAAACTGTAGCAACACCTTAGTTACCTAACACCACTGAAAGAAGTATATGCTTTATTTTGCTGAGGTTTGGGTTGATGGTCAATTTTAAGTTTTTATTTAAAATGTGCTTACATTATGCATTGAGTTTTCAGGTTGGTTACAAGGGAAAGATTTTTAGAAAGCAGACACTTTATCATCTACCAAATTCCAATCAATTAACCGTCAACATTGTCAAAACATTCTGAAAGATGTCTTATATAAATTCAAGAGCTAAGGGCTCAGTGATTCTGGTCAAACATGGCAAATTAATTGCACACATTTATCTTCCTTTTCTAAAATTCCATTAAAATGAAAGTAAAGGGAAAAAGAAGGCATAAACCCATGACACTAAAGAACAGAAAAATTGGCACCAGTGTATAAGCAATTTTAACAGAAGTTTTCAAAGATGGAAAATAGGAGGAATAGTATCTGACTGGGAAAAACCAAGAAAACCACAAAGTGTGTACAAAGAAGAACTAAGTGAACAACTTGCTGGCCAGAATTTAGAGGCAAAGAAACTACAGAGGAGTTGTGAGGTATGCTTCTGAAATTGGGGAGTAAATTCAAAATTTAAAATAACACTGAAATGAGAACCCACAGCAGCTCCAATAGTCATTCAACTACCTTTCTCAATAGCAAAAAAAAAAAAAAAAAAAAAAAAAAAAAAAAAAAAAAAAAAACAAAAAAACAAAACAGGAATGAGGTCCAAAATAAAAGCATTAAGAGAAAGACAGTGGAATGAATCTGATGTAACTTTTCTATATACATATAGAATATACCACAGTGAATCTCACCATCCACAAGACTGGGATCCTAATTAGAAAAAGATATATTCCATTCTTGTATAAACATTTCAAGATAGATTCTGTCATGTATAACTAAAAAGAATAAAAAAATACATACCTTCAGAACTTTTCTGATTCTAGCATTAAAAAAGAGAAAGAGGCTGTAAACAGAGCCATGTTCTAGACTCCCCACTTCAAAATTCATTTTGAATTTACTCCCCAATTTCAGAAGCAGATATGCCTCCTATATATACACGGAAAAATATACCTACCTTTCTCTTGGAATGGGAACAGGTGTCTACCTGTGAAGATGAAGATTCTTTTCTAAAGAAACTGAACAGTCTCAGGGAGAAAACCTACAATCTCAGAGAATAGGCCTCACCATATACTTGGAGACCACCCATGAAAAGCCCAGTTCACTGCCTAAATCCCCAATATGAAGGCTACCAGTGGCAGACCCCACTAATTCACAAAGAACTTTTAATCATCTTGTTAGTATCTCATTCTTATATACAGCTGAGGATCACCAGATAGACCAGGCAAGTTTCAAAATGAAATAAGAAACTAAATCCACAAAAAAGAACATGAAAGAATTTAAGAAATAGAGTGTTTTTGAAGATTTGTTTTCTATGTCCTCAAATAAGATTGAAAAAGGACTTAGAAATTAAAAATTATGTAGAAATTAAAAATCCAATATTAGAGTTGGAAAATTAAGTCAGGGAAATTCTTTAAGAAAGCAAAATAAAAAGAAAGCAAAAAGGCAGACAAGACATAACAGAGGTCTAGCATCCAACCAATATGCAGTTCAAAAAGGACAGAGGGAAATTGGGTAAGAAAATATGTCTTGCCAGGCATGGTGACACACACCTGTAATCTTAGTGACTCATGAGGTAAGGCAGAAGGATTACAAATTCGAAGCCAACCTCAGTAATTTAGTAAGGACCTAAGCAACTTGGGGAGACCCTGTCTCAAAATAAAATAAAAAGGGCTGAGGTTGTGGCTCAGTGGTAGAGCACTTGCCCAGCATGTGTGAGGCCTGGATTCAATCTCCTGTATTGCAAAAAACAATATCAAAAAGAGTGGATATATTGATATTTGAGTATTTGGAAAACATCCACAAGTACATGATGTGGTATGCCAGGGAGAATTCTAAAATGAGCTCCAAGATTACTATCACCAATAGGCATTTTCTGTATAATCCTCTCCTCTTGAGTGTGGGTAAAATCAGGTTTTTCTTCCCCTTAGTTCAAAGTTATATTTTTTGAAACTGGAAAGGAGGAGGGTACCCACAATGGAATGATACACAAATGTTTAGATCATGAATCAGCTGATTTTGAGTTAGCCAAAAGAAAGCTTATTCTAAGTAGCCTGGATCTATTCAGGTGAAAAGATGATGAATCAGAGGCTTCTATTGCTGGCCTTGAAGACATGGTCTCTGAAAGCTGCAAGTAAAAAACAAAAAAAAAAAAAAAGGAATTCTACTGACAACCAATGCAGAGTGAAAGAGGATGCCCATCCATGGATAAGAAAGACTTCATTCCCAGCTGACACCTTGATTGTTGCTTTATGAGACTCCAAGAGGAAGATCCAGCTAAACATAGCCAGAACTCCCGACCCACGGAAACTATGAGAAAGTAAATGGGTGTTGTTTTAAGCCATCAAAGTGTTGGCAATTTGCCGCACAACAAAAGCGAATATTTATGGCATGTGGACAAACAATAAAATCAAAGTAAACAACTTAGAAGGAAATCATATTTTCTTCCAAAGCAAAAAATTTCAGAGTAAATGCAGTGCCAGATAGTTGAATAATAATAATAATAAAGATACATTTAGAAATACCATAAAGTAAAAGAAACTCTGAATTAGAAATGTGCACAGAGCACAGTGGCGCAGGCCTGCAATCCAAGCTACTCAGGAGGCTGAGGCAGGAGGATCACAAGTTTAAGGCCAGCCTGAGCAACTTGGCAAGACCCTGTCTCAAAAATAGGGAGATGAAGAAAGGGGCTGGGGATACAGTTCAGTGGTGTAGAGCTTATCTACATGAGCCAAGCCCTGATTCAATTCCCAGTACTTTAAGAAAAAAAAAAAAAAGTTAAGAAAAGAAAAGATATGAGCATAACTGGTAATTGCTGCTACATACAATCAGGTCTAAGGAGAGAGATCAATTTCAAGTTATCCCGGATCTTTTAGCTTATAAAAACAGATATGCAGCAGCTAAATCAGGTGGTTTGCTTCCTAGTTTCAAAATTACACCTTTGTGTAACTTGAAAGGAGACAGACATAGAACCTTTAGGAATCAATAGAGCTTTTGAAAGGATAAGTTTCTCACATTTGTAAGCTGTATTTATCAAATGCCATCTCTCTTAAACATAGGGTCTCTAGACCAGCAGTATCAGCATCACTTGGGATTTGTCAGAGCAGCAAATATTTGGGCCCCAATCCTAGAACCACCATAGAATCAAAAACTCTAGGGGTAAAGGAAGTCCAGCAATCTGTTTCATTTTTAACAATCCCTCTAGGTGATTCTGATGCAGGTCCAAAACTGAGAACTATTGATATACTGTTAATTTCTGCCACCATCATACTATGCTCTGGTCTTCCCATTTCCACAAAGTTAAAATACTTCCAAACTTATTGCATCTGACCTGATCAATTGTTAGTTCATGTAGCTTAAAAAAATTGTTTTCTGGAATAAGGATAAGGTTTAGATGTGTTTCTTTGACCAGAGGGTTTTTAAAAACAATGCCTTCAGGCCACACGTGTTCTCCTCACTTTGCTACAGTCCCTACTAACCCCTACCATCTTCTGCCTTACAATATCACACATTCTTTTCTCCCCCAACCAATGACAACATTAGAGTTTGGGACCTCAGGGGAAAATAATTTCAAACTAACAATAAAAATAAATTTAAATCAGGTAACAATATGATCCGATCTTCTCTTACAAATGAGAAAATCAAGCTAACTTCTAGTGACCTCATTATGATTCAGAAATTGTGCAATATACTACATCTGTCCCTTCCACTTATGGGTCTCTACTTTTAATGCCTTAAGAAAAATGTTTCAAGATAACATCAAGCTTTCTTTTTCTGATTTGAGACTTTCAGAGAACTAAATCCTAACTACTCAAATATTCCAAAGATTCATGTGTCCAGTAACTATTAGGGCAGATAATAAGAGTTTGATAAAATTTACAATTTCAGATCAACTCTGGAAACTTTGTAACACAATAATGTAAAATCATTTTTAAGTATTTCAATGTACTCCAAATACACTGAGCAGAGATTTAACTTCACTAAAATTAAAGTGGAGTTTTTTTTTCACTATCTATAATAAAAACAACAGACATACATTTAAAGAACTCATCAAGATGCAAACTTATATTAAATGTGAATGTTTCTTTAAAGAACTGTGAAGAATTAGAAACCCCTCTCCAAATGAATATCTCTCTGTACGAGTATCCATTAAGATCCCCTGAACTAAGAGCCCTGAGGAGCTATAAGATTTTAGTATATGCTCTGCCATTTCACAACTACATAACCTCCCACAAGACACATTCTCCCTTCGAGGTAGGTCTCTTTCTCCATTAAAACGTGCAGATTTTCATTAATATTCTGATAAGTGAAAACAGATATACTCCTTATATTTAAAATAAGAAACAATTTTTGCTGTGTAGGAACTGTTTAGCCAATCCTGAAAAGAACAATGAAATAAAATTTGAGATGAAGAAGCTAAAGCTGATACAAATACCTACGTATCCATATGTAGGAACAGTGGCTGATCCTGATAAATTTTTACTGTAAATATCAAAATTTTTAAAATACTTTAATCTTAAATCTCAAGATAAGTTCCAAAACTTAAATGTACTCATTTTAGAGAATCTAAAGCAGAAGGACTCAATACAGTTTCAATCTTTCCTCCCAGGAATAAACATGGAAGCACTTAAGTGAATCTCATTTGAATCTTTTTATACATATACAGGCATATTTTATCTAGTTGAAGTCATAAAGAATATATAATTTGGGCTGGAGTTGTAGCTCAGTGGTACAATGCTTGCCTACCATGTGTGAGGCACTGGGTTCGATTCTCAGCACCACATAAAAATGAATGAAAATAAAGGTAATGTGTCTATGTACAACTAAAAAAATAAAAAAAAGTATATATATTTTATCTCCTAGTTTCTAAATGACCATTGTACCATCTTTGAAAACATTCTTTAGACTAGCTTCCAACCATATGAATAGCTATAATATGCCTGTAGATAATAATGATTTTAGAATACACTAATATGTTGCAAAATAAAATTAAACAGCAATATTATCATTAAAGTCTTACTATTTTCCCCACACTGATATCAAAATAGCACTATTTTCCCCACACTGATATCAAAATAACACTAATAAAATACTAAGAGAAAGCAGCAATGAAAATAGAGAACTAAAATGCTGAAGAGTATCAGTTGAGTAGGGAAAAGAGCAGCCAACAAGACATAGAATTTTTTTCTCTTTTTCTTTTTTTTAAAATGAACAGAATCTCAAGAAAGATGAATTTAAGGGTGACTTGAGGCTTTTCCATTCAGCTTAAGTTATACAGATCCCTGGCCACACAAAGTAAACAAGAGTAGGTGGAATCCTCATTCTGTAAATATCCTAAGAAATGGCAGTCATTAGGTGAAGCATATGAATTTTAATGCTAAAAGCTAAGAGACATATTCATTAACAACAGAGTATGATAGAAAACAACACAAAAAGGAAGCAAGGAAAAGGTAAAGAGATAGGCTAAGTATATTTAAATAATACAAAAAGTTTTAAAATAACTATCCCATGTAAGTTTGAGAATATATAGATCTATCTTCCATGAAGGAACACTGATAGAAATTTCTGAGTATTCTGAGATCTTTGACAATCAACTCCATTTAAGATAATTAAGATAATATCTTAGAGATCCTTATTAAGAGCTGAATGGGAGAAACTGAAAGTAACTAGGGCAGAAAATTCTGAATCACAAAAGTTCCTTAGAGAATAACCTGACTTCTTGAAGATACTTAAATGAAACAAAAGGATGATAATACCTACTTAAGTAAGGCTGAGGCACACTGAAAGGTAAAGGTGAAATGATTCAACAATTTACCTAGAAAAATAACAGGTACATTCAATTTTATGACTAATTACTAGAAATCAGGATTTTCTATATACTAAAATTGGGCCCTAAATTTTTTCAGTTAATTGTTATTTCCTAACAGACTAATATATTAAGTACTGTGTACTAGTCTGTTAGGAAACAATGTCTAATGCCCATAAAAATGCTTATCAGAGCTGTGGCTCCTAACCCCCACTCCTGGGGCTGGAACTCAGAACCTCCCAGCACCCTTCCATTAAGACTTTACAAGTAAAGACAAATGATTCTGGAAAAACCCTTCTACTGGGGACAGGGAACATGAAAGACACTCTTCTACAGCCCTCTGGCCTATAAGGCATGTGAAAACGCGGATCCGAATATTCCAATAGACATGACGTGATAAACATGACTTTAAATGACCTAACAAACTAAAACTTGTTATCTGTGGTCTTCGGCAGTTTTTTGTGTTTAATTTCCTTCCAGCCCTTGTTAGGTAATATTACAAAGAGCTCTCAATCCTTAACTGTTCTTCCTTCAGGACTTGGTGCCAACTCTTCAAAAATAATGTGGAAGCTCTTCATGTTTTACAGAATATTAAAATATTTATAAAACAGATTTTTTAAGCTAATATTAGGTATTAAGGGATTAAGGTGACTTTTCAAAAGCTGGAGAAACTGCAGAGGTAAAATGTACTATAAAGATAAAATATTGATTGCTAATTTTCTGAATTTTACTAACAACTTTTAAATTTTTTGATACAAGGAAACAATGACGTTTTGCCTTCCTTTAGTAGTCTACCTTAAAAGGCAGGTAAGTGTAAATAAAATTTGGATATAAGCTATGTCAAAATTTAGTTCTAGGGCTGGGATTGTGGCTCAGCAGTAGCTCACTCACCTAGCACTTTCGAGGCTCTGGGTTCGATCCTCAGTACCACATAAAAATAAATAAATAAAATAAAGGTATTGTGTTCCTAACAGACTAATACATTATGTATTATGTACTAGTCTGTTAGGAAATAATAATACAACAGAAAAATAAATATTTAAAAAAAATTAGTTCTACATGTTTTAAATTATTTTAACTACGTAAGAGTCATATTAGCTTCACCATCCATTATTGAGGAAAAAAACCCATTAGGAATTACTTTTATTTTTCCATTACAAGGAAACTAAAAAGAGTCACTAAAAAGATTCCCTATAAAATTAATTCTAAATTAAACTTACCAAAAAAGTGAAGAGATTTTTGGAAACTTTAAAAAGCAAAATGGAAAGTAAAATCCAAGTACAGAAAAAGGCAAATCATAAAAAAGATATGTCATTTACTTTATCCTCCCCCCGACAAAAAAAAAAAAAAAAAATTGCTTTAAAACCAAGCAGCTTTGATTCTTAGCAGTTTCAACTTTTTTTCTTTCTCATACCTTTTATTAAGGAACAAAGCAATGGCTTATGTGTCAGACTTACATCAGACAGGAAAGGGAATATCAAGGAAGTATTAAATACTAAAATTAAAAACACAGCTGGGAACCATGGAACATGGTGTAAATCTCAGTTGCTTAGGAGGCTGAGGCAGGAGGATGGAAAACTCAAGGCCAGCCTCAGCAATTTTGTAAGACCCTGTCTCAAAAAAAAAAAAAAAAAAAAAAAAGGGGCTGGGGATGTGGCTCACTGGTTAAGCACCCCTGCATTCAATAAAATAAAGAACAAGTTCATGGATAAATCTGTCTTTTAACAAGAGTGATCATAGAATGCCTAATTTTATACTATCTAGAAAGGTATGCTATAAAATTTCAGATTTTTTTTGCCTAAAATTAAGATCTAAACATTTGATTTAATTTACACATTGAAGACCACTGAACAATCATTTTTGAAAAGCTTTTGAAGTTTTACCTACTCCTGCAATACCGTTCAGTAAGATTTGAAAATTGTAGCTCAATTCGTGGTGAGATATCTATATAAATGGCCAAGTGCGGTGGTGAACACCATTAATCCCAGAGACTCAGGAGGCTGAGGCAGGAAGGTTGCAATCTCAAGCCAGCCTCAGCAACTTAATGAGAACCTCTCTCAAAATTAAAAAAATAAATAAATAAAAAGGGCTGAGGATGCAGCTCAGTGATAAAAACTCCGGAGTTCAACTCTGAATATGAAAAAAAAATCTATTTAAATATTCTTTATTGTACATTCATTCTTTTGATGAAGATATTTAATGAACTTTAGAACTTATAATGCCTCAAAATTATAAGTCTTTGTGATCTCTAGGAAAACCTTGCTCATTTCACAAAGAATTTCAGAAACTGCAAGAATTTCTACTGTATTAGCCACAGGTCTCACAAGTATTACAAAAAAGCAACACAAACAAAATATTGCATATTTCATTCAACTAGACAGTTCCTACTTAGTAAAGATATACTAAAGCTATTTAAAATGGTCATTTAAAAATTACATTTGAATAAAATTTATATTGTAAAAAATTGTATCAGAAAATATTAAATATTTGGACTCATTTCCCTACTCTTCTGACCTGTTAATTAGATTAATCTTAAATAACAAATCAATTTAGTAACTAAAAGTAAATACTTTTAAGCCCTTTGACTAAATACCAATGGACTGGGGGAGGAAAAAAAAAAATCACAGGCCTGTAGGGAGAATGAACATTTTGAGATGTTACCATCTTTTTTATTTGAGCCATTCAATCACTTCAAACCATAAACTATGTATAAAGACAATTTCTTTCATCAATCCCTTAATTCTCAAATTCACTATTTCATGACCACCTGAAAGTATCTCTGAAAGGAAGATACCATGCTGTTTCCAACATTTTTACCATTGTAACTGAAATACCCTAATTCTAAAGTAGACCCACTCAGCCAGGTACACATCTCTCAATCACCATTTCTTTCCTCTCCACTTTGAAACTTTCCAGAGCTTTCTAATCATTTTCTCTACCTAGTCAGAGTTCATTGTTCTAGCTTGGTGTTTTACAGGACAACATACGATATCAAATTTTAAATGATTTTTAAAACTTTACTTATACTACTTCCCTGATCTTTCATGTTACCACTTTGCTTAAAACCCAATATTGGTTCCACCACTAAGAGCAATGTTTTTCAATCTGCCAGTTGTTAAATCAATTTCATGGATCCTGCCATTTCTTCTTAAAAATTAAATTGAATGGAATAGAATAGAAATTACCAGAGCCAATCACACAAAGTAGGGATATTATTTTCTGCCATTTTATTAATTATGTGCGAACATATTAGGTCACAATGTTTAAAAAAAAAATGCATGTTACCAATGGTTTATTCCTTAAGGAAGCTTGAAATATACCAGCCAGCACAACCCAGTCTTTCATTCAGTCTACAAGGCCAACTTGGTCCCTGCATAAGGCTCTAAATCTCTCTTACCAAGGTAAGCCAAGCAAATGAAGGAAGGCCCATGCCAAGTTTTTTGCAATTGCTCTTCTTGGTGATGTCACTGTTCTGCCTTGAATGCCCTTTCATTTGTCCACACGGCCCACCTGTTATTCACCTTTCATTATGTAATATCACCTATTCCACAAAACCTTTTTATCCTTCTGCAGCATTTAATAACCCTCATACACATTTTGTGCCTCTATAATGCCTAAGATTATAGCTTCCTCAACATTCCACTGTACTTTATTTTAAACTTACTTTCTTCCCAGTTTTGAAAGTATAAACTCCTTGAGGGAAGGAGCACATTTTACTAGTCTCAGTTGAGCGACTGAGCTCAGCACTTGCCTTATATAATACTTGTTGAAAGATTGTAAAATGAACAAATAAAGAATTAAGGACTGGTATTTTAACTGTTTTGTTTTTAAGATTGACAGGATGGTTGCCTTTGCAACAAAGCTTACTCATCCTGCAAAGGTGGATCAAGATTTCGGCATTTTTGCTACAACCCCCAAGATCAGAACCTCTGACCAGGCAGGCAAGTTATGCAAATGGTGTCAGTTTCCTGTCTTTTTACAAAGACAAGACTCAGTTCTTGTCGAAAAGTAGCAGCACCACTTCCATACTGCAGAAAGTTATGTGGAGATGGGGGAAAGGAGAGACTCAAGGTTGGGATAGGCAGGTGAAACTTTAAAAAAAAAAAAAAAATTAAACTTCATTAGTAAGGGAGAACCCTATTTAATACAACTAGCTCTTATGGTGGGGACTAACAAGGCTAACAGGGGGAATAATACTAGATTGCCAATATGAGCTAAGTAAAAACAAAAGGTACATGAAATAACTGGTTGAAGTTATTTGATTTCTATTGCCTACTCTAATACTTCTGAAATAGCTACTGACTCACCACTCTCATTATGAGATATGACTTGGGGCGGTGGAGAGGGGGTGTCAAACCTAATAAGGGCTCTCTCTCAGAGACTTTTAAGCTTTTCATGGACCTTTCTTTCATATATAAATGTCTTTATTGGGGGAAGTCTGATGCACATATTTTACTTCAACTGTCTTCACTGCAATTAAAAAGTTTACTCAACATCCAAGATACTTTGACAGACTCTGCCAACTGTCCGTTTCAGCTGTTCTTTGCCTTTTCCACATAGTTCACAAACGATTACAGGAGTCTTAATGTTTTTCTGCCTAAATTAATCACTCATTAAACATAATTCCTTTGCTTAGATTTTGCTCCTACTTATAACTGTATAGGCAAAGAAATCATATTTTAACCTAACATTAATCACAAATATATTTGTAATATATCAAATTCTTCATTCACAATATTAAACTGAGTATGGTAATTTAGATTGTCCAGGTAAAACTTAAAGGCCATTTAAACCTGTTTCCTTTTAAGTAGGTCCAGGTGACTTTTTTATTCCACAAACATTTGTTAGGTATATGAACCTAAAAAGTGTAGAAACTTCTGCAAATGCCTTTGCTGTATGCTGTCCTCTTCTATTTCCACCTCTTTCAACAACTCAAATAAAACAAGTCACTCTTGAATGAGAAAGGGTCATATTTCCAAATATAGTTTGGAAAAATAATGCCACAAATGCTCACTCCTTTTTAACAGCACCTTTAAAATTTTACTTTAAACAGGGCAAGCTTGTTTATAAACAAATTTAATTATGCTAGTGTTAAATACGGGTTTACTGTCATATTTTAAAACCTAGTCCCCTTAGTATAGTTCATTCCTTGCTTTCTTTAGTAAAACAATGGGCAGTCTTGTCCTTTAAAGGTTGTAGAAAACTGCTTTTCTCCCATGATACTACCACTCTACAATCTGGAGAGTGCAGCCTTCCACATGAAAAACTGCTGCTTGATTTTATGTGTGTGTGCACAAGCATGCTCACACTCCACCACGTTTTAAACAGAGGATCTGCAGAAGCTCAAGGGAAGCCATATTTCAAAGGCTTTGAATATTAGCATTTTTCAGTGTTTTCTCTCATTTAAAATGGGTGCAATTCAGCCAAACACTTTTCAAATGCCATTATTTCCCAATTTAAGTGCTTAGGCAGATTGGAGGGGAGAAAATTTCTCCATCTCAGTGGTACACTTCAAGAAACCACTAGTGATCATTAAAATGGGAGGAGGAATAAAATAATTCATTTTTACAGGGTGGAAAAATCTTTAAAAGTCACCCATCTCCTTCGCTTTACAGATAAGAGAACAGTCCATACTGGTGAGGTAATTTGCCTTAGGTCAATAAAGCACTAAGAACAGCACTAAAAATAGAATAAGGTATTTAAATTACTCTTAGTAGTACCCCTAAATTATGCAAGATATATTCTCATAATTTATAATTTAAGTCTTAAAAATAATTATCACCTTCTCATTAATTCCTGAGGAAGAACTCTTACAACATGTTCTAAAATTTTAAAGTTGTTTGGGTTTAATAAACTTCAGATTCTAACTCCCATAAAAAGGTACTACTGAATTACTCCAAATTAGTGTGTGTGCACACCTCTACATCATCAAAACGAATCTGAGTCCATTTCAAACCCTGTCTCTCAACTACACTTTAGATATGTTTGTTCAACCACAAAAATGAAAATTCTGGAAGTTCTTCTTTAACAGAAAGCACTGGCAATCTCAAAGACATGAGTGGGTCATTACTGCAATAATATACTATGGGCTTCCAGCCTAAATTGGGTAGTCACTAGCATTTTATCAAGCTACAGTGTGAGGAGCTAAAAAAGTTTGAGAAGTGTACTCTTCTCTGGCTTTAGGTACGAAAGACAGTGCAGAGCTGATATTGTTAACACAAACTGAAGGTCTCAACTTAAAAGCGAAAAAGTGCCTTTCACTAAAGGCTTTTCCTGTTCCAGCTCAGATCTACCCAGTGGACTCGCACTGTGGAGACCGCATCAGTGAGACTTTCAGATTTTCGTTTCAATGCCCAATAAATCAACTATACATTTTAGCTTTGGAGATTCAAGGACAAAACAGAGGGCACTGTGAGGGCAACAATTTACACAGGATCACTTTCAAGGACTGTAGTCCAACCATTCGTTACAATCGTTCCTTTGTGTAACCGATTATTGCCAAAGTACTGAAAAGAATGGCAGTACATCTCCTTGAAAGATAACCGTCAACAAAACCCAAGATGACATGATTTTGGTAACGAACTGATGCAGCAGTTTGATCAATGAAGCGGTTATCTGACAGAATATATTGTTTGTAATTATAATCTTATTAGGAATATTTAAGTTACAAATGTGCATGTTCCTTAATTCTGACCTCTGGTGCCACGCTATAAAAAAACAAAACAGTCACCACCACTGCTCAATAACACACATACATAAATAGATTCCAAACTGTGATAAGCACAAAAATCCTTACCCCATTTTGCCCAATGAAAACTTGTTCTGAAGTTTCTGCTCTTATGCTACGGAATAACTTCCAAAGGAATTTCTCCGTCTGCTATTTCGCAGTTGCTTTCCACCTCCCCGCCCCCCGAGATTCTTTTCCGGAGGTATTTCAATGATGTCGATAATTCAATTAGTTCTCTTAGGTAAAATGATTTCTCTCGTCAATACCAAAACGTTCAAACAGAGGTGGCATTTGCTTATTAAGAGTTAAAATGCTGCGTGGAGGAGACCGCGGTCAACTCTATTCCACAAAATGAGTGTACATGTAGGAAAACGCAAAACCAGCTTCACCGAGTCCTATAAAAAATGAGTTCGCTGGTCATTTCGCTCATGTCCTCCGCGACACTCAGGGAGAACCTGGTAACTCGGCCTTTTCGGTGCTAAGGCTGTGGGTTCAAATTTCTCCACCACACCAGGTCCCTGGGGGTGTACTGTGCAACCCAACGCGACGTGCACTTTAATAAAAAATCCTAAAAGCAGTAATGCCACTGCTTCCCTGCGCTCACATTAGAAAAAACTATACAGAAAAATCTCCTGGAAGTGCAAACCCAGCAGCTCGCGACGTGCACGGCACTCCACATTGGAATCTTTTTAATTTTCCCCTCCTAAGATTCGGAGCAGAAAGGAGGTGGTGAGGAGGAAGAGAAGGCTGGGCAGGATCGATTCATTCTCCCGAGGATAATAAACGGAGCCATTTCCAGGCAGGCAGCAGGCTGGGGGCGCAGCGCACGCCGGGGAGCAGGGGGAGGGGGCCCGATCCCACCTCCCTCAGCCCCTTCCCGCCCCCCGCCGCCGAGCACAATGGAGCCCGGCTCGCGCCCGGCTCTTCATTCGAGGCTGCCCCCTCTTCGCTCTTCTCTTCTGGGCACAGCGGGTCTGGAGCTCCCGTCGGTGGGGAATGAATGAATCAGAGAGCCAAGCTCCACGCTTTCCCCCGGCACCCGGCCCCCAGCTCCGGGGCGGCCGAGAGGCGGCGGTGGAGGGGCTGAAGAGTCGACGGGCACCCGCCCCAGCTGAGGCGGGAAGCTAACGCCGCGTTGAGGGCTGAGGAACGGGGCTCGAAGCTGTGGGAGAGCCGCCACTCCAGCGCCCCCACCTCTGCTCGCCTCTCACGCTCCGCGCCGCCGCCACGCGCCGCCTCACATTCCCCGGGCCCCGCCGCTGTCTCTTCACACTTCCATCACCGCCCGCCTTCACCGGGCTCCGGCTCCCGCTGGGCAGAGCGGCGCCAGCCTCGGCGGCCTGAAGCCACCGCTGCCTCTGCCTCCACCGGCCCAAGTGCAGAACGGAGGGCGCCGCTTCTCCGATCAGCGCCGCCGGCGTGAGGCGAGCGCGGCAGCACAGCGGGCTGTGGGGGGCGGGGGGCGGAGGACGGAGAGGGGGCGGGGAGAACGAGGGGCGAGCTCGTTCCCTCCTCCTGCTCGCGGGAGGGGCGGGAGAGGCCGCCGCGGCGGAGGGGTGAGCGCGGACCCGTCCCGAGGGCCTCCGGGCCCTCAGGGAAGCGGGAGACAGCAGAATCACGAGGCGCCGGGGAAGGCTGGTGGTCTGGGACCGAGCTGGCCCTCGTGGGGAGCTTGGCCAGCTGTCAGGTCCGTCAGTCCGTCCTTCCTTCTTTCCCCCCTCCCCTAGTGACCCGCGGCGGGCGGGCCTTGGGCTCTGCTCCTCCGCTGTTTCCTGGCCCGGCTCCCTGCCGCCAGAGCCTCCTCCGCGCCCCACACCAGGTGCTCGCGCTGTGTCTCCATCCTCCCTGCAGGAGGACCTTTAAATAGCAACGTCAGCGCGCTCTTCTCCGCACACACGTCACCCGCCGCTCACGTCACCGGGGTGCGGGGGATGATGTCACGCGGCCGGAAGTACTGCTAAATTAGGGAAGGAGCAGGAGGAGGAGGATTCGGCGAGCTCCTCTGTGCCCACCTGCTCTCGCTTCTCCTTAAAGGCCAAAGCACAGGAGACAGCCCAAGAAGAGCTCGAAGAAGGAAACGGCGGGAGGAGATTTCCTTGCAATAAATGTGCCAAACGCAAATGAATCATTCATAACAACAGTGCAGAAGTGTCAACCGGGTAATATCCTATCTCCCACTCCCACCTCTGTTGCTGCAGCATTCCCGGGCTTCTCTAGTCCCAACCAGCAGGGGAATGTGGGAGGAAGAGCCTGATCGCTAGTGATTGATACTCTGCCAAGAGTATCGGGGGAAAATCACCTAAATTTTCCAAAGAGGTTTTGAGTATCATTCTGGACGTAGTCAACTTTTAACCGCACCCCCTACCCTTAGTGGTTACCTAAATTATGGACAGAGTGGAGCCATGAACAAACATTATAATGTTATAAAGGATAATAATTAGAGGAGAGGGAGGACATCACGTTGTTTAAATGTTTTCATTTGCAGAAAGCAGTGGTTTGGCATGGAATAATTAATCAAATTTATTCAAATGAAACTTAATTCACTCAGATAATTACCCTCATATACACTGCAAATGCCAGTGAACTCTCTTAGTTGCTCTTTATTAAGAATAAGCATTCAATACCAAATCCTTTTTATTAACACACACATTGTTTTTGTCTTTCTTAGTTTCTTAGTAAAATACATTAGTATAATATCTCAAGTATGTTGTTTTTCATTTCCTATATGGTAAGAATGAATAGCCATTTAGATTTACAGATACATGGGAGTGTATAAAATAATCACATTATGAGTGCCTTTCAAATTGTAAATTGCCATAAATTTTTAAACAACTTCATTGTTTTAAGGCAGCTTGTTAGATTCAAATAATGACCACTGATTTTATTTGATTAAATTTGATAATCATGACTCAGAAATAGAATTACTACATACTACCAAATTCCATTACTGTTTCAGGGTTAGTCTGTAAATTCATTGGCCATGTTTTGTAAACCCAAATCTGGACACACCATTTGACATTAAATAAAATATTCAAAATCTGAAGTGATCTGGAATATCCAGGACACAAGATTACCAAACTATGATAGTTAGGAGAGTTAAAAATTAATATCAATGCAATACAAGAAAATAAAAGCCAAAACTATAGAATATATATACTGTGTGGTTTCTTTAAAAATGTGTTTTTTTAATGTTAAGTAACTCACATGATTCCTAATTAAGGAACCTTGGTTTTCAGCTTTCTGCATTTACATTTTCTTGCTCAAGTTAGAAGCCCAAGATTAAAGGACACCAACAAAAAGTTAGGGTCAATCTGCTACTGATTCAAACATCCTGGTTATCTTTACATAAAATCATGATCTTCCTTAAAGTTTAAAATAGTAAAAGTAGTGAGGTTTTTTTTTAAGGGTTATAATGAAAGGTTAATGAAAAGCAATCCCTGCTTGTCAATTTGTCTAATATATGTTGTTATCATACTAATGGAGACTTATACTAGTATATTTCAGACAAATGGAGTTTCTTATGTATAAAATAACAAAACTGCCATTCTTCAAATAGTGTCATTCCTGGACCACTACAAATTAAAATGCAAATTGTGTTATTACTTTACAAAAATTATAAACTACTGTAATCCCAGCAGTTTGGGAGGCTGGGACAGGAGGATGGAAAGTTCAAAGCTAGCCTTAGCAAAAAATGAGCCACTAAGCAATTCAGTGAGACCCTGTCTCTAAATAAAATACAAAACAGGGCTGGGGATATGGCTCAGTGGTCGAGTACCTCTGGGTTCAATTACTGGTACAAAAAAAATTATGAACTAGTTCCTATCTGAACTGAATAATTTTCTTTCCAAATCCTTCCCTCCATATTAATTAAAGCTCTCACTTTACCATTTTCAAACTCTTCATTATACCCTTTCATCACAACTACTGCTCACAATTTTTTCCCTGATTTTTACCCAACTGTCAAAACAGTCTGTCAGCTGCCTTCAAGCCTTTAGAATACTGACCCTTCATTAGTTTCTACCTTTCACAGCTATGTTAATACTTCTCAGCTGTCTTTTGTCAACAAAGTTGAGAGCAACCTTTTCCTACATAAATCTTAGGGTATACTAAAATATAATTACCCAAAGTTTGTATGATTACTTCAGCCTCTTAATCTAGAAAATTCTACCTGTAATTGGTCAATTTTTCTTATCAGTTGTGTGGAAATATTATGTCAGGAAACATAGATGTCCATATACCCTAACAGAAACATTTTATATAATATAAGGATATCTTCTCAGAATATAAATATACCTTTTCTTCCTCCTTGAAACAATTCTAATACAGTTTTTTGAAAGGACTCAGAGAAACTTTCTATGGTTTTCTATCTATAACTAGGTACCTTTTCTTCCAGAATGAGCTAATGTAACCCAAATTTTAGTCGTGAATTCCCAATGCTGATTTCTTTTGAGTTTTTTTATTTGTTTGTTTTGTTTTGTTTTGTTTTTAAAATAGCTTCCTAGAAAGTAATGTATTTTCTTTTACCGGAAGAGGAAGAAAATACTTTGGTAGCATTTCAGATTTTTAACAGTTCCTGTTTCCCACTAGACTGAAAATTTGTGGGGCGGTTTATGAATACCCTCTGATTTTAGAATCTGTGGGCGAAGGCATCTGTTTTAGTTACCAAGTTTACTTCCATGCCCTTAATAGGAGATGGCAATCTTCAATGGGTGTTCATAGATTTGGTTATGAGATATGTCTTTTTCAATGAAAAGGCATTCATGAAATAAAAAAAAATTGCAAGAAAGAGAGTTAAAGCCAAATTTAATTTTTTAATTGCCTAATATTAGATAATAGAAACTCATTCATTCAAGTTCCCTCTTTTTAATTACCAAATAGCACTATTGCTTCAAATAAAATCATAGAAATAGTAAGTAAAAAGATCTCTGTCCATACAATAGAAGTCTCAAGATTCCTAGTCTGTGATACATAATTATGAAGAAACTATATAACCAGCAAAGATTAAAAGTAATGATAACAAAGACTGAAAGTGTTATAAGGGGAACAATTTATCCAGTAGACTCTCTTAAAATCATTCTACATTTAGCAGACCCAAGGCACAATTAAATTGTGTTTGTCCTGTGTAAAACCATTTTTTATTATTACCAATAATGTTCTCTATAGAAACAGGGTGGTTAAAACAGTCTCTTCAAGAGACTCTGCCAATTAAAAAAGAAACAGTCTCAAGGATGGGAATACAAGTATTTGGTGTCTTCAAGTTAGTGACTTAAGATAATTTTTACTCTTCCAAGAGTATCTGCACTTTTCAGAGTGGTTTGATGGTAGTTAAGAAAGGGAAATTAGATAATTATCCATAGAAAACTATGCTGTAAGCTTGGGAAATGAATTTAGAACTCTCTTCTACTCTTATGTTAACTGTAAGTTCATTGCTCATTTTTCAAATATGGTCAAAGAGATACAAATATGATACTAGGCTTGTGAAACAAAATGCCAAAAAGTTTTCAGGTAAGCACTGTTAGGGCCTAAATAGAACAAAATTAGAGGAAATTGTTGTGCAACTCCATATGTAAATTTGTTAATATTCAGAGACTAGAATGTCTTTGAGAAATTATCTGGCTTGTTTGGTTAGTTGGTTGATTGTTTTAAGCAGCAGTTATAGAGAACAGGATGGAAAAATATACAGATCTGCAGAGAACCACAGTAAAGAATGTGGAGTATAGCTTGTGCTATACCTGTGCAGTTACTCAGAATGGAATGCTGTGGAAGCTGATTGCCATGGTAACCAATAATCTTTTTCCTGAATGGGAGAACAGAACAACCATGAGGAAAATATTTTAAATGAGCTACCTCATTTTGTGACTCTTTTGGTGCCAGCTAGGAGAAAAACAACACCCGAGGTATTCGGGACAGCCATGCTTTTGAAAGGAAATTGCCTTCTTTTCTAAGAGATGAAGCTGAGACAAAGTATTTCAAAGAGATGAAGCTTTACAGTAATAACTGCAAACTCTGAAGCAGAGCATAATTAGTAAAGACTGACATGGTTAAAGCAGGCAGAACCTGTGTTAAAGGTTCTCCCAAGCATAAGAGGTCAGAACAAGTCTCAACATTTGTGGGTTTCAGTCAGAATATTTCATGAGTTCTTTGTGAAACTTTTGTTTCTTTCAATCTGTAAATAGTAATTTCTCAATATAAAAATGAAAACGGTAAATATATTTGAATTAGGAGTCTCTAGAGAAACAAAATCAATAAGATATATATATTGAGAGATACAGGAATATATATATATATATATATATACATATATATACATACACATATACATGTGCATATATGTATATTATATAACATATATATATATATATATATATATATATATATATATATATATGATATCCAGATTGATATAAAAGAGATTTATTATAGAATTTGGCTCAAACAATTTTGGAGACCAAGAAATCTCACATCTGCAATCTGGAGATCCAGGGACACTGGTGCTATAATTAATTTTCAGGCTAAAATTTCTGAGAACTAGGGGAGCCAAAGGTGTCATTCTTAGTTCCAGTCCAAAAGACCTGGAACTTGGTGTTCTCATGTCCAATGGCAGGAGAAGATACTTGTCCCAGTTCCAGAAAAAAAAAAGAGAATTCTCATTTCCCTTGTTTTTTTGTTCTACCCAGGTCTCCACAGATTAGATGCCCAACATTGGTGAGGGTAGGTCTTCCTTATTCAGTCCTCTGATTCAAATGCCAGTCTCTTCTAGAAATACCCTCACAGATACACCCAGAAATAATGCTTTATCAGCTCTCAGGGTATCCCTTAGCCAGTTAGCTAGAACAGGCCACAGAATCTACTCTAACTAGAACAAAAGGATTTAGAAGAGTAGTTCACATAGTTCATGGAATCATTGGGGGCTTGAGAATCTCTTTAGGTTAAAGCCCCAGGAACAAGAACTGGTAAGAAACAGAACATACAAATTAGGTACTTTGAGAAGTGATTAATAAAGATACTATTTTTTACAAAGATGGAGCAGGGTATAGGAAAACCATATGAGAGAGGGCAATACTTAGCATAGTAGGACAGACTACTTCCTATATACATGAATGGACAGGAGAGAGCAGGGGCTTGAAACCTGGAGACAAAAGGCTGTGGGGAGACTGACAGAAGAGCTGTGTCCTTTGCCTAAGGGTCACAAGCAGCCCAGAGACACCCTCCCCCCAGAGGTAGTGAAGGAAACACCACCTGATCCTCCCCCCTCTTTATCCTACCTCTTGCTAATGCTCCTGTCCTGAAACTGATATGCAGAAAGCTAGGCACAAGAACCTAGTGATATGGTCCGTGTAGACATTCTGGTGCTCCACAGAGCCTGAAACAGGGAGGGAAAAGAAGAGTGCAGGGTGGATCTGGGGAGGACAGAAGCAAGATATCTAGCCCAAATTATATTACATTTGTCAGCTATTAGCTAGTAGTCATTTTAAAGTTGGGCATATGGTAAAACAGGCATTATTACCACACAGTGGGAGTGTAGGGCCCATAAAAATATATATAAATGTTGACACAACAGATCTACTTCAAGGAGTTTATTCTACAGGCATTTCTCAAGTTTTCAAAGAAATGTACACAGATTTTTTTTTTTGTATTGCTTTAAAATGAAAGAAGAAACAAAACCTGTATGTCTAAAAATCAAGAACTAGCTAAATAAATGACAGTATAAACACACAATAAAATACAATATAGCTGTTTAAAAGAATGAGGTAGTACATAGTGCTGATATGAAAAGGTGCCTAATATAGGAACATGTTCTGGATGCACAGAATAAATTGTGGTTTCCTTTAGGAAGTAGAATTGTAGATTTGAGAGGGGAAAATTTTTCAAGTTTTTCCTAATAACATTTGTATTGTTTGAATTTTTTAACGTGAGCATATATTATTTTAGTACTACAAAACCAAATCAACTTATTTAAAAATATTATTTAAAATATACAAATATTTAAAATTCAAATGTAAAATAGCATAAGAATTTAATATGCATTAATTTTGCCCTGATATCCTTTCTGGAAAAAGATACTATATGTATACAAAATACATTTAAAATTTCAAAATAGGCCATTTTGTTGGAAGCAATAATTTCAGATACTGTCCACTAATGAAACTGGATCTGGATATTCTATTTTAAGAGAAATTCTGATGCGATAGCACAATAACCAAGGTGATGAGGACCAAGACAAGGCAGATGTTAAATTTGCTGAACATGAAATCTAGAGGAGACAGGATGGTTGACTTTATAGCGGGTCTATCACAAAGCATAGATAATAGCCATGTGCTCTATGGACAGTAAACGATAGTAAGAATTATTAAAAGGCAAGTTTTAATGAAATATAAGAAAACACAAAAGCAACTCAATCTATATAAATAGAATTGGTTTCCTTGAGAAAAACTGGCTGAGCTTTTCTTCACTAGATTCTACTAGAACAGAAACAAAATGCATGACCAATTGTTGAGATGGTGTCAAAAAGAGGTTGGATATAAGACCCCTAAAATCATTTTTTAAATATTTATTTTTTAGTTATAGGTGGACACAATATCTTTATTTTGTTTTATGTGGTGCTGAGGATTGAACTCAGTGCCTCACACATACTAGGCGAGTGCTCTACCACTGAGCCACAAACCCAGACCTGCTAAAATCATTTTTTATTCAGAGATTTTATGACAACTCAAGTCTGAGCTCACATCATAGCAATCCTTCAGCATTAGCTTTTCTGCAGTCTCCTTCAGAGAACTCATCCTCTCCTGTGGTGTCAGTCATCACTGCAGAGCTCATTTTTGCCACTTTCCTCCATGCTTGAGTCTCACATCTGTCTTCCTGAAAAGTTTTATTTGCATGTTCTTAAAAGTCAGAATTGCAAGAGCAAATTGAATACTTTGATCCTCCTTATTTGTCATGGAGATTTTAAAAATTCTCAGCATGATAGGTCAAGTAAGGCTTATAGATATGACCAGTAAAGAAAAACAAGCCCTTCTAAAATTCAGTGTATTATTTGTATAACTAGCCAAAAAAAGCACAGTAAAAGTGCCCATTCCCCCATACTCCTGTCCCACTGGACAACACAGAAATGAAAGGGGATGGATGACAATGGAAGGCCTCCCTGTGTTGACTCCTCAGCACACATCTCTACACACACACACACACACACACATGCACACATGAAAAGATTATAGTCATTATGCTAAGAGAAGAAGGTATCTCATAATAAGGAATTTGGCTGGCCTTTGTCCCTGGTACTTGAAAGATAACCTCTAAATTTTTGGAATTTCCCAAGTGATAGGTATGTCTTTGTTAATATGGTGTGCTTTTGGACCATTCCTAAGCGTATAGTAATGACTCAGGCCACACTAGAAAGATCAACCATGTCATTAGAGAGTTGGGCCAAGTGATATCTGCCCAATCTGTAGGGAGGAGAGAGGCACTACAGATTGATTTAATTCACATGCACAGTGAATCAGTCAATCATGCCTACATCAAGCACCCCCAGTAAAAAGTCAGGACACTTGAGTCACAAGTGAACTTCCTTGGTTGATAATCATACGTTGATGTTCCAGGAAAGTGAAATATCACGAGTTCATGGAAATTTCACATTAGGGACTCTTGCAGACTTTGTGCTATGTCTATTTTCAGTTGGCTGTCTTTTTCTCCTTTTAGTTTTATGTAAACTTTATATAGTTTATTATAAACTATAATCATAGGTATTGACTTTCCTGAGTTCTATGAATCATTCTAATGAATTATAAAATGTGAAGGGATAATGGGAACTCTTGAATTTGTAGTCATTTGGTCAGAAGTGTGTTGATCTGGGAATTCCTGATCTTGGACTGGTATCTGAAATGAGGGAAGTCTTATAGGAGACTCTGTCCTTAGCCTGTGAAATTTGACCTAATTCTTGATAGTTTGCATGTAAATTGCTTTGCACAGAAAAAGGCAGAAAACTTCTTATCTTTCAGAATCCAAGAGACCTGAAAAACTATCTCTTGGGCTGGGTTTGTGGTAGAGCACTTGCCTCTCACGTGTGAGGTCCTGAGTTTAATCCTCAGCACCACATAAAATTAAATAAATAAAAATAAAAATATTTTTTAAAAATCTGTCTCTTGACACCCTTGACAAGATAGGGAGGCAAATGAGAAATGGCCTTAAAGTGGCTCCTCCTAAGCCTTCTATGGTCTCATTTTTTTTTTTAGGAGAATCACCAGGTATTCTGACAAAGTATTTATTGGCTTTAGGGAAGCTTTCTATCAAAAAGGTCTATTAATATATTTACCAATATGATGGCAGCTGTTATCACTGGGTCATGGAATCAGAGGATCTTGGCTTTCTTTTTACTCCATCTCTTCTTTGTACTTCTTAAAGGTAATTTTGGAAAGTGATAAAGTATTGATTCTGGTGATACCCTGTCTGGGTTTGCATCTCAGCTCTGTCATTAAGCAGCTCCATGTCCTTGGTCTTGATGTACCAACTTGCTCTTTTAGTTCAAGGGTTCGGCTGATTCTTCTAGGTGTTCTTTCATCCCTTTAACCTTCCTCATCTACAAGAATATCTGGTGGGACTATCATTTCCTTTCCTGAAATAAGATTATATGTCCATGTTAAGGCCCTAATTCATCATCCTTGTTTTCTCGTTAAAACGAACAACCCAAAGAACAAATAAAATCTATGGTAGTTTGCTATGATTATTTTCTTGGTAAACCGAGAATTTAAGCAGATTACTTAGCCTCTTGATGCCTACATTTTATTATTTGTAAAATGGAAAATAAATAATAATTCCTACCTTAAAGAGTTTGGGGGAGGATTTAGTGAGTTAATAAAAACAAATCCCTTAGAACAGTTCCTGGCACATAGAAAGCACTCAAAAAATGTTAGCTATTTTTAAGACTTTCATAAGTAATTGCTTTGTATACATTGACTACATATCATTGTAAACAAAAAACCAAAACATGCAAAAATATCAAAATTTTTATTTTATGTAATTCTCATATTTTTCAATTCTCTGAGACAAATTACTCAATTATTTGTTTATCATCATAACCTCTTATAATTACCATGAAGAGAAATAGGTTAAGTTTAGAGAAAGCATTTGAAAATAGCATGACTTAGACGAATGTGTGTGTGTGTGTATAATTTTAAATTCTTATACCATCTCTTAAAATAAACCACAGTTAACATTTTGATCTCATATATATTTAAAGGAAGTACATTAAAATGTTTGTCATATTTTAATTCTAGATAATGGAATTTTGGATTTTTTTCCTTATCTCTTTATATATAGTCTAAATTCTTTCAAATAATCATGTATGGCTTTTGTAACCAAAAAATTGTATCTTTAAAGATAAAAGTATTTTATCAGAATCTTTTTTGCACTGAACAAAGAATAAAGTATAAACAGAAAGGATTTGAGACTCTAGTGACATGAGAGATTGCTTTTAAAAAATTCTGAAATTATATTTTTATTGGTTTTAACAAGATTTACAGCCTACTCAAAAATGCAAGAGTGGGCACCACAAAACAAATTTATTTGAAAGCACCAGAACCAGCACATGAATAGTCATGACATTCAGCAACATGTCCCTGTTGAAAAATAGTTTTTATAATCTATAATGGTGGATGTTGTACTAACAGGGTAAGCTGCATGTAGAATAAGATGAAAATATTTTAAAAGATAAAAGATGATTAAAAATAAAGATTAAAAGGCATTATAATG
Organism: Spermophilus citellus; assembly: GCF_964194105.1. Taxonomy (NCBI): domain Eukaryota; kingdom Metazoa; phylum Chordata; class Mammalia; order Rodentia; family Sciuridae; genus Spermophilus; species Spermophilus citellus. The sequence goes on along the minus strand of NC_138182.1, from coordinate 223,108,443 downwards.
AAAGTGCCTTTTGTTATGTTAATACTAATCATAATCAAATACAAACACGACCTTTAAGAATATCAGCAGGTGTCCTTATTTAAATAGGGAAGTTAAAAGCATAGAATATGGAGTCAAACAGATTTTGAGTTTGAAAACTCTTAGTCCATCCAGGTAGCACTTGGTAAGTTACTTAGTATCTCTGAGCCTCAGTTTTCTAGACTCTAAAATGTAAATGATAATGGTACCTGAAGGGCATTTTATAATAATTAAATGAAGTATAAAAACATAGTATATAGTAAATACTTGACAAATGTTTTTCGTATGTGAAAGACAGGTGTCAGTTTTCTGCTTCTTTTACTGTTGTGAAAATTGATACTATTCCTTATAGTATCACCTTGTAATTAGCTGCTTAAGAGGAACTGTATACCGTTAGGGATGTAGCTCAGTGGTAGAGTACTTGCCTACTATGCCTGAGGCCCTGGGTTTAAAGGATTCCTATTACCACAAAAACAAAGAGTATGTAAATTGAAAAGAAACATTAGGCTTTGTAAGAATTAGGGAAACAGACTTTTAAGTGTTTCTAAAATGTATTATTTTCCTTTACAACGTGTAAAAGCTGTGAACTTTTTACACAGAGGCAGATGATACCAACTCTGTGATCTTATCAAATGTAAAAGGAAAACAAAACAGAGATCCTAGCATACAAATACAAAATATTTTCTACTTCATGCTCAATGATCTCTGAATCCTTCTGAGATACTACATTTTATTCTCTTAACATCTATAAACTGAAGTGCAGAATATTATTGACCTTGGGTTAATCACAGAGGTGTTGGGGGTATATATAGGTGCTATGTCACCCTTCTAAGGCCTTTAGATATCTCAGTCAAAGTTGACCTTAAAATTTGGCCAGGAATTGACTCCTTTTGGAAGACTTCTTTAGAATGACAAAAATATCTCACTATTTAGATCCAGAAGGAAAGTGGGCCACCTTTATCATTGGCCCCCAGTACACACTTAATTTAGAACAAATGCTGGGGCTTCATTTTACCAACTTTCAACCCCTATTATGTGGCATGCATGCAGCTTAGTGCTGCTGAACAGAGACTAGTAGTACTGATGTGAAAATTGATACTATATATGTGTACTATGTGTTTCTTTCCTCAAGAAATTAATAATCTGGAAACTGGGAAGATAGTTTCTAAGGCACTGCCTTAAGTAGCAGCACCTCTTTGAGATTCCCTCATAGAAGGGATGAGTGTGAGCATAAAGGGATGTGAGCTGCTACTTTTCTACCTATTTAACCAAACCAGATTTTCCCTATCTACTTGGAATAACTCAATATTATATATAAACCTGGTATACTGAATTCTAGACTGCTTTATCCATATTTTATATATCTATGTGTTTCAGCACTGAGGGATCTCGGAATCCTGTTCTTTATGCTTTTTCTAGTTAGTATGTGTTTATTGATTCATACACTTTATTTTAAAACAGTTTCCTCTCCATATATTTTTAAAGTGCTGTCAATCCAATGATGACCCAATATTTAAAATTTTTTTATTTAAGAGTAGGAAATATCTCTCTATATAAGACTTTTAGGAGAAGTCTTACATTTGTAAATTTTATCTACTAGTTTTCCCTTTAGCACAAGAGTTGTCATTTCCCTAAAGAACTCACAGTGTTTCTGCATGAACGTCCCTTACAAGCTATGGTGCCTTTTCCCCTGGAGGTTGTTTCTATGTTTTTCAGTGCTCTTACCCTTTAATTAAAGGTTCAACTAGTTTTTCCAGTATATCATAATACTATCTGTAACTTTCTATGACTGTGCCTGCTATTCTTTTTTTAGATAGAATTCAGATAGACAATCCATCAATCTCTTGGAAAGTTTGCAATAATAGGGTATATAACTTTTCTAGCAATTGCAGTTTTACCCTTGATATCTTTTGAAAAACCTATGTACACTGGGCACGGTGGCACACACTTGTAATCCCAGTGGTCCAGGAGGCTGAGGCAGGAGGATTACAAGTTCAAAGACATCCTCAGCAAAAGCAATGTGCTGAGCAACTCAGTGAGACCCTATCTCTAAATAAAATACAAAATAGGGCTGAGGATGTGGCTCTGTGGTTGAGTGCCCCTGAGTTCAATCCCTGGCCCCCCCCCAAAAAAAAAAATCTATGTAGATTGAATTCTGTTGACTCATCTCTTTCTGGTGTGTTTACTAGGTCCCAGGCAGTCACTATTTATTCATAAGAAACATAACACCTTATATCTGTACAGTGCTTTGGGTTTTTCAGATATTTTCAAATTTTCACTGGATTCAGTAGTATAAATTGCTGTGAATCAGAAGGTGGATAATTTTTCTGTAAACTTAAAACTGCTATAAAATATAAATTCTGAAAGTTAATTTTAAAAGTTTATTATTTGAAATGAAGACTCTTGATAATGATTCTATAGTAAAGATGGAGATAAAAAATAAAATAAATTCATTTACTCTGTTAGGACTTTGCTTTCCTTTCTACCCCAGTTGTTTATCTCATCCTCTGCTTTATTCTCATTTCTTTAAATTTTCTCTTCTTGGTGTTCCCTGCATAGTGCTTCTCATTTTTAAAAAAATCTTTCTTTAGTTGTTGATGGATCTTTATTTTATCTATTTATGTGAGGTAATGAGAATCAAACCCAGTGCCTCACACATGCTAGGCAGGCACTCTACCACTGAGCTACAACCCCAGCCCCTCAAATTCTTTTCTGACCATCTTCTATTAATAAATTATCAGGTAATTAAAAACTATTATAATTACCATATAATTGCTTTTATTTATTGGGCATCACTATATGTCAAGCATTATGCTACACGTTTTATGTATGTTGTCTCAGCAACTGATAACAATCATATTAGGGTAGGTATTCTATATTCATCCTGTCTGTATAGTGCTGTATGGAGGAAGAAATGTAATATCAGTAGGAATTTGACATTTGCCTAAAATCCAGCTGGTAATTTGTTTAATTCCAAACCTTTGACTTCCAATTGTGCTCTTTTGCAATTAAATTGGAACTAAATCAAGCATTTCTAGAAACAGAGGTAACTCGATTAAGATGCAGACTATTTGTAATCTTCATCTGGCTCTGCCACAAACAACTGTTGGATCAATGGCAGGTGACTCAATTTGTGGAAGTCTGTTTATCTGTTAAATGAGAAGGTAGATCTTTAATATCTTCAAGTTCAATGACTCTAGTTCTGTAAATATTTTCTAACCCTTATGAGGTTGTGAACAGGAATAAAACTAAAGTTGAAAAAACAACATTATATTTATATTTGGCATTATTCATAACAGTTCCTGCCCAGAGGAAATACATATTTGTTCTATTATTTTACTTTACAGAAATGCAAATTAAGCAGTATAACCCCCACTTTTGGGTGTGATGGCAGATATGTTAGTAAATAAATTTTATTCATTGCCATGAGGGATATTTATGTGTATTCATTCCCTGGTTCTAGAATGCAAAAATTAATACTTTGACTATAACAGAACATTTTTTGTCATTATTCAGGTTGTATTCAGAGAGATTTTAATGAAGAAAATTAACACCCCATTAGCCTAAATTTTTTTTGGCTGTTAGACTTAGGTTTTGTTTGTTTGTTTTTTAAGATGATTGAGTTTCTAGTTAGATAGGGAATGAACAGTTTTTTTGTCTCCATTTATAATGGAAAACTTCTTTGGCTGTTCTGGTCAGCACCACCTTGCTCCTCTCCATCTTCATTTTTCCTCCATCCTTTTCTGCCTCTCTGTGCACCTCATAAGGCTGAAAATTTCTGACTCTGTGTCCATGACTCTTTTAAGTTGAAATGGGTGAGAGATCTGAGGGCCCAAAGTGGCTATTTCTCCCTGTTCCTTCTTTGGTTTTCCATCTCTTAGAATAGCTACCTCACTCCTCAGTCACACTTTCTGACAGGTTGGTCTTCTTCCCCAGCTCCAACTCTTACTGGTTTCTTCAGACTCTTCCTTTCTTGGGAATAAAAATAGTTCTCCTTTTGGCCCCTGTGTGTGGCACCATACAATGCCTTTTCCCCCCATTTTTTTGGGTACAGGAGATTGAACCCAGGGGCGCTTAACCATCCCACATCTCCAGCCATTTTTAAATATTTTCTTTAGAGACAGGGTCTTGCTAAATTGCTTAGGGCCTTACTGAGTTGCTGAGGCTGGCTTTGAACTCAAAATCCTCCTACTTCTGGCTTCTGAACCACTGGGATTAGAGATGTGTGCCACTGCACCATGTCTTTTTTTTTTTAACTTGCTTATATACATCCGAGTATATAAGTACCTTTCATTAAAGTCTCTTCATTAGAACTATCTAGGATAATTTTTTTCTTCCTCACCATCTCTTACCTTAAGCCTTTGAATTGGAACTTAAACACCTCATTCTAAAGATGACTTTAACTAAATTAAATCAGTAAATACATATTTAACATCTTAATATGCTCAGGATTTTACTAAGAGCTGTTAGAAGTACCAGAGTCATTTGTGTATTGTTCTTGCCCTTGAGACGTTATATCTAGTTAGAAGGTCCATGCTCAACACATTAAGCAATTAACATGTTACATAGAATTTTAAATCTTTAATTATGTTGGTCATAGAACTAGCCAGGTGAAATGAAATAAAATTGTCATAGGAAATTCTCATTCTCTAGATATGTAACACTTCTTGTATTTTTTTAATTCCTGGAATTGGAAATATTTTTATTTATCAGATTTGTAAAATAGATTATCTGAACTAGAAAATATTGGTGAATTTTCAACCAGGTCAGAAGTGGTTAAGCTTGAAATAGTCTGAGTCAGTGAAATGTGTCCAAAGGTACATGCTTTTATAAACATGAGAGTCAAGAGGTCATTCTTGTGTACAAAAGGAGAATTTTTTTCATCAAACAATGGTAGAGCATTGCCATTGATTAGTACAGAACAATCCACCATTCCCATATAGTACTTGAGAGTAAGAAACTGATCAATTGCTGCTGACTCTTCAGTGGAATTCTTCTAGTAGACTCAGAGAAAACCCTAACTTCAGTCAAGGGTGTGGTGGTGCATGCCTATAATCCCAGAGACTCCACATGCTGAGATGGGAGAATCTCAAGTTCGAGACTAGGGATATAGTTCAGTGGTAGGGTACCCTTGGTTTCAATTTCAGCACCACACACACACATGCACACAAAAGAAAAAAAAATCACGCAGCTTTGCTCATCAGTGTGTCTCCCTACATAGGGAAGACCCTAGGATTGGGAGAATGAGCAAGGAATATGCTATACTCTGGTACCTACTATGACATACTATGATTACTGCCACCTGATAGAGAGGTTACTGTTTTAAGAAGCTTGGTTCTCAAGAGTACAAATTTGATAATTCAGCCATAGTTTGGAGAGGGAAGGACATCAGAAGGTGTAGAAAGATATTGAGTTCTCTCTGCTATGTACAGACAGCCATGGCACTGTCACAGCAGTAAAGGCTTTATTTGGGACTTGGGGTCCTGCTCTAAAAACTTGATTAGAATTCAGATGGGCAAGGCAGGAGGACTTGGAGGGGAAAGCAACAATATAAAGGATGGCAGATCAATGGGAATAAGCTAGGTATTACACACAGAACAAGGAAGAGACCAGTTTGAACTGATGGCCAAGTTTCATTTTTTGAGCAGTACAAAGTAATATTGGACAGATGGCATAGGAGCAGATCACCTTTCTATAACTGTATTGATAGAAGAGAACAGAGTTTCAGAACATTAAAATTTGTTTTTATGTATTAATGTAGCCACTCTGCAGAATCACTTGTTTAGAAATTGTGGGCATATTTAACAAGCAGTGCTTGAATTTGATAGGATCTCAAAATTTCAGATCTAGGAACTGATTTTTGAGGTCTTGTGTGTGTTACAGTAAATGTAGGAGAGAGGAAGTTCAGAAGTGCATTCTCAGCTAAATTGAGTGTGGTCTTAGATTTACTAATGAGGCAACATAAGTTTGCAGCTATGGCAACAATAATATCATTCAAGATTGCTTCCTTTCCCCAAACAGGAGGCAACATAACAACGATTTCCTCTCTCTCTACACAGGAGCCTGCTTCCTCTCAGGAGTGTGGGAAATGAAGGAAGCATATATCAACCATTTTATAAGCACTGAAAAAAGGGTCTGATAGGAAGGTGTTGGGGATTTAGCTGAGTGCTTGCCTAGAACAAGCAAGATCTGGGTGTGATCCTGAGAAGGTGGGGAGGTGTCATAGGCCTACAGAAATAATGAGTAGGGTTAGGAATTTCTAGGTTTTAGTCAGCACTGTTTTGTTGGTGCTGTGTTCTATGGACTTTCTTTTACAACTCTACCCTCTGTTTACAATTCCAAAAGAATTGGTACTGAAGCTCACCAACCATTAACAGCTACTGCACAAAATGTCTTTAAAAATACTTGTTTCAGGAGTGGCAATTACTCAGCACTTAGCTAATAAATGCCTGGTGAGCCTAATCTCTAGATATTAGAGAATTAAATAAAAGTGCCTGAAAACTGGATAGCAAATTAGCAACATCAGTTATTGAAGTGTCATATAAGTGTTTTTTCTTCCATTAAGGTACCAGTATGATATAACACTCCTTTCATGACGGTGGCCTTGACTCCTTGAATTAGCAGAACAAAGGACTTATATTTCATACAACTATTTCAGCCAGTAAAGATTTCCAAGTCAGCACCATTTTCCCCCCTATAAACCTGTCCTACATATATCATATTGATGTGAGAGTCAGATGAGATAATTATGTGAAGGTGATTTGTAAACTGAAGAATTGTATAATGGTCAAGGAATCATTATTACTATCATTCAATGACTCATAAAGGAATGTGTTAGAAGGTCATTTGTAGGATAATATTGTGAAATTCTGGAAAAACATACTCATTCTTAAGAATTAAAGATATTGAATACAATTTTTGAAATATTATTTATTGTGAGATTGGTATATTCATAATAATGATTTAAAGGGCTAACAAAAATGAAATGCATGAAGACAATGTTCCATACTTTTTAAAATGTTATAAAGAACTGGGTTCCAAGTGTATACAGATAAACTGCAACATTGGTATGGTTAAACAGAGTAAACATGGAAACCACTCATATGCCCATCAATATTGATCTGTTTAAGTAAATTATGATACATATGTGGTGGAATGCTATGTGGTCAATGAAAAGAATGAAGTGAACTTTATAAGTACTAAGATGGAAAGAGCCAAGAGATATTAAATGATAAACACAATGTGCTAAAACAGTATGAAATGTATGATTAGAGTATTTCTAAGAGCTATCTAACAGTCAAGAAATTATTGAATTAAGAAGTCTCAATATAGTCACATCTTCTAGTAAACAGCTAGTAAATTTTTAGGGACTATCTGCTGTTCCTAGTGCCATCTTAATGATGGCTCTCTATATCATGAGTTTACTTTTCTATATTTCCATACTGTTTTAATTTTTTATAATGAGTTTATAGTACCTTTATGAGCAAAACAAGTCAAAACTTGGAGATATTGAGGACTGAAGCCAAGGATACTCTACCACTGAGCAACATCCTCAGCCCTTTTGATTTTTTGAGACAGGGTCTTGCTAAATTGTCTGGGCTGGGCTCAGACTTGCCATCTGCCTGCCTCAGACTGCTACTATGCCAAGAATTCAAGACTTTTACAAATGAGAGGGCACCAGTCCTGACCACTAGACTACCAAGACTTTTACAAATGAATAAAACATCTGTTCATCAAACAGAATATAAACATTAAATGAGCAGACATGATTGATTTTCAAAAGAATGGAAAGAAATATTGAAAGTAATTGTTAAAGCCAAATAAAGAGTTCAGTTTGCTGAGGTTGATTTGGAATTGTTGGGCTTGAAAACATGCCTCAAAATATTAATCAAACTGCTCTGAAGCACCAGGCAATAAGTTCAAAATAAGGTTCAGCGTCTCTATGGGGCTGAAACAACTCTTCCTCCTAACATAAGCTGAAACAAAGATGTGTTTTATCCCCTTGAAAGATTCTTAGCTTTTGTTTGTGACCAATAAATCAAAAATCCACGTTTGTTGAATGCACTCTAAGCCCCAGAGAGAAATCAACTAAAATCACTTGAACGTAGATTGAACAAGGTCAGAGTGGACCTGCACAAAAGGAAATACTGGTAATGACCAAAGTTAGCTTTGCTGTTTGCTGTTAGGAGCAAAACATTAAGACAGTAGATTGTGAAGGAGGTATTACAAAATTTGGCCATTTCAGAGATGAATATTACTGTTACTTTTTCTTTACCTATTTTCCTTCATTCATCCATTCCCTCCTCCCCTATTAAAATGTCTGATTGGGCACACGCGCGCACACACACGCATATACACAACACTATCTAACCACATGCAAAAGAAATCTTAGGCAAAAACATAAAATAATGAAATGTTATTTTGTGAAAATGATGAGGTTGTGGGTGATTTTTTAAATATCCCACTATTGTTTTAAAATAAAGCAAGCCACACATTTAGAATATTTATTTATTCATTTTGTTGCTGAGAATTGAACTCGGAGTGTTTTATCACTGAGTTACTGGGAAAGTCCTTTTCATTTTTTATTTTGACACAGGGTCTTGCTAAGTTGCTGAAGGTCTTGCTCAGTTGCTGAAGGTCTTGCTCAGTTGCTGAGGCTGGTCTTGAGTTTGGGATCGTCCTGTCTCAGCCTTCTGAGTCACTGGGATTGCAGTCATGCACCACTGCACCTGGCTAATAAAAGAATTTTTAAAAACACCTCAAGAGGAGCTGGGGTTGTGGCTCAGCGGTAGAGTGCTCAACTCGCACGTGCGGGACCTGGGTTTGATCCTCAGCACCATGTAAAAAATAATTTAGTGAAATAAAGGTATTGTGTCCAACTATAAAATAAATATTGTTAAAAAAACACATCAAGATAAACTATATATGACTATAGTTCCAATTATTCAGGAGGCTGAGGCAGGAGATTTGTTTGAGCTCAGGAGTTCAAGGCCAATCTGGGCAATATAGCAAGACTCTCTGCCTCCAAAAACAGAACAAAACAAACAATAAGAACAAAAAAGATGATTTCACAAAATTAGGTTTTTAAAAATATTTTTTAATATTTCAAAGGATGTATATGAAAGAAAAATCTAATTCTATATTTTCAGAAAGTTTGATTCTAGATTACCAAATCTTCACAACTAGTTGTAAATATAGCATAAGAAGAAATTATTCTTTTGGCAACCTGTGACTTTCCAATTGTTTTAGCTTGCTCAACAGACTCTATAATTCTCCATTATAGGGAAACATGCACAATAAAGAGACTTTGGAAAATAGGAAGTTGGGTTCCATAAGTCTACTGCATCCCCCGTGGCATTATCCTATAGGAATATAGAGTGAATATGGATGGATTAAATGATATCCCTTTTGGAAAAATAAGGATTAAAAAAGAAAGCTTGCATCCTCTATTAAATATTTATCACAAGTTCCTAAAAGCCCCCTAGGGAACCTGAAAATCAAGATCCATAATACTTATAATAAAAACATTATGAACACCAATATCTTTATAATATAAATATATGAAACCACATTTAATCATTTTAGAGAGGTAAAATAAATTCCGAATCATCTTAATACAAACATATTTTAAATGAAAAGAGCTCTTTAAAAAAAAAAGAACTCTTATAATAAAGAAACCAGTTAGAAGTAGTATAAGGTTAAGTTTTACTTTAATTCAGACTAAATAAATGTTTAATGGCAGAAATTACATAAGTGGAATTTTTAAACATTGGCTGATAATATTGACTTACGGGTGAATTACCAGACATTAGAACTTTATCAGATAGTTTTCAACTAATTTTAATGAAAGAAACTAATTGTTATTATTATTGTAAAAATGGTGTTTAAATGGTGATATTTTAGTTGTTATCTTAGTGCATTTGCTTCTATATGTATAATTGAGCTGGACTCCTTTTTTTTCTTTCTGTTTTATTACTGGGAGTTTAACCCAGGGACACTTTACCATTGAGCTATGTCCCAGCTCTTTTAATTTATTTTTTTTTTTAAACAAGGTCTCACTAAGTTGCTTAAAGGCCTCACAAAGTTGCTGAGGCTTGCCTTGAACTTTTGATCCCCTTGCCTCAGTCTCCCAAGCTGCGGGATTACAGGTATGCACCACCATACACAGATGTGCTTCTTATTTCTTCAGCTAAAATCTAGTGTTTGTGTATATGTTCGTTTTATATTATTCATAATATTATGATTTCTTTTCCAAAGAAACTTTTTCTTTGGAAAAGAAATCATAATGAGAAGTGACAGAATATAGAAAATCAGAAGCAAGTATACAGTTTATTATCATAATACACAAGATATAGGCCCTGGGGATATGGCTCAGTGGTAGAGCACTTGCTTGGCATCCATGAGACCTCTGGATTCTAGGTTCAATTCCAAGCACCACCCCCCCCCAAAAAAAAATTGAACCATATTCCATATAACTCTTAAAAACCTACACTAAAAAATTTAGGATGAATGATTAATTAATTAATATAAGTACTCTCACAGTTATTAATGTTAAAGAATGCATTATAAATACTTAATCCTGTAAAGATTACAGTTCTTTAGAATGAATACAGCTGTCACTCCATAATTTTTGCAACCTCTGTATTTCAAATAAAAAAACTTTCTCTCATGTTAAGTCTGCCTGACCAGCTATAATAAAGCACTTTAAATTAAAAAACATAACTGTAAGCATTTTACCTCAAATACAGCTCTATAAGCATTTGTTGTTGGTTGGCTTTATTGCAGAAATGCATACATGAATAAAATGTCCTCAGGCATTCTTATTTCATAGTAGGGGGTCATAAAGGAGATACACAAATAATTATAACATAATGTAATGAGTGCAATTATAGACATATGTATAAGCTGTAGCAGTGGCAAAAGAAGTAACTAACTCCAGAATAGATCTGGAAGACTTTATATCATAGGTGATACATACACACTGAGTTTTGAGGGAAGACTGTAATTCAACATGAAGATGAGGGCACAGAGGAGTGCTCCTTCTCATTTTTCTCATTATTCACAAAAAATATGTTATAATTCTATAAGAATTTTTTCAAATAAGTAACATTAAAAGTCCTGAGGAGTCCATAGTGTCTTTTTTGTTAGTTCGTTTTCCATTGCTATAACAAAAAAAACCTGAGGTAAGCAACGTTTACAGAAAAAATATTTATTTGGTTTATAATTTCAGTCCATGGTTGCTTGGACTCTCACAGTCCTGTGGCTGTGAGAGTATGTTATAGAGGAGGTGCATGCCCCAATGATAGAACTTCCTTTCACTAGGCCACACCTCCAGCCATGGGCTGGAGGTCCAAGCTTTGAACATATTATGGTCCTTTGGGAGACACTCCAGATCAAACTATAGCACTTTACTCTCAAAATCAGTTATCATAAGTAATTTTGATTAATAAGATGCTTTTTTTTGGGGGGGTGTACTGGGTTTGAACTCAGGGGCTCTTGACCACTGAGCCACATCCCCAGCCCTATTTTGTATTTTATTTAGAGATAGGGTCTCCCTGAGTTGCTTAGTGTCTCACTAAGATGAGGCTGGTTTTGAACTCATGATCCTCCTGTCTCAACCTCCCAAGCTGGTAGGATTATAGGTATGAACCCTCCACCCCCGCAGAGACTTAGACTTTTAATTCTATATATTTATATTTTCATAAAAATGGTCAGAAATTAAAAGGTACCTCTTAACTTGAAGACAGTGGCACAGGGAGATAAGAGCACAGACTCTGGTCCCAGATGACCTGATCTGCTCTCAGGCTCTGCTACTCACTTATTCTATAATCTTGGGCTTGTTACTTAACTTCTTTGTCCTTTGGTGTCCTTTTCTGTAAAATAAGAATTATAATAATAGCAGTACATACTTCATATGGGGGGTTAAGTTTAAATGAGTTACACAAATGAATTCAGCACAGTAGCAGGATATTAAATTAATGCCAAATCAATTGCATTCCTATATACCAATGATGAATCAATTGAAAGATAAATTAGGAAAACTAGACCATTCACAGTAGCCTCAAGAAATGAAATAAAATATTTGGGAATCAACCTAACAAAAGCGGTGAAGAACCACGATAATCAAAACTACAGAACATGAAAGAAAGAAATTGAAGAAGACATTAAAAGATGGAAAGATCTCAAATATTCTTGGAAGGGAGAATTAATATTGTCAAAATAGTCATACTACCAAAAGTGCTATAAAGATTCAGTGCTATTCCCATCAAAATTCCAATGATGTTCTTCATGGAAATGGTAAAAGCAGTCATGAAATTCATTTGGAAAAATAAGAGGCCCAGAATAACCAAGGCAAGCCTTAGCAAGAAAAGCGAAGCAGGAAGTATCATCATACCAGACCTTAGATTATACTATAGAGCTATAGGAGAAAAAAAACCAGCATGGGATTAGCACTAAAACAGACATGAAGACCAATGGAACAGAATAGAAGACATAAAGACAAACCCACATAAACACAGTTATCTCATATTAGACAAAGGTGCCATAAACATACATTGGAGAAAATGTTTTCAACAAATGGTGCTGGGAAAACTGGAAATCCATATGTACAGAATGAAATTGAACCCCTCTCACCCTGCACAAAACTCAACACAAAAGTGGATTAAGGACCTAGGCATTAGACCAGAGATTCTGTGCCTACTAGAAGAAAACGTAGGCCCAATTCTCTATCATGTCAGCTTAGGAAATGACTTCCTCAACAAGACTCCTAAAGTGCAAGAATTAAAATCAAGAATCAATAATAGTATGGTATCAAACTGAAAAGCTGCTTCACAGCAAAGGAAATGATCAAGAACATGAACAGAGAGCCTATAGATTGGGAGAAAATCTTTACCACCTGCACCTCAGATAGAGCATTAATCTCCAGGATATACAAAGAGCTCAAAAAATTTAGCACCAAAAAACCAAATAACCCAATCAATAAATGGGCAAAGGAACTGAACAGGCACATCACAAAAGAAGAAATATAAATGGTCGACAAATATATGAAAAAATGTTCAATATCTCTAGCAATTAGAAGAATGCAAATTAAAACTACACTGAGATTTCATCTCACTCTAGTCAGAATGGCAACAATCAAGAATACAAGTAACAATAAATATTGGTGAGGATGTGGGGGAAAGGGTACACTCATACATTGCTGGTGGGACTGCAAAGTGATGCAACCACTCTAGAAAGCAGTATGGAGATTCCTCAGAAAACTTGGAATGAAATCACCATTTGACCCAGTTATCCTACTCCTCAGTATATACCCATACAACTTAAAATCAGCCTATTATAGTGCTGCAGCCACATTGATGTTTATAGCAGCTCAATTCCCAATAGCTAAGCTTTGAAACCAACCTAGGTGTCCTTCAACAGATGAATGGGTAAAAAAATATATAGACAATGGAGTAGTACTCAGCCATAAAGAAGAATGAAATTACGGCATTTGCTGGTAAATGGGTGGAACTGGAGCCTATAAGTGAAATAAGCCAATCCCCCAAAACCAAAGGCCAAATTTTCTCTCTGATACACAGATGCTAACACAGTAGGCACCAGTATTCTGTTTTACTTTTATAGCTCATTTAATCTTATTTATTTGTTCTTTTTATGACAATAGAGTGTATTTTGATATATTATCTATACCTAGAGTATAACTTATTCTAATTAGGATCCTATTCTTATGGTTGTACATAATGTGGGGTTTTACTGGTCATGTATCCATGTATGAACATAGGAAAGCTATGTCTGATTCATTTTGTCTTTCCTATTCCCATCTCCGCTCCCTTCCCTTCATTCCCCTTTCTCTATTCTAATAAATTTCTATTCTCTCAACCACCCCATTTTGTGTTAGCATCCATATATCAGAGAGAACATTTGACCTTTGGTTTTGGGGGATTGGCTTATTTGACTTAGCATGATAGGCTCCAGTTCCATCCATTTACCAGCAAATGCCATAATTTCATTCTTCTTTATGGCTGAGTACTACTCCATTGTCTATATATTTTTTTTACCCATTCATCTGTTGAAGGACACCTAGGTTGGTTTCAAAGCTTAGCTATTGGGAATTGAGCTGCTATAAATATAAATGTGGCTGCATCACTGTAGTATGCTAATTATAAGTTGCATGGTATAATGTATATTGTATAAATGTTAGGTGTTACTATTATTGTATATTTCTTTTAAATACTGTTAAGTTACAGAAAAAAAATGTTTGCCTCACAGTTCAACTATGATGTTTGGTTCAGAATAAACCTGATCTATCTAAGGAGCTGAGTTTTCCTTTGGAAATGTTCCAGGAAGAAACCTAAGGGCTGTCACTTTGGTCTCTGGCTAGTGAATCCAAATATGGTGAGATAGATAGGAGATAACCCATCTCTCTTATCATGATCTATATGTTGCTATACCAAAGTACCTAAGACTAGGTACTTTATGAAGAAAAGAAGATGATTTAACTCACAGTATTGCAGGCTAAAACTCTGAGATTGGCAGCCCCATCAGGTTGGGCTTTGGTGAGGGATTTCTGGCTGCATCATGACACAGTAGATGGCATCAGGAAACAGGAGTATGTGCAAAGAGATCAAGGAAGGGCCAGGCATATTTTTTAATAACAAGATATTCTCATGGGAACTGATCCCACAAGATCTGACTCACTCCTGAGAGACAGCATTAGTCCATTCATGAAGGCGGAAATTCTGTGACCTCCCTTCTTCTGCTGCCTCATTGGGGAACAAACTTCCAGCTCATGAGCCTCTGAGAGACAAACCATATCCAGAGCACATAGCACCAACACTTCTCTGCTGTGTGGACAAATGAATGAGAATTATTTTAAAGTCACTGGGTACCGGCAGGCAATTTTTCCCACATGGGATGTAAACCTGAAACCAGTTAAATTCTTTTGTTATTTTTTTTCTAGAAAGATGGAAGATAAACAAAACCATTCTAAAGTCAGTTAGAAATGCACAAGCTGATCAAAATGAAATACTGCCATAAAGAAGCAAAACTTATTTTTAGAATTCTGAAGAATGTACCAGTTAAGTAACAAAAGCAAAATATGTGGCAGCATTCCCTAAGAGACATTAGCATCATGTCCAGCTGCCCAGCCACTGATCTTGAAGCATTAGTAACGTAAAGGCTTTGGTGGCACAGTTGGAATGGAATGCTTTAGAGTGGCACTAATTTACCTGTGTACAATTTAATTTATATCACCAACTTTTCCATAAACACCATAAACATGGAAGACCGGTTCTGAGGTACCCATGGCCAGATGTGGGCATAGCACCCTGGCAGTTCTCCTGCTTCTTGGATGGTATCTTCAGGACAGGAATAATTAATTCTAAGATTTAAAACTTAATATGCGATACCCTAAGAACGTTTCATATATTGCCTCATTTAATCTTTATCAGAGGTACTAAATACTATTATTGTGCACATTTCACAGAGGAGGAAACTAAGGCACAAACTTGGAGCCCTACAATTTTTATAGGAAGATCTGGGGCTCCTACCAAGGTCTGACTTCAAAGCTCATACCTTTCCCTTGTACTACACACAATATTCTTCACTCCCTGAAGGAAAGCACTCTTTCTCAGTTATGAGGAAGGAGTAGGGGGTGAATGGGTTTGAAAGTGAACACAATCAATCTTAGGCAAACTTTTTTAAAAAGTGCATCTCTTTTGGGTGCCTACCTACCTCCATTTTTGTGCCTTTTCCTTCATTGTTATGTTTCTTCTGTGAGTTGAATTACAAATTTAATAAAGCTATTGATTCTATTACAACATTTTCTGTTTACAAAATAAAATTTGATTATCTAATCATGGTCACAGTTCTCTGTCTCCTAATTTCCCATAGGTATTATGCCAGCTCCGTTTCCTCTCACTGCCCTGTCTTCCTGTTGCCAGTAACAGATCTTGGTGATGTTTTAACAGAGAGAAAGCCATTCTGTTGCCCTAGATGGGCTCTAACACCAGCTCCTTCTTTGCTCTTTCACTGCTCATCAATAGTCTTCTCAGATCATCTCCAAAGTCTCTGTGAATGTAATGGTGATGTTCTGAGAGTTCTGTGCCAATGTATCTGGCTTTATGACTTAGTCCTGATCACTAAATACAGATTTGAATAAATTGACTATCTGAGATTCTGGCCTCTACGATCCTTCGTCAAATTATGATGACAGCCAACATGTTCTGTTTGTGCATAGATTCTTAGGAATAGAATTCTCAGGCAAAATAACTACAGCAAGTCCTGGTTTACAAATCAACATACTTTCATTCTAGAGGTGAGGAGAGAGGAGATGAAATCCTGAAAAGTTAAGAAATATCCTGGAGTCATACTACTTATTCATGCTCGTATAGAATTGGAAACCAGATCTTCTTATTATTTCTTTTCAAAAAAAAAAAAAAACTGAAAGCTTAGCAAGGCATAAAGAACCTGATTCGTTCACTAATTGTGTGACTTTAGATTCAACTCTTAACCTCTCTGGACCAATTCTTTAAACTAGAATTGCCTAGTCAGATAACTAGCACACATGTAGCTATACAGCACTTGAATTGTACCTTGACCAAATTATCATGTCATGCTAGTGTAAAATACTCATAAGATTTCAGACTTCATACCACAAAAAGAATGTAAATTAACTCATTACAGAATCTGTATATTAATTATACATTAGAACAATAACATTTTGTATGCATTGGGTTAAAACATTACTAAATGTTACTAAAATAATTTTTGTCTGTTTCTTTTCCTTTTTAAATGTGGCCACTAGCAAATTTCCAATTACCCATATGGCCTGCATTATCTTTTTACTGGATATGTTTGCTGACTTTTTTTTTTTAATATTTATTTTCTAGTTGTAGTTGGACACAATACTTTTATTTATTTATTTTTATGTGGTGCTAAGGACCGAATCCAGGGCCTCACACGTGCTAGGCGAGCACTCTACTCTGAGCCAAACCCCAGCCCTTACTGAATTTTTTGCAGGGTGGGTGTATTGAGAATCGAACCCAGGGGTACCTTACCACTGAGCTATCTACATCACAAATCCTTTTTGTTTTCTAAATTTTAGATGGGGTATTGCCAATTTGCCCAGCTGACCTGGAACTTGCAATCCTCCTGCCTTATCCTCAAAGTAGCTAGGATTATAGGCCTGTACTACTATGCCCGACAACCATTTTCTTTTGGGTCAGTTAGTAAATATTTTCATCTTTGTGTGATACATAGTCTCTGTTGCAACTACTGAACTCTGCCTTTGTAGCACCAAAGCAACCACAAAAAGACCACAAAAAAATGGGTGCAGTTGTGTGTCAATAAAACTTTAGTGACAAAAACAGGTATCGTGCCAGAAGTGGGCTGCGAGCTAAACTGCACTCCGCCACATACATTCTGTAGGTTTATTCACTCTTTCTTTCATTCAACATTTTCTAAGATGGTATTTACCTATTTTAAGATATGCAAAGTAAAGACCCAGCTTCCTCCTTGGGTCTGGAGGAGGAACAAGGAACAAGAGCACATAAGTACAGCATGAGCAGCCCTGTGCTGTCATGGGGTTAGAGGAAACTTCTTAGGGAGCAACAGTTGTTGAGTTAGGGTACTGAAGAATGAACAAGAAATCTTCCAGATTGGAAAAAGGCTTTATCTAGGGAAATATGATAGCTCACATACAGTAGTTGAATGTATATGGGGGTGATAATGGGAAGTGAGGGGGAAAGAGGAAATGATCAGATGATGAGTTGTCTTTTTTTTTCTTTTTGTACATCATTAGAGTTTTATTTCGATGAATTGTCTTATATGCTGAACCAATAACATACTCAGGAGCCATGAAAGTATGCATTAGACAGGAACTCCAAGGGCCATTCTGAGGGCCAAAGCAGACTACCCTGGGGCTGACCCCAAGTATAGCACAAGCTATGGAGCGCAGCCACCTGGCAGGGTGTGGAGAGGCCCCAGAGAGCCACAGAAGCAGCCGCAGATGTGATGAGTGGGCAATCTACAGGTAACTAGATCTGTTTTGCATCAGAGGCTGAAAACCTAGCCCAAAGCTGGTCATTAATAGGGCTAAACAACCTTAGCAGGTACTGTCGGCGGGCCTCAGGCAGAAGCAGACAAGAAGGGGATAAAAGTAAAGGAAAAGGAGAAATGTGGGTGAAAGAATAGAAGAGTAAAACAAAAGTTGCTGTCTACAGAGGTAATAAACCACTATTACCTCTATTAATTACTTTAGGAGACCCTCAGAGGGGCTGGGTGGGAGGTTGCCAGGGGCTGGTAGGCTAAGTGCAGAGCTTCTTAGCTCAAGCTGTGCACTGAGTGTCTTGTATCATTGGAACATTGAAAAAAAATATATAATGTAGATTATGATGGATTATGTTTATTTAAAATTATGTGTGAAGCATATGTGAAGAAATGAATGACAAAAGAAGGAAAAAAGGAATGCAAGAAGGAAGAAGAAAATTAAGCATGATGGCAGGAAAAATGTACTGATGCCAGTGACCCCACCCCGGAGATTCTTGGCTGCCTGGAATTAGGGCCCAGACATCAGTGATTTTAGAAGATGATGTCCATGAATAGCAAGTGTTAATTACCACTGGATTGGCTGACTAGAATCTGAAATGGTACCCTGTGATTATTTGCCTGGTAAGAAGATGCTCAAGAGAAGGCAGGCAAAGCCACTCAAACAGAATCTAAACCTGTTTTCATATGTGGGAAAAGAATTCCACAAGTATTTAAAGTTGGTCAGTATTGTTATCTGTTATATGTGCAAGAGTTTTCTGCATTAGTCTGACTCTGATGGCTTTGATCTGAGATATTCTAGGCACTTTCTTTTGTGGGATTATCAACTCCTGGTCACATGTCTTCTGAGGCCCAAGATTGTCAGTCTGTTCAGAAAGTAGAAGAATGCTGCTATAAAGTTGATGAGCTGATGCAGCTGCAGAC
Organism: Spermophilus citellus; assembly: GCF_964194105.1. NCBI lineage: Eukaryota > Metazoa > Chordata > Mammalia > Rodentia > Sciuridae > Spermophilus > Spermophilus citellus. Next base: position 223,089,459 of record NC_138182.1, on the reverse strand, counting down.
TTTCAGAAAGACTTAGGCTCTGGTTTAGGTTTTTTTTTTTTTCTGGCAAAAGACAAATCCATACAAAAATAGTCAAGAGTATCTAAGAGTAAAAGCAATTCAAAATAGTACTTCACCTTTTGTAGTGGGAAGATTATAAATGGACATTTCTCTTTTTTAAAAAATGAAAAAATAGAAACTTTTAAACCATTTCAAAAGACCCAGCCTGCCCTGCCACTATATCTTATATTGCTATCCTGGCTCCTTATTGGTGTTCTCTTATTTTTTTCCCCTCAGCACTTCACCTCTTCCCATATTACATAATTGTTACTTTCCCCTCTAGAATGTAAACTCCATGAGCACAGGTTTTTGACAATTTTAGTCACCTGCATTCATAGTGCCTAGCATTAGTAAGGGCTCAATATATGTTTGTTAAAAATTGAATAAATTGTTTGAAAATTTTCATGTTAGTTTAACATGTGACAAAAAAATATTTTAGAATAAAGTGTCTGCTATCACTTTAAGAGCACATTCAGATGCAAGTTTTTTTTTTAAAAAGATATAATTCTACTACAGCTGTTTAGAAAGTGTCAATAATATATGGAAAGCAAATATAGGTATAAAATTAATTATGAGGTTGAGAGAAATGGGATGAAGTTAGTCAACAGTTGTAGAATTGCCTATTCACTAAAAGAGGTTCATTGTAGGAATTTTATTCTGCCTAAATCATACAGTTTCTTGTCCCCCCATCCCTCTCCTCCACTCTTTACTCTGAGACCAAAAAGATAAGGTAAGAAGGAGTAAGGAGAGTTAGAGTTAATAACTGAATACTTGCTTTCTGTACATTGTAGTTAAAAGTTACAGATCCACTTAGTGTTTAAAAGCAGAGTAAAAACTACCTACAATAATTTCTTTATAAAAAGTTACTCCCATATTTCTGGAACCAGGGCACCACTGCAGACCTCTGACTCTGGCAATTTTAATCTGTGTGAACTCAAGGAAACCTGGGCTATCTTAAACAGATTGTGGAGCAGGGTATTTGACTAATTATACTAAAGCTAATGAGCGAGATTCTTGACTGTGGAAGGGAATTGGGTTTTCTTGACATTATTGTGCATTGTGATCACTTCCTAATAAAAAATTCATGTCATCATCATTATGAATTTTATATAAAGCATTTATACATTTCAGTAACTAATTGAATTTTAAGTGAAAAGGCATCACTGGGCCATTATTTACTTCTGCAAGAAACCTTCTAATTTGGGCCCATGGCTGAGCCATTACTTCTCACCTGTTAGCAGCAAACTGAATTTTATAGACATAATACCAAATGGAAATCTAGTTACGGGATGCTCATTTATAATCTCAACCCAATGAAAGTGGTGGCACCAGTAATGAAACATTAATTTCTGTTTCATATCATAGTTAATTAAAGGAGATAAATAGACCTGGGTGCTGTGGGAAGAGGAGGGAGAACAAAATGGAAAGGTAGAGGAAGAGAAAGATGAACAAAAATAGAGTGAGACAGAGCTATTAAAGGACAAGAGAATAAGTACAGAGTGTATGTGCATGCACACAGAATGATCCCAGAAAGAAAGGTAGGATCACGCAGAAAGAAGGAATTCAATGGAGCGTAGGGCTTCTTACTAAGGGCTTCTAAAGTTATTTCTTTTTCCCCGACTATAGCTATGTATGGGAATAATAACATCAGTGTTTGTAAAGTAAGCCAGTATAATCCAGTTAAGAGTAAATTATCCATTCTGCCTTGGGATATGTTCTTCAGGCATTAGAAAAACATCCCAAATTCTAGATTTTTCTTAAGGCAAAGTCTGTCCAAATTACTTTCAAGACTACAAGATATAAGAATGCATTCAAATATTGTGCAGTCCTTGAATGAACCAAAGAAAGTAAGATTAAAAGAACATTTAAGGGGCTGGGGTTGTAGCTCAGTGATTGAGCACTTACCTTGCAAGCGTGAGGCACTAGGTTTGATCCTCAGCACCACATAAAAAAATAAGTTACATATATATATATAAATACATACACACACACACTCACACACACACACACACACACACACACACACATATATATAAAGAACATTTTAAAAACTATATATAAAATACCTAGGAAATAGGGAAAAGAAAGGAAAATGAATAACAGAGAAAATTCAAATTAAAATTGTTCTAAAGTTCTTCCAGTCCTGCCATCCTCCTTTTGGGGAACCTGTCCTGCTCACCATTGTTGAGCAGGTGGCCATGTTTCCCACCACATGACTCTGACTTTCCACTCTCACTTTCCACTCTCATCAGTGTCTGTGAGTGGTACCAGATGCCACTCATAGGCAGGTTTGTTGCCAAAAATGATACCTGATCTAAATATTGCAGTTCATGGACTTGCCTGGGGTGAACTGTATGTTAGATCCCTGACAGCAGAAAGCTTTACCTGTCCCTTACCCAGCTATCTAGAAGAGCACCTGGCACATATTGGGTATTCCATAAATATTTGATGAATGAATGAACAAATGTGGCTTGGGCCAAATAGATGAGGTATGTCAATTGGAGTCCTCTTTTGTGGATCTGAATTTTTTTTTTTTGTACTGGGGATTGAACTCAGGGGCACTCGACCACTGAAACACATCCCCAGCCCTATTTTGTATTTTATTTAGGGTCTCACTGAGTTGCACAGCGTCTTGCTTTTTGCTGAGGCTGATTTTGAACTCACGATCCTCCTGTCTCAGCCTCTTGAGCCACTAGGATTACAGGATTACAGGCATGTGCCATTGCACCCAGAGGATCTGAAATTTCAGAAAGAAAAAGGAAGTGGCAGTGGGAGAGGAGGAGGCATCAAAGAGTGAAAAGATCAGAGACTTGCAGCCAAAACTCATTAAAACAGATGAAGCTGAGAGAAAAGGACCACAGCACATGCATAGAAAGATACCAGGACACGACAAGACCAAAAAGCTGCTTTGTACCAACCTCATTTCCCATGAGGTTTCTTGTGCCTGGATTTCCCACAAAACCACTGCAGTTCAGGGACTTGCCTGTAGTGAATTCCCACTGATTCCCATTGAATCACTGCAGTGTCTTAAAAATACCTCCACCTTACCCTCACTTTTTCTTTTCAGTTAGCTTGAGTAGTTCTCTGTTCTTTCCAATTACAAAAGTCCTGACTTAAGCAATAATGTATTTGATATGATAATGATGCTACAAGATAAGGTATTATATAACTACAGACCCTTAAAGATGCTAAAATGTATAAATAAATAATTAGAACCTGCGAAAATAGAAAAATTGATATATAAAATAAAATAAATCCAGGGGTTAAGAATACTAGAAAACGTTCACCCACAAGACACAGAATGATTCGTGTTTAATAGGTCCAAACATTATGCTACATTATGACGACAACATGAAAAGACATGATCCCCCCCCCCAAAAAAAAAAGAAAAGACACGATCCCTTTAGGAATCTACAATCTAAAAGGGAATCAGCAAGCACAAAGAAGAACTATTTAAAAAAATATAGGGGCTGAGGTTGTGGCTCAGAGGTAGAGCGCTTGCCTGGTAAATGCGAGGCCCTGGGTTCGATCCTCAGTACCACATAAAAATATATGAATAAAATAAAGGTACTGTGTCCAATTACAACTAAAAAATAAATATTTAAAAAATCTAAACAAAGTGGAAAGAAAGCTGATCAAAGGGAGACACTATGAACTGATACATGAAGAGTAAGTTGGGTTTTGCCTGCAATAAATGAGAAGATTCTGCAGAAAAAAAAATGTATTAGAGATGCTAAGTAGGAAGAAATTTTAGGCAGGAGGAGTAAGTGTATATAGGTGTGAAGGCTGAAGGAAAAAAAAAAGTCTTGGAATTCTGAGTCTGTGAAGTGCTAGGGGGGAAAAAAAGTAGATGATGAAGCCAAACAGGTAGGCTAACACAGATAGTGAATGAATTAGGATTTTTATTTTCTAGGTGATTAGGTGCCAAGAAGAATATCAAGAACTAGGAAGACATGATTAATTTTGACCAGGAGAGATTTCACTCTGGTGGCAAGTGGTTGGATTGGAGCCTCTTGACACTTAGAGGGGTTGTGGGAAAAGGTGGGATAGTGAATGACCGTGGTCTGTGTACCATCTGGGGCAGAAGAGGTGAGAATATGAGAAGATCTGAATATGAGAGTTTAGAACTAAAATAAGTTAGACTTGATAATTGATAAGGCAAGATTGATAGGTTTGTATAGATAAAGGGGATGAAGGTATGAAAAATAATCATATACATTTGGCAATAACTTGACAATTTCCAAAGAGAATTTACATACTTTTACTTAATCATCACTGTGGGAGAGCTTCTGGTTCAAAATCCTCCATTTTATAGATAAATAAGTCTCAGAGGGCTCAAGTGGCTTGCTCAAGGTCACTCACACTTCAAGAGGCAGGAACAATGCTAAAATTTAGTTTCTGCCTGGAAGTCCATTCTTCTCCCTTCAACTGGGCTATCTTCATGAAAATCAGGTAAACAGACAAAGAAGCACAGAAAATACTTCTCAAGGTATCTCTACAGTTGAAAGGGCAACAAAAACAAAGGCAATAAAAAGGTGTAAAATTCTGTCAGAATGTATATCTTTTGTATATAATTAGCCTTTTAAAATTTATTCATTAAAATGCTGAAAGAACTAAAACATTAAGGACTCAACATTTGATTCCTTTATATATTGATTTTGTTTTTAAATCCAAAGGAAGAATCTTCATTTTTCTTATTTTCCTCTCTAAAGAAAAATGATATTTTGTAGTTTTGTGAGCAGGGTTATTTTTCTTGTTGCAATTTTATAATCTGTTTCAAAAATGGCATGTATAGACAGTCCCTGACTCGTGATGGTTTGACCTAAGATTTTTCAGCTTTATGATAGTGCTAAAGTGATACACATTCAATAGAAATGGTACTTTGAATTTTGACCTTTTTCTGGGATAGCAATTTGTGGAACTGATATTCTCTGTTGGTATTGGGCCACAGTAATGACCCACAGTTTCAGGTCAGCCCTGCGTATGAAATCCATTTGCATGGGCTGGGGACATAGCTCAGCAGTGGAGTGCATGCTAAGGATGTGCAAAGCCCTAGTTCAATCCCAAGCACCACAAAAATAAAATTTAAAAAGGCATTTTCAACCTGTGTTGGGTTTATCAGGATATAACCCCATCCTAAGTCAAGGAACATTTGTAATGCATTTCATTGAGCCAGTGCACCCAGCTTCTGTTGATACTGGACTGAGTATTTATGTAACACTGCTCTTCTAAGGAATGTGATAGACTTTAGCAGCGTTCAACTCATTAATCTTTGTGATGTCTCTGGCATTTCAGCAGACATCAGGAATTTTGCTCCCTCCTTGCAAATAGTGAAACTCATTTTTGAAAAGTGGTTAAGTCTGTTTCCAAGAGTAGATCAATACCATTCTCTTTTATTTTAATGTAGCAGAATAGTCAGATTCCAAATGAAAAAAAAAAGTTTTTCCTTTTTTTCAATTCAGATCCACATTCATTAAACCCATATTGAATGCCTACAGGTCTGGCTATTATTTGTTATTTTGTTCAATTTTCTAGTGTTTTATTTACTTACATAATGATCAGTGGCATTAATTTAATAGAAAGTAGATCGATTAACTGAATTTGTAAATTTTGGAGACAGGAGCTGGCATGGTGGTGCATGCCTGTAATAGCAGTGATTTGGGAGACTGAGGCAGGAGAATCACAATTGTGAGGTCAGCCTAGACAATTTAGCAAGACTTTTTCTATAAATAAATAAATAAATAAATAAATAAATAAATAAATAAATAAATAAATGGGCTGTGAGTCAGTGGTAGAAAGCCTTTGGGTTAAATTCCCAATATTGGAAAAAAAATCTTTCAGGCAGGAGTTCTGAATATTTCCCCCCCCCTCACATCTTACTGAACATAAGTTGTAAAGACAGTCTTCAATAAACAATGTTGGGAAGATTAGATATACAGAAGTGGAAGAATGAAACTATACTACCTCTCACTAGTTAAAAAAATATCGCTCAAGGGGCTGAGGCTGTAGCTCAGTAGTAGAGTGCTTGCTTAGTATGTGTGAGGCACTGGGTTCATTCAATCCTCAGCACCACATAAAAATATTGAACTAAAATAAAGGTATTGTGTCCATCTACAACTAAATAAATATATCACTCAAAGTGGGTTAAAGACTTAAATGTAAGACCTGAAGCCAGGAAACTACTAGAAGAAAATCAAGGTGAAAAATTTCAGGGCAGTGGAAAGGGTTAGGACATTTTAGACAAGCCCTAAAGCACAGGAAACAAAAGTAAAAATAGATAAATGAGATTACATCTGATTAAAACCTGCACAGCAAAGTAAATAATCAGCAGACAACCTACAGAATGGGAAAAAATATTTGCCAAACTATACATCTGACAAAGGGTTTAATATCCCTAATATGTAGGGAGGTAAAAAACTCAATAACAAAACGAAAACAAACCAACCCCCCCCCAAACCATTTAAACATGGATAATAGGTTTAAATACATATTTCTGAAAAGAAGACATACAAATGGTCAACATGTATATGAAAAATGTCCAACATGCACTGGAAGATACACATCAAGACCACAATGAGACATTACCTCACTCTAGTAAAGAATGGCTATTCTTAAAAAGTCCTGGAGAGGTGTAAAGAAATGGGAACTAACATACTACTAGTAAGAATGTAAATCAGTATAGCCATTATGACAAATAGGATTGAGCTTTCTCAAAAATTGAAAATAGAACTATCACATTATCTAGAAATCCCACTAGTGTCTATATCCAAGGGAGGTGACAGAGACATCTGCACTCCCTTGTTTATTGAAGCACTATTCACAGTAGCCATTCAATGAAAACATCCTAGTGTTCATCAATGAATGGATAAATGGAAAAAAGAAAATTCAGTAAATATACACAATAAAATACTATTCTGCCTTGAAGTCATTTGCAACTCATGAATGGAACCGGAAGTCATTTAATTAAGTGAAATAAGCCAACCACAGAAAGACAAGTACCACATGATCTCATTCATATGTGGAATCTAAAAAAGTTGATATCATAGAAATGGAGAGTAGAATGGTGGTTACCATAGACTAGAGAATAGGGGAGAGGGAGAGATGGGGAAAGGTTTACTAATGGGTACTAAGTTACAGTTACATAGGTATGAGAAGTAAGAAGTTCTGTGGTGCTATTGCATAGAAGGGTATATAGATAATGTTAATTTAATGTGTATATTTCAAAAAGCTAGAATTAAGGATTTTGAAAGTTTTTACCAAAAAATGATGAATCTTGAAGAAATAGATATGTTTAAACTTATATAAGCATGTCACAATGTATACACTTATTAAAACATCACATAGTATTCTATAAATATGTGCAACTTATGTTTTTATGTATGAGTTAAGATAAATTTAATTTTAAAAAACAAAAGAAGTTGCATTTACAGAAAATGTAAATGCAAAATTTTTAAGTGTATGGCTAAAAGTATGAATTGTTAAAAACAAATATTAATTCTTATGTGAGAAAATAACTTTCATTTTGGGTGTTTCAAAAATATTATAATAACTTCGAATGATCTTTCTTTAGTTTTCATATTATTAATTATAATGCCTAAAATGTATCACACAAGGAAATTTTCCAGAGGCAATACCACCATTTTAAAGCCCATTTCTCCAGTTGCGATGCCAGAGGAAACCACTAGGGGGCATGCAAAACTGTCGTTTCCAAAAGGATTCTGAAATCACAGAATCCGAATTTTAGAGCTGAAAGTGACCCAGAGGTCATGTAATCCATACTTTGCAGGTTTTGGACATGAAAACTGAGATCCTGTGAGATCACTTGATTTGCCCCAAATCACACAACCTTCTTTAAATAGAGGGGGGGGCTGAAGATATAGCTCAGTACTTAGAGCACAGAGGTACTTAGTTCAATCTCCAACACACACTCCAAACCATAAGTGAAGACCCCTAAGAAGTCAAACTTTTTGCTCCGGTACCTCACATATTCTTCTTGCTAGAAGTCAGGTGTCAGTACTTCCTGTAGCACCACTTACCAAACGTGTACCATCTTCAGTGAATTTTGTATTCTCCTAGCAAAATTCCTGTGTCAAAACTGAAGACTTTTGTTAAGTTCCTTGAATGTCTTCCTGTTGGACTGGTGATATTAAGAAATATTTTGAAGGGGAGGGGAGGGGGGATAGTAGAGGATAGGAAAGGCAGCAGAATACAACAGACACTAGAATGGCAATGTGTAAATCAATGGAAGTGTAAATGATGTGATTCAGCAATCTGTATACGGGGTAAAAATGGGAGTTCATAACCCACTTGAATCAAACTGTGAAATATGATATATCAAGAACTATGTAATGTTTTGAACGACCAACAATAAAAAAATAAAAATAAAAATAAAAATGAGATAAAATAAAAAAGAAATATTTTGAAGCCAAAATAGTAAGCACAGCATGGGCACTTCCCATTGCATTAGTATACAGCAAGGAAATCTTTATCATCATCATCATCAACAACAACATCATCATCAAATGTATGTTCTGAGAATACTATAGTTTGGCATTGCCTTTGCTTTTTAGATTATTTTCTCTAGATATTGATACATATTTATGTACAATTAACAAGTACAAACTGTATATATTTATGATGTACAAAATGATGTTTTGACATATGTATATACATTGTGAAATGGCTTAGTCAAGCTATGTAACATATGCACTTACCTTTTGTGTGTTTGTGTGTGTGAGGTAAGAACACTTAAAATCTACTCTTTCAGCAACTTTCAAATATGTTATTAACTGTAGTCATCATAATATATAATAGATGTCTTGTACTTATTCTTTCTAACTGAAATTAATCTATTTTGATAAATAGTAAAACTCTCCGCTTCTCGCTTTCTACTCTACAAAAACTTGTGCACATGTACTCCAAGCAACTTGAATAAAAATGTTTACAGCAGCATAAAGAGACAAAAAACCTGGAAACTGTCCAAATATTCATCAACAATAGAGATAAATAATTTGTGGTCTACTTTTACAATGGAATGATACAGAGCAGCAAAACTGAATGACTTACATATTTTGGTTGAGGAATCTCAGAACCAGTCAAACAAAAAAGCAAATCAGGGGCTGGGTTATGGCTCAGCAGTAGAGTGCTTCCTTGCACATGCAAGGCCCTGGGTTCCATCCTCAGCACCACATAAAAATAAATAAATAAATAAATAAATAAAGGTATATAAAAAAAGCAAATCAAGCATGATTTCATTTACATAAATTTCAAAAACAGGCAAAATTAGGTAACATATTGCTTAGGGACACAAATATATAATGAAATAATTAACAGATGCAAAGGATGATTAAGAAATTTCCAACAACTAGTTACCTAAGAGTGAGGAAGGAGGGAAACATCATCAGGGAGAGGCATAAAAAACTTACAAAGTACTGGCAATACTTAACACTGGTTCTAAAGATACATAATAAGAACATAGCTATTTTTTTTAAAAAAACTTCATTATTCTTTAAATTGCATATATGTATACATACACTATTATAGAGGTATGATATATATCACAATAAGAAAGTTTAAAAATATAAAGCTAATATTTTCTGAATTAACTTGGAAATTGTATTTACAAAGCCACTGGGATTACAGGCATGCACCACTGTGCCCAGCTATGCAAGGGTTTTTGCAGAGTAATCCTTGCCACTTGGAATTCATGTTCAGTCCCCATAGAATACTTATGGTATGATCATCCATGTAACCTACCAAAATGTGACTCCTGAAAGGCAGGTAGTATAGTTTGTAGCCTGCAACTGCCCAGCATTGAAAGAACACATTGTTAATCTCTTAATAAATAGCATTGAACACATTGTTAATCTCTTAATAAATTTCAATTAATTATTTTCTTTTTCATTTAGAATTAAAGTGTGGTTTTTAAATTTTATCTCTGAACATACTGAGCATGACACAGTGCAAAATATTGCAATAAAGACCATGTTTTAAGAAACACACTAAGGATGGTTAGTCTAAATATGACTGGATCTGATGTTGTTGGCTATAGCTATATTTTTATTGGCCCAACACATTTGAAAACCCAAACATCTCTTTTCATTGATGTTTTAGGAAATAAGATATTGTATCTGGTAAGCCTTACATTGAAAACTGAATTAACTTAGTAATTTTTTTCCTGATTTAAGTGTAATACTATAAAAGCTGAAGTTATCAAAAAGAACAGTAGGTATATTCTATTATCCCATGTAATATATCCTCAGCCATATGGTAACTGAAATTTGCCTTTGCTGAAATTAGCATAGCCTTAAAATAAACAGGTATGTATGTGCATTTAAAAACTTTATAAAGAAATTATTCCCTATTGCCATGTGTTTACTTATTGTCATCAGTCATCATATTATATCAATATCTAGTCATGCTTATAAGATCAGCAAAGGTGTAGTGAGGACCTTTTGGCTGAAGAGTGGAGAAATTCTCGATGTCAGTTTCTAGGGGAAGAGGTAGGGTCTTAGAAAGGAAATGGGAACTGAGACTGTAGGCTGTAGCTATGAGGTTATAGATGAGGGGCTGGATCTCTCTTTCTTTGATTCTAGATTGAATATTCTAGAAGTCCAGTCAGGGCCTACTTGATCCACATGATCCATGTGTATAGATTGGGAAAAGGCACCATTTTCTCATGTCTTCAAGGCTTTGTAAAAGTATTGTAATGAATATGTAACAGTATCTAGCTGCCACTTGCTAGGAAATTATCTTGGTAAATATAGAAATATATGGTGTCTACAATGTGAAGTTGCCTTCATAGACAATATCTTTGTGCAGTGCCCATCCTGCATAACTGTACATTATTAGCTCCATGTCTGTGATTATATACCTGTGGTGAATACTTATTGATGGTGTATACCATGATGGTGAAGTTTGAAAGCTAGGAGGAATCCTGGTAATATTTCTTTTCCTAACGTCTCATGTGGAATGGGGGCTTATCTGCAAGAAAACATTCTCTCCCTTAGATACATTGTGTTTTTTTATTTTTTATTTTTTTTAGCTATAGTTGGACACAATACTTTTATTTTATTTATTTATTTTTATGTGATGTTGAGGATCGAACCCAGGGCTTCGCATGTATGAGGTGAGCATTTTACCCCTGAGCCACAACCCCAGCCCCATATATACTGTGTTTTGATTTTTTTTTTTTTAACTATCTCATAGTTTGATCAATTTCTTTCAAACAGTCTACTTTGTTCTCAGTGTGTTGAGGACCAACTTCTCACTAACCAGGGTGTCTGGCAAGATCCTCCATAGAGTGGGGAATCTCAGGTGGGAGATTTAGGGGTCTAGATGTACAATTCTCCAAGTTATGAGGCTCAGAGGTTCTGGATTTTATTTCATTATGAAAATGGCATTTTCCTACCGATGCTCCCTGGAATTCTGTGTGGTAAGGAATGAAGAATCTGCAAGTTTGAATAGGTAAATACAGGAACAGAATTCAGACACTTCAGATTTTAATCCTAGCTAATAGTGAACACTTAGTAAATCCCAATTATGGGGTATTTTAAATGTCTTGCATACTTACATATTTTAATCCTTGCTATTATCATAAGAAGTAGATTCTCCTAAAAGGAATATTTGGGGCTTGCAGAATTTAAGTAACTTTGACCAAAATACACAGGAAATAAGTGGAAGAGGGTAAATGAAATATAGGTTTGTCTGTCTGCTTTTAGAACCCCAATTTACCATTAAACAAGCTGGAGTCATCTTGAAACAAGTGATAACATTATAAATGGATTGAGTACTGAGATAGATTTACTGTGAAGGCATGAGACTTAAGCCTCATAGTACCTCACTTGCTTGGGTCCCTTCCAAAACCCTGGGAAGGGCCTAGCAATGTTCTCACATAGTCTCATGACTTTGTAAAATTTAAAAGCATAATTTTATTCTTTCTTTCTTTTTTAAAAAATTTTTATTATTAGTTGTTCAAAACATTACATAGTTCTTGACATATCATATTTCATACATTTGATTCAAGTGGGTTATGAACTCCCATTTTTACCCCATATACAGATTGCAGAGTCACATCAGTTACACTTCCACTGATTTACATATTGACATACTCATGTCTGTTGTATTCTGCTGCCTTTCCTATCCTCTACTATCCCTCCTCCCCTCCCCTCCCCTCCCAATTTCTCTCTCTACTCCATCTACTGTAATTCATTTCTCCCCCTTGTTTTTTTCCCTTTCCCCTCACTTCCTCTTATATGTAATTTTGTATAACAATGAGGGTCTCCTTTCATTTCCATGCAATTTCCCTTCTCTCTCCCTTTCCCTCCCACCTCTCATCCCTGTTTAATGTTAATTTTCTTCTCATGCTCTTCCTCCCTGCTCTGTTCTTAGTTGTTCTCCTTATATCAAAGACGACATTTGGCATTTGTTTTTTAGGGATTGGCTAGCTTCACTTAGCATAATCTGCTCTAATGCCATCCATTTCCCTGCAAATTCCATGATTTTGTCATTTTTTAGTGCAGAGTAATACTCCATTGTGTATAAATGCCACATTTTTTTTATCCATTCATCTATTGAAGGGCATCTAGGTTGGTTCCACAGTCTAGCTATTGTGAATTGTGCTGCTATGAACATCGATGTAGCAGTATCCCTATAGTACACTCTTTTAAGGTCTTTAGGGAATAGTCCAAGAAAGGGAATAGCTGGGTCAAATGGTGGTTCCATTCCCAGCTTTCCAAGGAATCTCCATACTGCTTTCCAAATTGGCCACACCAATTTGCAGTCCCACCAGCAATGTACAAGTGTACCCTTTTCCCCACATCCTCGCCAGCACTTATTTTTTCTTTCTTTCTTCTTCTTCTTCTTCTTTTTTTTTTTTTTTTGTTAAAGCAGGCTTCCAGATTGTGCAAGCTTCTGACATCACAAAACTTGATCAATCCCTGACTGTCTGAGACTCAGGGGAATAAGCAGTATATCATTTAGTATCATCCTAATGAATTCATTTTTGTTCGTTTGTTTTTGGTACTGGGGAATTGAACCCAAGGGTATTTTACCACTGAGCTACATTCCCTAGCTGGTTTTTGTTGTTGTTGTGGGTTTTTTTTTTTGTTGTTGTTGTTTTGTTTTTTAACATTCATTTCATTCTTTTAAAAATATATATATTTTTTTCAGTTATAGGTGGACACAATGTCTGAGGATCAAACCTAGTGCCTCACACGTACTAAGCAAGTGTTCTACCACTGAGCCACAACCCCAGCCCTCCCCAGCTGTTTTTTATTTTTTATTTTGAGACAGGGTCTCACCAATTTGCTTAGGGCCTCACCAAATTGCTGAGGCTGACTTTGAACTTGGAATTCTTCCACCTCAGCCTCTTGAGCCACTGGGATTACAGGCATGCACCACTGTGCCCAGCTATGCAAGGGTTTTTGCAGAGTAATCCTTGCCACTTGGAATTCATGTTCAGTCCCCATAGAATACTTATGGTATGATCATCCATGTAACCTACCAAAATGTGACTCCTGAAAGGCAGGTAGTATAGTTTGTAGCCTGCAACTGCCCAGCATTGAAAGAACACATTGTTAATCTCTTAATAAATAGCATTGAACACATTGTTAATCTCTTAATAAATATTTATTGAGTGGATGAATGAATGAACATGACATCCATGAAGAATAATAAATTTCTTCCCATACTATTGATAAAAAAAACAAAATTTAGATATGGGGAGATGGATGTTATTTAAAGAAGTAGATCTGAGCTGTTCTCATGCTAGCCATATGACTGGGTTTAGAATTGAATTTAAGGGGTTCTATTCCTGGTGGTAGTCTCTCTTTCTACTCTCCCCCCACCACAGAGTTTGTCTTCCATATCTGTGAGTTCTACATCCACAGATTCAACTATTTACAGATCAAACATATTTTTAAAAATTGCATTTGTACTGAACATGTACAGACTATTTTTATTGTCATTATTCCCTAAATAACAGTCTAACAACTATCTACATAGCATTTACATTTATTATACATAATCTTATAAGGTATTGTAAATAATCTAGAGGTGATTTAAAGTATACAGGAGAATGTGTGTAAATTATATGCAAAATATTATACCTTATATAAGGAACTTTAGCAACTATGGATTTGGTATCAGGGAGTGTGGGGGTCTGGGAACCACTTCCCCAATGAATACTGGGAGATAACTGTACATGTGCCATATTGGTTCCATTTCTTTGGAGGACCCTAACTAATATGCTTAGGAATAAGAGCCTATGGGCAAAGATACAGGTTTTCTGTAGGATGCGTGTGGATTACAAAAAAAATTTAGAATTGGATTTTGTTTATGTGAAAAGTTGCTTCACCAAAAATTTCATTCTAAAGGGCAGAAGTGGGCCATCTACAGCTGCAAGCTGAGATGAGGTGGTAGGAATGGGAAGCCATGGTGAAAGCAGGGGTCAGTGTTAAAACATTTTCTATGACAGGAAACTAGAGGTAGGAGGTCCTCAGATAGGAGAGCTCAGAAACTCCACTGTATCAGCCATGGAACACTATCCTTGTTGCCTTGTCGGAGGAGGTCTACCTCCTCCACGGATGGTATATAGAAGAACTGCAAATAGCAGCTAGAAAGTGTAAAAGGGGGGTGGAGCTGGGAAGAAAGAACACCCGCTGTTTGTCCCCCATGCCACACACCCACACTGGCATTTCCCACTTTTAGGTTTGCATGTTTGATTCAGGTCTGGGGATGGAAGGAAGAGCAGCAAGAGTTTGAAGAGAAGATTTGAATCAAATGAGGGCATAATCTTTTGATAGTAGATAGTGTTAGGCTTTTTAATACCTTACCATGACCAGAAAAGCTGGGATTTCATGTACAATCATATGATGTGGATATGGAACCGACAAAGATAGAGGACCAACTATGTGTGCATGCGTGTGTGTGTGTGTGTGTGTGTGTGTGTGTGTGTGTGTGTGTAGAGAGAGAGAGAGAGAGAGAGAGAGAAAGGGAGATTATAAGGAATTGGCTCATGAGATTATATATGAGATCTCACGTTCAATTTTATCTAAGAATTGAGTAGAATACTCTGATAGGGAAGGCTTGAAAGAGCATTTGAGAGGAGTAAAGTTGCTTTCTTTTGTTCTGAGTGCAGCTCATTCAATGAACCAGTTACATTCAGCCAGCCAAAAATGCCTGATGATGCTCCTGTATTGAAGTGACAATTAGCAACCATGACTATTTTAACCCTAAAATTATGATGTTGAACTAAGTGTTCTTTTGATCTTTAAGCCCAAGGGGATTCATATTCATTCTCATTCTCCCCCCCCCCCCCCCGCCTTTCTCTCCAGTGACTGCAATAGGCCAGCTAACTCATTCCTGAATCAATTGGATGATTCAAAGATCTGCAAAGTATAGCCTTAAAATTCATTAAGCAGAGTTTGAAAATTGTAGTTTTGTATGTATCATTGGAATAATATATGCATGAAAAGACACCAACACTTAATGAACCAACAAGGTACATGATTAATTCAGGGTGGTGGGAGTCTGTAGAAGAGGAAGAATATGCTTTGACAGGAATCTAAATGCTTTTTATTAAGCAAAAGAGGCTTTCTCATGAAATGCAGAATCTCTTGTCCTTAATAGGTAGAGATATAGGACTGTAGTTTTTGAACTCCGCTCTTATTTCCAGAAACAATACCTTCTTCCTTAAGTATTCCCAACAGTCTCTCAGCATTTAGCAACTCATTGCTTTTTGCTAGTCAGCAAAGTTCTCTGATAAAATGTTGTCAGATCATCAACCCACAGCTATAAACCACCTACCCACCAGCTCTGTTCTTCAACACTAATTTTCTTTTAATGCCTGTTTGTTTGGTGGGGAGGGGGAACAGGGAGCTATTTTGATGATTTATAGCATCTGCTTGATCTCCAAGATTTGGTTTGTTTAAATATTGAGTCTGGTATTCAGAAAGCACTGGAAAAGTTTTGCAAATAACTGAATACCTTTTCTTCAAATGGAACTGAGAGAATGATTTATCTCCAGGTTTCTTCTAAGTTGCCTGAAAGTGGAGAAATTAGAAAATGTCAAATGTGAGACACCCATTGTGCCAGCTTTGCTATGAGCACTCAAAATGAGGATAAAACCCCCCTCAATTCAGAAGCTAGCTTTGACAGTCCAAAGCAACTTCTGCATTCTCAGCACCTAATGACTGAGCAAACTTTCTTTATTTTTTTTTATTTTTTATTTATTTTTTTTAAAGAGAGAGTGAGAGAGGAGAGAGAGTGAGAGAATTTTTAATATTTATTTTTTAGTTCTCGGCGGACACAACATCTTTGTTGGTATGTGGTGCTGAGGATCGAACTCGGGCCGCACGCATGCCAGGCGAGCGCGCTACCGCTTGAGCCACATCCCCAGCCCATTTGAGCAAACTTTCAAGACCAACAGTTTCATTTTGAATTTTAAACATGATGCTACTTTCAGATTTCCACACGATAAATCTCTGCCCCTTAAAGGAAAGCATCTTCCTTCCATCTCTGTTCTCATTTCCCAAGCCTCAGGGAAACTTCTCTCTACAACTTCTCACCTGCAGATAAAACACTAAAGGCTTCCCATTTACTCACAGTGGAAACAGGAGAACCTCACAAAGAGCTCAGTGGGTGACTTTCCCTTGCATTTGAGAAGCTGAAAGCCTGGTTAGTGTATGTGTCTTCTCTCTGGGTCACTTATTGTACTGCAACATCATTATACCTTGTTGCAATATTAACCCAGGGGAGTTGAAAGAAGCCTTTCTTTTTGTTTGCTTTCTCTTTAGTTTAGACAAGGGGTCAGTAACCTTTTGGGCCTCAAAGGCAACATTGAAACTATTGATGGGTTTAAGAGGTAGTAGGCAGAGAGAAAAGGAAAAAGCAGATAGTAATCAGATTGATTGAGCATAGGGAGGAAAGAGCAAACAAAAAAAGAAAAGGAAGAGAGAAAGAGATAGAAGAGGAGTTTATGTAGAAGACTGGCATGTTACAAATCTCATGCATACCAGAGATGAACCTGGGCTATTTTAACTAATGGAAAGCATATTTATTGTACAAGCCTTTTGCACTTTCCCATAATATGGAAAGCACTACAAGATTCTTTTTTCTTTTTCATATTTATTTAATTATTTATGTTTCTTTATTTATTTTGGCCTGTTCATTTTATTTCTTGGAAGGGGATATTGGGTTTGAAGAAAATTACATGAGGATTGAGGAAGATGGCGGCGAAGGGAGTGCATCACCCCCGTGTGCCGCGTCACTGTGCAGGAGAATGACGAGTTAAAACAGCTGAAGGCTGTCTTGTTGGGAATTTCCAGCAAAACTGAGGTGCTCCAGAATCTAGTGTAGGGATTTTCATCGCGCAAGGATCGGCTGCGGGGGCTCGGTCGTGGGCGATTTCTCCGCACGGAGGGTCGCACTGCTTGTTCGGCGGATCGCCCCGCGGCTGGAGTCTGCGTCACGCACTGGGAAGCGGCGAGGTGGCGGCGAGGAGGTGCAGTGCTGCGGATTCTGTGGGCTCCTGCCAGCGGTGCAATGTTCTGGGTTTGAGACGGAGGAGGGAAGCGGTCCAGTTCAGTTCTCCACACCAGTCGGACCACGGAGGAGGCCAGCGGCCGCCATCTTGGAGAGCTGATGTAATCATCCCTGTTTTCTACTGATCTCATCTCATTCAGCTACGGAACAGGTGATTTCAGGCTGTTATTTGCCTGCGTCTCACAGACAGATAGCTCAGGCTCAGGGCTAGAGAACCTGCGGAGACTGCTTCTTGGAGCTTGCTCCTAGCAGAGCGTGCACCGAGCTCTGAGCGGCCGGGTTCTGGCTCCCGGAGCTGCTTTGGCCCAGGGCTGGGGAACCCGCGGAGACTGCTTCTTGGAGCCTGCTCCTAGCAGAGCGTGCACCAAGCTCAGAGCAGCCGGGTTCTGGCTCCCGGTGCTGCTTTGGCCCAGGGCTGGGGAACCCGCAGAGACTGCTTCTTGGAGACTGCTTCTTGGAGCCTGTTCCCAGCAGAGCGTGCACCGAGCTCGGAGCGGCCGGGATCTGGCTCCCGGAGCTGCTTTGGCCCAGGGCTGGGGAACCCGCGGAGACTGATTCTTGGAGCCTGCTCCTAGCAGAGCGTGCACCAAGCTCAGAGCAGCCGGGTTCTGGCTCCCGGTGCTGCTTTGGCCCAGGGCTGGGGAACCCGCAGAGACTGCTTCTTGGAGCCTGCTCCTAGTAGAGCGTGCACCGAGCTCAGAACGGCTGAGTTCAGGCTCCTGGAGCTGCTTTGGCCCAGGGCTGGGGAACCTGCGGAAACTGCTTCTTGGTCCGGGTCCTGCTGGGTGCTGTGGGGGCCAGAGGGGCAGAGTGGAGTTGCCGCCTATGCCCAGAACAGGCCAAGCAACCCGCTGGTGTGGTATCACGTCACCCCAACTGCAGCTGGGGCCAAAGAGAGCAGCTGCCCACGCCTGGATCAGGTCCAGCGACCCGATGGCGTGGTAGTCAAGTCACCCCATTTGGAGTAGGGGCCGAGCAGAGCCGCCGCCTGAGCCTGCAAGGTAGGCAGACCTGTGACCTACCGGCGGGACAGGCCCGGTGGCCTGCCAGCGTGGTGGACACGTCGCACTGATTGGAGTGGGGGCTGAGCGGGGCCGCTGCCTGTGCCCAGAAAAGGCCCAGCGACCCACCGGCGTGGCAGTCAAGTCACCCCATTTGGAGTGGGGGCCGAGCAGAGCCGCTGCCCGAGCTCGCAAGGTAGGCAGACCTGTGACCCACCGGCGGAAGAGGCCCAGAGGCCTGCCAGCGTGGTAGACACATCACACCAATTGGAGTAGGGGCCGAGCAGAGCCGCCGCCCGCATCCGGATCAGGTCCAACGACCCGAGGGCGTGGTAGTCACGTCACCACAATTGGAGTGGGGGCAGAGCAGAGCCGCCACCCGCGCCCGCAGGGTGGGCAGACCTGCGACCGACCGGCAGAGCAGGCCTAGCGGCCCGCCAGCGTGGTAGACAGGTCACCCCAATTGGAGGAGGAGCACAGCCACTACCCGCCCAGCAAGGGAGATTTTTCAACTATACAAGAGCAATATAAATAAATAGGGGGAAAATTTCAAAAACACAACAGTTTTACCAAGCAGAAAGAAACGCAAGCAGTATGAAAAGACAAGGCAAGAAAGGACCACAAGCAATGCAGTTCAACTCAACTTTAGAAGAGGTAATAGCGGCAACAGATGGAATGTCAGATAAAGAATTCAGGATATACATGCTTCAGATGATCTGAAGTCTCAAGGAAGACATGAGACAGCAAAATCAGACAATGAAAGATCACTTTGACAAGGAATTACATAAACAAATCCAAGAAGCAAAGGATCAATTATACAGGGAGATAGAGGTAATAGAAAAACAAACAAATAGAAATCCTAGAAATGCAGGAAGCAATAAACCAACTTAAAAACTCAATTGAGAATACTACCAGCAGAGTAGAACACTTAGAAGATAGAACATCAGACAATGAAGACAAAGTATTTCAACTTGAAAAGAACATAGACAGCTCAGCAAGACAGTTAAGAAACCAGGAACAGAACATCCAAGAGATATGGGATAACATAAAGAGACCAAACTTAAGAGTCATTGGGATACAGGAAGGCACAGAGGTCCAAACCAAAGGAATAAACAATCAATTCAATGAAATAATATGAGAAAACTTCCCAGACTTGAACAATGAGACAGAATCCCAAATCCTAGAAGCCTACAGGACACCGAATGTGCAAAATCATAAGAGATCCACACCTAGACACATTATAATGAAGATGCCCAAATACAGAATAAGGAAAGAATTTTAAAAGCTACAAGAGAAAGGAAGCAGATTACATTTAGAAGTAAACCAATCAGGATAACAGCTGATCTTTCAACACAGACTCTGAAAGCTAGAAGATCCTGGAATAACATATTTCAAACACTGAAAGAAAATGGGTTCCAACCAAGAATCGTGTATCCGGCGAAATTAAGCTTCAGGATGGAAGATGAAATTAAAACCTTCCACGATAAACAAAAGTTAAAAGAATTTGCAGCTAGAAAACCATCTCTTCAAAAATCCTTGGCAAAACATTACAGGAAGAGGAAATGGAAAATAACAATGAAAACCAACAGTGGGAGGTAGGACAGTAAAGGGGGGAAAATAATCAAAGAAGAAAACAAATCAGGTTTAGTAACATTAATAAACAAATATGGCTGGGAGAACAAACCATATCTCAATAATAACCCTAAATGTTAATGGCTTAAACTCACCAATTAAGAGACACAGGCTAGTTGAATGGATCACAAAACAAGACCCAACAATATGCTGCCTACAGGAGATGCATTTGATAGGAAAAGATATACATAGACTGAAGGTGAAAGGTTGGGAAAAATCATATCACTCATATGGACTGCGGAAACAAGCAGGAGTGTCCATACTCATATCAAATAAAATAGATTTCAAGCCAAAGTTAATCAAAAGGGATAAAGAGGGACACTACATACTGCTCAAGGGAACCATACACCAACAAGACATAACAATCATAAATATATATGCCCCAAACAACGGTGCTGCTATGTTCATCAAGCAAACTCTTCTCAAGTTCAAGAGTCTAATAGACCACCATACAATAATCATGGGAGACTTCAACACACCTCTCTCACCACTGGACAGATCTTCCAAACAAAAGTTGAATAAGGAAACTATAGAACTCAATAACACAATTAACAACCTAGACTTAATTGACATATATAGAATATACCACCCAACATCAAGCAGTTACACTTTTTTCTCAGCAGCACATGGATCCTTCTCAAAAATAGATCATATATTATGTCACAGGGCAACTCTTAGACAATATAAAGGAGTAGAGATAATACCATGCATCTTATCTGATCATAATGGAATGAAACTGAAAATCAACGATAAAAGAAGGAAGGAAAAATCATGCATCACTTGGAGAATGAACAATAGGTTACTGAATGATCAATGGGTTTTAGAAGACATCAAGGAGGAAATTAAAAAATTCTTAGAGTTAAATGAAAACACAGACACAACATATCGGAATCTATGGGACACATTGAAAACAGTTCTAAGAGGAAAATTCATTGCTTGGAGTTCATTCCTTAAAAAAAGAAAAAACCAACAAATAAATGATCTCATGCTTCATCTCAAAATCCTAGAAAAAGAAGAGCAAAACAACAGCAAAAGAAGTAGAAGGCAAGAAATAATTAAAATCAGAGCTGAAATTAATGAAATCGAAACAAAAGAAACAATTGAAAAAATTGACAAGACTAAAAGTTGGTTCTTTAAAAATAAATAAAATCGACAGACCCTTAGCTATGCTAACGAAGAGAAGAAGAGAGAGAACTCAAATTACTAGCATATGGGATGAAAAAGGCAGTATCACAACAGACACTTCAGAAATACAGAAGATAATCAGAAATTATTTTGAATCCTTATACTCCAATAAAATAGAAGATAGTGAAGGCATCGATAAATTTCTTAAGTCATATGATCTGCCCAGATTGAGTCAGGAGGATATAGACAACCTAAACAGACCAATAACAATAGAGGAAATAGAAGAAACCATCAAAAGACTACCAACTAAGAAAAGCCCAGGACTGGATGGGTATACAGCAGAGTTTTACAAAACCTTTAAAGAGGAACTAACACTAATACTTTTCAAGCTATTTCAGGAAATAGAAAAAGAGGGAGAATTTCCAAATTCATTCTATGAGGCCAACATCACCCTGATGCCTAAACCAGACAAAGACACTTCAAAGAAAGAAAACTACAGACCAATATCTCTAATGAACTTAGATGCAAAAATCCTCAATAAAATTCTGGCGAATCGGATTCAAAAACATATCAAAAAAATTGTGCACCATGATCAAGTAGGATTCATCCCTTGGATGCAAGGCTGGTTCAATATACGGAAATCAATAAATGTTATTCACCACATCAATAGACTTAAAGATAAGAACCATATGATCGTCTCGATAGATGCAGAAAAAGCATTCGACAAAGTACAGCATCCCTTTATGTTCAAAACTCTAGAAAAATTAGGGATAACAGGATCATACCTCAACATAGTAAAAGCAATCTATGCTAAGCCACAGGCTAGCATCATTCTGAATGGAGAAAAATTGAAGGCATTCCCTCTAAAATCTGGAACAAGACAGGGATGCCCTCTCTCACCACTTCTGTTCAACATAGTCCTCGAAACACTGGCCAGAGCAATTAGACAGACGAAAGAAATTAAAGGCATAAAAATAGGAAAAGAAGAACTTAAATTATCACTATTTGCAGATGACATGATTCTATACCTAGCAGACCCAAAAGGGTCTACAAAGAAACTATTAGAGCTAATAAATGAATTCAGCAAAGTGGCAGGATATAAAATCAACACGCATAAATCAAAGGCATTCCGGTATATCAGCGGCAATTCTTCTGAAATGGAAATGAGGACAACCACTCCATTCACAATATCTTCAAGAAGAATAAAATACTTGGGAATCAACCTAACAAAAGAGGTGAAAGACTTATACAATGAAAACTACAGAACCCTAAAGAGAGATATAGAAGAAGATCTTAGAAGATGGAAAAATATACCCTGTTCATGGATAGGCAGAACTAACATCATCAAAATGGCGATATTACCAAAAGTTCTCTATAAGTTCAATGCAATGCCAATCAAAGTCCCAATGGCATTTCTTGTAGAAATAGATAAAGCAATCATGAAATTCATATGGAAAAATAAAAGACACAGAATAGCAAAAACAATGCTAAGCAGGAAGTGTGAATCAGGCGGTATAGCGATACCAGACTTCAAACTATAGTACAGAGCAATAGTAACAAAAACAGCATGGTACTGGTACCAAAACAGGGGGGTGGACCAATGGTACAGAATAGAGGACACAGAAACCAATCCACAAAACTACAACTATCTTATATTTGATAAAGGGGCTAAAAGCATGCAATGGAGGAAGGATAGCATCTTCAATAAATGGTGCTGGGAAAACTGGAAATCCACTTGCATCAAAATGAAACTGAATCCCTTTCTCTCGCCATGCACAAAAGTTAACTCAAAATGGATCAAGGAGCTTGATATCAAGTCAGAGACACAGCGTCTGATAGAAGAAAAAGTTGGCTATGATCTACATATGTGGGGTCGTGCTCCAAATTCCTCAATAGGACACCCATAGCACAAGAGTTAATAACTAGAATCAACAAATGGGACTTACTCAAACTAAAAAGTTTTTTCTCAGCAAAAGAAACAATAAGAGAGGTAAATAGGGAGCCTACATCCTGGGAACAAATCTTTACTCCTCACACTTCAGATAGAGCCCTAATATCCAGAATATACAAAGAACTCAAAAAATTAGACAATAAGATAACAAATAACCCAATCAACAAATGGGCCAAGGACCTGAACAGACACTTCTCAGAGGAGGACATACAATCAATCAACAAGTACATGAAAAAATGCTCACCATCGCTAGCAGTCAGAGAAATGCAAATCAAAACCACCCTAAGATACCATCTCACTCCAGTAAGATTGGCAGCCATTATGAAGTCAAACAACAACAAGTGCTGGCGAGGATGTGGGGAAAAGGGTACACTTGTTCATTGTTGGTGGGACTGCAAATTGGTGCAGCTAATTTGGAAAGTAGTATGGAGATTTCTTGGAAAGCTGGGAATGGAACCACCATTTGACCCAGCTATTCCCCTTCTCGGTCTATTCCCTAAAGACCTAATAAGAGCATGCTACAGGGACACTGCTACATGGATGTTCATAGCAGCACAATTCACGATAGCAAGATTGTGGAACCAACCTAGATGCCCTTCAGTAGATGAATGGATAAAAAAAATGTGGCATTTAGACACAATGCAGTATTACTCTGCATTAAAAAATGACAAAATCATAGAATTTGGAGGGAAATGGATGGCATTAGAGCAGATTATGCTAAGTGAAGCTAGCCAATCCCTAAAAAACAAATGCCAAATGTCTTCTTTGATATAAGGGGAGTAACTAAGGACAGAGTAGGGACGAAGAGCATGAGAAGAAGATTAACATTAAACAGGGATGAGAGGTGGGAGGGAAAGGGAGAGAGAAGGGAAATTGCATGGAAATGGAAGGTGATCCTCAGGGTTATACAATATTACATACAAGAGGAAGTGAGGGGTAAGGGAAGAATAATACAAGTGGAAGAAATGATTTAAAGTAGAGGGGGTAGAGAGAGAAGAGGGGAGGGGAGGGGAGAGGAGGGGGGATATTAGAGGATAGGAAAGGCAGCAGAATACAACAGACACTAGAATGGCAATGTGTAAATCAATGGAAGTGTAAATGATGTGATTCAGCAATCTGTATACGGGGTAAAAATGGGAGTTCATAACCCACTTGAATCAAACTGTGAAATATGATATATCAAGAACTATGTAATATTTTGAACGACCAACAATAAAAAAAGGAAAAAAAAGAAAATTACATGAAATGGGATAAAGTAAATGAAGCATTTAGTTTTGCTTGCTATATCATAAGTGTTTAATAAAATTTTAGATTTATTTCTCTTTGAAATAATAGGTACAAGTTTTTCCATGGAAGAGGAAGAGAATGGAAAACTATTACAACAGCAAGTGGATGAAATCCGTAAATAATCATGTATTCTCTTTTATTTATAGATTTCAACCTTTTCTTGTTTTGGGGGAGTAGGAGGGAGGATCATAGGACTGGGGATGGAACCCAGGGCCTTGTGCATGCTAAACACATGCTCTACCACCGAGCCACACCCTCAGTCCCCTCCAGTTACTACTTTTACCAGCAGTCCCAGTAAAATATTAGCTGGTTGACTTTTTTCCTCCCCTGCCTGCTACTTCTAATAGAGGAGATAATGTCAACATCAAGCAACAAAAGTGGTTTATTTTGAGCCAAAGTGACCATGGGCAATAACATGAACTCAAGTTACCATGAATGGCATGTTCCACTGTGGAGGAGGTTACATGAACTTTTAGAGCCACAGAACAAAAGAAAGTCATAAGTCAATACATTTACCAGTCATTACCTGACACATTGGTGGGAGTGTCAGGTAGGCAGTCTATAGCAAGGCAGGACATCTTTCAGGTTCTTAGCTTTAGGGTTGGCGGAGCTTCGAGCAATACATTCTGAGAAGTTTGTCTATTAGTCACAAGAATATTAGGTCAGATACAAATGTTAAGGTAATTGGCTATTTAAGTGTTTAAGATAATCCAAGATAATTTTGGCTCTCAACCTACAATATTCCATATCTCCACAATCACAAAGCTCTAGACAGCCAAGGTCAAGCAGTCTGCAAGGTCTTTAATATAGATGCAGCTTTTCCAGAGATCTTCAGTTCACAGTGTTGAGCATGCAGAGAAAGCTGTTTTCTCAGAACCTCTCTGTTGTGCAAAGGAGAGTGGACTTTACTCTGCAGGTTGAGGAGCCAATGGCACTTTCCAAGTGGGAGAGAGTGCAACAGGGTTTAAATTTTGAAACATCCATCTGGTGTGGGAGCAGAGAGAAGGAAAGCTCTAGTGGCAGCTGGAAGTTTGCTGGGGCCCCTTTGGCTGTGGCTCTCAACATCTCTAGAGGGCCAGTTCTGTGGTAGGCACTAAGGAGACAGGCTCTCTGATCCCTTGCAGTTGACTGAATCGGACGAGAGGCAGAACCACAAACAAATATATAAATGTATACTTCAGTAAATGCTGTGAAGGAAAAGGACAGGTCCTGTGGGTGAGAGGATGTAATGTTTGGGTTTCAGAATGAGTGAGAGAAGTCAGAGAATAGCAGGGACTGAAAGGAAGGCCTTTCTCAAGAAAGGAGAGAGTCAAGCAAGAAGGATGAGGTAAAGAGCAAGGAAGGTGCACTTATAGCTAGAAGCAAAAGAAAGAATCATTTATGCAGTAAGAGCCATCAGAAGATGAGAGGAGGTAGGCCTCAGTGCAGGGGTAGAAGAATTAGCCTTGGGCAGGAACAAGGTTATCACTTGGTCTGGGACGTGATGTAGGGTGTCTTAGTCCATTTTCTGTTGCTATAACTGAATATCACAAACTCAGTAATTTATAAAGACTAAAGGTTTATTCAGCTCCTGATTCTGAAGGTCCAAGTTCAAGGAGTCACATCTGGTTAGAGCCTTCTTGCTGAAAAGAACTCTTTGTAGAGTCCTGATATGATCACATGGAGAGACAAAGCAAGCTTTCTAGCTTAGCTCTCTCTTATAAAGCCACTAATGCAATTGTGGGGGTACAGGCCTCATCCTTTTCACCTCCCAAAGGCCTTACCTCCAAATACCATTAACATATGACTCTGGGGATTAAGTTTTCACAAAGTGAAACCCAAGAGATACCTTCAAACTACAATAGAAGAAAAGGGTGGATGCAAATGAATATAACAGAGTTTCCACATGATGGTCTCATGTTCTGGGTGGTGGGAGAATAAGTGGTTGCTGAATATTAGGGAGAGCTAGGAGAGGAGAAAGTTTGAGGAAAGTGGTGAATGGTTTGAAGTGACTCTCTTGGTAGACCAGCGGAGCCTGCAGTCTGGCTTTGTTACAGAGGCTTTTCTGAATTCTCTGAGGGAAGCCCCTTTACTGTATCCTTTCTCTCTTTAATCATTACAATTTCTAAGGGATTCAGTAATGACACAGCAGCCATGAGAACGCACATAGGAGAGAATTTTCTCATTATACTTGTGCCTCCTACACAAAAGGAATAATATATTTATGCAGGCCTGCCTTCATCCAACGTAAATGAGACCCAATAATGAGATTGGCAAAAATGAAAAAATCTGACAATTTTGAATGTGGGTATAAATGTGGGAAAAGGGACTCTCATCCTTGCTGGTGGTAGAGGGAGGAGTAAATTGATACTATGAAGAACAATTTAGCAATATTTTATCAAATTTAAACTGCCATAACTTGTATATGCCATAATGGCTTGATACAGACCTTAGATGATTATTTTTCAAACTATAGATGTATATGCTAATGATGGAGACAACAAAAACATGTCTAAAAATCAAATTAGTGAATCTCAACTAGCAGGGGTACTTGACCACTGAGCCACATCCTCAGCCCTATTTTGTATTTTATTTAGAGACAGGTTCTCACTGAGCCTTGCTTTTGCTGAGGCTGTCTTTGAATTTGTGATCCTCCTGCCTCAGCCTCCTGACCCACTGGGATTATAGGCATGTGCCACCGTTCCCAGCTCTTATTGTGTTTTTTTTTTTAAAGAGAGAGTGAGAGAGGAGAGAGAGAGAGAGAGAGAGAGAGAGAGAATTTTTAATATTTATTTTTTAGTTCTCGGCGGACACAACATCTTTGTTGGTATGTGGTGCTGAGGATCGAACCCGGGCCGCACGCATGCCAGGCCAGCGCGCTACTGCTTGAGCCACACCTCCAGCCCCTCTTATTGTGGTTTTAAAGATATGTTCATAATTCTTTGATATTCTTCCCAACAGCAATGGAACTCAACTTCCCTTCCCTAGAATTTGGATTTGACTTGGTGACTTGCTTCTAGTGAAGACATATGAAAGAAAGGATGGAATATCACCTCTAAGGTTTAGAGAGTAGATATACCTGTAAGATTAGGAAGACAAAAGCTCCTATCTTTGGTTTTCTCTCATTCTTTCTCTTCTTCATGCTCCTTCCTTCTTTCCCTCTCTAATTTCTTACACTCGGGGATTAGCCTCCAAGTTGTATGAGCAGCCTTATGGAGATGCTCAGATGAGTAACTAAATTCTTCTACCAACAGTCATATGAGTGAACTCAGAAGAAGGTTCTCAGCTGGATGCTATGGTGCAGGACTATAATCCCAGCTATTCTGGAGGCTGAGGCAGGAGGATCACAAATTTGAGAGCAGCCTGGGCAACTTAATGAGATCCTGTCTCAAAATAAAATGAAGAAAAAAAGGGCTGAAGATGTAGCTCAGTGGTAGTTTGTTTAGCATGTGCCAGGCCCTGGATTTAATCCTTAGTACTATAAAAAGAAAAGAAAAGAAAATCAAAGCCCCTCAGACAACTGCAGTCCTGGCCAACAATCTAATTATAATCTCACGAGACACCAGAGGCGGAACCACCTCAGCCAAGGTACTCTCAAGGTCCTGACCCTCTGAAATCATATGAGATTATACTCATCATTTAAGGACACTAAGCTTAGAGGTAATATGTTATGCAGCATTACTTCTTCTCTGAATTAATTTTTTTCTCAAAAGACAAAGCAGCTCCAAACAAATTTGTAAATTCCATAAAGCCTTAAAATAAAACAAAGTTAAAAAGAATTTAGAAAAGAAATCTCCCTCAAATATTTACAGAAAGCAAAACCTGCCTCAGAGTTATGTTGTGAAGCTTAAATAAATCCTTAAATATGAAGCAATTAGAATAGTGCCTGGCACATAGTAAGCACTTGGTACATGTAGCAGTTGTTTTGTTGTTGTTTGAGTAAAAGGAAACTTAAGGATCTAATTCTTTTTTTAAAAAATATATCTTTATTTTATTTATTTGTTTTTATGTGGTGCTCAGGATC
This sequence comes from Spermophilus citellus, assembly GCF_964194105.1. Classification (NCBI taxonomy): domain Eukaryota; kingdom Metazoa; phylum Chordata; class Mammalia; order Rodentia; family Sciuridae; genus Spermophilus; species Spermophilus citellus. The sequence goes on along the minus strand of NC_138182.1, from coordinate 223,060,877 downwards.
GAGCCCAGGGCCTCGCATGTGCTAGGCAAGCGCTCCATCGCTGAGCCACAATCCCAGCCCCTTAAGGATCTAATTCAATATCTTCATTTTATAGGAGAGGAAAGTAGAGGTTCAGAGAAGTGGTAATTTTTGACTCAAGGTCTCACAATGATTTTTTCCTTAAAATGTTATTCCATGAAAATTTTCTCTTTGCCTCAATTGTATCTACTGAGCATCACAACTTGTAAGGGTCTCAATTAGGTTTATTCATATACAGTGTCTTGCATAATCCCTAAAATTTTTATTATTTCTAGCGGGTGTATTAGGCAGGGGGACCACAAGTTTGAGGCCAGTCCCTGCAACTTAGTGAGACCCTGTCTAAAAAAAAGAAAGAAAGAAAGAAAGAAAGAAAGAAAGAAAGAAAGAAAGAAAGAAAGAAAGAAAGAAAGAAAGAAAGAAAGAAAAGAAAGAGAAAGGAAAAAGGAATTGGAGATGTAGCTCAATGGTAGAGCACCCCTGGGTTTTCATCCTATAAAAAATCAGAATGTTTTTCACCTGCTCACAGAGTGGTTAGTACTAAGGCCAGAATCTGTGTTCAGGTCTTTTGGTAATAAGATTCATGGCAAAAGTACTTAACGAGTTGAAAGTACTTTATAATTGATTGCTTTGATTAAAAACGTTTTGTAGACTTTTCTACCAGAGCTTTGTATTTGCTTAGTTTGGATATTGAATGTCTTCCAAGGTCTTACTTGTATTTGCTTAGTTTGGATATTGAATCTCTTCCAACGTCTTACTCAACAGGTAGCATTATTGAGACATGGTGGAATCTTGGGGAGGTAGGACCTTTTAGGGGATCCTTAGTTCATTAAAGACATGCCATTAAGGGGGATTGTGGGACCTCAGCCCGTCCTTTTTCTGTTTGCTTCCTAATTCATGACTTGAGTGGTTTGTTCTACCATATATACCTACCATGATGTCCTGCCCTTACCAAAGTCCAAAGAAAAGAGCCACCCAATCTTGGACGGGAACCTCTAGAACCATAAGTCAAAGTAAACTTTTACTCATAAAGTTTACTTTTACTCAAATATTTTGTTATAGTAATAAAGAGCTGACTAGCACAGTATTGTTTTTTTTTTCTTTCTTTTCTTTTTCAAGGTGCTTGGATTGAAAAAAAAACCTTTCTTGTAGGTTATTATGGGCCATTTCTATGTTTTTTCTGCAGAAAATAAAATATGAGATCCTGGGTTTATCCTTCCAAAGATTAGAAAATATTTCCCCACAATGCACTGGTCTATTTGCTTTCAATACTATCCTTCTAGTTGGTTCCCTACTGTATATTCAAAAGAGAAACATTCCAGTCAACCACTCAAATTTTGCATGCCATCTAATGAGATTTAACATAGTATGAAGAAGCTAAGAAAATACTCCTATTAAAACTAAACTGAAGGCCAGGGGTACAGTGTAGAGGCAGAATCCTTTCTTGCATGAGTGACGCCCTGAGTTTGATACCCAGCACTGCAAACAGAAACAAAACCAAAACTTAAATCCAATGTGAATCAACCATGATGCTTCAGCTTTGTCATTTGATTTTCACAGCATTATGAATCATGAGATGTTTGTTTCTCTTATAGATGACATAACAGAATTTCAGAGAATCGAAGTGACTTGCTTAGAGTTGCACAGAGTGGCAGAGTTAACATGAGAATTCCTGTCTTTCTGAGTGTCCTTTTGTAAGGGTCCGGCGAAGCATCAGAGGAAGAGACCACACAAGAGACTGGCTTCATGCAATTGGCATAGGGGATTTATTAATTCAGCATGCTGAGGTTCCAGGCTCACTCAGGAAGATAGAGCAGCCCAGAGCCCAGAGCAGAGGTCAAGCAGAGCTTAAGTACACTTTTTGGAGAGGGTGGGGGGCTTTGCATACATCAGAACAAATCATCATGAGGCACGGGAAAATTGAACAACAACTCTGAGTCATGATTAGTCCATTCATTGGCGGGAACAGTCTGGGCAGGGGTGATTGGTCACTCCTAAGTGGGGTACACATTTAAATTGATTGGTTTTGGGGCCTGGATGCTTACGTGCCGAGCTACTTGGAGCCCTTAGCTATTAAACAACCAGGGGACCAGGAGAAATATTTACTGGGCAGTTCAGGTATTGTCCTAACAGCTACAGGGATTACAGGTTCTGGGGGTAGCAGAGGAATTTTAACAATACCTGGTCTACTACTTTTTAGCCCAGGCCTTGCAATTTAGAAACTTTACAATGCCTGGTCTTTTACACTTTAACTCAGACTTTTGCAGCTTAGAATCAGCTTAGAAATTTTACCTTTACACTTTGACTATAACTTTTCCCAGTAATTCCATATCTGGATCTGTAGTTTACAAAAAAAACCCCATAATATGTGCAAGAATATATGTATAAGGGTTCACTGTAGCATCATTCATAATGTCATAATGGTGAAAAGTTGGAGACCACTTAAATATTCAACCTTGGGAAATTATTTACATAAATTGTGACACTAAGTAGCAATCTAAAATTTATACACACACACACACACACACACACACACATGTAGCAACATGGAAGACTAGTCAGATATATTACTGAATTTTAAAACAAGTAAAACCAATATGTTTACTGTAAATTCCATTGTTGTGTATTAAACAGAAATTATGGGTCATCATAAAAGACTGAGCTCTTGCTCTAGTCCCCAACATATCAGGCCAAACTAAAATAGAGTCACTTGAGCTAAATACCATATAATCAAACTGAAACTTCAAGGAAACAAATTTCATAACATACTAGGTTTTCCTGAGAACAGGAGATTTCAGTCTTCCTGAGTAAGTGCAATAAGAAAGTTCCCTCTGCTTTAACACTTGCAAACAAAGCAACCTGATATAACCTGATGTTAACCAATCAGCTTTTCCCCAATTGTTCTATTCCTTGTTTTTACTTTACAAAATCCTCTGTTCTGCCATTGTCCAGTGGGAGACATCATTGCGTTTTATTGAATGGAGGCTACCCTAATTCTCAAGAATCTCAAATAAAAGCCAATTAGATCTGCAGCTAAATTTGTTATAATTTTGTCTTTTAATGTATGAATTTTAAAAAATCCTTACAGATTAGTATGTCTGTGCATTTTAAAAGGTCTGAGAAAACCCACAACAAACATGACCAAGGATAATCCTTTATAGAGTAGAAGAGAAAAAGGCATATGGATCCCAACATATTGTCTACATTTTTATAATTTTATACATTTTATAATAAAATGAATAAAACATTTTAAGTTGAGTTAGACTTAAAATTAGACTTAAAAATTAGGACTACTTCTCCAATATTTGTTGAAAGCCTGTTATGTGTGTGCTCAGCACTCTGTCAGGGGTTAAAGAACCCACAAGGAAGTTCTCTTGAGGAACTTGGAAACTGCTTGGAAAGAAAGCAGAACTTAGAGGATACAACTGCTGGGAGGAAATGACTAGTCAGGTTCCTTTAAAATGAGATCACATTTCTGTTGGGGGTTTTGTACAAAGTAAATTGCCTCAGGTCTTAGATTTCCCTACATTGGGACCTAGGGTAACTTCAATTATCATTAAAAGTCTTAAATTGCAGTATGAATTGGACCAAATAAACACAACTAATCTCTTTTCCCTTTGTTCAAAGATAGAATTTGATTGGCTTGTCTGATGATACTTGACTATAACAGGAATGGGGCTACTAGATAGAAATTTGGTGAAGTCATCCCCAAAGTACCTGGTATCTCTTAAGTTTTAATTGCATAAGGTCATTTCTGGCTTGTGTAGCTGTCCCCATCCAATCTAAACCAACTCAAACTCTTGTGGCTGGGATATCTGGATTAGTTTTATTGACAAAGCATGTTTGTTGAGTATAGAACTATAGATGGAAGAACTAATTAATCCTGCTTTTTTTCATGGCAAATATTATGGACTCCTGTACTGCAAAAGAAAAAAAAAGTGTATTTACAAAAAAGTCAAGAAATAGATATATGATCCTTCACATAGGCCAGCTCCTTAATCTTTCCAAACTTTTATAATTCATTTAACTGGTCTTCTACTGGATTCCCCCCAACAATATACTCTTTCTTTACCAAAGATAAAGGTCCCTCTTCTTTATGTGACCTATGCTGCTCTGATTTATCTGACTCCCAGCTTTATTTCACAAACCACCCTTTCTTTTGCTAAAAAAGTTCCTGCTAAACTGGCCTTATTTTTGTTCCACAAATGTTCCATCTTCTCAGCTTTTGGGCCTTTAATGTGCCATTTTCACTTCCTGAAATGCTCCTTTTCTTTCTCTTCTCCCTGGACTGACTCATATTAAAGCCAGATTTAAAGATAGGTAGTTAGTGTAGTTAGGTAAATCGGGTCTAATATCGAGTAAAATCGAAAAAGAAAGCCATGTTGAGAATGGAGCCCGAGAAAGCAGAGCAGCACTTGGGAACTTGAAATGTTAATGTTCCCAAGGTCCAGAGCCCATTCTAAAGAAATGTTAATGAAACAGCTCCCAGCAAACAGGGAGATGCCAATCAGAAGCTGCCCCAGGACCATCCTGCCCACATTACTCCTCAGGCCCCTCTGCCCCTCACCTTTTGGGTCTCCTCACCTACATTCTATCACTGCAAGATAACACAACAAAAGACAGGAATTCCGGGAAAGCTGAAAGAAGACCTTAGCTATAAAAAGGGAAAGACATCGCCCTTCCACAGATTCCACCTCTTGGGTCCCCTTCTTCCTCCGGGGAGAAGTCTTTTCTGTTGTCCTTAATAAAGCTTCTACTTTCCACTCTAAACTTGCCTCATTGTGCTTCTCTGGGGAAGCAAAGACTCGTCACTGGTAAACAGTGGTAACAATATCTCCAGCTAACACACCACTCTCCTCATCTCACCTGCTCTCTCAGCTCTCCACACACATCTAGCTCAATTTTCTCCTCTTATCACACATAGTGAGAAGGTGGTATTTTAGCAAATAAACACAAATTACATTGTGAGAGGAGAGCAATATTTGCAGGGAAAATAAATCTCATTTTTGGAAAAACTGTGTGTTTGCTTTGTAGATTCTATACTCTGAAGGCTCAGCTCAGCTGGCTAAGGGACGTCTCACCATTACCCTCTTCTGAGTGCTCAGGAGTAAAAATCCCCAAAGGGCTGACCAAACAGGGCACTGATTGGATGGAGAGTGTTCTAGGGATAGGGTAGAGGGGAAAAAAAGAAAAAGGAAAGAAAAGAAAGAATTGAAAAGGGATCCAATCCTGAATGCTGTCTATCAGATGCTGTCTCATGGGAAAAGTAATGGTTTCCACTGTGTTCTTCCACTGGACTTGTGGCTGGTTAATTGGAGAACTGCTCTTTTGGGGGAGACATGTATATTATTACTCTCCCAGACATTCTGGGAGCAGAGCAGGGGTCATAGGTCAGATATTTTGAAGACCTGAGGGCTTGCTGATGTGAGAAGGAGCACTTTCCAGAACCCAGAGATAGAGAGCTGTGTGACAAAGGCTACCTGAGACCCTCAGTCATGGACACTGTCAGCCTACAGTGATGTCACAGGGAGAAGCCTAGGAAATAATAAAAAAAAAAACCAACCTCTCTTTTTTCCTCCCTTCCTCTGATTTCCTGAGGTTCTGCATTGGCCCAATTCAACCGAAAGCCCAGGGGGCAAGGGAACCAGGTGATGGAATCCATATGTATTAGTCTTTCAGTCAGAGAGTCAAATAGGCCACTTAAAGTGATTCAGGACAAATGGAAAACATTCAGTATAGTGCTTGGAGATATGTCCATCTTTTTGTTACTGCTGTTTACCTTGCTTCCCCAATGCTGAAGTATAACACCAGAGAAGCATGCAGAGGCAAGTTTAGAATGGAAAGTAGAAGCTTTATTAAGGACAGCAAAAAAGACTTCTCCAGAAGGAAGAAGGGGACCCAAGAGGTGGAATCCATGGAAGGGGGGAGGTCTTCCCTCTTTTATAGCTAAGGTCTTCTTTCAGCTTTCCCGCATTTCTGTCAGAGTCCCTGTCCTTTGTTCTGTTATCTTGCAGTGATAGAATGTAGGTGGGGAGACCATTTCAATTTCCCAAGTGCTGCTCTGCTTTCCCGGGCTCCATTCTCAACATGGCCTTCATTTTCGATTTTACTCGATATTAGACCCGATTTACCTAACTACACTGTTGTAGGGACAAATGAGGCAAGGCTCCGAAGACAGCAGGAAACAGTTTTATTTGGCTGCAGCCAGGTTCAGAGGGCACAGCTTTTGCTGTAATCAATTAATCCCCTGAACCCCGAGTTCAGGGAGTTTCAGAGTTTTATACCCAGAATGTAAGGGGAGGGCCTCAGAAGTTCACAGTCTGCAGAAGTTCACATAAAAGCAGCTTTATTCTTTCACTGTTCTGGGCAAGTTAACTCTTCAAGGACAACACCTGAGAAAGGGAGAGCTTCTTCTCCCCTTCCTTTCCTCCTCCTGCCAGTTGTTACCATGGAGCCCAGTTGGTAACTTATCTTAAAAATGTAGACATCTCTGTGAAACCCAGCTCAAGGCCAGAGGCCTTGTTTGCACATTTCTACAAAGTACTATACTGGATATGTTTGTGAAAAACTAGTAAGGGGTGTCCAGTACCTGGAGTGCTGCTATCTTCTCGTCCAGTGGCCAAGTAAAACAGGGTGACATGAAAATAGAAATTTATCCACAGTGGACTCTTTCTCAGAGACTCTTTTGCTGACAGTCCTAAAAACAATCATGGTGAAGAGGGCTTTTCTGTGGAGAAAGGGGGTGCCACTTCAACACTAACTACCTATCTTTAAATCTGGCTTCACTTTCTTTGTAGAAAAGCAATACCAGAAGCCAAATTATAACTGGAAGGTTGTTTGGGAAATATGGAAACAAAGCAAAGAAAATTAGTTAGGGTGGTGTACATCTATAATTCAGGATGAGGCAGGAGGATTGCAAGTTTGAAGCCAGTCTGAGCAAGTTTAGCAAGACCCTGTCTCAAACTAAGAAAAAAATAAAAAGAGATGAGATGTAGCTCAGTGATAGAACAACCCTGGGTACTATCCCCAGTAGTAGAAAAAAGAAAAGAAAATTAGTTGGCTAACATCATGAAGTCTAATGTTCTAATAAATACATTTCTGAGAAAAGAATCATGCTAAAGTACTAGAAGTCTGAGATGGTATGTCCACAAAATTACTGCTTTTTAGTACTGTCATGTATATAATATCCTTTTCATTTTAATTTTATTTTATTTCAAAAAGTACCTATTTTGCCATTTGCAGATTACAAATTTAATCATATATATAGATGTATATGCATACAAATATATATATTTGTATAAAACTTCTAGCTAAGATCTGCATTTCAATTAGAATTTTTTTCCCTACAGGTCCAACAACAACCACTGAAAGTTGGATTTCTAATGGAGATAATGTTTGCAAAGATATAATAATTTTTAAAAATTAATTCATAAGTGCCTCCATGTATTAAAGATAAGAAGACAATAGTAAAGTCAAATATATAGATGTATTCCAGGTAGTTAGACTCATTTGGTAGCCAGTAATTCTATAAGACTAAAATTTATGTATATGGACTCAAGGTCTAAACACAGAAGAATTACAAATTATTTTCTAAGACCAAGGTTATACAGTAAAATTGACTATGTTCACAATATTTCAAGTAATTTAGGCTTCTCTGAGATTATGTCAGATTACTTTGATTAGATTTTGGATGTTTGTAAAACTTAATTACACATTAACTGAAGAACTTTGGATTTGTAAATTCTGAATTTAAAAATTTTTATTTTATTATAATTTAGAATATGTACATAAATAACTACAAATGAACACCTATGTACTCAAAATTCAATTTAGGAACTAGACAATTACCACTGTGTCCCACCCTTCATTATCTCATCTTCTTTTTTCCCTTTTCCATATGCATGTGCTATCCTATATTTTGCATTTATCAGGCACTTGCTTTTTATAGTTTTATCATCAAAGGATATAACCCTGAAACAACAAATCATGTAGTTTTTAATGTTTTTAAAGCCCAATAAAATTGTGATCACATAGTTATTTTCTCCTACAATTATCCCTTCTCTTTCTCTGCGTACAGGTTTATGAAATTTATCCATGTTGATATATATAGTTGCAGTTTATTTCCACTGCAATATTGTACTCTATTCTGTGACTAAAACACAATTTATTCATTCAGTTTCTTGTCAGTGAGCATTTGAGTAACCATTTTTCCTCTTATTAATTCATTATAGTTATATGTGATAGTTGGGTTCGTTTTGACAAAATCATTCACACACATGGCAATCGATTTACTCCATTTCAGTGCTTAGTTTCTCTTCTTTCCAATCCTTCCTTCCTCCCCCTATTCTCTTTCCTTTACTCTGCTTGTCTTCATTTCATTTGCTTTTTTATTTTTGATTGGCATTTTATAGATATACACAAAGCTACATAGGACTTGCTGTGTATATCTATAGATGCAAAAATGTATGATTTTAAAAAATTCATTCTACATTTCTTCCCCTTTCCTGTCCCTTCTCTCTCCCACTCAGTCTCTTTTTTCTCCTCCACTGCTTTTTCCTATATTCTTTTTTTTTTAAATTGATCATGACTGAGAGTGAACACTCCACTGTTATTTTTTTTTTAATTTAAAGAGAGAGTGGGGGGGGAGAGAGAGAGGGGGGGGGAATTTTAATATTTATTTTTTAGTTCTCGGCGGACACAACATCTTTGTTTGTATGTGGTGCTGAGGATCGAACCCGGGCCGCACGCATGCCAGGCGAGCACGCTACCGCTTGAGCCACATCCCCAGCCCTTCCTATATTCTTATGATATCTGATCCCTACACTTTTCCCCTTCATTTTCCTCTAGCTTCCACATATGAAAGAAAACATTTGGCCCTCGATTTTCGGGGACTGGCTTATTTCACTTAGCATGTTGTTCTCCATTTCCATCCATGTACTGGAAAATACCATACTTTCATTTTTCTTTATGATTAAAGAGTATGTGTATTTTCTTTATCCATTCATCTATTGACAGACATCTGGTGTGGTTCCATAATTTGGTAATTGTGAATTGTGCTGCTATAAACATTGATATGGCTGTATCCCTATAATATGGTAATTTTAGTTCTTTTGGATAAATACTAAGGAGTGGGATAGTTGGGTAATATGGTGGTATCATTCTCATTCTTTTGAGGAATCTCCATATGGCTTTCCAGAATGGTTGTACTAATTTGCACTCCCACCAAAAATGTATCAGTCTACCTTTTCCCCTACATCCTCAATGGTGTCTATTATTATTTGTATTCTTGGTAATTGCCAACCTGACTGGGATAAGATGAAATCTTAGTGTAATTTTGATTTCATTTCCTTGATTGCACGAGATGTTGAACATTTTTTTCATATATTTATTGGCCATTTGTATTTCTTCTTTTGAGAAATGTCTGTTCTCAAGAGAACATTTTTTTTTTTTAGTATTTGCCCATTTTTGGTTTTTTTGTCATTAAACTTTTTGAGTTCTTTAAAAAAAATTTTTTAGTTGTAGTTGAATACAATTTAATTTATTTATTTGTATGTGGTGCTAGGGATCAAACCAGTGCCTCACATGTGCTAGGCAAGTGCTCTACCACTGGACTACAACCTCAGCCCCACTTTTGAGTTCTTTATATATTCTGGATATTAATCCCCTGGCAGAGGAGTAGCTGGTAAAGATTTTCTCCCATTCTGTAGGCTCTCTCCCCATGCTTTTAATTATTACTGTGCAGAAGTTTTTAATTTGATGGCATTCCACTTATTGTCTCTTAGTTTTTTTCTTGAGTTTTAGAGGGTCTCATTAAGGAAGTTAGTGCCAGTGCCAACACCTGATGAAGTGTTGACTATATGTTATTTTCTACCAGTTGCAAAGTTTATGGTCTAATTTCTAAGTCTTTGATTCATTTTGATTTGACTTTTGTGCAGGGTTAGAGATAGAGCTCTAGTTTCATTCTTGTACATATGGCTATCTCATTTTCCCAGCACCATTAGTTAAAAAGGCTATCTTTTCTTCGACATACATTTTTGGCACCTTTGTCAAGTATCAGATGAGTGAGTATGTGAGTTTGTCTCTGTGTATTCTACACTATTCCATTGTCTTTTGCATCTATTTTGATGCCAATACCATGCTGTTTTTGTTACTATAACTGAGTATAATTTGAGATCAGTTGTTATGATGCTTTTAGCATTGCTTTTCTGCCTCAGGATTGCTTTGGCTAATCTGGTCTCTTATTCCTCCAAATGAATTTTAGGACTGTTTTTTTCTGTGAAGAATGTCAGTGATATTTTGATGGTGATTCCATTGAATCTGTATAATGCTTTGGGTAGTATGGACATTTTGACAATATTAATTCTGCCTATCCAAGAACATAGGAAGTCTTTCTATCGTCTAAGGTCTCCATCAATTTCTTTCTTCAATGTTCTATAATTTTCATTGTAGAGCTCTTTCCCCTCCTTGGTTATATTAATTCCCAAGTATTTTATTTTATTTTGTGGTTATTATTAATAGGTTAGTTTTCCTGATTTCCTTCTCAGCATAATCACTGTTGGAGTATAGGAAAGCTATTGATTTATGAATGTTAATCTTTTATCCTGCTACTTTGCTGAATTAATTTATTAGCTCTTGAAGTGTTTTGAAGCTTTTTGGTTTTCTAGATATCGGATAATGTCATCAGCAAACAGAGATAATTTGGCTTATTGTTTCCCTATTTATATCCTTTTAATTTCCTTCTCTTGTCAGAATGAATGAATGCTGGATTTTATCAAAGATCTTTTATGCATTGAGATGAAACAAGATTTTGTCCTTAACTCTATTTATGTGGTGAACTATACTTATTGATTTGTGTATGTTGAATCAAACTTGCATCCCTGGGATGAAATCCACTTGATAATGGTGCATTATCTTCTGGATGTGCTTTTGAATGTAGTTTAATAATATTTTATTAAGGATTTTTGCATCTATGTTCATCAGAAATACTGGTCTGTAATTTTCTTTCTTTGATATGTCTTTGTCTGGTTTTGGTAGCAGAGTTAAACTGGCTTCATAAATTTGGGAGTGTTTCCTTCCTTTTAATTTCATGGAATAATTAAGAAAGACTGGTGTTAGCTCTTAAAAAGTCTAGTAGAACTTAGCTGAGAATTCATCTGCTCCTGAGCTTTTTTTTGTTGGAAGAAATTTCTGCTTCAATATCTTTACTTGATATTGGTCTTTTTAGGTTTTTATATCTTCCTGGTTCTACTTGGACATGTCATATGTATATAGAAATTTGTCAATATCTTCTAGATTTTCCAGTTTATTGGGAATATAAATTTTCAAAATAGTTTCTAATGGTCCTCTGAATTTTAGAAGCTTCTGTGATGATGTCTCCCTTTTCATGATTTTGATGATTTGAGTATTTTCTCTCCTTTTTGTTAGTTTGGTTAGGGGTTTGTCAATCTTATTTATCTTTTCAAAGAACAAACTCTTTTTTGGCATTGATCTTGTGTATTTTTTTATTCTCAATTTCATTATTTTTAGCTCTTAATTATTTCCTGTATTCTGCTGTTTTTGGAATTAGTTTGTTCTTCCTTTTCTAAGGAAGAGCATTAGATTATTTATTTAGAATCTTTCTATTTTTTTTTTAATGTAGGCCCTCAATGCTACATATTTTCCTCTTAGAACTGCCTTCATATTGTCTCACAGATTGGATAGATTGTATCTCTGTTCTCATTTGTTTCTAAAAATTTTCTTTCTTCTCTCATTCTTTTTTGATCCATTCTTCATTTAAAAGAGTATTGTTCAATCTCCGTGTGTTTATATTATTATATTATTTTTCTTGCCATTGATTTCTAATTTCATTCCATCATGATCTGAAAGGATTTACATTTTTATATAATTTTGTTTTGTATTTGTTAAGACTTACATTGTGGCCTAAAATATGATCTATTTGGAAAAGGTTTTATGACCTGCTGAGAAGAGAGTAAATTCAGTTGTTTTGGGGTGAGATATTCTGTAGATGTTTATTATGTCCATTTGATTTACTATTTAGGTTTGAAATCTCTTTATTGATTTTATTTGGATGACCTCTTCTATTGGTGATAAGGATGTGTTGAAATCACCAGTGTTTTTTTTTTAACTGTTTTTCTGACATTAACATAATAGTACTGAGAAACTATTGTGACTCCATTTTTGAGAAACCAGCCTCTACCTCAGAGCAAAGCCTGTCCAAGAAGGGGGCACGACCCTTGTCCTTGGAAAAACCCACAGAGCACTCCTAAGCACATACCCACCCTGCTGAGTTGTTTGTCTACAAATAACAGGAGAGATCTGCAGCACCAGGTGTCCCTGACTCAGTTAGGCTAGGTGAGGACCCATAGCAACCAACCCCCCTAGCAACCACCAATCATCATGAGACAGGGAAAATACCTGGATGCCAGATGATCCCCCAGTAGTTTATGGTGGTTGATAACATGTTGGGAAACCATGTAGTTTAGCATGTACACCCTTCTTGGCCTAAACCAATCAGTTCAAAGGAATCCCCCTCTTGTACTAACCAATCACTCCTACCCAACTTGTTCCCGCCATTGAATGTGCTAATCAATGTTAAGAGTTGTTGTTTGACTTTCCTGTGGTATGGAATGATTTGCTGTGTGATGTTGTGGCACATAGAGTATCCCCCAAAAACCTATAAAATCTCACTGAACAAAGGACAGGGACTCACTCCCTGGGACCGCTGCATTGAGAACAGTTGTGAGTCCAGGCTGGAGCTTGCAATAAAGACTCTTGTGTGATTGCATCGGATTCGGCTCCTGGAGGTCTACTGGGGTCCCACGAATCTGGCATAAACAGTACAAATCTCCTGAGTAAGAATTTCTTTAGGGATATACTTTGGATGAAATTGCTGAATCACATATTCAACTTTATTTGAAGTTTTGTAGTGTTTTCCAAAGTGGTTTAAAACAACTTATACATTCACAGAAGTACTTAAGAGTTGTCATTATTCCACACCCTTATCAATACTCCATATTAACTAATTTAAAATTTTTGCCAGTGACATCATTCTACAGATGGCTGAAAATATTTTTATCTTTTAATCTTTTTATCCTGATTTCATTTTCAGGTTCAACTTTAACCTCAATTTGCATGGGTGATGCACCTTTTTTACATCACTCATACTTTCTATCTATCATTTAGAAATAAATCTACTTCCTAGATGCTGAGTAAAGTGCTGGATGAGGTTTAGGTTGACTGAAGAGTAATAATGATGATTTATCAGCATGGAGCCATCTGATTTGTACATTGGCACATGTTTATTTACTCAGCATTCTTCTCTCTCATTTCCCTCAGTTATATCTATCCAGCTTCCAAAAACATCAAGTTATTTCCTGGGGGATCAAGCTTCTGAGATTTCCATCCTGCAATACTTAAAAATAGCATATGATCCTTTGCATATTCACAATTTCACCTAGAAAAAAAGGGTCTGATAACCCTTTTTAGGATGTAATGATGGTGGGAGAGAAGGAGTCCTGGTTATTAGTAGTGGTTATTAGTAGTAAACATGGTAATGGGAAAAAAATGAAGCAGACACGTATCTGAATTAAAATTCAGCCATTCTTAATATTAAATCCCTGAAAATAACATTATAATGCAAGTATTAATGGTATTAATAATATTGTTAAATTCTTAGGCTACTAAGAATTTATTCATCACAGCAAAGAGGAAGGGGCTGTTATTATCCCCATGTAGCTAGGGAAACTGAAATGTAGAGATATTATCTTGCCCAAGGACCCAGGTAATAACTGGAACAATATAGCTAATATAGAGATAAAAAAAAAAATAGGCAAATAGACTTTATGTTTTTGAATGATGCCAAGACTTTGAAGTTCTTTTACTTTTCTTATTTTATTTTAATCACATTTCTATTTTCTGTAAACCAGAAGCCCCACTCCAAAGCCCTATTCTTAGATTTCTGGCAGCTTGGACATCTACCCAGATGACTGGTATTCCAATCTTTTTTCTTTTCAAAGTACTCACTTGTAGGTGGCAGTGTTAGTTTCAAATCCTACTTTGCATTTTTCTGGGGAAGATTAGAAAAAGCCATCTGCTTAGCATTACCCTGAAAAATTCTTCTCTGAGTGGAACTTCCTTAAGAAAAAATTGTAAGAGAAGAGTGTGGTACAAAGTTAGACAGAATACAAATTGAAAAATTTAGAAACTAAAGCATTAAATTCTAATCCATAGGAAAATTATCTTTCTGTATAATAAACTGACTTTTCTTCCAGCCTTTTTTATCTTCACTTTTTTTTTCTTTTTGAGGAGAGATTCTTTCAAATGAACTCCTTGTCCTTGATAACAATTTTCTACCTCCTATTGAGGTTTAACCTTATTCACATACAACTTCTTTTGGCCTTGAATTTTGAGCTTCTTCTTAATATAGCTGTCATTTCTATTCACATTTTCTTTACTGCCACCTCTACCTCTCAAATGGTGACATTCTTTTTGTAAGTGTTGGCCTAGAACAGAATCTGGAGAACAGTGGGTGCTCAATACTAATTAATTACTGATTGACTGACTGACTAATTGAATAAATGAACAAATGAGTGAATAAAAACCTTACCAAGGCCTGGCATGGTGGCACACGCTTGAAATACCAGTGACTTGAGTGGCTGAGGCAGAAGAATCTCAAGTTTGATGTCATCCTGTGCAACCTTGAGACTCTGTCTTAAAAAGAAAAAAAGGGCTAGGGATGTTGCTCAGTGGTAGGGTTCCCCTGTGTTCAATCCTTAATACCACACACAATAACAACAACAACAACACCTTACCAGGAAGTAAAGAAACAAGACTACGGGAATAAATGTGAAACATATCCTTATTGACTAAGTATTATAAAGTGTTTATAATATTAATTGAATTTTTTAACATATCCCTAGAATTTATGAACCTTTACAAAACTACAGAAAGCTTACACAGCTATATAATTTCAGGACATGGCTTAAAAACATAAAATGCTAATTAAAAAAAATAACTATTGGTTCAATGGAAAATATTTTTTGTCTAATTAATTCATTTAATTGCAGTTATTCTATCCAATTAGTAAACAACTACAAAGAAGGATATTTTATATCCTCATTGCTTTGTCAATTGTTCTTCCATTTGCATAATTTATCTTTTAATTCCTTAGAATACTATTTTACATTGGTTCTCTATAGTTTTCAAAGTAATAAAAGTTAAGAACTCTGATATTAATTTTGGTCATGTTGAATCATACATGTTAGGCAAACATTCCCTGATGACAAATAAGAAAGGAAAATTGAGATAATTTACATTTATTTTAATTCTGATTTTTGTTTTCAAAAATTAATTTTAGGGCTGGGGTTGTAGCTCAGTGGTAGAGCACTTGCCTAGCATGTGTGAGGAACTAGGTTTGATTCTCAGCAACACATACAAATAACTAAAATAAAGGTCCATCAACAACTAAAAAAAAAATTAATTAACATTTTTAAAAGCAACTTCCAGGCCCATAAATTTTATTTATATTATATACTGTAAATTTTAATTTTAAAATTTCCTTCTTTATATTTCTATATTTTCCAAATTTTCTCCAATAAGCCTTCTTCATTTTTTTTAAAATCTTAGAAAGCAATACATTCTATTTTTTTTCCCAATTTTTATTGGTGCATTATAACTATGCAGAATAGTGGGATTAGTTGTTATGTATTTGTATATGCACACAATAGAATAATATACTTTTGTTGGTTTCATTTCCCAGTACTTCCCCTTAATGCATTCTAATTTTAAAAAGCTCACATAATTAGGGAATTGCTACTCAAATTTATACTTTCTTGTTGTAACTCCTGAGAGAATGGAGAGTCTAAGGTAGTTCTTTCTTTTTTTTTTTTTTAAAGAGAGAGTGAGAGAGGGGAGAGAGAGAGAAAATTTTTTTTAATATTTATTTTTTAGTTCTCGGCGGACACAACATCTTTGTTGGTATGTGGTGCTGAGGATCGAACCTGGGCCGCACGCATGCCAGGCGAGCGCGCTACCGCTTGAGCCACATCCCCAGCCCTAAGGTAGTTATTTCAATAAGAAATTTCCAAAAGTGAATGAATACAGACTATATGCACAGTGTTTTTATGTAAAATTTGTAATTACTTTCTTTGATCAAGGCAATTGCTTTCTATTTCAAGGAAATGTCTAAGTTGAAATCACATGCTGATATACTTAAAATAATTTAGTGTGTGTTAATTTCTTTCCTTTTCTATTTTTGGTACATCAATTGTCTTTTTATATGTAAAATGAGAGATAATTGCTAGACTATATTTTAGTATTTATACTTTCTTATCATTAGTTGAGATTATCCTACAACAAAGTGAGTAGAGATAGCCTGCTGTGTAGGATACACATTTTGAGTTCCTGTGAATACTGTTCAACTCAATAGCCAATAAATGTCCTCAAACTACACACAGAATAATGTATTTTGAAAGTGTTTCAGGGAACCAGGTGTCATGGTACACCCGTAATCCTAGTTACTTGAGAGGCTGAGGCCAAGAATCACAAATTCAAGGCCAAACTGAGCAACACAGGGCAACAAAAATTTATCAGAGACATGTAGGAGATCACACTAGATAGTGAGAAGGTAAGTTTTAATATTAAAATTCATCTAGTTTGGGTGGGGGTTGTGGCTCAGCGGTAGAGCACTCGCCTAGCACAGGCAAGGCACTGGGTTTGATCTTCAGCATCACATAAAAATAAACAAATAAAATAAAAAAGTATTGTGTGCCGCAGTCTGGCTGGGCACAAAATCACGAGCCACTCAAGCAGGAACAAACTTTATTTCCAAAACTCCCGAGAAGGCCATGCACGCAGCCTTCTCCCGGGCCACACCACACCAACCAGAAATCCCTCCTCCGGAAATCCCTCCCACTGCACTTCCCCAACCAATGGGAACTCTCTGGGAGTCCCAGGAGAGCTCCAAAGTAGCAGGCCAAGGCGGACAGCAGGGGTCTAATATCCAATTGAATGCACATCTTAACATAATCATTATCATCTCAATGGCTTGCTGGCGTCACCTTTCAACCAAAAATGCCATGCGTCATTCCTATTTGGCTATATGTGTCCAACTATAACAAATAAATATATATATAAAGTCATCTAGCTTATCCATACAAACACTTAATCTTGAAAATCTACCTCTGGTTTACTTACTGTTGGGAAAAGTATAAACGGCAGCCGTACCCCAGAGAAAAAACCCCAACATGGCGCCTAAGGACTTCTCCTTCCTACCTTCTTCTCTGCAGTGGCGCGAAAAGTTCCCGCCCTTGTGAACTCTCCCGCCGGCGCCAATTTCAAACCTCGCTGGCGGGGAACCTTAGCCCCAATGAGAACTAATGCCTGGGCGCGGGAACTCATATCTGGAAGAACTTGCCAATAAACGGGTGGCCTACCATTTATCTAAGCCCTACCATCTCCCCTTTAGTTCTATATAAGCACACAGCTTTTGCAATAAAATTGGAATTCTCCCGGCGAAGTGTCTTTGCGTGGGGAATTCTTTCACTTACTCCTTCCTTATTAGAAAGAGAGCTATGTATCTCCTAGTGGCATTATTTTAAAAAGAGTAATTTCCTAAGATTTCTGTCAACCTTCTTTTTCTCTACCTGTAGAGAATGTGACTGATCCTTGTGGAGCATGCCAATAATTAATCCTAGCAGCTCAGAAGGCTGAGGCAAGATCGTGAGTTCAAAGCCCGCCCCAGCAGCAACTTAGTAAGGCCCAAAGCAACTCAACAAGACCCTGTCTCTTAACAAACAAACAAACAAACAAACAAACAAATGACAGTGGCTGATAACATGGACCTCCATAAAGAAACCCTATTGAGCTACTTTATAACTTTCATATATATATCACCAGTGTAATTTAGGATCTCTTTGTTTTTAGAAGAGGCAGTGGTCTTTGGTACCAGAGTTTGAATTTGGGGCACTTACCCACTAAGTCACATCCCCAAGTTTTTTTGGTTTTTTTTTTTTTTTTTTTTTGAGACAAGGTCTTGATAAAATGCAGAGGCTGGCTTTGAACTTGTGATCCTACTGCTTCAGTTTACCAAGTCACTGGGATTATAGGCATTCCCCACCATGCCCAGCCCAAACAGTTTATTTTCAAAGGCCCCTGAAGGGAGCCAGTATAACTTAATAGCTAAGCAGTTAAAAGTAACATGCTTGGAAACACATGATCCTAACTTTGTATTCTCATTGCACTTTTAAACTACTGCTTGACCCTGGGAAACTTTTATTACAGCTCTGGTCTTCAATTTTGTCACTTATAAAATAGGAATAATAATAGAACTCCTTTAGTAAAATTGCTTATGGGGATTAATTGTGTGCCATATGTTTAGCCAGCTTTCTGTCACTGTGGCAAAAATACCTGCTATATATCAACTTAGAAGGAGGAAAGATTGATTTAGGCTCACAGTTTCAGAAGTTTTTGTCCATGATCACTAGTCTTCATTGTTTTGGGGCCTGTGGTGAGACAGAATGTTTTGGTGGAAGGACACATGGAAAGAAAGCTGATAACCTCATGGCAGGTGGAAGAAGCAAGAAAAGAAGAGAAGAAGAAGGGGCTGGGGACAACATATACCATTCAAAGACATGCCTCCATGACCTGCTTCCTCCAACCAGGCCCCACCTTCTAAAGTTACCAATACCTCCCAATGGTTCTACCACTGGGGACCAAGCCTTTAACACATGAGCCTTTGGGGGACATTCCAAACCCAAACTATAACACCATACACAAAGCACTTGACATTCTCTTTAGTAAATCAATGTTGATTGAGCATTAAGATGTGCCAGGCAGTGTGCCAAGCACCTGTCTCAGGATCATTCCCTTTTTTACCTCAAATTTTCACCTCATTTATATTCCTTCATCAGTGAAAGCTTCCTCTGTGCCATCTGAATTAATTCAGGTCCCCCAAGAGTGAATGACAATTTAGGATTGGACATGCAAGAGATTTATTGAGGGAGACCTCTGTGGAGGAAAATGGGGAGGAACCAGGAGTGGGCAGGAAAAGCCTCAGACACCAATGCTAGTTGGAGATCTATTCAAGGAGAGGAAGAAACAAGGATAATTAAATAGAAAGAGATTGCAGGCCTGTTCAGAGAAAGTTTTGGCTAGGCCAAAGGGACATTCCCTAGCTATAACTGCACATTAAAAGAGGTCTAAAATTTAAAAAAAAAAAAAAAAAAAAAAAGGAAAGAGGTCTGAATTACACGGGAATGGACCAGCACTAGCAACCCCACTGTGCTCAGTCATTGGCTGGTTATAGTTGAGGACAATCATGGCCTCAGCCCCAAATGTGGTGATAGATTCCAGAGACAGTAGCTGGGTTTGTCAATTAACTGTGACTTTTACTCAGGAGATATGAGTAAATACCTTTGGACATTATGTCCTTCATAATAGGTTAGATTCCCCCAGTTATTTGCTCATATAAGTAACATATATTTTCCTCCTATTATCATCATTAAAATTAGATTTTTGATTTCTAAAATTTAAAGGTCTCTCTCTCTGTCCCTGAATGATAACCTATGTGAGGGTAGTTGCTAGGTCAATCTTGTTCATCACAGCACCCACAAAATGCTCTAGATGAGATGACCCATAATAAGTACAAGATACAATAGTAATTATTATTTTTATCTACTGTCTTTATTCTGTTCTACAAATTACTGCATTCATTTGAACTAGTCTTACATTTCAGTAAAAATCGCAGATTCCAGTTTAATGTTATTTTCTCTGGAACAACTTTATTTTCTTAAAAAAAAATTATCTATTGGGCTGGGGATGTGGCTCAAGTGGTAACGCGCTTGCCTGGCATGCGTGGGGCACTGGGTTCGGTCCTCAGCACCACATAAAAATAAATAAAGATGTTGTGTCCATTAAAAACTGAAAAATAAATATTAAAAGTTCTCTCTTTCTTATCTTTCTCTCTTTAAAAAATTTATTTATTTATTCTAGTTTGTTATACATGATAGCAGAATGCATTTCAGTTCATAATACACATATAGAGCACAATTTTTCATGTCTTTGGTTGTCACAAAGTATAGACACACCATTTGTGTCTTCATACATGTACTTAGGTTAAGGATGTTCATCTCATTCCACCATCTCTCCTACCCCCATGCTCTCTCCCTTCTACTCCCTCCCCTTTGCCCTATCTAAAGCTCCTCCATTCCTCCCATGCTTCCCCCATCCCCATTATGGATCAGCATCCACATATCACAGAAAACATTTGGCATTTAATTTTTTTTGGAATTGGCTTACTTCACTTAGCATTATATTCTCCAACTCCATCCATTTACCTGCAAATGCCATGATTTTATTCTCTTTTAATTCTGAGTAATATTCCACACTACAGTTTCTTTATCCATTCATCTACAGAAGGGCATCTGGAGTGGTTCCACAATTTACCTATTGTGAATTGTGCTGCTGTAAACATTGATGTGGCTGTGTCGCTGTAGTATGCTGTTTTTAAGTTCTTTGGGAATAAACTGAGGAATGGGATAGCTGGGTCAAATGATGGTTCCATTCCAAGTTTTCCAAGGAATCTCCATACTGTTTTCCAGATTGGCTGCACCAATTTACAGTCCCACCAGCAATGTATGAGTGTGCCTTTATCCCCCATATTCTCGCCGACACTTAAAGTTGTTTGTATTCTTAATAGCTGCCATTCTGACTGAAGTGAGATGAAATCTTATAGTAGTTTTGATTTGCATTTCTCTAATTACTAGAGAAGTTGAACATTTTTTCATACATTTGTTGATTGAGTGTATATCATCTTCTGAGAAGTGTCTGTTCAGTTCCTTGGTCCATGTGTTGATTAAGTTATTTGTTTCTTTTTTTTTTTGGTATTAAGATTTTTGAGTTCTTTATATACTAGAGATTTTATACTAGAGATAAGTGCTCTATCTGATGTGTGTGTGATAAAAATTTGCTCCCATTCTGTAGGCTCTCTATTCACTTCACTGATTGTTTGCTGAGAAGAAGCTTTGTAGTTTGAATCCAACCCATTTATTGATTCTTGATTTTAATTCTTGTGCTATAGGAATATTATTAAGGATGTCAGGGATTAATCCAATATGATGAAGATTTGGGCCTACTTTTTCTTCTATTAGGTGCAGGGTCTCTGGTTTAATTCCTGGGTCCTTGATCTAATTTGGGTTTTTTTGAGCATGGTGAGAGATAGGGGTTTAGTTTCATTTTGCTGCATATAGATTTCCAGTTTTCCCAGCACCATTTGTTGAAAGGCTATCTTTTCTCCAATGTATATTTTTGGTGCCTTTGTCTAATATGAGATAACTACATCTATGTGGGTTTGTCTCTGTATCCTCTATTCTGTGCCATTGGTCTACAAGTCTATTTTGGTGCCAAAACCTTGCCGTTTTTGTTACTATTGCTCTGTAGTATAGTTTAAGGTCTGGTATATTGATGCCACCTGCTTCACTCTTCTTGCTAAGGATTCCTTTGGCTATTCTGGGTCTCTTATTTTTCCATATTAATTTCATGACTGTCTTTTCTATTTCTATGAGGAATTCCATTGGGATTTTGATTGGAATTGCATTAAATATGTATGGTGCTTTTGGTAGTATGGTCATTTTGACAATATTAATTCTCCCTATCCAAGAACAAGGTAGATTTTTCCATCTTCTAAGGTATTCTTTAATTTCTTTCTTTAGTGTCTTATAGTTTTCATTGTAGAGGTCTTTTACCTTTTTCATTCAGTTGATTCCCAAGTATTTTATTTTATTTTCTTTTTGAGGCTATTGTAAATGGGGTAGATTTCCTAGTTTCTCTTTCAGAGGATTTGTCACTTGGTATACAGAAATGCATTTGATTTATGGGTGTTGATTTTATATCCTGCTACTTTGCTGAATTCATTTACTAGTTCTAGAAGTTTTCTGGATCTTCTAGGTATAGAATCATGATATCAGCAAATAGTGATAGTTTGACTTCTTCTTTTCCTAGCTGCATCTCTTTAATTTCTTTTGTCTGTCTAATTGCTTTGGCTAGAGTTTCAACAACTATGTTAAATAGGAGTGGTGAAAGAGGGCATCCCTGTCTTGTTCCAGTTTTTAGAAGGAATGCTTTCAATTTTTCTCCATTTAGAATGATGTTGGCCTGGGGCTTAGCATAGATAGCTTTCACAATGTTGAGATATGTTCCTGTTTTTCTTTTTTTTCTAGTATTTTGAACATGAAGGAGTGCTGTATTTTGTCTTGTGCTTTTTCCTGCATCTATTGAGATGATCATATGATTATTATCTTTAAGTGTATTGATGTGGTGAATTATATTTATTGATTTCTGTATATTGAATCAAACTTGCATTCCTGGGATGAATCCCACTTGATTGTGGTGCACTATCTTTTTGATATGCTTTTGTATTTGATGTGCCAGAATTTTATTGAGAATTTTTGCATCTATGTTCATTAGAGATATTGGTCTGAAGTTTCCTTTCTTTGGTGTGTCTTCATCTGGTTTTGGAATCAGGGTGATATTAGCTTCATAGAATGAGTTTAGAAGTGTTCCCTCTCTTTCTATTTCACAAAATAATTTGAAGAGTGTTGGTATTAATTCTCCTTTGAAAATCTTGTAGAACTCAGCTGTGTATCCATCTGGTCCTGGGCTTTTCTTGGTTGGTATGCTTCTGAGGGTATCTTCTATTTCATTGCTTGAAATTGATCTGTTTAACTTGTGTTTATCATCCTGATTCTGTTTGGGCAAGCCATATGACTCTAGAAATTTGTCAGTGCCTTTGATATTTTCTATTTTATTGGAGTACAAATTTTCAAGATAATTTTTAATTATCTTCTATATTTCTGTAGTGTCCATTGAGATATTTCCTTTTTAGTCATGGATGTCAGTAAGTTGTGTTTTCTCTCTGCTTCTCTTCATTAGCATGGCTAAGGGTTTATCAATTTTATTTATTTTTTCAAAGAACCAACTTTTTATTTTGTCAATTTTTTCAATTGTTTCTTTTGTTTCAATTTCACTTCTGATTTTAATTATTTCCTGTCTTCTGCTTTTGATGTTGATTTGTGCTTCTTTTTCTAGGGCTTTGAGATATAATGTTAGGTCATTTATTGTTGACTTTTTCTTCTTTTAAGGAATGAATTCCATGCAGTGAACTTTCCTGTTAGTACTGTCTTCATGGTGTTCCAAAGATTTGATATGCTGTATCAGTGTTCTCATTTACCTCTAAGAATTTTTTAATCTCCTCTTTGATGTCTTTTGCAACCCATTGTTCATTCAACAGCATATTATTTAGCCTCAAGATGTTTGAGTAGCTTCTATTTTTTATTTTGTCATTGATTTCTAATTTCATTTCATTATAATCTGTTAGAATGCAGGGTAGTATCTCTACTTTTTTGTATTTGCTAAGAGTTGCTTTGTGGCATAATATATGGTCTATTTTACAGAAGGATCAATGTGCTGCTGAGAAGAAAGTGTATTTACTCATTGATGGATGAAATAGTCTATATATGTCAGCTAAGTCTAAGTTATTTATTGTATTATTAAGTTCTATAGTGTCTTTGTTTAGCTTTTGTTTGGAAGATCTTTCTAGAGGTGTGTTAAAGTCACCCAGAATTATTGTGTTGTGGTCTATTTGATTCTTGAGGAGAGTTTGTTTGAGGAACGTAGATGCTCCATTGTTTGCGGTATATATGTTTATAATTGTTATGTCTTGTTGATGTATGGTTTCCTTAAACAGTATGAAAAGTCCTTCTTTCTCTTTAGATTAACTTTCGCTTGAGGTCTACTTTATTTGGTATGAGAATGGAACCCCCTGCTTGTTTCCATAGTCCATGTAAATGGTATGTTTTTTTCTCAAACTTTCACCTTCAGTCTGTGGATGTCTTTTCCTATAAGATGAGTTTCTTGGAGGCAGCATGTTGTTGGGTCCTTTTTAAAAATCCAATCTGCCAGTCTATGTCTTTTGATTGATGCATTTAGCCCATTAATATTCAAGGTTATTATTTAGACATTGTTTGTATTCCCAGGCATTTTTGTTTATTTTTGGTGTTTAAATTGACATGCTTTCTCCTTTGTTTTTTTTTTTTCCTTTAGTGTAATAGTTCCCTTTGCTGATTTTCCTTGTTGTTTGTCATTTCCTCCTCATGGAATATTTTGCCAAGGATGTTCTGTAGTGTAGGCTTTCTAGTTGTAAATTATTTTAACTTTTGTTTATCATGGAACATTTTTATTTCATCTTCAAATCTAAATCTTAATTTTGCTGGATATAAGATTCTTAGTTGGCATTTATTTTCTTTCAGAGGTTGGTATATGTTGTTCCAGGATCTTCTAGCTTTCAGGGTCTGGATTGAAAAATCTGCAGATATCCTAATTGGTTTACCCCTATATGTAATCTGATTCCTTTCTCTTCTGGCTTTTGAAATTCTCTCCTTATTTTGTATGCTAGCATTTTTATTATAATTTGCCTTGGTATGGATCTGTTGTGATTTTGTACATTTGGTGTCCTGTAAGCCTATTTTATTTGATTTTCCAATTCTTTCTTCATGTTTGGAAAAAATTTTAAGAGCTCAAGACACCAAATATAAACTTTTAAGCCACAAAAACCACATCAAAACCACCCATGTGCCTCACTGCTGCCCTTTTTTGCTCTTCCTGCTCCAAGGTTGGGGGTTGAGTGTAGAAAAGAGCTAAACTACACTGGGGAGAAATTTTTCTAGAATGCTGGAGTCAAAGCTCATCTGTGGCATTATATGTGGGAACTGAGTTTCTAGGCTAGGGGCTCAATTCCCACCTGTAAAGTAGACATAATGATAGTGCCTATGCTAGAGGGCTGTTAATCAGATTGTATGAGATAATTTATGTAAAGTGCTTAGCAATGTGCTTAGCATCAGTAAGCTCTACTATCAATTCTTGTAAAGACTTCTGCAATACCTACTTTGAACATTTTCAAAATGTAATCTACAGGCACTTACAGGTGTCACAAGGTCAAAATTTTTCATAATAATACTAAGAATTTCTTTTTTGTTTTCACGTGTTAATAGTGACTTTGAAGGTTCAAAGGCAAACTACCGAAGATCACAATGTATATGATACTATCTCACACCAAGATGGATATAGTCAAAAAGATATATACTAAAAAGTGGCAAGAATACAGAGAAGTTGGAACACTCATATCCTGCTAAGGGAGATGTACAATGGTACATCCACTTTGGAAAACAGTTTGGTAGTTCCTAAAAAATAAAACAACAAAAAAACATATGAATCAGTAATTTAGGTATACCTCATTAGTATACTATTAAGTATATACTCAAGATAATTGAAAACATGTTTAAATTGTAATGTTCATAGCAGCATTATTCATAATAGCCCCAAAGTGAAAACAACCCTATTGTCTAAGACCTGACGAAGGGTTAAACAAAATATGGTATATCCAAACAATGGAATATCAGGGTGAACAGTACTTCTGGGGTTGTCCTGTGAATTATTTGGATGTTTAGTGGCATTCCTGACTTCTCAGTTCATTAGATGCCAGTACTAACTCTCCCCTCCAAATTGTGATTACCCAAAATAGACATTGTCAAAAATTCCCTGGGAGCAAAATCACTTCCCATTGAACACTACTGGCACAAATTAATTGTCCTAACATTCTTCCCAAATACACATCTTTTAAAATATTCTAAGTGAAAAAATACAAAGTATACATAAAATACTTTTTAAAAAATTTTTTATTTGTTTTAATTAATTACACAGGACAGTACAATGACCTTGACATATCATACATTTGAATCAGATGGGATATAATTTTTCATTTTTCTGAATATACAGGTTGCAGAATCACATTGGTCATGCAGTCACGTATATACACACAGCAATAATAATGTCTGTTTCATTCTACTATCCTTCCTTTCCCCCCATCCCCTCGCCTCCCGTCCCCTCCCATCACTTCTCTCTACCCAATCTAAGGTGACGCTATTCTTTTTTTTTCACATTTTCATACATGTATTTTGTATAACAATGAGGGTCTCCTTCCATCTTCCATGCAATTCCCCTTCTCCCTCCCATTCCCTCCCACCTCTCTTCCCTATCTAGAGGTAATCTTCTTCTCATGCTCTTCCTTCCTACTCCATTTTGAGTCACCCCCCTCCCCCATATCAGAGAAGACATTCGGCATTTGTTTTTTGGGATTGGCTAACTTCACTTAGCATAATCTGTTCTAATGTCATCCATTACCCTGCAAATGCCATGATCTTGTTTATTTTTTTAGTGCCGAGTAATATTCCATTGTGTATAAATGCCACTTTTTTCTTTTTTTATCCATTCATCCATTGAAGGGCATCTAGGTTGGCTCCACAGTCTAGCTATTGTGAATGGTGCTGCTATAAACATTGATGTGGCTGTGTCCCTGTAGTATGCTCTTTTTAGGTCCTTTGGGTATAGACCAAGAAGAGGAATAGCTGGGTCAAATGGAGGTTCCATTCCCAGCTGTCTAAGGAATCTCCACACTGCTTTCCAAATTGGCTGCACCAATTTGTAGTCCCACCAGCAATGTATGAGTGTACCTTTTTCCCCCCACAGTCTCGCCAGCACTTGTTGTTGTTTGACTTCATAATGGCTGCCATTCTTTCTGGAGTGAGATGGTATCTTAGAATAGTTTTAATTTGTATTTCTCTGATTGCTAGAGTGGTGAGCATTTTTTCTTGTATTTGTTAATTGATTGTATATCCTCTGCTGAAAAGTGTCTATTCAGGTCTCTGGCCTATTTGTTTTTTTGGTGTTTAACTTTTTGAGTTCTTTGTATACCCTAGAGATTATATCAGATAGATACATCAGATACATCAGCTCTATCTGAAGTGTGAGGGATAAAAATTTGTTTCCAGGATGTAGGCTCCTTATTCACTTCACATATTATTTCTCTTGCTGAGAAAAAACTTTTTAGTTTGAATTCATCCCATTTGTTGATTCTTGGTTTTAATTCTTGTGCTATTAAGGAAATTGGAGCCTAACCCCATGTGATGGAAATTAGGGCCAACTTTTTCTTCTATTAGACACAGAGTCTCTGGTTTGATTCCTAGATCCTTGATCCATTTTGAATTAACTTTTGTGCATGGTGAGAGATAGGGATTCAATTTCATTTTGTTGCATATGGATTTTCAGTTTTCCTAGCACCATTTGTTGAAAATGCTATTCTTTCTCCATTGCATGCTTTTAGCACCTTTGTCTAATATAAGGTAGTTGTAATTTTGTGGGTTAGTCTCTGTATCCTCTATTCTGTACCATTGGTCTATCAGCCTATTTTGGTGCCAGTACCATGCTGAAAAAATACAAAGTATACATAAAACACTTTTAAAAAAATATCTTTTTAGTTATACATGGACATAGTATCTTTATTTTTTTATTTGCTTTTATGTAGTGCTGAGGATCAAATCCAGTGCCTCACACATGGGAGGCAAGTGCTCTACTGCTGAGCCACACCCCAGCTGCAACATTTTTTATTTTTGGTGATGCTGGGGATTGAACCCAGGTCTTGTTCATGTGAGACAATCACTCTACCAATTGAGTTATAGCCACAGCTCCCTACATAAAATACTTTTACTGCACACTAAATAATTCTTAAGTAGTGGTTGTAAGCTGAAATAGCTGTTTTTTAAATTTTTTATTCTAATTTGTTATATATGACAGCAGAATGCATTACAATTAATATTATACATATAGAGCACAATTTTTCATATCTCTGGTTGTAGCTGTTTTGTTTTTATCATGGAATATTCTTTCATTAAAAGATCTATTGACATACAAATAGATTATTCAGACTTGGGTATTTGGCACACAGTTTCTTGAAAATTAAGTGAAATTTTCAGTTCAAGGAAAATACCTACTTATTATCATTGATATAACTGTGATTTCAAAAATAAGAATTTTTATTTTTCAAGATTCTTCAATGAGATTGGAGTAATATCAAAAAAGGTGATTTTTTGATAATGTAGTATGCAATGTGTCAACATTTGGAAGATTTTCATATCTTAGTGAATCAATTTTGCAAATGACCAGTGTAACATATTATAAAATCATGCATGCTTTAAGAGATTTATTCAAAGTGCAACATGTACTAAGAACTTTTTCATTTTAATTTTAACAGCTTTTTTGAGGTATAATTGAGCATAAGGTATACATATTTTTACATATGAACACATGTATGAAACTACAACAGTCACGATAACAAATATGAGTATCACTCCCAAAAGTTTCCCTATTCCTTTGCAATCTCTCCCCGTTGCCCTTCTCTGTTCCCCACCAGGCTACTATTGACCTGATTTTTCTCACTCAAGTTTTGTTTGCACTATTTAGAAATTAACATAAATGGGACATTATGTACTCTTTTGGGTCTGATTTCTCTCACTGATCATAATTATTTTGAGATTCATTCATGGTGTTCCATGTATCAGAAATTTGTTTCTTTTATTCTGTGTAGTATTCCATTATGTGGATATACCATGAATTATTTATTCATTTATCTATTAATGGACTGTTATAACTATTGGCTATTGCAAACATGGTTATGAACATTTGTGTATAAATTTTTGTGCAGATATATGCTTTCGTTATTTTTGTGTAAATACCTAGGAGTCAAACAGCAGGGTCACATGTAAACATTTCCTCAACTTTTTTCTTTTTTTAAAGAAACTGCCAAAGTGTTTTCCAAAGAAGTTGTACCAATTTACATTTCCACTAGTAGTATATATGAATTTTAGTTGCTCCATGTTCTCACCAACACAGTTTGGTTAGTCTTTTTGGTTTTACCATTAAATAGGTAGGCAGTGGTATTTTATTGTCATTTCAATGTATTTTTTCGCTGATGATGTTGTGTCTTTATTTCCCACTTATAAGGTGTTTTGGTGAAGTGTCTATGTAACTTTCTTTTCATTTGTTTATTGGGTTTTAAAAAATTATTGAGGTATGACAGTTTAAAAAAATGCACAATCTGGATACAAATTCTTTATCAGATATATGATTTGGCTTGGCTTGGCTTGTTGTTTCATCTTCTTAACAGTGTCTTTTGAGAAGAAGTACCTAATTTTGATGAAGTCCAATTTATCCTGTTTTTTTAATTGATAGTACTTTGGGTTTCATATGCAAGAAATTTTTGCCTAACAGAACTCCACAAATATGTTTCATGCTGTTATAAATGGCATTTTATATTTCAATTTCAGATTTTTCTTTGCTAGCACAATACAAATACAATTTACTTTTGTATACTACTTTTGTAACCTGTATCCTGCTCATCTGTTAGTTTTGACAGATTTTTAAAGATTCTTAGGAAAGACTTTTGTAGAATTTTCAATGTATTATCTATAAATAAAGCCAGTTTTACTTCTTCCCGATTTGAATGTCTCCTAATTCTTTTTCTTATTACACAGGAAAAAAATCCCAGTACAATGTTGAACAGAAGTAGTAAGAACAGAAATTTTTGCTTTGTTCCAGTTCCTAGGGTGAAAGCATTCAGAGTTCTTCACCATTGGATGTGATGATTTTTACAGATGCTCTCAATCAAGTTGAGGAAGTTTTCATGTAATTCTAGGAGTACTCTGGATCATTTTTTAAAAATCTTAGTTAACATGGTGAATTACATTGATTGATTTTTTTCCAATGCTAATTGAACTTTGCATTCCTTAGATAAGCCCCCATTTTTGGTCATAGTGCACTATCTTTTATGTATTATGGTATTTACTTGTTTATTATTTTTTGGCAGTACTGGGGATTGAACTCAGAAATGCTCTACCACAGAGCTAAAACCTCAGTCCTTTTTATTTTTTAGAAGTTCTTTTTAAAATTTATTGTTTAGTTGTAGATAAATGCAGTACCTTTATTTTATTTATTTATTTTTATGTGATGCTGAAGCTTGAACCCAGTGCCTCACGTGTGCTAGGCAAGTGCTCTACTATGAAGGTCTCACCAAGTTGCAGAGGATAGCCCTGAACTTGTGATCTTCAGCCTCCCAAGTAATCAGGATTACAGGTATGCACCACCACACTTGGCTATATTGTGCAATGTAAATAGCTAGAATTTTGTTAAGAATTTTTGCGTCTAGGGGCTGGGGATATAGCTCAGTTGGTAGATTGCTTGCCTTGCACGCACAAGGCCCTGGGTTCAATGCCTGCCACCATGAAAAATAAAGAATTTTTGCATTTATGCTTATGAGGGATATTGGTCTAGAGTTTTCTTGTTTAATATTTAGGGTTTGGGGGCTGGGGTTGTAGATCAGTGGTAGAGCACCACTTTCCTAGCATGTGTGAGGCAGTGCGTTCGATTCTCAGCACCACATATAAAATAAATAAATCAATAAAGTCCATCAATAACTAATAAAAATATTTAGAAAAAATATATTTAGGGTTTGGGTATTAGAGTGATGCTTCAGAGAATAAACTGGGAAGTATTTCTTCCTTTTCAATTTTCTGGAGGACAATAAGTATAATTAAAATGTTGTCATCCTTTAAAATATACCATATTAATACCATATAACAGAGAGCTGGAGTGACTCTATTATTATCAGATAAAGTACACTTTGAATAAAGAATATTAACAGGGAAGCAGAGGGCCATTTATACATTGGATCATTTCATAGTGATAAAAAGGCCCTGGGTTTGATCCCCAGCACCACACACATATAAAAAATTATCTAAATAACAGAACAATTATTTTTATAGAAGTAAGGGTGGAACCTCAAAACAACATTTAGTAAAAATGGACACAACTACAAGAAATAGAAGAAGACCCACAATCACAGTCAAATTTCTATATTTTCTTGATAGTAGAATGAGAAGACAGAAAATCATGAAGAATATAGGGGATTTGAGTAAAAATATCAACCAACTTGATTTTTTATTTTATTGTACTGGGGATTGAATCAGTATCCAGAGTGCTAAGTAAGTGCTCTGCCCTGAGCTACAACCCCAGTCTTTATTTTTATTTTTTTGAGACAGGGTGTCACTACATTGCCCAGGCTGCCCTCCAACTTTGGGTTCTCCTGTCTCAGCCTCTCCAATCTGTGAAGTTTACATGCCAGCACCACTGCTAGGCTTCAACCCACTTGACTTGATTGACATTTGTGGAATACACATTTACTTCAAATATACACTAAAGATTTACTAAGACTATTTTCTGGTCCGCAGAACAAATGTCAGTAAATTTTAAATAATTCAAATGATGGAAAGTATATTCCCTGATCACAGTGACATTAAATTAGAAATCAATTATGAAAGATAATCAAAATCTCTTAATATCAGACCAAGTAACACACTTAAAAAGAATCCATGAGTCAAATAAGAAATCAACAGAAAAATTAGTATTTTGAGATATGGAAAATGAAAATACAATGTATTAAGATATGTGGGATACAGTTAAGGAGTGCCTGGAGGACACTTACCCCACCAAATGTCTATATTACAGAAGAGACATCTTACATCCAGGACCTGTTTCTGTGTTAGGAAAGCAAAAAAGTAAAATTAAAACCTTAAAAACTAAAAATAATTTAAAGCAGTAGAAAGGAAATAATTAACAGAAGAAATTAATTAACTAAAGAAACAGAAAAAAAAATTAGAACCTAAAGGAGGCTTTGAGATCTGAGAACCGCTTTGTGATTCCTAAATCTGATAAACCTTTCCCCAGATTGGTCAGGAAAAATGACACAGATGAGGAATTCAAGGAATGAGAGGGGTCGGATGTTTTTATAGGCATCACAAGGGCAATAACGAAATATTAACAGATTCACATGAACAAATTAAAACAATTTGGATATTTTCACAAATTATTAAAGCTTACTCAAGAGGAAACAGCAATAAGAATTTATTGAATTAGTAAGTGCTAACTATTATGGTCAGAGCGCTGAATCCCGGCTTTAGAGAAGCTCTCAGTTTATTGCAGTGGAGAAACAACAACTAAAGTTAATGCTGATCCAGAGGAAAGAAGTGGAGGAAAACTGGTTCATGGAAAAAGTTCTCGGGGATATAAGAATCGGTTGAAAACGTTCAACAGAACAAGAATTGCGAGCGAGCTCGGACGCACACACGACCCACAGGGCCAGGTCCTCACTCTTGCTTACTCCCTCTCTCAGGTTAATGCCAGCTAGCTCTTTCCCACCCACTCGGCAAGCCAATGAGCAATCACCTAGGGTTTTGCGCTTGCGCATTATAGCAAAGAGCGCTTAGGAGGGGGCTAGGCGGCTGCCGGAAGTGTGACCTCTAGATCTCGTTGGTGGTTCCCATCCGGGGTCATGTCGATCTTCCGGATATCTCTGTCAGGCTTTCTAAGCCGCTTTTTCGGCGACTTTTTGGTCTTCCGCTTTTTGCCACCGCCCCCAACCTTCCACACCCTTGCGGGCCCTGCCTTTTCTTGTGTCGCTCCTCCCCTGGCAGCCGCGCTCCGGCTTAGATTGTAACCCGGAACGGGAGCGGGGCCTAGCCATCGCACTACCACTACTACCTCCTGTGGCTCTGGCGCAGCCACGACCGGGCACGCCTGGCCGCCGCCGTTGGCTCCTGGGAACGCCTGGGCGGGCAGTTTGGGTAGGCGCTTGTTGACCCCTTCCGCAAGGACACGTGTGAGTTTAGGGGGCTTCGGAGAGGGATACAGCTGTGAAGGCCCTAGTCGGGGGCGGGGCGCGTGTAACTTTCTGAAACTAGCGTTTTGTTTTGCGTGGGAGGGTCTGGCAATACCTTCTAGCTATCTTAGAATTACGGGCAGCCCCTAGGCTGCTCCACTTTCCGAAGAATCTCAGGACCACTTCTCCAGTTTTCTTTTCCTCGAGTCCTGCCCCCACGCAGCCTCCGCTCCCTCCCTGCCTTGTCCTCAGTCGAGGATCAAAAGAGGAAGATTGCCTTGGGACTCCTGCATGGTGTTTCAAAAGGCGGGGAAGAACTAAGGTAAATATCTAGATTAATGAACTATTTCACTTTTTTTTATTTTGACGGGTTGTGACATTATTATGTCATATTGTCAGATTTCGGTGACCTGGGTTGAAATCTAGTGGAAAATTGCTGACTCTTTTGAATTGGAATTTGTGTGTGTATGTATCCTGCTGGGGTATGAAGGCAGGACCTCATGCATGCTAGCCACATCTCTAACCATAATTAACCACTTAAAAGGTATTTACCTTTGGGCTGGAGTTGTGGCTCAGTGGTAGAATGCTTGCCTAGCATGTGTAAGGCCTTGGGTTCGATTCTCAGTACCACATATAAATAAATGAATAAAATAAAGGTCCATCAACACCTAAAAAATATATTTAAAAAAGGTATTTGCCTTTTAAGACTTATAATTAAATGAGGCGAAATTGCCTCAGTTCTTCATTTTATGGGAAAATTTGCAGGTTGGCCTGATAGTAGAATACTCCCCCCCCCCACCTTTTTTTTTTTTTTTTTTTTGGTACTGGGGATCGAACCCAGGACCTCCCACAAGTTAGGCAAGGGCTCTGTCACTGAGCTACACCCCTGGCCCTTTTGAGACTTGCCTTGCAAAGTTGCACAAACTGTTCTGGAATTTGTGATCCTCCTGCCTCAGCCTCCCAAGTCACTGTAATTACAGGTATGTACGTCCTGGCCCAGCCTTTATATATAGGATCTTTATCTCTCTCTAGGTAAGAACACAGGGGCCTGTGTCTCACAAGTTCTGGGTTATTTAAATTGTCTTGTTTTGTCTCTTTAAACTGTGTTCAAGATAGAAGTTATTTATATTTAGATTGCACATACCAGTAGGGTGAACAGAAAAGAATCAAAGAGAAACTGCTAAACTCAAGCCAAGTTGGCAACTTACTAACATATGTTCCTGGTGTAATTTTGTGAGGAAACTGATCATAATCAATCACTAGGTTGTTTTTTTGTATGACTGGCAACATACTACTTTTGTAGATACCATATTTAGTTACCACAAGGTTTTTTAAATGTACTGATTAGCAATCATAAGATTCTTAACTTGTACTGATTAATACCCAATAATATTTTACGTTTTTAACCAATAACATTTGTTGGTATGCATAGCCCCAATTATGTCTGTCTAGAAGTGTCCTGTAACACAAAGGTTCCGTGTGAAACAGGCCAGTCAGTAATTTGGAACTATGTTCTTTTTTTTTTTTTAAATATTTTTTTTAAGTTATTGATGGACTTTATTGTCTTTATTTTTATGTGGTGCTGAGAATCGAACCCAGTGCTTCATGCATGCTAGGTGAGCACATTACCACTGAGCCACAACCCTAGCCCCTGGAACTATGTTCTTTTTTTAAAACATGAGATTCTTTTTTAACACTTGGATGGGGTTTAATTCTTAATGTAAAGGAATACTGTGTTCAGAACCTGCAAGTGATTTTGACAGTTGGTGAACAGCATTTAGGAATTGGACTTTTTCAATTGTGAAGGATAAAGGTAGGTTTAGGAGATCAAAGGTATGGACAAGATGAACAGATAAGTTGGTTTAGCCAGTATAGTTTCAGTTTTTTTTTTTTTTTAAATTAGGTATATTCTGTTTTCCAAATGATGAAGGAATTATGTAACCTTGAATGTTCAGTAATTTGGGGGAGAGGTCAAGTTCAGGACAGAAATTCCAGATTGTAAATTAGAGAATCAAATACTATATCACTAGGAAATACTTTGTAAAATACTTTATTACTACCTTATCTCATTTATGATTATTGACAAATAAGTTTGTATAATTTCCCATTAGGGAAAACTTATTTAGGAAACAATCTTTCAGGTTCTCTCCTTAATGCAAGAAAGGATAGAATGGTTTAAGAAACAGTTTAAATTTACGTAGATTATTATATTTTAAAGTTAAGGACTGACAACTTTTAAGGTAAGAAAAACAGGATACTGCCTATCCTGAATTTTATTATAAAATTTGTCATACCTATTACCACAGGTTAAGCAGAATAATGCTTAATATAGATCATAATTACTTCATGAACAATTTTTTCATTAAGAATATAAAGAGGAATGGGGATGTTGAATCAGTGGTAGGTGTTTGCCTAGAAGGCACAAAGCCCTGGGTTCCATCATCAGCATCACAAGAGAAAAAAAAAATGTATACACACACGCAAGCACCCATGCATGCACACGCACACGCACTCACACATGAAGAAAATAAAAGTTTTAAAATTTTGTAAAGTTCTGGTATGGCAATGGTTTTACTCGATTTTATTCTGTCAAACTCTATATTCTATTTTAAAAAGATCTCTGGTAATATTTATAATGGATTGTAGTTTTTCCCAAATCATTGTTGAAATATTTTAGAAAAAACAATTGAAATTTATGGGCTTTTGGTTTACTTATCTCTAGAAAGTCATGCAGGATACTTATATTGGGGAACATTGCATGCCACTGATAAATTTCCTGGGAATGACTCTCTTCACTTGAAATCTGAATTGTTTAAGAGCCTGATTTCTGAAGAGAACCTGACAGATGCATTGTTTTCAAGGGACTCCAGAAATGTCAGTTCTTATCTGGGAATTTTAGATCATCTGAATTCTAGTTATTTTTCCTAGAGTGAACTTTAGGTTGTAGAATCATTTTAAACTTTTAAGCCTGGGGTGTTGGTTAATAACTTTGTAATTTGAACCACAGGACACCTTTTGACTTATATTTAGTTTGCATTTGATCATGTAATGGGATAGAAATAAGATAAGGTTGGTACCTAGTTCATTTGCATCTTAAAGTCTGAAATGCACACATATAAAGACCCTATTTGGATCTAGAGGAAAAAAAATCACAACATATTTATAGGTATAAATAAAAGTGTCTATGTTTTAAATTCTGAACTTATTTAAGTAAACCTGAAAATAGACTCCCACCTCATACTGGGGATTGAACCCAGGATCTTGCACATGCTCTCCCACAAGTTGCATTTCCAGTCTGAAAATAAAACATTTTAATTGTTTTTCTGAATACAGATTCCTTTCTTTGATTGAATCTATAGTATCTGTATTCCAACAAAATGAGATGTTAAGCAGGATGAAGTACAGTGAATTATATTTAATTTCATGTCTTATTAGTCCTATGAAATGTTTTGTGGGAAGTTAGGTCAGAGAATCAGAATAAAGAAGGCTGAGGTCCATCCCAAGACAAAAGATAGAACGGGAGTTAGTTGCCACAATTATTGAGTGTATTTTTAATAATGGATTCCCTAGAATGCTGTTTAGCAATGTATTTGTCCACTTCCTTTGTTCAGTGAACTTCAGGGAGTAAAGGTCAGCAGATATTGATTTTCTTTCTTTTTTTTAAAAAAAAATCTTCTTTAACAAGAAAGTTACAGGAGAAACTTTCTTCTGCCTGCTAAGAAAAGTTGACAAATTCTGTTTTTCTAGGGGTAATACTGTGTCTCTGGGACAAATTATAGAGTCAGGCATTGTGATAAAATTTGATGATGGTCCAGAGACTCTTGTCCATAGTTGTTGATGAGCTCTGGGCTGACGAATCTCACTGTCTGTGGCCAACCTAGGGAATTTTAATCTTACAGAATTAAAGCAAAAGCAAGGACCAAGTCTATATGAATGATTTAGTAGTTTCTTCCCAGATCTTTTTTTTCCCTTCTGTTGGCTTTTCCAGTTTTTCCAACCCTCCTAGTCTAAATCTCTAGAGACACAACCATTTCATTTCTTTTAATTTGGCTAGATGTTATTTTCCTCTGTTTAAAAAAGAAAAAATATTCCATAGCTCATTATTTTGATTTACTTTTACTGAAAATGAAGATTTAACATCTTTTTGTATCTTGTTACCCTCCACATTAGTATGTATACAAAAATTACTATATATATATATATACACACACACACACACACACAACATAATAAATCTAATATATAAATACAGTATGTAATAAATAATGTATAACAAATAATCACTTTTTGCTTAAATCAGTGTATTTAGTGATTAGATTATTATAAGAACTGAGTATGAATATATTTCCTTTTTTATATTACCTTTAAAGTGTTTTTCTGTAGTTTATTTTTAATTAGGTGCTTTTCTATATTCCTATAATTATTTCTGCCCTGTTAGCTGAACTCTCTGATCAAATATATCAGATAATCTACCAGCTAAATTTTTTTTCTTTGAATATATCTAATACCTTCCATCCTCCTGCTTTAATTTTGAGCTATGAGCTTCCTTTTAACATCATCTTAGAAATTTACTTTGTTTCTGCCCTTTCTAGCATCAGGTTTTCTTTTTCTTTTTATTCTACGTGTTGAAAAACATTTTTATTCTTGCTTGCATGGATAGTATAGCTGAGTATAGAATTACACCTTAAGGGCATTGAAGGCATTAGTCTATATCTTGTAGTTTCTATTGTTGCTTTGGGGAAGTTGAAAGGCATTTTGATTCCCAGCTTTTTTTGTTTGTTTGTTTGTTTACTTTAACATTTTCCTCCTCTGAAATATTTTTTTAAAAAATGTTTTTAGTTGTAGGTGGACACAATACTTTTTTTTTTTTTTTTTTTTAGTTGTTAATGGACCTTTATTTTACTTATTTGTATGTGGTGCTGAGAATCAAACCCAGTGCCTCATACATGCTAGGCAAGCGCTCTACCATGGAGCACAATCCCAACCCTCCTCTGGAATATTATGAACTGTATTTTCCTGATAGTCTGAAATTTTATCACAATAATTTTGATATGTATTTCTTTTATGTCGTTTGTATTTATTGGATTCTTTTAATCTAGGGAATAGTTATATTTTGAAAAACATACCCAGTCCTGGGTATATTTTGATTTTATTTGTTTGGTAATTTCCTTCTTTATATTTTCTCTGTTCCTCCTGGATCTTATATTAATAATGTTGGATATTGGATCACATAGTTTGATTTTCTTTTCTTTCCTGTTGACCTGCCTCTTTTCTGTCACTACCAATTTTTCCTTTTTGTTTTATTTTTAAAAAGTTTTTTTTTATTTGTTTATTTCTTGTGGTACTGGGGATTGAACTCAGGACACCCTACCACTGAATTATATCCCTAACTCTTTCTTTTCTTTTCTTTTTTTTTTTTTAAAGAGAGAGTGAGGGGGGAGAGAGAGAGAGAGAGAGAGAGAGAGAGAATTTTTAATATTTATTTATTTTTTTAGTTCTTGGCGGACACAACATCTTTGTTGGTATGTGGTGCTGAGGATCGAACCCGGGCCGCACGCATGCCAGGCGAGCGCGCTACCGCTTGAGCCACATCCCCAGCCCCCACTCTTTCTTAATATTTTATTTTGAGACTGGGTCTCCTTAAATTTCCCTGGGCTGGTCTTGAATTTGCATTCCTGCCTCAGTCTCCTGAGTAGCTGGGATTACAGGTTTCCGCCACTGTGCTGGCTTTTTTTTTTTTTTTTTTTTTTTTGGTGTGTGTGCGTGACAGTGTTTCTGTTTATATTCACAGTTCCTTTTTTGTCTTTTTTTTTTTTTTCCTTTCTTTCTCCCCTTTTGGTGATTTATGAATGTCTGTTTTGAGAGTTACTGGAAGTCTATATGGAAGCTCTATATTATAGGTGGGGCCTGTTAACTACTAAGCTTCTGTGTAGGTTGATCAAGTACTACAGCTAGCTTGGCTTTTCCTTGGTGGACACCAATTATGCTATAATTTTTTTTGTTACTATGTTACATAGTTTCTCTCTGGTTTTGTTCAGAGAATTTTTTTTTTAATTGCTTGCTTTGGGAAGGTGACCAAGGTCCCATTTTTACTTTGTACACTTTATTGAATACTTACTTGTTTTTGGTTTGTTTCCTTACCCTACCCTTTTGTAAGACTACTCTTGCTGGATCAGTCACTGCAGAGAATAAATATCAAATTCTCTGCCTGGGTCAGTAAAAGGTTCTGATTTCCTTGTGTAGTTTTTCCATGTTCCTGTGGAACAAAGCCCTCTTATTGGAAGTCTTTTGTAAAAATTATGTAGACTCTGAAAGGAATCTCAGAATTTTAAAAATTGCTGGGTGGTATAAATTCCTTCCCTTGTTTCATCAGATTTGTAAGATCCAAATCCTAGGAATCAAGTTGTCATATGATGGCTTACACTTTTGTATGAATTGCATTGAGAATAAATGTAAAAATCTCTGAGATTTCATTAAATATCTGTCTTGAATGATTCCTTTGTTATTATTGTATGTGGTAATAACTTGATTTTTAAAGAGATGTGTTGCTATTGGATAAACCCATCAGAAAATTAGAAATATGCATATATTTTACATATATTATTTGAATAATGTGGTTAATCTAGGTGTGGTTAAAATTAATTATAAGTTTCTTTGTTACTGAGTGTAGTATTTAAGAGACCTATTCAAACTTTAAAAAATAAATGTAAATGAAATTAATAACTTGGTAATATT
Organism: Spermophilus citellus; assembly: GCF_964194105.1. Taxonomy (NCBI): domain Eukaryota; kingdom Metazoa; phylum Chordata; class Mammalia; order Rodentia; family Sciuridae; genus Spermophilus; species Spermophilus citellus. The sequence goes on along the minus strand of NC_138182.1, from coordinate 223,021,531 downwards.
TGTTTTTTTATTAAATGTTTTATTTTTAAATTTAATTGTCTTAAACAGCAGGTAATAGTTATCAAAGCATTCATTGTCTTTTAAGCTATAATAATTTAGTATTGTCTTTTTAAATTATTCTAGGAAAGGAATACATGTTCACTTTCAGTGAACAGGAGCATGTTCCCAAACTCAATTTTGGGTTGCCCGCCATTCACTCCAAATCAACAACAACATAATAACTTCTTTGCCCTGTCACCAGCTCTTTATTCACACCAGCAGCTTATAGATGCACAGTTCAATTTTCAGAATGCAGAGTAAGTATGGTGCTATTTTGGTCCATATTGTTATGTATTATTTTCTACTTGACATAAACCCTTTTTAGGTGAAATAATTCATGGTAGAGAAAATGTTATTATTTTCTTTTGATCAGTGAAGTATTTAGTTTTCTGAAATTGGTTTTTGTTTTTAAGGAAAAAATAAGTGTATTAATATTGTTCTTTCTTTGTTTTTGGTAGCTTGTCTAGAGCTGTGTCATTACAGCAGCTGACATATGGAAATGTCAGTCCAATACAGACCTCAACATCCCCATTATTTCGAGGAAGGAAGTAAGTACTTCTTAGTTATGTTAAGAGAAAATGTCAGTATTGTCTGAGAACTGTGTAATGATTTATCTTACATAAAACTGTATGGTTATTCTGCCCTAGATTTTTTTCTGGGACCTGTGCAATCAGATCAGTAGATCAGTAACAGAATTTAAAACTTTTTGTGTGTTTAAAATTTTTTAGGGATACTTTAATTTATTACTGACATTATAAATAGATGAAATGAAGCTATATTTCTTTAGAAAACTTCTTCTTAGTTGAGATTTTTAGCCAAATCACATGGTCTTCTGAATTTATGCTAGGGTTGCCACAGTGAATTATTACAGACTGATACTGAATGGCTTAAAAAACCAGAAATTTATTTTCTCTCTATTCTGGAAGCTAGAAGTCCAGATTATGGTGTCAGTAAGGTTAGTTTCTTCTGGACCCTCTTTGGTTTGTCCTCATGTGCTTATCCCTTTGTGTTTTTTGTGTCCTAAATACTCTTAAATACACCAATCATCCTTAGGACCTATCCTAAGGACTCCATTTTAACTTAATTACCTCTTTAAGGGCCCTATCTCCGAACATGGTCATATTCTGGAATACTGAGGATTAGGATTTTGACCTTTGAATTTCAAGAGGACATAGTTTAGCTCATCATACTTTTATTTTTTTTCTTTTTTAAAAAATGTTTGTTTATTTGTTTACTTATTTTAATTGTAGTTAGAAACAATACCTTTATTTTATTTATTTTTATGTGGTGTTGAATATCGAACTTGGGGCCCTGCACGTGGTAGGCGATCGCTCTATTGCTGAGCCACAATCCCAGCCCAATACTTTTATTTCTAATAAAGTTTTTAATGTTCTTTGATTTATACAGGCAAGATTATATAATAGAAAATATAGTAAACATTTCTGTATGACATAAAGCTTTCTAAAGACCTTTCTTCTTTCCCCCTCTCCTTCTCTCTCTCCCTTCCTCCTCTCTCTTCCTCCTTCCCCTCTTCCCCATTTTTTTCTTTCCTTTTCTTTCCTTTCTTCCCTTCACCTTTGTGCTGGGGATTGAACCTAGAGTTTGTCTCATGCTAGATAAGTGTTCTGTCACTGAACTATTTCCTCAGCCCTGATTATTTTCTTCATCAAAGTTTTGATGCATTTGCTTCTTTCTACTTCTTTTGCTTCTGATCACCACACTTTTTTTCTGGATCCTAATGAAAGAAAATTATTAACAGCATGTTACTTCATCCCAAAACATGTCAGCTTTTTCCTTCTAAAAATAAATATATTCTCTATAACCAAAATACATTGATCCTGCCTAAGAAACTTATATTAATACAATACTCATATCTGAGGTGCAGTTCATTTTCAGATATCTTCAGTTGTCTAATATCTTTATGGCTTATACAGAAGTATCTCTTAATTTGGTCTGTCTTGTTGATACATAGGCATATTTGAAGAGCCCTTTTAAAAACCTTCACTTAATCTTATCCTTTTTGTGTTAGAGTTAGATGTTTGGTTATTAGTGATTGCATAAATAAAAATGTTCTATAAAGTTTTCACTGATGAACTGGGTAAGGTGGCACACGCCTGTAATCCTAGTGGCTCCGAAGGCTGAGATAAGAGGATTGTGTGTTCAGAGCCAGCCTCAGCAATGGTGAAGCACTAAGCAACTCAGTGAGACCCTGTCTTTAAATAAAATACAAAATAGGGCTAGGGATACGGCTCAATGGTTGAGTGCCCCTGAGTTCAATCCCTGGTACCAAAAAAAAAAAAAAAAAAGTTTTCACTGCTGAGATGAAACATAGGAATAGTCCAAATGCAGGAGAATAATAGCTCTAATATATACCTGTAGTTTTTTTCTATATCTATTATTACTACTCATTTTTCTAAGATGAAGAGGTATTTTTTCTGCTGAAAACTTAATATGGAGCTAATAATGTAGCCTTATTTAAAGAATCATAATGTGATGATCTATTAGGATATTTATGTGTTTTAATTGTTTTTTATTGTCAGAAAGTTGTATCTATAATCACTAAGGTATATTGCTTGTTTCCAGGAGACTAAGCGATGAAAAAAACCTTCCTCTTGACGGTAAACGGCAGCGTTTCCATTCACCCCACCAAGAGCCAACTGTAGTTAACCAGATAGTGCCTTTATCAGGTGAACGAAGATACTCGATGCCGCCATTGTTTCATACGCCCTATGTACCAGATATAGTCAGATGTGTTCCACCTTTTCGAGAAATACCATTTTTAGAACCTAGAGAAATCCCATTGCCTGAGGCCAAAGATAAGGTAAGAATAATGCCGATTTTAGTTTTGTCTTTGGAAATTTAATATAAATAATGTATTAAAAGAAGCTGTTTAAAGTACTTTTCATCCCAATTTTCTAAGTATTACTTTGAATTTTTTTTGCTATTTTATCTATGTCATCAGGGAATCAGATTTTCCCTGATTTATAAATATTTGGAATGAGAGCCCAAAACACTTGATTTTATAGTTTAAACCCTTGTTACTTGTTCTTATTTACAGAAAAATTAGTTTTTCATATGATTATTGTAATAAAGTGTTAAAAAGCACTTTCTTTTAGAATATTTGTGTTTATTATAAGGTTTTTAAATGTCAAAAATAAAGAATTCAGGAGTCTCTGAGGAAGTAATGCATTCAAAGTAATATGATCAAAAGAGACAACAAAAATATTTGTAAAAATCTTTCAGGTAAAATGAAATGTAACTATTTAAATAATAATTCTTGGAAATTGACATTATCAGCATTGGGAAGTTATTTAATACTCAATAGTAGAAGAATATCATATTTAGTTAAAGGTTACAAAAAAAACTTCTAGGTAATTGTGAAAGGTTTATTATGAAATATCTTTGCCCTTTTGGATTTTCTATGGCTTATACTTGATGTTTTTCAAAGCTACTCCTTTTGGACATTTGTAGGCTAAGGAGAAAGAGCCCAGAGAGTGTAGTGACTTTGCTTTACTCATTTTTGGGTTCCTAGCAACCAGTGCAGGTCTGGAACATAGAAAATGTACAGAAAATGGCAGGTCAAAAAAGCAACATCTGCTTCATTTCTTCTTTGGGCTGCTTTTTAATTTTCTATCTTTCTTTGAGTTATGATGATACCATAACATTTACCCTTTCATGTGTACAATTTGGTGGTTTTTAGTATATTCACAAAGTTCTGCAACCATCACCACCAACTAATTTCAAAACATTTCATCACCCCCCAGAGAAACCTTGTACCAAGTAGCAGTCAGTCCCCTATCTGTCACCCCCACCACTTCTTCCCGTGCCTACAAAAACTACTATTTTCCTTGTGGAATTATCTATTCTAGACATTCCATATAAGTTGACTAATACAATATATGGCCATTTGTGTCTATTTTTACTTGGCATAATGGTTTTGGGATTTATCCATTTTGTAGCATCTATCAGTACCATATTCCTTTTTATATTTGAATAATATTCCATTTTGTGCTTATCATCTTTTGTTAATACATTTGTTAATTGATTAATTTTTAGGTTTTTATTTTTTGGCTGTTATGAATAATGCTGATGTGAATATATTTGTGCACATTTTTATATGAACATATTTATTTTTATTTCTTTTAGGTGTATACCTGGGCATAAAATTGTTGGGTTATATGGTAATTCTTTGTTTAACTTTTTTTTTTCCTGTCAGTGCTAGGGGTAGAACCAAGGGCCTTGCATATGCCAGGCAAATACTCTACCACTGAGCTATATCCCCCGTCCTATATTTAACTCTTTGAGGATCAGCCACAGTATTTTCTTAAGTGCTTGCACAATTTTAGATTCCAATTGCAGCGTACAAATGTTCTGCTTTCTTCCTATCCTTGCTCATGTTTGTGACACTTGTTATTGTCTTTTTCATTTTGTTTGTTTTTGGTAGTGAGCCAGGGACTTGGGCATGTTAGGTAAGCACTCTACCATTGAACTATATCCTACATCCCAGCCCTGTCTTTTTTAGTATAGCCATTTTAGTGGGTGTGAGATGATATCTTGTGAATGTTTTTCTTCAATACTGCCAATTGAACCCACGCCCTTGTACATGCTAGGCAAGCATTCTACTACTGAGCTACATCTTCAGACCTTCTCATTGTGATTTTGATTTGCATCTTCCTAATGATTAATGTTGTTGAACATCTTATCATTTGCTTGTTGGATATTTGGATGTCTTGTTTGGAGAAATGTCTTTTCAGATTGTTTGCACATTTTTAAATTGGGTTGTTTTTCATTGTTTAGTTAAGAGTTTTTATTTTCTAAATATCAGACCATTATCAGGTATATGATTTGCAAATATTTTGTTTCTTTCTTGATTTGTCTTTTAACTTTCTTGTTGGTAACTTTAAAGGACAGAATCTTTTCATTTGATGCAGTTCATTTAATTTGTTTTTCTTTATTTGCTTGTGCTACTAGTGTTGAATCTAAGAATCCATTGCTTAATCTACGTAATGAAGCATAGTGCTGTTCTGAGATTTTTATAGTTCTATTTCTTTTTCCTTTCTTTTCTTTTAGGTACCAGGGATTGAACTTAGGTGGCACTTACCCACTGATCCACATCGCCAGCCCTATTTTGTATTTTATTTAGAGACAGGGTTTCACTGAGTTGCTTAGTGCCTCACTTTTTTGCTGAGGCTGGCTTTGAACTTGCAATCCTCCTGTCTCAGCCTCCCAAGCTGCTGAGATTACAGGTGTATGCTACTGTCCCTGGCTAGTTCTATTTCTTATATTTAGAACTTAATACATTTTGAGTTAATTTTTGTGTATGATATAAAGTAGGTGGTTCAGTTTTATTCTTTTGCTGTTAGTCCACTTGTCCCAGCATAATATATTGAAAAAAACTATTCTCCTGTACATTTCTTCCCTTAAGATAAAGTAGAACCAGTGGGAGAGAGGAAAAAGCAAAATGAAATGAGAAAAGACCAACTTGGGATGTTTTGGTGCTCTTTCTTCCTTCCTTTTTCCCCATTCTTTCTCCCTTCTTTGCTTTCTTATTTTAAAGAAATTTATGATGCTATAATGTGAAAACGTATGGTAGAAGCAATTTATTTACTAGTTCTAGAAGCAAATTTGTTAATTTTTTTGAATGAATATATAAACATAGACTATATATGGGTTTTTAGTATATAGACTATATATGGATTTTTAGTATATGTATGTCCCTAGGACCTTTTTTAAAATTTATTTATTCCTATTTGTTATATATGACTGCAGAATGTAATTCATTTTATATTATACATATAGAGCACAATTTTTCAAGTCTCTGGTTGTATACAAAGTACTTTCACACCATTCATGTCTTCATACATGCACTTAGGGTAATGATGTCTAACTTATTCTACTGTCTTTCCTATCCCCATGCCTCCTCCCATCCCTTCCCTTCCCTTTGCCCTAAAGGTTCTCCATTCCTCTCCATGCTCCACCCTGTCCCATTTTGAGTCAGCATCCTCAAATCAAAGAAAACATTTGGCCTTTGTATTTTTAGGATTGGCTTACTTCACTTAGCATTATATTCTCCAACTCCATCCATTTACCTGCAAGTGCCATGATTTTATTCTCTTTTAATGCTGAGTAATATTCCATTGTGTATATATATACTAAATTTTCCCTTATCCATTCATTTACTGAAGGGCATCTGGGTGGTTCCACAATTTAGCTATTGTGAATTATTCTGCTATAAACATTGATGTAGCTGTGTTCCTGTAGCATGCTGCTTTTAAGTTCTTTGTGTATAAACTGAGGAGTGGGATAGCTGGGTCAAATGGTGGTTCCCTTCCAAGTTTTCCAAGGAATCTCCATACTGCTTTACAGATTGGCTACACTAATTTGAAGTCCCACTAGCAATGTATGAGTGTGCCTTTCCCCCACATTCTTGCCAATACTTACTGTTGTTTGTATGTATAATAGCTGCCATTCTGACTGAAGTGAGGTGAAATCTTAGGTAGTTTTGATTTGCATTTCTCTAATTGATAGAGATGTTGCACATTTTTTCATATATTTGTTGATTGATTGTATATCATCTTCTGAGAAGTGTTTTTTTTGTGTGTTAAGTTTTTTGAGTGCTTTATATATCCTATAGATTAGTGCTCTATCTGATGTGCTTTGCTCCCATTCTGTAGGCTCTCTATTCACCTCACTGATTGTTTCTTTTGCTGAGAAGAAGCTTTTTAGTTTGAATCCATCCCACTTATTGATTACTGATTTTAATTCTTATGCTATAGGAGTCTTGTTAAGGAAGTCAGGGCCTAATCTGACATGATGAAGATTTGGGCCTACTTTTTTTTCTATTAGGCGCAAGGTGTCTAGTTTAATTCCTAGGTCCTTGATCCACTTTGAGTTGAGTTTTGTGCATGGTGAGAGATAGAAGTTTAATTTCATTTTTTTACATATGGATTTCCGGTTTTCCCAGCACCATTTGTTGAAGAGGCTTTCTTTTCTCCAATGTATGTTTTTGGTGCCTTTGTCTTACATGAAATAACTGTATTTATGTGGGTTTGTCTCTGTGTCCACTATTCTGTATCATTGGTCTACACATCTGTTTTGGTGCCAATACCATGGTTTTTTTTTTGTTGTTGTTGTTGTTTCTGTTGCTCTGTAGTATAAAGTCTGGTATAGTAATGCCACCAGCTTCACTCTTCTTGTTAAAGAATGCTTTGGCTATTCTGGGTCTCTTATTTTTCCAGATGAATTTCATGGCTGCTTTTTCTATTTCTGTGAGGAATGTCATCAGGATTTTGATTGGAATTGCATTGAATCTGTATAGGCTTTTGGTAATATGGTCATTTTGACAATATTAATTCTGCCTATCCAAGAACAAGGTGGATCTTTCCATCTTCTAAGGTGTTTTTTGATTTCTCTCTTTAGGGTTCTGTAGGTTTCATTGTAGAGATCTTTTACCTCTTTTGTTCAGTTGATTCCCCAAGTATTTAATTTTTTTTTTTTTTTTTTTTTTGGTGGCTATTGTAAATGGGGTCGTTTTTCTAGTTTCTCTTTCAGAGGATTTGTCACTGATGTACACAAATGCCTTTGCTTTATGGGTGTTGATTTTATATTCTACTACTTTGCTGAATTTATTTACTAGTTTTAGAAGATTTCTGGTGGAATTTTTTGGGTCTTCTAGCTATAGAATCATATTGCCAGCAAATAGTAATAATTTGAGTTCTTTTCCTATCCGTATCTCTTTAATTTTTTTCGTCTAATTGCTCTGGCTAGAGTTTCAAGAACCATGTTAAATAGAAGTGGTGGAAGAGGGCATCCCTGTCTTGTTCCAGTTTTTTAGAGGGAGTGCTTTCAATTTTTCTCCATTTAGAATGATGTTGGCCTGGGGCTTAGCATAGATAGCTTTTACAATGTTGAGAAATGTTCCTGTTATTCCTAATTTTTCTAGTGTTTTGAACATAAAGAGGTGCTGTATTTTGTCAAATATTTTTTCAGCATCTATTGAGATGATCATATGATTCTTATCTTTAAGTCTATTGATGTTATGAATTACATTTATTGATTTCTGTATGTTGAACCAACCTTGCATCCCTTGGATGAATCCCACTTGATCATGGTGCACAATCTTTTACGTTTTGTATTTGATTTGCCAGAATTTTATTGAGAATTTTTGCATCTATGTTCATTAGAGATATTGGTCTGAAGTTTTCTTTCTTTGATGTGTCTTTGCCTGGTTTTGGGGTCAGGGTGATATTGCCCTCATACAATGAGTTTGGAATTACTGCATCTTTTTCTATTTCCTGAAATAAACTGAAGAGTATTGGTATTAGTTCTTCTTTAAAGGTCTTGTAGAACTCAGCTCTGTATCCATCCGGTCCTGGTCTTTTCTTGGTTGGTAAGCTTCTGATGGTGTCTTCTATTTCCTCACTCAATGTTGGTCTGTTTAAATTGTGTGTATCTTCCTGACTCAATCTATGCAAATTGTATAACTTAAGAAATTTGTCGATGCCTTCAATGTCTTTTATTTTATTGGAGTATAAGATTTCAAAATAATTTTTAATTATCCTCTATTACCCTTTTCATCATGTATGCTGGTAATTTGAGTTCTCTCTCTCCTCTTCGTTAGTGTGGCTAAGAGTCTGTCAATTTTATTTATTTTTTCAAAGAACCAACTTTTTATTTTGTCAATTTTTTCAGTTTTTTCTTTTGTTTCGATTTCATTCATTTCAGCTCTAATTTTAATTATTTATCACCTTCTGCTTTTGCTGCTGATTTGTTCTTCTTTTTCTAGGGCTTTGAGATGTAGTGTGAGGTCATTTATTTGTTGACTTTTTCTTTTAAGGAATGAACTCCATGCAATGAATTTTCCTGTTAGTACTGCTTTCATAATGTCTCAGAGATTTCTGTATGTTGTGTATGTTCTCATTTACCTCTAAGAATTTTTTAATCTCTTCCTTGATGTCTTCTGTAACTCATTGTTCATTCAGTAGCATATTGTTTAGTCTCCAGGTGATGGAGAAATTTTTATTTTTTATTTTGTCATTGATTTCCAATTTCATTTCATTATGATATGATAAAATACATGGTAGTATCTCTACTTTTTTGTATTTGCTAAGAGTTGCTTTGTGACATAGTATATGGTCTGTTTTAGAGAAGGATCCATGTACTGCTGAGAAGAAAGTATATCTCTTGATGCAGGTTGAAATAGTCTACATATGTCAGTTATGTCTATGTTATTGATTATGTTATTGAGTTCTATAGTTTCTTTATTCAACTTTTATTCAACTTTTGTTTGGAAGATCTATCCAGTAGTGAGAGAGGTGTGTTAAAGTCACTCAAGATTCTTGTGTAGTGGTCAGTTTGACTCTTGAACTTGAGAAGAGTTTGTTTGATGAAAATAGCTGCACCATTATTTGGGGTATATATATTTATGATTGTTATGTCTTGTTGATATATGGTTCCCTTGAGCAGTATGTAATGTCCGTCTTTATCCCTTTTGATTAACTTTGGCTTGAAGTGTACTTTATTTGATATGAGGATGGAAACCCTTGCTTGCTTCCGCAGTCCATGTGAGTGATATGATTTTTCCCAACTTTTCACCTTCAGTCTGTGTATGTCTATCAGATGAGTCTCCTGGAGTCAGCATATTGTTGGGTCTTTTTTAGTCCAATCTGCTGGACTGTCTTTTGATTTGTGAGTTTAAGCCATTAATATTTAGGGTTATTATTGAGACATGGTTTGTATTTCCAGCCATATTCGTTTATTTTTGTTATTTAACTTGACTTGGTTTTCCTCTTTGATTAGTTTTTCCTTTAGTGTACTACCTCCCTCTGCTGATTTTCATTGTTGTTTTTCATTTCCTCTTCATGGAATATTTTGCCAAGGATGTTTTATAGTGCTGGTTTTCTAGCTATAAATTCTTTTAACTTTTGTTTATCGTGGAAGGTTTTTATTTCATCTTCAAATCTAAAGCTTAATTTTGTTGGATACAAGGTTCTTGGTTGGCACCCATTATCTTTCAGAGCTTGATATATGTTGTTCCGGGATCTTCTAGCTTTCAAGGTCTGTGTTGAAAAATTTGCCGTTATCTTAATTGATTTCTTGTATATGTATTCTGATTCTTTTCTCTTGTAGTTTTTAAAATTCTCTCCTTATTCTGTATGTTGAGCATTTTTATTATAATGTACCTTAGTGTGGATCTGTTGTGATTTTGTACATTTGGTGTCCTGTAGGCTTCTTGAATTTGAATTTCCAATTCATTCTTCATGTTTGGAAAGTTTTCTGATACTATTTCATTGAATAGATTGTTCATTCCTTTGGTTTAGACCTCTATGCCTTCCTCTATCCCAATGACTCTTAAATTTGGTCTTTTTATGCTATCCTGTATTTCTTGAATGTTCTGCTCATGGTTTCTTACCATTTTCGCTGTGTGGTCTTTGTTCTTTTCAAGATGATATATTTTATCTTCATTGTCTGATGTCCTGTTTTCCAAGTGTCTACTCTTAGATCATTTCGACATTGAGCTGCATAAACAAATCCAAGAAGGAAAAGATCACCTCAACAGGAAGATAGAGGTTCTAAAATAAAACCAAACAGAAATCCTTGAAATGAAAGAAATAATAAACCAAATTAAACACTCAAAGGAATAATGCGTTAGAGAGAGGAAAGGTCCTAACCCAAAAAAGGAGCATTGTGTGTGCAAAGATCTGAAAGCAGACCAAGGTGAGTTAGTTTGGTAAATTAGAGGGAGAGTAGTTGAAGGTGTGGTAGGAAAGATGGGAGGAGAGAGATCATGCAAGGACTTTTAGACCAGTCTAAGAATGTTAATAAGCTATTCAGTGTTATGTTTTTAAAACTGGGAAGAGAGATAAGTTAAAGGTTATTTTGATTGTAGTGTTGAAAGCAGGTTAAGGTTGAACAAACTTAGATGTAGAATAGTTATTGTATTCGAGATAAATGTAATGAATGAGGTCTTGAATTAGGAAGTGCTTGTCTTTATGATGAATAGAAGTTGATGAATTTAAGCTTTATTTGGGATGCGGATTGATAGGATTTGGTGATGTGTTAGATTAGGATGTATAAGACTCTGTAATATTGATACTTTAGGCTAGCTTTCTTTGGTGTGGAGGGCTGTCCTATACATTCTAGGATGTCTAGCAGCATTCCTGTTTTTTGTCCATTAGGTGTCATCATTTGCTGGTCATGGCAACCAAAAATGTCTATAGTCATTGGCCAGTTCTTTGGTGAGCAAAATTGCCTCTAGTTGAGAACTACTGGATTAGATAGTGAATGTACTGAAGTTTACTCTGAGATTTCTGGTATCTATAGTTGTTTGCATAGTCTTCACTGAGTCAGAACAGAATGGAAATGGAAAACTGATGCGTGTTTAATAGAAATTGCCTTATGAGTTCTGTGGACATGTTGCCTTTAAGAAGCTTTTTAAATATCAAAGTAGATATTTAGATGGAATTCAGAGGAAAGGCATTGACTAAAAATGTATATTTGGTAATTGTCTAGAAAGAGAACCTTTTCTTGTGTCCAAGACTGACTAGCATGGGTTGAGAAAAAAATAGGAAACAGAAATGGAGACTAAGAGTACATATAACTAACTATTTTGGAAAATTTGGCTGTGAAGGGGCGGAGCTGAAGTTGGGAAGTTAGAACAAACACTTTTTTTTTTAACATTTTAAAAGAAATGTTAACTACATATTCATGTTCATAGGAAAGATTCAGTAGCAAGGGAAGAGATGACTACTCTGGAAAGAGAAGAATAATGTTTTCTGGAAGGTAGAAAAAGAATGGTTTTAATGTATAAATAGAATGATTGACATTAGGTAAGAGAAAAGCTTTCTGGAACTAGAGGATAGGAGAGCATAGGTGTAGATGCAGGGGAGGTTTGTAGATATGGTAGGAAGAAATTAACACAATATCCTTGGCTTCTTCCTGTTTTCTCTCTGAATTAGTATTCAAGGTCATTTGTGGGCAAGATGACATGGGATATTAGAGTTTTGAGAATAGTGGATTTACTAAATGCATGAAATCAGGGAAATGGTAGAGAAGGTTTTAAACATTTTTTGCTGGGTAGTATAGAGAGCTCACCTAAGATTGGTAATAATGAATTTATTATTAATAAGTCAGTCTGCCAAATCTGCTAGCCCCAAGGGAAAATTTGTTAGTAGAAATTTCCTTAACTACATTGAGGTTTCATATTCTGTATTTTGTACAACTAGAGAATTGAATTTTGAAAAGTATCTTCTGAATTTAACTTTTATTCTTGGTTTTAAAATCTTTTCTCCATTTTTCAGGTTTCTGTTTTAACAAACAGATCTCTTTAAACTGGAAATCTGAGCTACTTTTCTGAATTTTAACTTGTTTTTTGCTCTGGATTATAGGTGAATATATACTTTCCTGTACAAAAAAGAGCCTATGGAGAAATCAAGAGTTATCCAAGCTTCTGAATTTCATCTTTTATAACTATTCTTTGAAAATTCTGGTTAGTTGAAGTTATCATGTAAATCAGTTTAATCGATTTCAATTTTTTAAAAAATTTTTATTGTTGGTTGTTCAAAACATTACATAGTTCTTGATATATCATATTTCACACTTTGATTCAAGTGGGTTATGAACTCCCATTTTTACCCCGTATACAGATTGCAGAATCACATCGATTACACATCCATTGATTTACATATTGCCATACTAGTGTCTGTTGTATTCTGCTGCCTTTCCTATCCTCTACTATCCCCCCTCCCCTCCCCTCTCCTCCCCTCTTCACTCTCTACCCCCTCTACTGTAATTCATTTCTCCTCCTCGTATTTTTTTTCCCTTTCCTCTTACTTCCTCTTGTATGTAATTTTGTATACTCCTGAGGGTCTCCTTCCATTTCCATGCAATTTCCCTTCTCTCTCCCTTTCCCTCCCACCTCTCATCCCTGTTTAATGTTAATTTTCTTCTCATGCTCTTTGTCCCTACTCTGTTCTTAGTTACTCTCCTTATATCAAAGAAGACATTTGGCATTTGTTTTTTAGGGATTGGCTAGTTTCACTTAGCATAATCTTCTCTAATGCCATCCATTTCCCTGCAAATTCTATGATTTTGTCATTTTTTAATGCAGAGTAATACTCCATTGTGTCTAAATGCCACATTTTTTTTATCCATTCATCTATTGAAGGGCATCTAGGTTGGTTCCACAGTCTTGCTATTGTGAATTGTGCTGCTATGAATATCGATGTAGCAGTGTCCCTGTAGTATGCTCTTTTTAGGTCTTTAGGGAATAGACCCAGAAGGGGAATAGCTGGGTCAAATGGTGGTTCCATTCCCAGCTTTCCAAGAAATCTCCATACTGCTTTCCAAACTGGCTGCACCAATTTGCAGTCCCACCAGCAATGTACAAGTGTACCCTTTTCCCCACATCCTCGCCAGCACTTGTTGTTGTTTGACTTCGTAATGGCTGCCAATCTTACTGGAGTGAGATGGTATCTTAGGGTGGTTTTGATTTGCATTTCTCTGACTGCTAGAGATGGTGAGCATTTTTTCATGTACTTGTTGATTGATTGTATGTCCTCCTCTGTTCAGGTCCTTGGCCCATTTGTTGATTGGGTTATTTGTTATCTTATTGTCTAATGTTTTGAGTTCTTTGTATATTCTGGATATTAGGGCTCTATCTGAAGTGTGAGGAGTAAAGATTTGTTCCCAGGATGTAGGCTCCCTATTTACCTCTCTTATTGTTTCTTTTGCTGAGAAAAAAACTTTTTAGTTTGAGTAAGTGCCATTTGTTGATTCTAGTTATTAACTCTTGTGCTATGGGTGTCCTATTGAGGAATTTGGAGCCCGACCCCACAGTATGTAGATCGTAGCCAACTTTTTCTTCTATCAGACGCAGAGTCTCTGATTTGATATCAAGCTCCTTGATCCATTTTGAGTTAACTTTTGTGCATGGCGAGAGAAAGGGATTCAGTTTCATTTTGTTGCATATGGATTTCCAGTTTTCTCAGCACCATTTGTTGAAGATGCTATCCTTCCTCCATTGCATGCTTTTAGCCCCTTTATCAAATATAAGATAGTTGTAGTTTTGTGGATTGGTTTCTGTGTCCTCTATTCTGTACCATTGGTCCACCCCCCTGTTTTGGTACCAGTACCATGCTGTTTTTGTTACTGTTGCTCTGTAGTATAGTTTGAAGTTTGGTATCGCTATACCGCCTGATTCACACTTCCTGCTTAGCATTGTTTTTGCTATTCTGGGTCTTTTATTTTTCCATATGAATTTCATAATTGCTTTCTCTATTTCTACAAGAAATGCCGTTGGGATTTTGATTGGCATTGCATTAAACCTATAGAGAACTTTTGGTAATATTGCCATTTTGATGATTTTAGTTCTGCCTATCCATGAACAGGGTCGATTTCAATTTTTGAGTTGAGGTTAGGTTGAGGTTTGTTGATATTGATTATAATGTAAAAAGATGATTGTGAAGGAAGTATTCAAAATTTCGTGTGTAATGTTTAATTTTGGAAAGGAACAAATTTTGTGGCACCTATTTGCATCCTTAGAGGAAATATTTGGGGACAACTACCTTAGATAAGGACCTCTGTGTTTTTACTTTACGTGTCTATCAAAAAATTCTGGAAGCTGCACAATGTGTATTTATGTAGAGCAACCTAAATCAGAACTCAGCACAAAAGAAATCTAGCAAAAGATTATTTTTTTCTTTAATTTATAATGTAATTCTTCCTTTGATAAATTTGATATGTGCCCCAAAGCAATCAAATTCAAGGGAAAACAAAACAAAACTCCAAAATAAACCAGTAATATAAACTGCTTTTTCAGCCTGCCAATTTATAAATTAAGAAGGTTACACATTGTGTGCATACACAAAATCACAATAACTTTATCATGCTAACAAAGAGTGGGATGTTTTAGGCATATTTCTGATTGTATTTTATCTTAGAATTTGTTAATTTGAAGGGAAAGGGAATTCTGCATCAAGAATAAATTTAAACTTTTGTTAAACATCTAGCTTTAATCAATTAATTTTGGTTCTGGGAATCAAACCCAGGGCCTTATGCGTGCTAAGCATTACTGAAGTACACTCTTCAACCCTTCTAACTTTATTCTACTTAGTAAATTAGTACCAGCTCTTTCTGTATAGTTACATGTGTGCCAAAGATTAAGGTAATGAGAGAATGTGAGGAGTTGCCAGTTTTTATACAAATGCTTACAAAGCTAATAATCTGTTCTCTGGACCATATTTAATTTTATTTCTCTTATTTTGAAAGCTCCTTGCTAATGTGTGTTTGTTGTTTATAAGTAGCACTTAAATTTAGGCAAATACTGTCACCATTTTTTAATACATTGTAGTATATGATAAGGTCTTGGTATTTTTTCACTTTGTTTTATAAGGGAACCAGCTAACAGAGAGGTAGAGAAACTACTGAAAAAACTCTGAAAGTTTTGCCTCAAGCTTTGTGTATCAATATATTTAAAAACCCCACTGTATTCTTTTCTTGCCTTTATTATGGTTTGTATTGCCCTCCAACAATTATGATTTTATTGGTAATTTGACTTGACTTGCAATATTATAATTTTTTAAGGAAAAAGAATATTTACATTTGGAAGAAACTTTTTTTTTTAAATTAATAATAAAGAAAAAATTTTCTCTGGAATGAAAAAAAATTCTAGAAGTACCATTATGCATAATAGCTTGATATGATCTAAATTATATATGATTTCAGCCAGGGAAATTCTGTATCATACATACTGCCCCCACCCATTTTTTTTTTTTTTTTTAAGAGAGCCATGTCCTGAAATTCTATTTCCCTAAATAAGACAACAGAAGTCTTTTTTTTAGCATGTATGGGTTTTCTTTTAAGGTTTTGTCTCTTTTGGGTTCTGTGTGTCTATTGTAGAGTAAAATAAAATGATTTGATAATGTGAGTCCCTAAGTCAATGCCTAGATAGTGAGGAAAATTATTTTTGGGTACCAAGGATTAAACTCAGGGGCACTGGACCACTGAGTCAAGTGCCTAGCCCTCTTTTGTATTTTATTTAGAGATAGGGTCTCATAGAGTTGCTTAGCACCTCACTTTTGCTGAGGCTGGCTTTGAATTCGTGATACCCCTGCCTCAGCCTCCTGAGCTGCTGGGATTACAGGCTTGGGCCTCTGTACCTGACTAGGAAGATTCTTTTTTTTTTTTTTTTTTTTTTTAAATATATCTTCATTTTTTATTTTTATTTTTTATGTGGTGCTGAGGATCAAACCCAGGGCCTCGCACATGCTGTGCGAACACTCTACCACTGAGCCCCAGCCCCAGCTCCCCTGCCATGCTATCTTGCTTGTTATAACTTTATAAGTCTAGAAGTCAGGTAATGTATGTCCTCCAACTTTGTTTTTCTTGAATATTCTTGGTATTTTGCCTTTCCAAGTAGAGTTTTGTCAGTTTCTAGAAAGAAACCTGGGTTTTTATTTCATTTTCATTGAATCTATAGATCAGTGCTGGAAGAGTTGACATGTTTACCAATATTTTTTTGATCTTTGTATATCTCTCTCCATTGATTTAATTTAATTTGTATCAATATATTGTATTTTCATTGTACAAGTATAACATCTTTTGGAAAATGTATTTCTAAATATTTCATGTCTTTTGCTATTATCATAAATTTTTTAAAAATTAAATCTCTTTTTATTTCTGTGTGTTATAAATAGTTAATTTTTAGAAAATTTTAAAAAGGCCTTTTGTACTACAAAATTTTTTCATGTTTTCAGGGACATGTCTTTCTGGGGTGCTTCATTGTTTATAGTAATGTTACTTTGTTCTCATTTTGCTTATAAAAACTTGGGGAGTTGATGAGAATCATTTTCAGGTTTTTTCTTTAAATTTTCTTTCTGTTCTCATTCTCACTTGTTATTTGTGTATAGTGAGATGACTTTCCTATACTACTTTTAAATGAAGAGGATTGGGCAGCCAGCTTTCCTAATTCTGTGTCTCTGTTGTTGCATGGTATTTTCTCTTCTTACCTGCTTTTATCTAGGCCAGAATTTTTCACCATCTGTATTGATATTTCAGGCTAAATAATCTTTCCTTAGGGCTGGCCGGTGGGGAGCGGGGAGGACTTCTGTTTATTCTGTGCATTGTAGAAAATTTAGTTGCAGATCTGGCCCCTAATTGCCAGTGACACCCCCATCCTGTTAGTATAACCAAAAGTGTTTTTGAACATTGTTGACTATCCATCCCCTGGGAGTCAGAATCATTTTACACCCTTCCTTTGCCTCTGATGGTTCTGCCTAGTTTAGATTTCTCTTCCTGAAAGTCTCTGTGATGTGTGTTCCTTTGTCGTGGAAGGAAGTTTCATTTACTTTAGAAATCTTCAATTTTTCCATGACCCCCTTAATTGTAAATTGTAACCTGTGAAGCTCTCTGCCAGTGTTGGCTGCTATTTCACACCAAGTGAGACACCCATCCCCCACCCCTAATTTAGAGGATGGGGAACAGTGAGAGGAAGAAGGTAGCACCTATAGGCCATTAGATTTCTGGAAATTTGGTTGTAGGGTTGCCAAATTCCCTTTCCCTTATTTTTTTGTGATACTCTGTGTGTCTTGCTGCTATTGATGTTTGGCTCCTACTGGTCACATTCTGAAGTATGTCCAGTCAATTAATTATTTGTGTTATATTTGTTGTCCATGCTTTGTTTTGATTTAGTTTGATGTTTTATTTTATTCTCCTGCTTGCTCTTTTTTTGTGAGCAGATATCTAGGGATATTAAGAAATTATGTCTTTCATTGCCAAGTTGCCCAGAGTGCCTCAGCTTTCTTACAATGACTATTCTAAATATGATAAAAGAAAACATTTTAAAAGATGGATGAGACTTTTGCCTGGTCATGTCCATGGAAAACTAGATTCGAGGAGATTGAAAATACAAGGGAGAGAGTGAAAAACTGATGGTGGTATTTGCCCTTGAAAATGGACAGAAGGCTTAGTTATAAAAGTATTAGTAGAGAGATTAGCTTTGAACATGGGAAGGAAATAATTTGTCAGGAGAGGTAAAGAAATTTTCTTCATATCTCTTATTTGCAGGTCTGTTAGGAAGCTAAGCTTATCTGCTAGAAAAAGTCAGATAAGTTTAGGGAGCTCGAAGAAGGAAGTAAAGATTATGGAATGGTATGGTGAAAACTAGAAACAGTATCTAACCACAGACATAAAAATAATTGCTGAGTGATGCTAACTAAAGGTGCACTATGAATTTGAAAGACTTTAGGTTTTTTATTTTTAATTTTTAAAATTTTGTCTCTTAGTAGCTTAGATATAAGAGCAGAAAGAGTGGTTTTTGTATTGACCTAAGATTAGGATTTTGTCAGACAGGTTTAGAGCATGATAAGGAGGTGATGTTGCTAAGGTATGATAAAAGAGAGTGATTCAAGGGATGTATTTTGGGTACCAGACTGCTTAGGGAAGAATATCATACCATTCAGGTGCTGATTGGGAGAAAATGGATTCAAGGGAGTCTAGATCTCTTATGTATCTAAAGCAGGTATGAGGGGAGTAAGGAAGTTGGACAGGAGATTGAAGCCAAGATAGTATTTTGGAATTTAAAATTTCAGAGCCAGGGCAGTTCTGGTTTATTGTAAAGACCACATTATAGTTAGGAGTATATACTAATGAAAAGTATTGGTGTAAAAGAAGTTCAGAGGTGTAGTTTTTGTGATAAGAGCTCATTACAGATAAGGAAATCATTTACAGTGATAGCAAGAGTTGGGCTGGAGGGACAGTGTTAACCAGATAGGTAGACAAACAAGAGAGGTCATTTGATAACAATCTCACCTGAAGAAGTCAGGGTTAAGATATGTGTTATAAAAATAGAGAAGAGGGTAGTTTTCATGAGGGTAGAATAGCAGGGATTTCTAAGTCTGTTGTTATATTTGGCATTCATGAATGTGAATACCAAGGGCAAACTTCTTTAAAGCACCAGATAGTAAATATTTTGGATGTCACTCCTATGGTTTTTACTGCAAATTTTTGTTTTTGTAACTCTTTAAAAAATATAAAAACCATTATTTACTCATGAGTCATGCAAAAAACCTACAGTGGCCAAGGGTTGTAGTTTGATGACCCATAATTTTACCTGCTATGATTTTTGTATTGGAAAGTGTTAAAAAAGATAATGTCTGTTTATTTTAAAGATATTGTCATAATTGATTTACAATAAGTATGGCAATTATTTTGAATTTCTGAGTGAAACTTTTGCTTTTTTTTCCCCCTGTGAATTCAAGTTAAGTCAGCAGATACTGGAATTATTTGAAACATGTCAGCAGCAAATAAGTGACTTAAAGAAGAAAGAACTCTGTCGAACACAGCTGCAGAGAGAAATTCAGCTTTTATTTCCACGTATGTTTTATTTTTTATTTTTTATTTTGCATTCCCTTTAGATCTGTGCATTCCTTTTTAAATTTTAGATAATACCTTATAATTTTCTTATCTTTCTCTAGAAAGCAGACTTTTTTTGGTTGGGTCCTCTTTAAACGGATTTGGTACCCGGAGCAGTGATGGTGATTTATGCCTTGTTGTTAAAGAAGAACCAGTAAGCACTGAAACCTTTATTCCAAGTGTGTTTCTCATGTTACGTCAGTTAAGAAATTTCACATAAAAGTCATTGAGGAAAAGAACTTGCTATATTTTAGTTACTTCTTTGCATTTTCTGTTTATTGTAATTCTGGGAACTTAGGAAATGTTTTTTCATTTAAGTCTTATACACAATGAACATGACAGGAACTCTAGCATTAATTTAGTTCTAAATCTTTATGCTAGCTTCACTATTAAAGAGCTCTGCCTTTATTTTGACATGTAATGTGGGTTGGATATATTTATCAAAATGCAGCAAAGAAGAGTATGTGGCAGTATTATATTTTTGATATATTTTCTTTCCATTTGAATTCTCAGTGATTTCTATTTTTAATCTTTCTTTTTTCCCTTGAAAATATTATGGGGTTTAGAATTACTGTTTTCGAGAAAATAGATTTCACTTAAATTTAATGTAAGACTCTTGTGATTTATTCAGTTTTATATTCTAAGATATTTTGGCTGTGTTCCTTCTTTTTGTTTTTATTTAGCAACCAAATGGTGTTATTTAATATTATATTTATTTGAGTTTCCTGTTAACTGGTCTTTTGTGAATACCTTAATACAATAATGACTGGCGTTTGTTAAGCTGACCTGAAGCATCTGAACTACCAAAGCTTAAATTAAGTAAGTTCAGTGTAATTTTCATAGGCCATATTGTGTTCTGCATCATTAAAAATACAAAAATCTATTAATGGTAATGTATATTTTTACTATTCATATTATTCCACTAACAGAAATGAGTTCTAGTTACTGAAAATGAGAAACAGATTTATTCCAGGAAAGAAACTCTAGTATTTTTCTATACTTTGAAGTCATATAAAAGGACAAGTGGGGGGCTTCAAATTATAAGCATAATGGAGTTCACAAGAGTTTTAATTAAGAATCTCATGCAATTAGACCACACTAGGCATATTCTACTTATCTTCCTGTCTTAATCATGTCTGAATCATATTGTAGCAGCTTATACTCAAACTGAGACACCATAGATATAAACCTGTCCTTATGTAGTTCAGAGATTAGAAAGGGAAATACAACTTGTTGAGAAGGTTAAAATTTTGTTTTATTGGAGGTTACTTTTTGTACTTTTATACAGAAGGAAATAAGATGATATATGGCTGTTTCAAACTTGTTTTCAAGTTGTATTTTAAGTTTAAAACTAGGAATTGAGTTAGAAGTGTGGATGTGAAAGAGCATTAAAGGTTAGCTTTTTCTATAATGTAATCTAGTGTGATTTGGAAAATAACTCTGAAGAAAAGGATACCTGTATGTTTTCATTTTGTTGAGATACTTTAAGAAAATGAAACACTAAGCTGAGAAAGATAATGAAAAAACACTTTATTTTTAACTTTTCAGTGTTTTTTTCAGGTAAATCAGAAGACTGAAGCACGGCATATACTCACTTTAGTCCATAAACACTTCTGTACTAGACTTTGTAAGTCTGACATGCCTCAAGTTCATAGTCATCTGACTTATTTATTAAAAATATCTCTTTATTTTATTTTCTGGTAAGAATTGTTTAATTTCTGATCAGGATAGGTATAATGTGGATCCTTTTTTCCAAATAAATTCCTTTTAACGTTTGATTAAAAAGTGATCTTTTATTCAACGTATCTTTATTGAGCTCACTTGCAGAATATCTCACTGGATGCAGTGAGGGATTCAGAGATACATAAACTTTAGTCCTTTTTCTCAAAAGGTTATAGAATGTTAGGGAAACTAAAGTATGGATAAATAGCTATAATGTAAAGTATCTGAAGTGCTGAAAGAGTGATACAAATAAAGTCCTGTTAGGTATTCATGTGAGGGAGAGAGAATTACATCTGTTTTGTAATGATATCCATCTTTACTTGTTTTAAAAATAGTATCCCTGAACATGAGGCCCAAATGTATTACTCCAGTAGAAAGCAAAATTGTTAGCTTAGACCATTTTATTGCAAGATTTTATTCTTTTAATATGCTGACTCTAACCAGATTTTAATGTACATGTTAAGCCATCTTGAATAATTTATTTTAAACATCAACAGAATATTAAATAAAGTTGAAATCTCACTGATTGGATGATGTTGGAAAGATGTTTGTCCGTTTGTTTAACAGATACTCACTTTGAGCTTGAAAATACAAAGTCAAGTAATGAGTTCTGGCCTTGAACACCTTAGATCTATTGTAGGAGAGGAATAAATCATGTGATTTATTTCCGTGAATATAGTTATTGCATCCATAAAAGAAAGCAGTAATTTATACCTTAAATGGTGTTTTAATAGTTTTTATTAGAATTGTAAAATATTTTGAAAAGGGATCTTGCAGATCATCTTATTCAAATAAAATGTTTTGTTTTGTTGTTTTTTCCTTCTTTTTGGCATTTGTAGTTAAGGAAACTGGTGATCACTGGGTTAGTAACTTGCTTGTGAGGCACAGTTTGTTCATGTCAGAATCTATACTTGTTACTCAAAACTTTTAACTCTTAATTTTAGTTTTCATTTAGCCTCACTGAATTCTTGCATGTAAATTTTATTTTGACGCTTGGTGTATTTTATGACTTTAATGGCTAAAAACATTAACAGAAAAATTTCATGTTTTTTTAAAATTTATTTTTATCCTTTTTAAAATCTGATACTATCCTTTTCTGTAGCTAAAAAATTAGGAAATTGCTCATTTGGGAAAGGTTTATAGAATTACCACTTTGTACATTTCTTACAATGTAAACGTATTACTTTGAACTCAGAATAAATGTTTTAAAAAGTTTGATGGAATAAAAATGTTTTCTTTCCCTTAGAGAGTATACTTACTAGAATGTGTCCTTGCCTCACATACCATGTTACAAGTATTTTTTACATTTAAGATTCTTTGTGAAGATGATTTTTGTGGCTATCATTTCTTACTATGTGCCAAACCAGAATTTAGCTACCCGCCTGTTGCTAGCCTAGATATTTTTTCATTTTTATAATGTTATGATGAATTAATTTATAGGTACTATCAGATTTTAGTACCAATTACCATTAGTACCATTGCTGAAAATAACCTTAATACAAAGTCTTCTAAATGGTATTACTAGATTCTTCAGTTGTAGAAGAATTTAATAATGTCCTCATTTCTTTGCTTTCTTTCTCAAAGATAGCATTTTCTTAAGTTGTTTTAGCTTAGTAAGATTACTATTTTTAAAAAATGTGCATTGGAACGCTATGAATTTGAGAAATATTAGCATATATTCATATTATCTTTTCTCCTTCAGCTGGCTATATTGAGAGACCTCAGCTGATTCGAGCAAAAGTGCCAATTGTGAAGTTCAGGGATAAAGTCAGGTAAGTAATTACTGAACTCTTTTTTTTTTCAGATTATTTTTTGATAGTTATGTAATTTATAAAATTAAGATACATATATTGTAGCACAACAGTTTGTCTTCATCAGTTTTAAAAAATTGGCTGATCTTTAAAATAATTTTAAAAAATAGTCTCAGTAATCTTCTTCATGCTTAACTGTACTTATTCTCTTTAACATTTGAGTATTTGAGACTTCCAGTTTAAAGAATATATACATATTTATATTTGGATTTAAAAAAATTGTTTTAGACATTGATGGACTTTTATTCATTTATTTGTATGCAGTGCTGAGAATCCAAGCCAGTGCCTCACACATGCTAGTCAAGTCCTTCTACCATTGAGCCCCAACCCCAACCCTTATATTTGGATTTTTAAAAGATCTCTTACCTTTGGGAAATGTACTTCATCCTCCAGAACATAATCTTAATTGACAAAATTTGATGTGTGTATATACCAAAGGGTTTGTTATAAATATAATTATCATAAAACAAGTTATATTTCATTTTAATGAAAGAAACCTGGAATAATAAACATAAATACAGCAAAATATACTTATATCATTTAAAAGTTTATATTCTTTCTATATATTATTTTAGCCTGGGCTCTGAATTCCTTAAAAATGTTTGATTAGAATCTTGTATATAATATCTGAATGTAAAATGTAAGTGGTTGGTTAGGCATTTATTATTGATTAATTAAAGAGATCTGTTGTTTTCTAAAAATTGATAGGATTGTGGTAAATCAGGTTTTTCTAGCCCAGTTTTACAAAAGTAATGCTAAAATTATAGGCATACACAAGCATACACATAAACAGAGTTGAGCTTTCTTATTCATGGATTCTGAGAACATAAGAATTTGCCTGCTTGGTCAAGTTCATTTGTATCCTTCTACATCAATGTTCATTTACTTTTAGTGGTCATTTGAGGACATGCACAGAATGGTAAAATATTTTTGTTTCCTAATACCCATGCTCCCAACCGAGAATGAATAAGGTCACACCCTGCCTTCTTGTTTCACTTTTCATATTGCAAACAGAGTTCCTCACAATCTAGTTAGTACCAGATTTTTCACATTTTTGTGCTTTTCACTGTTTAGAGTGCCCTCAGGTATAGTACTACCATGTGTTCCTAAGTGGAAGAAGACTGTGGTATGCTCAAGAGAGAAAACTTGTTAGATAAACACTGAGTTTATGTTTTTGGAAAAGTTTTTTTTTTCTTGTCTTTTTTAGTGTTTTGCAGAGTGGGAGGTTAAATCAAGAGCCTTGTACATCCTGTTGAGTTCACTGTTGATAAATTAACAATGTATATAAATACAGTGTCTTTAAACAGAAACACAATATAAATATAAATCAAGGTTAAGTTATTGACATTGATAAAAATGTTATCAAGCTGGCAGAAGCTTAACCCTGTGTTTTCCCTAGAAGTAATGGTTCAGTATTTGCTTATTTAGCATTAGTATCAACTTTATAGAATATAACTATTGTGAATAGCAATAATTGATTCAATTTATTTTATTTTTTGTAGTGCTGGAGATCAAACTCATGGCCTCAAGCTTGCCAGACAAGCATTCTGCCACTGAGCCACATTTCCAGCCCTAATGGGAATTTGGGCTCAAATTTAAACTAATAATAATGCCTGGCTCAAGCCTTCCCTTTCATTCATTTAAATATCCATCCAGTATATAAATATTTATTGACTTTCTGCCAAGTAAAAATGCTAGCATTTCTTAAAATAAAGATGTAAAATATATAAGCTAAATTAAAAAACTAGCTAATTGTAATAATCTAAAATAACATATAGTTGTATTATAGTTATATAAATAATTTTTTTTACTTAAGATTATTATACAAACTTTTTAAAGTGTTCTCTTTAATCACCATTTTACAGTTTTTATCTATAATGAACCATAAACCAAAAAACAACAAAAACCCTCTACTTCTGATACTCAAAGCTAACTGATGTTAATATTTTGGTGTAAACCTTTCAGTCTCTTTTATGTGCATATGAATGTATAAGCTTTTAAAAATCAAGATTGAGGGGCTGGGGATGTGGCTCAAGCAGTAACGCGCTCGCCTGGCAAGTGTGGGGTGCTGGGTTCGATCCTCAGCACCACATAAAAATATAATAAAGATGTTGTGTCCACCGAAAACTGAAAAAAATAAATATTAAAAAAAAATCAAGATTGAGATCTATTATATTAAACCATATACCATGAACATTTGTTTATGTCATTAAATATTTTTGGTAGCATTGTTTTTAATGGCTTTTATGGTATTGAGTAAATAAACTATCATTAACTTAACCATTCTCCTATGTTTGAACATTTGGTTTGTTCCAATTTTTATCTACTGTAAATAGCATTTTGTGTATAAGTCTTTCCATATTGAGGATTACTTAATATTTTTAGAAGTAGTATTTGAGGCAAGTACTGTGGATAGTTTTAAAACTCTGAATTCATATTTTTGGAAAAGCTTTTTTTTTCCCCTCATCCAGTACTGGCAATTGAACCCAGTGCATGCTAGGCAAGCATTCTATTACTGAGCAACATGTCCATCCCCTTGGAAAAGTTTTTAATTGCTGACTAGTTTCTACATAAGTGATTTTTCATCTTTTTTGAGTTATATGGAAGAAGTACAAATTGGGTTTCAGTGCATACTTACACAAGCATAATTAAAGAATGTAACTCTGTTGTTACCATAAATTTCCCAAAGCCAGATATGTATATTTGAAGTGTTAATACTACTATCTATTTTTATTAATAGGCAGGAATAGTGGAAAGATTATAAGTTTGCTTTGGCTTTCCAAAACAAGAAAAACTGAAATGGTAAATTTCAAATTTTATAATTAAAAGCTATAGAAAGGAATTTTACTCATTTTGGCAATATTGTACAGAAAAATTTAATATTTAGAAGAAATTGAATCTTATGTGGATAATAAGTGGAAGCGACTTATATAAAGTAATCCTTCCTTGCTTGTGGATGCCATCGTTAATGTAGGTTCTGTTATTATTGCCCTATTTTCTAAGTGTGGTTTGCGTGATATCTTGTTTTCTTAGAAGTAACCCTTTTGTCACTTGTTTGAGTATTATAGCTGTTCCCAGGTATTAGTAGCTACATTTGACATAATTTTTTCATCTGCATTTTATTTGTCTTTTTCCCTGTTGTTTTAAAGTGTATAATACTATAGTTTCCTATTACCTGAGAAAATATAACTTGGTAGGGCAGCTTGCCCAGAAATGGGTTTGCTTATCTGGAAAGATTTTAAGATTTTAAAATTTCCTTTATTTATGATAATTGAAGCCTCATCAGTACCTTATGGATCTTTGAACAGTATCCCAGATTATATTTTTATAACACCAAATCACATTAAAATGATATCTTGAGTGTATTATTTTTCTTATTTCTTTAGTGCCACCTTTAAAAAACAGATCTGTAGCTTTTCAGCCCATGTTTTTTGCATCATTAGATGGGTTGACATTGTTTTAATTGCTAGGGAGGGGAGAGTTCTTTGGCTTGAACTAAAGGTTTTTTGTTTTGTTTTGTTTTGTTTTTTTAAATAGTTGTGTGGAGTTCGACTTGAATGTAAACAATATTGTTGGAATAAGAAACACATTCCTTCTTAGAACTTATGCCTACCGTAAGTTTTTGGTTTATTTCTAAGTAATTGCCAACTTCTGTTTTTCCTTTATTCTCTCTTTTTTTTTAACATTTATTTTATTTATTTGTGTGGTGCTGAGGATCGAACCCAGTGCCTCACATGTGGTGGGTGAGTGCTGTACCACTGAGCCAGAATCCCAGCCCCTTTTCCTTTATTCTTTATTCCTTTTTAAAAGATGTTTATGTTTAAGAGGTATAGCAATATCACTTTAGTTGTGTTTAGGTGTGATATGTCTTATTTTATTATTTACATAATAGGTTGCTACATTAAAATTATATACTACCAGAATTATAGGTAGTCAAATACATTTTTAAAAAAAAACTTTTTTATATGATGGGAAGGATTAAACCCTAGTTTTCACACATGTTGGCAAGCGTTCTGCCACTGAACTGTCTGTAGCCCCAGCCCCTCAAATGCATTTTAGTAAATGGTAATTTTTAAAAAGATAACCAAGGTGAGATTAGAAGTAAGTCACACATTTATAGTGAACAGAGCATTTAGTATACAACGAGGTATAGAGTTGAGAAAATATATAAATTTTCAAAGAAACTGTAATATCTTCTTACATTTTTAAGTTTTAATTTTACTTGCAGTTGAAAATCGAGTTCGTCCATTAGTGCTGGTCATTAAGAAATGGGCAAGTCACCATGAGATAAATGATGCCAGTCGTGGTACTTTAAGCAGCTATAGTCTTGTACTGATGGTTTTGCACTATTTACAAAGTAAGTATTGTGGGAGTTTTTCAACTTTTAAAACTTAAATGCAGTTAAACTTCATTATTGTGTCTTTCATGTTGACTTTATCTACAAATAGCATTGTATTAAAAGTTCATTCTAAAGTTAACAAAACTGTGTTTTCTGTTTGTTGTTTTGAATGTTTAAGAAGTATTATTCCCTGGAAAACAAAGTTTTACTGTGTTTTCATTTTTTGACAGTTTTTCTGTATCCAGTTTTGTATTCAAAAAACTTTCACTATATTGTGAACCTATTATTTTGAGGCAGACAGATGTTCAGAAGGCCTATAAAAATAAGCTCAAGCACCATTCATCATGTTTTTTATTTTTTATTTGAAACAAATTAAATGATTTTCTTGTTGGTCAAAGAAGCATTTAATCTGTATTCCACAATTAGATTTTATCATTGCAGGACTCTTTTGTCAGATTGCCTGCCAGATTTTAGTTCAGCCCAGTTAGCTATCGTTTATGAAGCTATTCTGATAAAAGCCATACTTGTCATATACAAAAAGGCTAATAAAATGGTCTCTTGTAATTTGTTTCCATTTGTAAGATGGGTGTGAAAATTCTTATAGTATTGAGAATTCCCTGCAAATGTGGAACAGATTGACAAGATCTGATTGAAACCTTTACTTTCATGTTTAATAACCTTTTATATGTGCAGTCTAAGATGTTCTACTCAGTTGGATATTAAGATATGTTAAAGAGAAAACTAAAGATTTGTAGTTAAAACCAAGGCCCTAAAATGTTTAATCAATAACTGTTGAATGTATGAATATCTGGTGGTATGAGGTTGAGTGAAAGAAAGACTTGAAGCTAATGTGACAAAAGATGATTTACTAGGATGTTTAGGGCCTCACCTGTTTTAAGTTGATATTTCCCAGTTTAGAATCTTGGTTTTTGAAGATTATACTAATTTACTATTATAAATTAATATAATTTATTTGTTCATTTCATAATTATTTGCTGAGTACCCACTTAGTAAATGCTAGGCATTACTCTCAGGACTGGAAATATAGCAGTGAACAAAATAGAAAACCAGTTATTTTCTTCATGGGGTTTACATTCTCTACATGTAAAAATTGACATTTTAATGGCTGTTATCTACCATAACATGAATTATTAAGAACTGTTAACGTTGGTGGGTTACTAATAAAATTGATTTGATAGAGTCTTATTGCTGTTGTTTGAATTGAGCTCCTGGCAGATCACCATCAGGATAAAATATGTTCTCTGACAAATTCATTACAACAATTCAGGGATTATAAGAAAATCAATTTTAAAGCATCCTTTTTTTTTTTGGTATGTTAGTACTAGGACAATTTTTTATTATTAGAATATTTTCAATCCTTGCATATGAAGGACCACAGTGGGATAAAAAGACTTGACTTAACATCAAGTCAGTTTAGTTGGAGATTGCTGTCATGTTACAAAAAACAAGAGATACTTGTTTGATTTTTTAGAACTTTTTGAATTTTGGAATGGGGGACTCAGAATAAAAAGACATTTTCTGACAGCTATCATGGGCTGGACACTTTTACCACTTAAACTCATTTGCCTTCACAGAAGGCTTACAGGGTAGGTGCCACGATACTAAGTCCCACTTCCCAGATGAGGAACACAGAAGCATAGAGAAGTCACTTGCCCAGAGGCACTCATTTTGCAAGTGCCAGTCCATTCCAATTTAGCACATGAGAGAAGGAGAAGCAGAGAACTTGAGCTGTGCCCAAGTGGCTGGCTGAAGAGTGGATTTAAGAATGCAGCTGGGGTCATCCTCTCTCTTAACTGGATTCAGGGTCATCTTTGACAGGTCTCTTGGGTAGATATTTCTTCATAATACTCTTCAATCTGATCCTGATGGTGTGCATGGAGTGGGGAGGGCCAGAGTCACAACCTCGGGACCCCACCATGAGCCTCAAAGCTCCTTGCTTCAAGTAGAAGTGGCTTCCTGGTGTGGTGCAGGACAAGGCAGAAAGCTGGAAGGAACCCTGCCCCTTTCCCCCTCAACTCAATGCCCCAATCCATGCTGCTCCCTCTGCAGTGCAAGATGCTCCTGCCACTGCCACCGCCGCGAGCGTCTGGTCTTTAAAACATCCTTTTATTGCATTATTTGGTGCTTTTTATATTTAGGTTCTGAGACAGAAAGTAGTTAATAGCAATTTTGTCAAGAATAGTAAAAATCAGGGCTTGGAAAACTGAGATAATTGGTGTCCTTATGAAACGGTTTCTGTACTGAGGATATTGAAAATTGGGAATTCTTGATATGGTGAATCAGAAATCATCAGTACTGGGGAGTACAGTTTTGTTTATTTTTGGGAGACTATTCAAGTTCAAAGGTGTGATGGGTTTTTGGAAATTATTTCCAAAATTCTGGACTAGCATAAGCAATTATATATTTGCAATAAATGAATGAATGAATGAAGTTACTTGCAGTTCAATCAGTTATTCAGCCTCAGCATTTTGATTGGTGAAAGATGAATAAGATTCCCATTCTCATTTAATTTGTCCTTTTCTTCAGAATTATTGTATTTAAAATAAGTTATAATTTAGTGTCATTAAAATTATTTTATATTTTTAAATTAAGTTTGAGTAAATCATGCATACAGATCATAGGAAAATCTTAAAAATACACTAATGTGGAAAAAAGAAAATAACAAATTAACTATACCACCCTCAAACATTGTTAACATTCGTTTTATTTTTTTCTAACTTTTTCTTTGTCAGGGTTTTGTTATCTATCCAAATATTAAATGCCAAGTTCAGTTCTGTTAGTTCCAAATTTTTGAACAAATGAATTACTGTAATAAGTATGCATTTGTTGGGTTTTTCCTTTTTCCTTGGCCTGAAACTTGGTAGTGGTAAATAGATAGTATTCTTACTTTTTTTCTCACCTGTGCATTGGATATTATGGCATTATTCCCAGACTTTTTGATTTCAAGGAATAGTGAAATTAAAAAAAAAACTAATCTTTTTTTTTTGTGTGTGTGTGTTATTTATCAGAACCAAAAAAGTGGTACTGACTGCTACCATGACTTGATTTTAAAAAATGGTGCATATTAACACCAAAAAAGCAAGATGGATAGAATCTCAGAATAATGTAGGTACCGTCTCAAAATGGGATAATTGTTACCTCCTTCCCACTGCTGACACATCTCAGTTCAGGAATCTTTCTTCTCTGGTGATTAATTCTAGGATCTTTTTGTTTTTCATATTTATCCCAATTGAGATAGACTTATCACTAGTTCTAAAGAAAATCTTGATTATACCTTTCTGTCTGTCTCTTACCTTTGTCTGAAGATAGGGTGCCATTGCTTGCCCAAAGTATTTGTGTTACTCTTAATTTTTATTAGATGTCAACCTTTATAATTCCTTGTTCATCAAAGCATATATATGCTCTTAGCATGAATATGCCATTTTAGGTTCTTAACAGAATTTAACCTACTTTTTTTTTTTTTTAAAGAATTTAACCTTTATTTGATTTATTTGTTTTTATGTGGTGCTGAGGATCGAACTCAGGTCCTCACTTGTGCTAGGCAAGTACTTTACCACTGAGCTACAACCCCAGCTCTATTCCTATTTTTTAATCAAAAGTTTAATTGCAAAATATTTATAATAAGTATTGTAGATGTAGGGTTAAAATCCTTAAATTGGCAGTTTTAAAAAATAACAGAATGGAATTCATACTAATATAATATGGTAAAAGTGTTAATTTATGTTATCCCTTCTAGAAAGCAGTACTGTAGTATTTATGTTCATATCTTTTGATTCAGAGGTTCATTTCTAGGAATTTATACCTAGCTGATAATCAGGGAGGCATGTATGGATATATATATATATATATATATATATATATGGTTGTTTTTCATAGTGTTTGTTGTAATAAAATTAGAAATAAAATTAGTTTTTAAGAATAGGGGAATATTTAAACAAATTATATATCCTGAAATGAAAGCTATGTAGCCACTAGAAATCATATTTTAAAGATACTTCATGATATAAGAATATACTCTTGATATACTGTCTTATAGAACATAATGCCAATTTTGTTTGAAAATAGTTAACTATTGGTATTTGTGAATATATTCGTATGTACATAAATACTGGAAAGGTGTGTGCCAAAATTTTATTGGATTATTTATGGACAGTTGGATTTGTTTTATATTTTACTAATAGATGTTTTATACTAAATATTAAATAAGGTAGTGTATTTTCTTTTTTTTTAAATTTTAAATATTTTTTAGTTGTAGATGAACACACAGCATCTTTATTTATTTTTATGTGGTGCTGAGGACCGAACTCAGTGCCTCATGCATGCGAGGAAAGCACTTTTCCACTGAGCTACAGCCTCAGCCCCGGTAGTGTAGTTTCTAAATTTGAAATAAAATGAAATTTATTTACTTATTGAGAGACTTAAAATAGTTTAAATGGGCCATGGTTTAGGAATGAGTTGTCAGAAAGGTTAATAATCTTCCTCTTCATTGTTAAAAAGTTTCAAGCTCATCATAATGTATGTATTTTTATTATTGTTTAGTCTAGGATATACATTGGTTTGATGATTGATTTGCCTCTTTAGAAGGATTTGAATTATAATGGTGGCTGTTTTAGATGCTATTTTATATATCACTAATCATTTAGTTCAATTTTACATTCAATCTGAAACATATTTCTATTCTTTTTGATTATCTTTTCTGATTATCTGTGTATTATACTTCACTTTTACTAAAAATTGAATAGATTAAAAGGATTCTCATAAATATATATTAACATATATTATAATATATAATAATATTTAATATATAATAATATACCAGTCACATACCATGCCTAATGCCTATTTGTATTTTATTTTAGTAGTGTATGGTGGTATGCAAGTATAACCCCATGTACTTGGAAGGCTGAGGCAGGAGGATCACAATTTTGGGGTCAACCTCAGCAATTTAGGAATTTATATCAATATATAAAAGGGGGAAAAATCAGCAAGAGGGGGTGAATAGAGGGAGAGAGAGCAAGCTCACGTTTGCTCACTGATATAGCCCAGTAATAGAGGACTTGCCTAACATACATGAGACCCTGCATTCAATCCCCAGCACCTAAAAAGAAGGAAAAAGATTTTTGACTAAAACATTAACATTCATAAATTTCCACAATCTCTGCCATGTTCTTTTATTCTTATTGGTTACATTAAAAGTTTTAATTTGATTGACTTCTTTAGAAAAATGTACTTTAATCATAGGCACATTGTTGCAAGCAAATTAAAAATTCAAACATTCGTATTTTACCAATGTAATGAAATCATGCTAAATGTATTTTCTGTTTTGTTTATGCATGTTTTATTTTGGTAAAATGCTCCCATTTACTGAAGTGGTTTGTGTTAAAGGCACTATTATCAGTTAATTCTGGGTCTTAGAGAACAATCAGCTACCAGAGCTAATGTGTAACTCTATACTGGCAAATTTAAGGTACTTCTCCATCAGTAAATTAGAGTGATTGGCATTAGAAGTTGCTTTCTTGATAGTCATTATCTTATGCGAGGGAAAAAGAAATATATAAGAAGACTGTGCAAGGTGTATGGAACAATTCTGACTCTGCCACAAAGAACTAGTTTTTGTTATTGGTCAAGTTATTGTGCTTCTCTGGGCTTCACATTCTCATCTGTAACATGAATAATTGGATAAAATAACCTCTAAGTTTTGCTAAACTTCTTAAATATTTTAATATCCTTTTCTGCCGTTAACAAAAGAGACATCCACTGTGTGTAGAAAAATTGAAAAAACTAAAGTGTTTCCTAGAACATATTTCAACAATTAATAATAGACTGCATATATTTGAAAAGATTAATCAAAGGATGAAAGGGAAAACCATCGAGAAGAGATTTTAGTGATAAAGGTAAAATATCAACTGGTTAGAAATTATAAAAATGAATATTCATGGAATGCTTACCTTGTTCCCAGTATAGACCTGTCCAGAAGTCATTTTTAAACTTTTTTATAGTTTCATAATTAATAGTTAACTTAGTGCAATTGAACATCTGCTGTTTTAATAGCTAAATTTTTGATAAATCAGTATGGAAAGTTTATAAGTTTGTTGGAGCCTGACTAGCAATCCCTTGTTTGAACTGTAGACAAAATAAAATCTTATTAGCTATACTCAAGATATTAACTATAGGTCATAAATTACAATGGTGAACTTTTTGGGGGTATGAATTGACACTGGGGATTTAACCCAGGGATAATTTACCATGATGGTACATCCCTAGCCTTTTATAGTTTTTATTTTGAGACAGGGTGGTTACCAAGTTGCTTAGGGCCTTGCTGAGTTGCTGAGGCTGGCCTTGAGCTTCCAATTCTCCTGTGTCAGCCTGCTGAGCCTGCCACTACACCTGGTGATGAGCTTGTTTTTGTCTTCATTTGCTCTTAAGAGAAAAAATTGAAGGATCAAATCTTTAGTGCAAGAGTTAGTCTATAGCTAAGAGTTAGTCCAAATTTTAAAGTCAAACTAGATGATGGTAACTAGTGTTTTTATTTTCCAGAATTTATATTGCTTTGGAGTAAGATAAGCAGTTTAAAAACTACTAAACTCACTCAACCCATTTCCCGTCGGATAGTATTAATAAGTAACTACTGTAATATTGTTTCTCTAATGATTAATGTTAATAAATCTTAAGGTTGTAAGAAAAGGAAGTCACTGAATGATGCTCTTGCCTTCAAAAGCTTCTGAATTGCTTATATTTGAAGGTTCTTTTGTCCATTGAGAGACCCTTAACCAGTGGTTGGTATTTATTTTTCATACCTGGAATCCTAGATGTGGTTATAATGTGAGATAAAATATCTGTCTTGTGTCAGATTCATTCTACAGTCTTTCCTATTCCTATTCCCCCTCCCTTCTCTTCATTTCCCTTTGTCTGATCCATTGAACTTCTCTTCCCCTCCCCACTTGTTGAGTGTTAGCATCCACATCATTTTTTTTTTTTTTTTTAACAATGGACTGATTTGATGCAAGAAAGGAAAAAGAAAGCTAAGACTTGGTGAGCACCTACTAAATATTGGCTTGTTTTCTCACTCAGTACTACTTGGTGTAGATTCAAAGAATGATATTGTCCAGGTTAAGAGTTAGTATAACTTATGTGTTAAGGTCATATTTATTACAACCCACCAAAATATATCAAATGATAAAAACATTTTCCAAATAGAGTTTGAATTCATAGTTAATGAATGAAAAGATACTATTACATACATTGACAAAAATTAAGTGCACTGCAACCATCTAATGAACTGGAAATAGCTAGTGAACAATGTATCTGTATCTTAGTTTGTAGTACATTTGGAAAAATTAATACTTTTGTACCTTTCTGAATTAGTGGAAGAATAAATAAACTGCATTTGGAGGAAAAAAAATTCTATCTTCAAATTCTATGTTCTTTTCTTCATTTTTTGTTTTATTGTAATTTTAATTTATGGGGTATTCAGTGGGGAAGAATTAAGATTTTTAAGTAAACTAATTTTTGGTAAGATTTTTCCAACTTGATTTCTATATTATTTATTTCTGTATCATTCCATCTTGATTTTCTATATTAATTACAAAAATTATTTTAAAACCATTAAAAAAGATTAAACAAATGCATAGATGTTTACAATTAAAATGACTGGAGCTTGAGTTTACTTGGAGGGTCTTCTAGAACTTTGATCATTTGAATGCCTCTGGAAGGAAACGTAATACATTTATGTAAATATCCTTACTTCCTAAGAGTGATTTTGGGTAAGTAATGAGTGTTTTTTTTTTCCTTCTAATGTTCTTAGACATATACTGCATACATTTATATCACAGAATTATATTTTATTTCTAATTTTGGAATTGGGAATGAAGCATGATGCAGAAGAGAATTTTAAGTAAAGCATTCTACTCCCTACCATGTAGTAGAAATTAATACTCTTATAGTTGGAGACCATGTAAGTTGGTTACCTGCACATTAATCTATTCCAGAGGTGTTTTTGAAAAATAAGTGAAATAAGTATTCTTTGTGACTGAATTTAGTTATATATATTTCTTAATCTTAAATGCAAAGTGTATCATGGTACTATTGGTTTCTAATAGTAAAGAAATTTTATTACTTTGTATTTTAACATACTTGATTTTTTAGTTCTTAGGTTGTGACTATCAGACATACTGCCTTTTATATTGTCCCATTTACATTATAACATTGTGAAATTACTGTTAATGCATTGAATATGATTTGAGTTATTTAAGGCTCCTGAATGGTGAGGAACGATTAACAAATATAGTATTAGAATGAGGATAGAGATTCCTTTGTGTGAAATTTTATCTATTTGATAGCAGAGTGATATGAATCTCAATTTAGATTTCTGACTTTTGCTGAGGCATTCTTTTGTAAAAAGCATGTTATATAGCTGGAAGATTTTTCAGGTTTTTTTTTTTTTTCAACAGATAATTTCCTGAAACGATCTCAATTTTGGCATCGTTAGTGGAAGTTAAATAATGACAGGAAAGTCATGGTGGAACTATTGTTCAGTCATTATATTAATAATATCATTGAACTATACTTTTAAAATTGCATTTTTTGATAGTTATATCCATCTTAACAATGTCCATTCAATATCTGTAGAACAATCCATGTCTTATTTTGTGTGTGTGTTTGATTTTGGGCCAAATGTTATGTCCCTTTCTTGATAGCTATTATTCTAAAACCATGTAAGGAACATTGGGTTTACATAGGAATATATAATTTATTAATAAAACCTTAAATTGTTAACTTAAGTGTATCTTACATTGAAAGTTTTAAGGTTGAGGATTAATTTCATGAAGTATATGAAAACTGTTGAATTTTAGCATAGACTCTTGTTGTCTCTTACCTGGGGTGTAGCTGACAGATTATTGCATTGTAAAATGAGTCATGTGAATCACAAAAGCTTTAAACTTTTTCTTTTTATAGCCCTACCTGAACCAATTCTTCCATCCCTCCAAAAAATTTACCCAGTAAGTGTTTTCTTATAAATTATTATAATACATATTATGTCAAGTATATGTAGAATTATATGTAGTGTTAATGTGAATATGAAAGTAATAAAACTAAGTACATGATAACATTTTTTATATAGGCTGAGGCATTTGCTACAAGAAAATTTAAATATTTCATATATTTTTTCAGAAAACTGATTTTTGTTTGATTATTGGCAGACGATGTGGTCAGTTATGTTAATGGTAGACTTTTTTTGCATGATACTCATTATTAATGGGGATTAAATGTACTCAGTTGATCAAGGCCTATTTGGCCTTTTTCCAGTTTTCTTCATACTACTTTAAAATATAGTTTTATAGCACTTCTTCAGTTAGTAACTCAGAAATTTTTCAGTCTACAGTAATTATATGTTGAAAAGTTTGGGGGAAAATTAAGAAGTTTAACTATTGGATAATCTTTTTATCTTTAATTTGTAATACACCAAAAGAGGTAAACTTTAGTATACTATTCTGGTCTGCTTATTTAAAATCATGAAATTAATTGGAAACACCAAAAACATGAAGTGTGCCTACTAGAAAAAAAAATAGTATTTATTTAATGTGAATTTAGAGAAACCTAGGTTATATAATGTACATATCCATAATCTTTGCATCTTTTGTTTCCAGTTTTCTGTGTTCTCTGGAATTTTTTGTTTCCTTGTTTTATAGTCCTGTCATTTCTGTTTTCCTCCATAGTCATCCTTGTGCCTACTTTTCTGTGGAAATAATATTTATCTTGCTTGTTTGGAATGTTTGGATAGCCTTCTGAAACCATATTTTTGTTAGTATGCACACATGCAAGGTACTGAATAATAAAGGTTCACTGTAATCGAATTTTGCTATAATGGGGTGGTCTCTCAATTTCTGGTGGGTCATCTGCTAGAAGAGACTTGACAAGAACCTTCTAGTGTCTGCTGTCTTCCTCCATTTAGAAACTAATAATGTTGTTCTGAAGAACTATATCATAATGAGCTTCTGTATAGTTAGTGATCAGACTTTATGCTCTCTTAAACATCATGAAAAATGTGAAATCATCAGCAAGTACAAAAATAAAAGTAGGTTAACTTTTTGGCCTTATTCTTGAATTCATTTTCTTCTTCCATAAGTATTTGTTCTTTAGTTCATACTGAAAGGTGTACAGAGAATGGTCATGTTTACTATTTCATTTTATTGTTCCAACCTTTTCTTTAAGACCCAGGTTCCAGCCTAAAAAGAGCTGCATATAGTTTTCAGCATACAAGGAATCTAATAGTTATACTTATTATATGTTGAAAAATGTTTTTGCAAAAATCTCACTTGAAACCTGGTGCTATGAAAAATCTTTTTTTGCTAACATAAGATACTAGGAAAGTATCAGTTTAATATCAGTTTACTTGGGGGCAAAAATATTGCTTTTTTGTGACAAGATACCCAGATTCTTATTAAATTCTAGTTTGAACAGCCCCATGTTTCTTCTATTTTTCTGATTGTCTAGTTTTGCCCTCTTGGTGGTACAGACATTTTTTTTTCTTTTTTTTTTTTAAAGATAGAGAGAGAGAGAGAAGAGAATTTTATTTTTAATATTTATTTTTTAGTTCTCGGCGGACACAACATCTTTGTTTGTATGTGGTGCTGAGGATCGAACCTGGGCCGCACGCACTCCAGGCAAGCGCACTACCAGTTGAGCCACATCCCCAGCCCGGTAGTACAGACATTTGTTCACATCCACTACTTCTGGCCCTACACTCTTTTTTTTTCTTTCTGACCCTGCAGTCTTAACTTGTTTCCTATGTCTATAACAGTGATGGTGAATAAATTCAATACTAGCCCAACTCTAAGGCCTTAAAAAATACTAATTCAAGACCTGTAAATAAAGAGTGTTTTAATTGGCATTTAGGCACTCATTTTAATTATTTCAGCTGTGTTATTTTTACTATAAAATTGATGCTTACACAGATAAAGACCTACTACTCCCTCTTAAGTAAGATTTTTTGTTTTATATGAAACCTATAAACTGGTAAGCAGAGTGCTTTTAAGTGGTCCATCTGATGGAACAAGCAAATCAGCTTGATTCTTATTACTGATAATAACTATCATTTACTCTTAGTATCCAAAATTTTACACATAGGTTCTTTAACCCTGGACAAATGGACTTGTAAGATATCATTCCTATTTCACAGATGAGGAAACTAAATCTTAGAAAGATTACATGATTGATCCAAGCTATATAGTCACAAATGATACATTCAGATACTAGTATTTTTTCCACTTCCTTAGTTTCCTAGGGGAAGGCAAAATTACAGTAGTGCTCACTAACATATAATTTCAAGTAATTTCTGTTGCTTATTATATTTTATTTGTGTATTTCTGATTATTCCTACCTATAAGACATTTTTAAGAAAAACACATAGGGCAAATTTTCTGCTTACTTGTATAAATGAGTTTGAGAATGGCAAAACTTTATAATAACACAAAACTTGTGTTACTTTTCAAAGGGAAAACATTTATTTTTAAAAATTGGTATATTTCAAGTCACTTGTGATATCGAATATGTGAAATAGATAAAGACCTATAAATGTATAATTACTCTAAAAGCTGTGTTATAGGATTATTAATAATTACTATTTCATTTTTACTGACTAAAAAGTAGCATAAAGATAAAGTAGTCTTATTCTAGAAAGTCCTTAATTGTCCAAATTTCAAACTTTTGAAGATAAAGTAATCTCAGAAAAATTATGGGATCTGATAAAAGATGTTTTTGTTATTTTTGGTAAGCAGTTGTAAAGACACATTTCAGATGTTTTTCGAGGGTTGCCTTTAAATTTCTAGCTTGGCATTGATCGAAGAGAAATGGAAGATTACTTATCCTCATATTGTCAACATGTATATATTCTTTGAAAAACGTTTTCAGGAACTGTTTATTACACGTGGTGATTTGTAGTTCAATATAAAGTGTCCTAAAAATGCAATGAAGAAATCTTCCTCTTATGTAGGAAATCAAGCAAACATGAATTTTGGTAATCCCCAAAATCTGCTTCCTAAAGAAGTAGTTTACAGTCTAATTGCTTTTTCATTGACTTACATTATAATTTTAAGCTGCTGTTTTTCCTTTGATTTTATATTCTTTATGTGCTTCTAATGTGTTAGCTTAAGTTCTGTACCCCCTTATGTATCTGTCTATTTTTCTTAAACCCACAACTATCATGAGGGAGCTCCTTTTTAAAAGAAATTCTTTGTGGAAGTCTTTCTTAAAGCAGAAAATCTTTTTGCAATGTGAATGATTACCAAAATCTGAGAAATTCTTAAGGGTAGATGGAATTTCTATTTACATATAACTTTTCTTTTCAAGTTTGAATTTTCCTTTCAGTTTTTCCTCAATAAGTACTCCATGACTCTTTTTGTGTAAGTTTATGAAAAAAGAACAGTAGAGCTGGGCAAAGATTGTCCAAATTGTTGGTTCAAGGTCATTCAGCATTTTAACAAAGTAGATCTCACAACTCTTCAGTTTTAATCTTATAATTGCTAATATTTTTCTTTAAATTATTGAACAAAATAAGAATTTTAAAGGAAGTTCAAACAGTTTCAAACTTTAGATAAGAAGACTGTTAAAGCATCAGTTCATAATCTGAATGTTTACTAGGTGATGGGTATTGAAATTAGTAAGAATCTTCAGAGTGGGAGCTATTAAATAGGAAGCTAGCTTTCTTTTTTAATTTTTAATTGACATATAATAATTATGCCTGCCACTTTTCCTATCATTTGATTTACATTATACCTATTATTTGATTTGCCAGAAAATAATATCTAAATAACAGTTTCAAATAATGTTGTCCTAAGTCCAGTTTATACCTAACAAGTAAGAGACAAAGGCGGGTAGAAGCACTGTATCTGTCTTACTTTATTCTTTATTGTAAATTGAGACTTCTTTCCTATCTCCTCCAGTCTTTCCTCTTAGACAATTAATATTTCAACTTGGGTTTTATGATGTAATAACAATAGCTATTATAAGAGGAAGTTCCATGTTTAAGAGAGTGCCAGTTTTATTAATTGTGGTTGGAATGGAATTTTTCTTCTTAATAGAAAGGTAATCACTTCTCAATGGTTAAACATTATTAATAGAATTCTAGGTAATGGAACAAGGGAGAAAATATTTTTGTTTTTTGCTCTTTTGTTTTTATTGATTTTTTTGAGGATTAGTATTGAATGATAAGGAAGCTTAAATTTTTTTAGAGTTACTTAGATGTTTCAGTTGAAATAATATCTTTAAGCCCAAGGTTAATCTGTTAAATAGTAACCTTAACTCATTTTAGTTATTCTGCTGTATTACCCAGTTTACTCAGTTGCTTTTTTATAAATTTTATTCATTTTTGCTGTGATGGCAGTGGGTAAATGCAGAAAACCATTTTCAATGGCATTGTGCAAATTACCTTAGGAAAATAATTTTTTAATTTATGGGTATATATTACTTGAAAACCTTATATTCATATGCAGTTCTTCATATTCAGAACTTGCTGCTAGTAGAGGAAGAACAGATATGATAGTGAATGATATACCATAGGCCAAACATTAAGTATCCATTAGTATTCCTTCTGATAAATGTCTTATTTGGACCTGGATTGCAAGCAGTTGATATGGATAAATACTGTGATAAAAGTATTGCTAAATATATTGTTCGTTATCTTCTTTTCCTTGCCTTTGTCTTTTCAAGTTCATGTTGAATGTCTATCTTCTCTTCCCTCTAAAAAACAAAATATAAAAACAGAATAAAACAAAAATTTAAAAATCTTAAATCAGCATAAGTACTATTTATACATTAAAGCTATTTTTGTGGCCTTTGAGAAAAAGATTAAGTGGCAGTGGGAAAATTATTTAATTTGTGTTTGGATATAGCCTTTATACCTAAGGTACATCTGCTCCTTGTAGAAATAATTAAGGAGATAAATTTATGAAAATATTAATATTATTGGGAGGAATCATGGTATGTATAATAAAATTTTACTTATGAGTTAGAAATCTTCTGCTACTGTAGAAATGTTAACTTAATGATATACCTGAGCCAAGAATTAGAATATCTTAGTTTTTCAGGTAATTTCTGGCTTACTCCAAGTATTGGTGAAACCTTTAGAAGAAAATCTTCAAATTTCCAAATTGCCAATATAAAGGGAATTTTTCTCACCAGGCATAGTGGCACACACCTGTAATTCTAGTGACTTGGGAGGCTAAGGCAGGTGATCACAAGTTTGAAGCCAGTATGCAATACTAGTGAGACCCTGTCTTAAAATAAAAAATAAAAAGAGCTGCGGATGTAGCTTAGTGGTAGAGTACCCCTAGATACCAAAAGAAAATTTCTTCTCTCCTCAACTTGCATTAGGATTTGTTAAGTTTTTTAGTGTAAATGTTTTAAATGGCTTTACATTTTTTTCTTTTTTAACAGGAATGTTTCAGTCCTGCTATACAGCTGCACCTTGTACATCAAGCTCCATGTAATGTTCCTCCTTACCTCTCAAAGAATGAATCAAGTCTTGGGGACCTCTTACTGGGCTTTCTTAAATATTATGCTACAGAGTTTGAGTAAGTAAAACTTTAAATTGTGTTTATTCATTTATATGTAAGTGAATGCTACAAATTTGGTCAGAAGCTCTATTTGTCAACTATAATACTGTAAGCATATTCAGAAATGTGTAATTTATGAAATTTAATATTTAATGATATTAGATGCTAAATTGATCTAATAATTCTAACTAATAACAAGATTATAGTTTAATAAGCTCCATTTAATAAGCCCAGTTTTAGCTGATTTTATTCATGTTCCCACTTTGTTTTGCTGCCTCATTCCATAAAAGAGTCTCTATGGGTCCTGTCTTTTAGGTATTTTGTAGATTGGAACAGATACATTTTCTAGGAACTTAAAATGTGCAGTTAAAAATACAGCCAAGATAGACTTGGAAATTTTTTATTTAATTCATGCTATCTGATTAATAGTTGTGTTAGTGTGCTAGGCAAATCAAGGAAACATCTTTTTCTCCTTTTTTGTTTTGAGGGCAATATATAAACATGAGACAAAGTGCACAATCAGTCCAGACAGAAGAGAAAGTTCTTTTGGGAGTTCTAAGACCAGAGATAATGAGGCTGGTATTTGTTTGCTGCTTTTCTGATCAATCTGGGAAAGTTTGAAGGAAGAAGAGAAGTTTGGGAATTATACAAAATTAGAGGAGGGTGCAATTAACCCTAAACCATTTTGAAGGAATTTGGAGAGGAGAATAGCAATAATAATAAATTACTATTAGTAAGTGTGAAAATGCTTCTAAGCAGATTATATGTATTATCTCATTAAGTTTACAAAGTAACTATTATTAGGTGGTATTATATGATGTCCTCATATTTTACCAGGGAGGCTTAGAGAGATATGAAGTAAGAGAGATGAAGTCACTCACTGAAAGATCTCATACCTTCTAAGGGTACTGTTTCAGATAGTTTGCACAGTTCACACTTAACTGTGATACACTGCAATATTGGTATTGTTTTTTCTGATGTGATACAAGTAGCTCTAAAGAAATCTGACTTAGATGATTTGAAACATGGGACATGAAAGAAGAAATGTTATTCAGATTCTAAAAAGTAAAGCCCTTTTCAAAAAAAAAATTTTTTTTCATTGTAGTTGAACACAATACCTTTATTTTTTTTTTTTTATTTTTATGTGGTGCTGAGGATTGATTTCTTCTGTATGTTGAGATATTCAATTTAAAAATTCTCTTTAAAGACAAAGAATTAAATGCTTGGTAACGAATGCTTTGAGTACATGATATAATATAAACGTTGTAGAAGGTTTATATAGCCATTTAAAAATTATGGATCTTTAGACATCTGTGGTGGTGCATGCCTGTAATACCAGCTACTCTGATTCCTGAGGGAGAAGAATTGCTTGAGCTCAGATCAGGGCCAGATAAGGCAATATATCCAGACCCCCAACTGTTAAATAAATAAATAACATAAAGATAAGTAAATAAAAATGACTGGTTTTTCTTACCCACTTCACTCACATTGTGCTGCTATGCTAAAATTTTTTAAAATGAAGTTAGGCTTCACAGATTCATTGGGAACTATGAACTGACAAAATAGTGGACAAGGATCACCAAGGATTCTAGGAAATATAATCAATATAATCAGTGCTTCACATGGTAAGCAAATAGTGATCAAGAATAGATCAGTATGATAAAGGGCTTGTATATTTGTATTCTGTCTCTGTCCCCCCCGGAGTCCCACACTCTTGTACTGGGGATTAAATCCAGGAGAGCTTTACCACTGAGATACAGCCCTAGCCCTTTTAATTTTTTTTTATTTTGAGACAGGCTCTCACTAAGTTGCCCTGGCTGGCCTCAAACTTGATATTCTCTTGCCTCAGCCTTCCGAGTCACTGAGACTACAGGTGTGCACTACCATGCCTGGATGCCTTGTGTGTCTTTGTTTTTGTTGTTGTAGATAGACACAATACCTTTGTTTTATTTATTTTTATGTGGTGCTGAGGATTAAATCCAGTGCCTCACACATGCTAGGCAAGTGTTCTACTACTAAGCCTACAACCCAGCCCTGCCTTATGTGTTTTAAAGAATGAAATATTTAAGGAAAATATTTTTTAAATTACCATTGACATTCTACATTTAAATTTACCTCTTAGAGTAAATAAATTATATATTATGTTTTAATGATTTGAAATAGTTAATAATTAAAAATATTCAAAAGTTTGTTGAAAATGAGTAGATTTAATCAGTTTGAATGGTAGTGATTCAAAGTATTTTTTTTTCTCTTTGAAGTACTTCAAATGATATAGTCATTTAAATAACTGCACTACTTGGGTTGATTGTAAGTTGAAGCGTATATGATACCTGATTAGGGATAATCAATTAAATGAATATGTGTTGCATAGGTTTTTGTGACCCAGTTTAGAACCAAGTAGTCAGGTAGTGGCATCTATTGTAAATTCAGAATTGAATTTATTAGAAATTTAGTGTTGACAATTGAGTTCCCTTAGTTTAAAGAAACAAAAGTTGTAACTTAACAGCAGGATATAGTATTTTTAGTAGTTTTTCCTTTCTTTCCTTCTTCCTTCCACTGGTATTGAACCCAGGTAGTAAAGTGCTCTATCTCTGAGCTATACCTACAGCCCTATATTTTAATATTCTAAACTCTTCTGAAAGAAAAAAACATCAATCTGTGCATTTTAAAAGTAATGTTTACAAATACAATTTCCCTTTAAGCTGATACAGAAATCATCCTAGGAGAAAGTTCATTTTGTTAGTGAAATTTTTCTTAAGTAATACAAAGTATAATATTATAACTGTTTAGTTCAGTTATGGTTCTATAACTCTTCCCCTTATATTTTTAAGAAACATCTAAAGCAATAGATCAGAATTATTATTTTTTTGGAGTTCATACTTCTGGAACTGCAGTACAT
Organism: Spermophilus citellus; assembly: GCF_964194105.1. Lineage (NCBI taxonomy): Eukaryota > Metazoa > Chordata > Mammalia > Rodentia > Sciuridae > Spermophilus > Spermophilus citellus. Next base: position 222,976,738 of record NC_138182.1, on the reverse strand, counting down.
GAGGAATCTAAAAAAATTTGCTGTAACCAATAACTAATATTATTTTCATTTGACAGCGCATTTTTTGTGTGTGTTTGTGTGTGGCATGAGGAAAGTGATAAGGTCTTGCTGTGTTGCCCAGACTGGCCTGGAACTTATGATACTCTTGCTTCAGCGTCCTGAGTAGCTGGTTTACAGGCTTGTACCACTACACCTGAATCTCACTTGTTTTTAAAATGTATAAATTCAGATGTTTGTGTGCATATAAATGATATTATATATGTGTACACACAGACACACATATATTTAAAGGACTTTAAATCCCTTTATAATATTTCTATACCACTTTTGATAAAACAAAATAGAAAATTATACTTGTAACATGCTTTAAATTATTAAACTTCAGAAGATACAAGATTTTTCTTAATTAATATAGAAATTTATGACATTTCCAGAAACAAATGGCATGCTGGACCTGTGGTTATATTCTTATGGATCCTCTGTTACATAGAGGAAGGGTAGGGTGAGTGTTGGAATCGGAAGATTCCAAGATGTAGTCTTTCTCTGCTTGCTGAAATGGTAGAGAAAGCTAAATACTGCTGAAAAAAGGATTTGAGCTATTTTTCAAATTTATTTTTCTCTTGTATAGAATGGTCATATATTTTAACATGTTCCTTTGGAAAAAAGAATGCTTGTAATAACTGTTAGAAATGTGAAAATTTCTTAAACCTTTAAGAAACAAAGTATAAAGTTGGTGTATACTAAAGATCAGATGATTTATTTTTAGCTGTGCCAATAAACTTGTTTTCTTGAGTAGAATTTTGCTGTTGACAGCTGTGTCTGATATGTGGCAATAGCATTGTTTTCATAGAGTATCAATTTTGTTTTCCTAAAACAATACCTACATGCTTCTATTAGAAATTTTAAAAATTTAAAAGTAAATTTTAAAAATTTCTCACAAGACATACAAGATATACCTGAACAAATGGTACCAGAAAACAACACAAGAAGATTGCTTTTCTCTTAACAAATAAAAAATTCTTATTTGGGTATTAGCAGTGAGCATAATTTTTTGATTACTTAAAGTTTTTTAGTTTTTTTGTACTACTTCATTTATTCAGTAAACATGTATTGAATAGCTTGTATGTACTCAGTAACTAGATGAACAGTAGGAAAAAAAGATAAATATCTAAGCATCTTAGACTTCATTCTACTTGGGAAGCACACAAGAAATAATAACATAATATATAAGCAAGTTGTTAGAAGGTAAGTGCTGTAGAGAAAAAAATTAGAGAAGGGAAATAAAGATTATGCTGATGGTTGAGGCAAATTTCATTATTCTATAAGAAAATCAGGGTTGGCCTTACTTTAGATATAATAAAAAGGAGATTATGAAAATACTTGACATGATTTAATGTTTTTCTTCTTATAGCTGGAATAGTCAAATGATTTCAGTTCGTGAAGCCAAAGCCATTCCAAGGCCTGATGGTATTGAATGGAGAAATAAATACATCTGTGTAGAAGGTAGTTTTCCCATGATTACTCTATTTACCATCCAGTTATCATCATGGTACCGAATTACTTGACTAATTTCAGCTTGTATTGCAGTTAAAAGTAATATATTTATTTATGTCTTGAAGTGATTCACAGGTCTTCTAGTTTCAAATTTTTAATTAAAAAATCATTTCAAATTTTTTAGTTATGAGAAATAATAAACATGAATTTGAGTAATCTTTGTTGCAGGCTTTGTGCATTCCTCTTACTTTTGGTTGATTGAAACTTAATGTCATGATTTACAGATAGGAGAAAATATCATAGTAGATGATTCTTATTGAAATGAAATGATCTGTATTCTTTGACACTGAAAATATTGTTATTTAATGCAAACTAGTTTTTTTCTGAAGTTAATTTTACTATGAAAGTTAATGTGAAAGTAAATTCTTTTCTCTAAAATTAATTTATGTGTAGCTGAGACATTTTCTTTGAGTCAGTGGTAAACTGACTTTAAGAGGCATAATAGAGAGTTTATCTAGCATGCATGAGGCCCTGGGTTGGATTCCCAGCATCAAAAAAAGAAAAAGGAAAAAAAATAAAAGAGGCAAAATTGTTTGCATAGATACCAAACTGAAGACCTTTGTAAATCTCAAGATAAAAAAGAAAAGAATTGAGAATCAGTGTTTGTAGAAAACATTAGATTTAGAATATTTTAGTCTTGAATTATATGCAACATCTTAAAATTTGAGTTTGTGAATAGGAATTAAAATCTGCTTTGGTATTTGGTTTATTAATAAATTTTACAGAGAGTGTATGTTATTTTAGTTACTTGTGTTCTTTTGAATATTAAACATTGTTATAAAGTACTGTGTATGATGTGATTCACTATACTTTGGCGTATGGCCTTGTCCTTTTTTTTTTGAAATTAAAAAAAACATAATAACTGTGACAATAAACACCCTTTACAAAATAGCCCTTCTAAGCAATACAAAATAAATAAAGAAGCTTTTAAGATTATAGGCCTTCTTGGATTATAGTACTGTAATCTAAAGCAAAACCCTTTATCAGATTTCCTTTCACAGTTTTTCCAGGTCTTTCCCCTCAGCTACCATTTCTCTTTCTAGCAACTTCATTCCTTTTCTCTCCCATCTCTCTCTTTCAGCTTTAAGATATTTATAGGCATTTTCATCTTTGAAAAATATTCCTACTGGTTCTTCTAAGTACTTTCCCTCCTCTTTTACAGGGTCCAGATTCTTAATCTATAGCAAGTTTTGTCTTCTGCTCCCAATCAGTCTCACTCCTAATGACTTCAGTTATCCTTCTTCAGTTTCCTTGTCCTCTTGTCATTTATTTCCAAATATGGACTCTTCTCCCTTATCTTATGGGTGAAGGTGGGTCTGGACATGGAATGTAGATATGTGGGAAAAACATAAACTTTTGTTTGTTTTCTTCCTGTCTCCTATTCTGATTCTCTTCTTTCTCTACTAAATTTCTCATAGAAGTTACTATCCTCACTGTATTTCTTTCTAAACTACATACTACACCATAACGTAACACTATATTTCATTTTCTCCAGTGTTGAACTTCTGCTTTAAAGATTTATTGACCTTTCTTCTGCTGGACAAAATCAGCTTTTAAATTAAAATTAAACTTCAAATTACCTTCCTGTGACATTTGACATTGGGTACCTCTCTTGAATAGAGTGGTACTTGTTTGTTTATTTTGGTACTGGGGATTAAAACCAGAGGCACTGAGCCATATCCCTAACCTCGATAACTTTTTATTCTTTAACTTTCTCCCCTCTTAGGGTAGATACTTGACCCTCTGTAATTCTTCAGAAATCTTATCCACTTTTATGATTTAGAATTAACTTACTTTGATAACTTTCATTTTTAGTCATTTTACTTGAATTCTATCTTTATTAGACAGCTAATAGCTGTATGAAACTTTTTTGTATGCATAAGTTCAATAAAGATATTAGGTTGAGCCATATGAAATTGCTGTTTTCAAAGGTCAAAACCCATCATATATTGACAATTTCACATAATCTAAAAAATTTGGAGGGTTGGAGACATAACTCAGTGGTAGAGTACTTGCCTGGCATGGGTGAGCCCTGAGTTTGAACTCCACCACCATCAGCCGCCCCGCCCCCCCCCCCCCCCCCAAAAAAGGAAAGTTCTCATTTTAAGAATTTATTTTTCATATGTGCATTTAACATTGCAGAACCTTTTGATGGGACTAATACAGCCAGAGCTGTGCATGAAAAACAGAAGTTTGACATGATCAAGGATCAATTTTTAAAGGTAAATAGTGCATCAAATTAACTCTATAAACATTAGTGGAATAGTATGCTGTAAAAATGAATATGTATTGTGAAACCATTAATATAATGTAATAGGGAATTTATTACTTGAATATAGATATACTTTTGCCTTCAGAGAAAGCTGGCTCTCTTTTCATACATGTGACTTTCTTTTTTTTTAAGAAATAAACATTTTTATAGGGAGCTTATTAAACTCACAAAATAATGAGTAAAGCCTAATGGATTCCTTTCCTTCCCTAAAATATCAGGGTATTTTTTTATATCCTTAAAAGAAAGCTGTTGTCTAATCCATGCTTTTTTCTTGCATATTTCACTGTCACAAGGAACTAAAGTCCCATTTTATCCTTGTTTATATTTTGAAAAGTTTTAAAATATATGTTTGTATATGTTTTCAGTGTGAATTTATTACTAGTGTTGCTAGACAAGGTCCCTGTCTTCATGAAATTCCACCATATGTGGGGAAGTGCATTAATAGAAACATGGAGGAAAAGCTTAATAGAAGAAAAAGATCAGAGAACTGTGAAAATCATTTTATAAGTATAGAAGTATATTTTAATGATAACTTAAAATTCAGGTATTATATTATCAGCTATCCTTCAAACTAGGCCCTCTCAATTTGTCAGCCAGAATAGAAAATTTGTTGTACAGACTTTAATTTTTTTAAAATTTATTTTTCTTTTAATTGTTGGTGGACTTTTATTTATTTATATGCAGGGCTGAGAATCGAACCCAGTGCCTCATACATGCTAGTCAGTCGCTGTACTACTGAGCTACAACCCCAGCATAGAATGTCTTTAATTTTAAAACAGATACTTAAGAAGGAATACTTTTGTCTGTCAGATTAAGAACTCAGAAGTAGCATTTTGCTACCTTGTTCTTATTGATGAGTGAGCTTTTCATTTAGAATTATGTAGCTGAAAAACCAATATTTTTAGTCATTGGAGCCATTATGAGAATAAATTAAAGTAGTGAGTCAGATTTTTAGCTTGTAAACAGGAATTTCAGGATTTAAAAAAACTAAATTCCATTCATTATTTGTTTTCAGGGGCATACATGAATTGCCTTTTTTAGATTTACTCTGTCCTTCATAAGTAATATTTGTAATTGAAAAAGCTAGTAAAGACACGAATAAGTTATCAACTAATTGAAGTAATTTTTTCTTACCTTCTCAAATCCAAAAGTTTTAATTGTCTTCCTATTTTAGACAAAAGTATTAAGCCTGTGAATGTTGTTATTGTCAGTTTTACTTTTTTGTACCACCTGCATGTGTACTTTTTATTTTTATGTTTTTTTGCACTTTTAAATTAATGAATTAGAACCATACAGGTATGGAATTTTAAAATAACATTTTCTTTTTGGCTACAAAACAATACTTGGATAATGTTAACAACTTGGGAAATAAAAACACAAGGAAGAAAGAAGTTACCCAAAAGTTTTCCACTATCAGAAAAAAACCACTGTTAACATTCTTTGTCTTTTATTCTGTATTCTGCATATATTTTATGTTTTAAGAATGATTTTTTTTCTCTCTCTCTCCCAGTCATGGCACAGATTGAAAAACAAAAGAGATTTGAACAGTATACTACCTTTAAGAGCTGCTATCCTGAAAAGATAACTGGCCTCTGTTTCTTAAATTCTTCTGAGAAATAAAGAACAATAGTTACAGCATAATGCATTTGTTTACCTCTATCATGGTTTCTTTTTAATTGTTCCTCTTGTTTCCTGTTTTATTTTTAAAAGGACATACTTATATAAAGATGGCATATTTTATTATGACATTTCCTAATAAAATACTTTGATTTAAAAAATGTATTTTTGAAGATGTTTACATTGATGATTAGTAATATTATGGCATGAATTTTCAGGCAATCAGATAAAATATATTTTGGGAAATTACCTGAACAAATAAAAAGGTTTCTGATACAATTTCAGTTAATTGTACCACATACTAAGAGTGAAGAGCTGTGTGGAATTTTGGAAAGGATCTCATTTGTACATGCTTAAAGTGTAATATACAACAGATAGATTGTTGTCTAAGTCTGTTCTAAAAAAGTGAAGATTCAAGTCAGTTATTCAGTTACTTGAAGCAAAATGAAATCTTTTATTTCAGTAAAATCACTGCAGTGTCATGAAATACTGGACAGTTGTCTTAAATCTTCACTTGCCTCCCAGGGACAGATTGAGGCTTTGAGTGTCTTTATTAGCATTTCATTAGTACCTCACGGGCTTTTGATCTACTTTTGAGATTGCTTTAGATTTTATGTTGAAATAACAACACATTTTGCACTGTAGTAATGCAAGCACTAACTCTTAGAGCAGTTAGTGAATTGTTAAGAACTGTTTTAAGGACTATTTGATGTAGACATTTTGAAAAGATTGTTTCCTGTGCTTTAGTGCAATGTGCACTTTTGCTTTACTTCCGTTTCCTGCTTATTTTTCTGATGACAAGAAGCAACAGAAACTGAAGCATCAAAGTTAAGATTATATCCTGTTTGTAGAATCAGATTTTATGTGTGTGTACAATTATAGGACTGTAATCTGAACTGGAATTTTTAGGCAGTAAGCCACTACAAAGTTTTAGATAGACATAAAAAATATAAATAAAAGCTTAATGTTTGTAAAAATATCTTTTGTAGTATTTCTTTTCCACATCAAAGAAGTAGTGGTGGCTGCTAAAAAAGTTACAGTGTTTATTAAGGTTTTTTAAAATTTATGTAAATATTTGTAAATTGGCCAGTGCCTATAAATTTAAATATTAAAAAATCTTGAAAACAGTTTTAACTTTTTTAAAAGGATTGCAGACAACTTCTTTTAGACCTACTGTAATACAGTTTGTACCTCTTAAGTATTTTTTTTTTTTGCAAGCCAATTCAGAAGCTAAAACTTGCTTTCTTTGACATGTAAAAGGTGCATATTTTCATTTTCTTTAAGTTTAAACTTTTGTATGACGTCAAATGGAATAAAGTTTATATATGGAAATTGTTTTTCTTTGAACATCTTTGCTTTTGACATGAGATTGGGGCTATAGTTAGCATCTAGAGCTGATCTGAGTTCAATTGTTGTGCTTGATTATTTAGATTATACAGAGAATCTTGGAATTAAGTTCACATGGTTAAAGCCAGTTAACCATATTAATACCTTATTTTTTCTGCCATTAGGAATGAAGCTTTCCATGTAGGTGATTTTTTTTTTTAGATTACTAATGTGTAATATTTAATACAGTTGAACTTTTTATATGAATTCTTGGAATTTTTCCTGAAATTGATTATACATTGTACAACTCTTCTTTATCAAAATGAATTGAATAGAATTAATATTCAGGTGATGACTTTGGGTAATCATTACAAACAATAGTCATAGTACTTATCGTTCAGTAATATTGTACAGTTCTCAGGGATGGGTGTGTGTAAGGTGCTCTGCCTCTGCAGTTATTATGACATTTCCTAATAAAGCCCCAGAATTTACCATAGTGTGAACTCTTTCACTGCCACTATTTTCTCAGCTTTCAGTGACCCTACACTATTATTCATTTTCAGCTGATTCAGTGTTACCACTAGATCAAGAAGTTAATCAACTTTCATTCTAGATCAGTGGGCTGACACTTAAGATTATGAACTTTGTGACAGTTCAAATGGGACAGATAAATGGGCTGTGAATATATGAAAGAATTTTTTTAGACTTAATTTTGTTCTTAGCTATTTGTGCAGTGAACACTAAATTATTTTGTTTGTGTTGACTTCCCCATTTCCTATATATTTGCATGTATTGTTAAAGTATTATACTCTGTACTGCAGTTCTCAATTTTGGATTAATTCAAGCTAGGTTCTTTGCAAATAAGTTTTCTAGACTTTTTAGTGTTCCTGAGAAATTCTGAGTGACTTTGAAGAAGCAGAATGGCTACCAGTAGGTTAGATTTTAGCAGATACCCACAACTGCAATTGAATTCTTTTTGTCCCAGGTGAGCATGGTCATTTGAATTGTTAATGGAAAGCCTACCTAATGTTAAACCAGGTTTAGTAAAACCTGGGAGCCTGGACTCTTCTGTTTCTATTCCTATGCCCATTAAGCTGTTAGTTCCATAGTGTATCTGACTTGTCTTCCTTTCTTTGCCCACAGACAAAACATATACATACAAACTGGCATAACTAGAGAATAATAAATACCAAACCTCCATTCATCATATTCAACAATTCTGTGAATAGAATCTGCTATGATTAAAAATAAGTGTTTGGCCTGGCGCTGTGGCGCAGGCCTGTAATCCCACCGCTCAGGAGACTGAGGTTGGGAGGATTGCTAATTCAAAGCTAGCCCCAACAAAAGCAAAGCGCTAAGCAAGTCAGTAAGACACTGTCTCTAAACAAAAAAAAAAAAAAAAAATAGGGCTAGGGATGTGGCTCAGTAGTTGAATGCCCCCGAGTTCAATCCCCAATACCCCCTACCTCCGTCCCCAGTATGTGCCATTCTAGTTATAAAGTCATTCTCATAAAAAGAATGATACCTTTCTGCATTGTAAAGATATCTGTACCTCAACAGCTCTGGTCCTGTTGTCTTCAGGGAGCATTCTCTAAGTTTGTTCTGTGTGCTAGGTGGTTTGCCAGATTTTGAGCTGGGATTGTGGGACAAAGATAGGTAATAAATGTCTAAATTCTACTGGGGGAAAGATACCAAAATACTTGAAATGTAAGCTCATATGGGAACCCATAAAAGGAGTACTGAGTTTAACCTGAGGATTTCAGAAAAAGGTGGTGATCTTGAATTATCAGTAATCAGAGATGGGAAGAACTTTTTCAGATAGAAGAAATTGTGTAGGTAAAGGTATTGAGTAATGATTTCATACAATTAAAAAATTTTTTATCTAGATTTTTATTTTCAAGACCAATTAGAAAATAAAACAGGAACGAACATACTTCGTCCTACATTCCCTATTTGTAATCTCTGGTTTATTGCCCTTGCTAATATTGTGTTTTCAGTGTTGTTTTTAAAAAGGCATAGATTTTTTGTGCAATCAGGAATTCAGAAGGAGATTTATTATTTTAATTGTACATGTTTATGGGGTACAGTTGATTAAATCAAGGTAATTATTATTTTTATTTCCTTCTCATTACTTTGTGTTTGGAAGCTTCAAGCCCTATTCTTCAAGTCCCTTATTCGTGAAATGTGTAATAGGTTATTGTGAAATGCAGTCATCCCTCTGTGCTGTGGAGCACAGGAACTTTGATGTAACTGTTTTGGTACCCATTATCCCACCCCCCTCCATCTTCCTCTCCTCCACCCTTTCTAGCCACTAGTAATCACTATTCTACATTCAGATTGACTTTTTGTTACATTCACATGTGAGAGAGAATGTGTGGTATAAATTTTGAGAATCCTTGACTTCCAAAGAGGAGACCAAATAGGTAAGATGTGGGCTGTCAGGATTTTATCTGCATGAGGCTCTCCTGCTTTAGTTCTTAAGTAGTGGGGACATTTTAAGCACTGGCTTCACAAGATCCAATGAGGTCTGGGGACCTTTGGCCTTATTTTCAGACAAAACTTTGCCTTTAGCTAGTGTGGGTTTAAAATTAGTTGAAATAATGACCTGGTTGAACAATCAGGGGCCACAGAAAGAATATACAATTGTAAAGAGAGCCAATATTGAACAATGGTTCAAAACAGCTTTCTAATTGGGCAGAGACCTAGTGTTGTTTCTTCCGAGTCTCTGTACTAGCAGTGGAACCATAAGCTCTCCAGAGCCTCAGAGCTCTGCAATAACCCTCGACAGTACCTCACACTAGCAAGCTCTCTGCCCAGGAAGGACTGTTTGGGAGAAAAGGCTCATCGAAATATTTGGCTCTGAAGGAAAGGGAGATCGAGATCGGGCTGAAGAGCTTTTCCTCCTTTGAAGCCCAGGTGCCACCGGAGCCCGCGCGCCTTGACGTGGGGACTCTCCAGTTGTCGAAAGAGCCCGCCAGCAATCTGCCAAAACCGGCAGGGGAGGGCGCGGGGAAGCTGGCACACAGGCGGGGAAGAGGTCAGGCTGAGCCCGGGGCCCTTGAAGCTTGGTGGTGGCGAAACTTTTTGACGCCTTCTATTTAAAGTCGCGGGGCTTACCCGCCCCCAGCGCTGGGAACCCGAGCCGCCCCCGCCGGGGCAGGGACGAGCCCGGGCCAGAGGCGCAGTCAGAGGGAGAACACCAGGCGCGGCGCGGGCGGCTCCGACTCCGGCCCAGAGAGACGCGATGGCGAGCAGCGACAGCAACCACGCCACCGACGGCTTCCTCGGCTCCGACGGGGACGAGGAGGCGGCCAAGGAGCTGGAGACTGAGGAGGAGTCGGAGGGTGAGGAGGATGAGACTGCAGCCGAGTCGGAGGAGGAGCCCGACGCCAGGTAGCGGGAGCTTCTCTCCCACAGGGGCCGTCGCCAGGGCGCCCGGCCTGGAAATGCGACTGGGAGGCAGGTGCTTCGCAGGGCAGCTAGCCTCTTCCTGTCTTGTTTTCTCCTTTCCTTTTAAACCTCTGGAGTTAATTTCCCTGGAGCTAAGTACTTTGGGGTGTGCTGTCTTTTAAAGAACTTGAAGGTGAAGGTCCTCGCTGTCATCTGGAATGACAGGCACACCTGCAGCCAAGTTCACTATACTCCACCTCCCAGCTCCAGTGACTTGGGGCTCTTGTCTATTCTTGGAGATACACTTAATGTCCTGCCTAATTGCAGAATTGTGCAGGAACGCTTACATCTGTCCCAAGGCACAGGAACAATCTTGAAAACCTGAACCAGAGAAGAGGGGGGATGGGAGCTAAGGCAGAGAGGGCTTCTCTGATACTTTTAAATAAACGGTGTTTCCTGGGTATGTAGCAGTGGACCAGCTTGCCATAAGGGGACTTGCTTTTGGTACAAAGACCTGTACATTTTTTGGAAAAAAAGAAGTATGAGTTCCAGTAACCCCTGTTCTTAAATTCCTCCTGGACAGAAATATCAACTTTTAAGTGAATGAGAACCCAGTTAATAGTATATTTAAAAGATGGTCTTCCTTCACTTTGATCTCCCTAATCACTTTTATGCAGGCTGTAAAATGAGAATAGTAGGAATCATCTCTTTTTGGATTTGTTTCTGCCTTTATTTATTTTCTAAGCATAGGTGTTTTGTATTTTTCTGAGTGTCAGGCAAAGGTGTTTCTTCCTAAATTTGTTCATATCAATAGAAAGACTTAGTAGGTGAATGTGTACCATTTTAGAATGTATGTTTTACCCAAAGTTATAAAGTACCACCCAATCCAAGACTAGCAGAGCTGAAGTTGAAGAAGCAGTCCATAGAGTGACATTGATTAGGGCAACTGGTCAGTCAGATAAGCCTTGAATATTGGTCACAGGTTTCCCAAGTACCTACCAAATGGGAAGCAGGCACAACCTCTGCTCAAGAGCATTGTGCAGAAAATTAAGGAGAAAATGGGGTGTATGAGACTCTGTGCTAAATTAAAGTTAGAGATGGAGTGGAGGACAGACCGTGGGTAATGTGGAAGGTTAGAAGAGAGAAGATAGAGTAGTGGCTGCCTTGAAGTTGTGGGCATGAACTGGACCTTAGAAAATGGACAAGGAAATGCTTAAATAAAGAGTGGAGGAGAAGGCACCCATGATAAATGGAACAGGGAGTAAGGGTTCAGTGATTCCTGGGCATATTGAGAAGGGGAAGTGTGTCAGCCCATCCTTTATAACTTTTTCCCTTAGTGGTACCTGGGATGCTCATCCTTGCCCAACCAAAATTTACCCTCACCCCAAGAGAATCTGAAAACTTATTTGCACTAAAATGTGAGCATCTGGCAATGTGAAGCACCATTTTGAGGCTGGATTGTACTTTGATGAAGGGCAAGACCTTCAGGTAAGGATAGGATTTATCTACAGTAAACATAGGCCTGCTCTCATTATATATAGGTGGTAAGGTAAAGCAGACACCAAAAAAAAAAAAAAAAAAAAAAAAAAGTGAGAAACAAATAGGATAGGTAGGAACATGAAAGAATAAGATATATGGTTATAGTGGCCTTAAAAACATCAAAGTTTTGGTTGCTGATTCGATGATATGGATAATAAGGAGTCAGTAAACATGAACAGGATTTAGGAGAATAGACAGAAAATCAGTGTGACAGGCAGGTTGGAAGTTATAGGTTTTAGGAGGGTTTGAATTAGGGAGATAGTCACAGAAGGAAAGGTGATATCTAAGGTTTGGACTGGGGTGGGGGCAATGGGAAAGGAGATGGTATCTGTATCTATAGCTAGACTAAGGTCAGTGGGGAGCGACTATTATTGGAACTGGGAGTCTCCAGATCACACCTGCCACAGAGTGTTGTCAGGAACCAAACCACTTTGGTGTGTCATGTATTTGTAAATATGTCCTAAAGTCCTCTGGTCTTTTGGTACTAGAAATATTCTCTAATAGATGGAAGTGAGAATTATGTATCATCATTTCCACTTCTTTCCTTTTGACTCTTGCACAGAAGTTTACAATTGAAAGAGGGCCTTGCTCACTCTGTGGCAGGCCTAGTGCTGTGTTTTCATATGTTGTCTCAGTAAATCCTTCCAACAACACTAGGAAGTGATTGTCCTGTTACAGATGAGGAAATAAGCTTTGTGTAATTTGCTGAGGATATAAAGCAAGAAAATGTCAGAATCACAATGTGAGCCTAGGTTTGTGTATTCCAAGCCACCCTCCCCCCCCCCCCCTTTTTTTGTGAGGAGAGACTTTCTTTATTATAGTTGAAACTTACTTTGAAAGGTAAGGAAAAAAAGGAAAAAGAAAGGACTCATCTCTGTTTACTAGAGGGATGTTTTCCCCTGTTTTTGAATAGAAATTGTCTACATTTTCTCAGAGGTCAGAACCAATCTTTGAAGCTGCAATTACAAACATTTTTTTTTTTTAAATTCAGAAGCACATAAGGCTAGGCATGGTGGCACATGCTTGTAATCCCAGTGGCTCAGGAGTCTGAGATAGGAGGATCTTGAGTTCAAAGCCAGCCTCAGCAACTTAGCAAGGCCCTAAGAAACTCAGTGAGACCTTGTTTCTAAATAAAATATTAAAAAGGGCTGGGATGTGGTTCAATCCCTGATACCAAAAAAAAAAAAAAAAAAAAAGGCACATAAAAGTTAGAAATGAAAACAATCTAAGTAATAATAACAAAATGGTTTTTGTATCTATTTGATATAATATTACTAAGCCATTATCAAAATGCTATTTGTGAAAATTCTAACATGGAAAATGCTTATATTGAGTAAAAGATGTACTGGATGACTTGGGAGGATGAGGCAGGAGGATTGCAAGTTTTACACCAGCCTCAGCAACTTATTGAGACTCTGTCTCAAAAAATTAAAAAAGGGTTAGGAATGTAGCTCAGTGGTAAAATGCCCCTGGGTTCAATTCCTAGTACCAATAGTAGTAGTAGTAATAATAATAATAATAATAATAATAATAATAATTTAAAACACATGCTGGGTGTGGTGGTGCAGCCTATAATCCTAGTGACTTGGGAGGCTGAGGCAGGAGGATCAGAGTTAAAAGCCAGACTCAGCATGTGAGGCCCTAAGCAACCTAGTGAGACCCTGCCTCAAAATAAATAATAGAAAGAATGGGCTATGGATGTGACTCAGTGGTTAAGTACTCCTGCTTCAATCCCTGGTTACCATCCTCCTCGAAAAAAAAAAAAAAGATATACTGGAAAAAGGCTTAAAATATTAACAAGGTTGATAAAGGTTAAGTTGAAGTTAGTAAAGGTTTTATTTTAAGGTTAAAAATGTTTATATATGGTTGTTAGAATATTTTCCTTAGGGGCTTGGGTGATAGCTCAGTGGTGGAGCACTTGCCTCTCATGTGTGAGGCACTAGGTTCGATCCTCAGCACCACATAAATATTAATAAATAAATAAATAAATAAAATAAAGGTATTGTGTCCATCTAAAGCTAAAAATATTTTTTAAAAAGAATATTTTCTTTATATTTATCTTAACTTTTTGGTTTTTCTACAATGAGCTTTTTGGTATATAAAGCTCTACCTTCTGCCTGCTATTCATCAATATATATGTAGTATATTTTGTTATGTGTAATATATTATGTTAATATAAAGACAAAAAGCACTCTACTTGTAAACCTTTTCTTTACCCTTCCAGGTGTCATATGTAGATTTATCTATAGCTACCTTTCTGAATCAAGGAACCATCCCTTCTAATTATAAAAATGTAATTGATAATGCAGAAAACACATCATTACACAGACCAGTACTTATATTGGATTAGAAAATTATTCTTATGATATATCACTCAGTCATGTGAATATGATATATGGCATTCAAAGGGCTGTGTGTAAATCATATTAGTTATTCTTTTATTTTTATTTATTTATTTTTGCAGTGTTGGGAATAGAATCCAGGGCTTTGTGCATCTTAGGCAAGTGCTCTACCACTGAGCCACATCCCCAACCCTCCTATTAGCTGTTCTTTCATGGACAAATCTGTCCCCTTTGAACCCAATTTTCTCATTCATAAAATGATAGTAATAATCTCTAATTCATAAGGTTGTCATAAGGATGAAAAAAAACTATGTACATTTATGTGGGCTTACTTGACTTAGTAGGTTCTTAGTAAATTTTAGTTTCTTAGATTCCTTCAGATGAATCATTATTGGCAGCAAAGCTCTACCTTCTGCCTGCTATTCATCAATGAGGGGTGGGTAATGGTATCCTTTTCCAATATGAGTTTTCCAATGTGACATTCCACTTTGGCTTATCTGTAACATTCAGTAAACATTCATAGGGTGCTATGGACTATGTAAGGTGCTGGAGATACAAAAATTACTAAGAATCCATAACCAGATTCAAGGTGTTCACATTTCTAACTAGAGAAATAGAAAAACACAATTATGCCATTAACTGTTAGAGAGATTGAAGGAGGAGAAGGTCTATATGAAGCACCTCAAACTAGGGAGAAAGTCCTGAAATGTATAATACCTGGGAAGATTTGAGAAGGCTTCATCACTGGAACAGGGTTTTGAATCAATAATGTGCCCCAGAGGGCTTATAGTTTGTGGTTATAGAAAAAGATTTTTTTGTGTTGCTAAACCTTCATATAAGATCATTTGTAAAAAGTGGGTCTATAAAATCTACAGGGTTCTAGAGCCAGGAGAGGTTTTAGAAATATCTATTCTTTTACAGATTCAAGACATTGTCAAGAGACATTTTGTTTTCCAAAGTCATACAGCTTTGTAATAGTAGGATTAGGACTAGACCTCAAGTTTGGACTCCAATCTAATGTTG
The DNA here is from genome assembly GCF_964194105.1 of Spermophilus citellus. NCBI lineage: Eukaryota > Metazoa > Chordata > Mammalia > Rodentia > Sciuridae > Spermophilus > Spermophilus citellus. The sequence goes on along the minus strand of NC_138182.1, from coordinate 222,961,675 downwards.
GTTAATTTATTCATTCAATAGATATTTATTAAACTCTTTTGATGTGCCAGGTAATTCCTATGCCCAAGGAAGACAATGGCGAACATTTTGGACAAAGTCCCTGCCCTCCTGAAATGTTTCAACTTCCCAGTCTGGAAAGACAAACAATGAATCAATATAGAATACATTGGGTAGCCATAAGTTATGTGAGGAAAGTACAGAAATGGTTATGCTGTTCTGGACAGGATGGTGAGGAAAGCCTCCCTTATGAGATGACATCTGAGCAAAGACTGAAAGAATGGGTGGTCCAGGCAAAGGGAAAAGCAGGTACAAAAGTACTGAGGTAGGAATGTGTGACTCACTTAAAGAGCACAAGGTCAAGTTGTTGGAGCATAGTGAGCAAGTAGGAGAGTGGTCAGAGGTGAGTTTAAGAGATAGCTGTGTTGCAGATCATGTGGGGCTTTGTAGGCCATAGTGAGGACTTGAAATTTTATTAAGTAAAATTGGAAAGCCATTTTACGTCTATATACCACTCAAAATTCAAAACAAAACAACAATAAAAAAGTAGTGATAATGGCAGTATTGCTTTATATAATAAACATTTATACATGAATATTTTCATTCAACTAATATTTATTAAATATGTGCCAATGTTGTGCTAAATGTTTCAAATTCATGATCTCTTTGTGTGTGTGTGTGTGACACTTGAGGTTTTTGTGAAATTTGTTGTTCATTTTGTTTTTCTGAGTGAGGACCAATGAAGCCCAACTCTTCGGTCTTTCCAACAGATCACCTAGAAACTTTATCATTTTTGTTTTGGATCAATCTCTGTTAATCGTTTGATTTCTCTTCTTAAGCACAGGGAATTTTTGTCACAGCAGTACCCAACACTTAAAATCACCTTCATGTGGCTCAGCCAGTGCCTATATAAAATGTCTGTCTAAGCTGATAGAATTAAAATTATTGGTGAAATTCACATTTAACTAATTATTAAAGGAAACAAATCTTTTGGAAGGTGAAGGGAGTTCATAAGTGGTTTTCGTTATCAGTACGGAGCATTCTGTTTCCATATATCTATTTATATGGTGTCTGTCACCGATGTGCTTGCCTAGGTGTTTTGACAAGTGTGTTATTTGAGCCTGCCTTCTTCTGAGGTCAGTGGAAAGAGCTGGGAATGGGAGGGCAGGCTGACTGCTCAGGATGCCAGAAGCTGAGGGAGGAGATAGGATAAAGCAGAGGCACTTAGAGCCAGAAATTGAAGAGCTATTTAAGTGTTGGCTGCATGCATATTACATGCCCTTGGTAAGACTTTGACTCAACATAGAGAAATATAGCAAGAGTTGGAATTATTATTTTTCTTTAAAACAGCAAAATACTAAAGTACAGGATATACTGACTGATAAAATTTTTTTTAAAGTAAAATAAAATAAAATAAAGTAAAACTTTTAAAAAGTAAAATTTAAAAAATAAAATAAATATATTGTGTCCAACTACAACTAAAAAATAAATATTTTTTTCTCTTTTTTTTATTGGTTGTTCACAACATTACAAAGCTCTTGACATATCATATTTCATACATTAGATTGAAGTGGGTTATGAACCCCCAATTTTACCCCAAATGCAGATTGCAGAATCACGTCGGTTACACATCCACAATTTTACATAATACCCTATTAGTAATTGTTGTATTCTGCTACCTTTCCTATCCCCTACTATCCCCCCTCCCCTCCCCTCCCATCTTCTCTGTCTACCCCATCTACTGTAATTCATTTCTCTCCTTGTTTATTTTCCCATTCCCCTCACAACCTCTTATATGTAATTTTGTATAGCAATGAGGGTCTCCCTTCATTTCCATGCAATTTCCCTTTTCTCTCCCTTTCCCTCCCATCTCATGTCTCTGTTTAATGTTACTCTTTTCTTCCTACTCTTCCTCCCTGCTCTGTTCATAGTTGCTCTCATTATATCAAAGAAGACATTTGGTATTTGATTTTTAGGGATTGGCTAGCTTCACTAAGCATAATCTGCTCTAGTGCCATCCATTAACCTGCAAATTCTATGATTTTGTCATTTTTTATTGCTGCATAGTACTCCATTGTGTATAGGTGCCACATTTTTTTTTATCCATTCATCTATTGAAGGGCATCTGGGTTGGTTCCACAGTCTAGCTATTGTGAATTGTGCTGCTATGAACATCGATGTGGCAGTATCCCTGTAGCATGCTCTTTTAAGGTCTTCAGGGAATAGTCCGAGAAGGGCAATAGCAGGGTCAAATGGTGGTTCCATTCCCAGCTTTCCCAGGGAATCTCCAAACTGCTTTCCAAATTGGCCGCACCAATTTGCAGTCCCACCAGCAATGTACAAGTGTACCCTTTTCTCCACATCCTCGCCAGCACTTGTTGTTGTTTGACTTCATAGTGGCTGCCAATCTTACTGGAGTGAGATGGTATCTTAGGGTGGTTTTGATTTGCATTTCTCTGACTGCTAGAGATGGTGAGCATTTTTTCATGTACTTGTTGATTGATTGTATATCCTCCTCTGAGAAGTGTCTGTTCAGGTCCTTGGCCCATTTGTTGATTGGGTTATTTGTTATCTTATTGTCTAATGTTTTGAGTTCTTTGTATACTCTGGATATTAGGGCTCTATCTGAAGTGTGAGGAGTAAAAATTTGTTCCCAGGATGTAGGCTCCCTATTTACCTCTCTTATTGTTTCTCTTGCTGAGAAAAAACTTTTAAGTTTAATTAAGTCCCATTTGTTGATTCTTGTTATTAACTCTTGTGCTATGGGTGTCCTATTAAGGAATTTGGAGCCCGACCCCACAATATGTAGATCGGAGCCAACTTTTTCTTCTATCAGACACAGAGTCTCTGATTTGATATCAAGCTCCTTGATCCATTTTGAGTTAACTTTTGTGCATGGCGAGAGAAAGGGATTCAGTTTCATTTTGTTGCATATGGATTTCCAGTTTTCCCAGCACCATTTGTTGAAGATGCTATCCTTCCTCCATTGCATGCTTTTAGCCCCTTTATCAAATATAAGATAGTTGTAGTTTTGTGGATTGGTTTCTGTGTCTCTATTCTGTACCATTGGTCCACCCGCCTGTTTTGGTACCAGTACCATGCTGTTTTTGTCACTATTGCTCTGTAATATAGTTTGAAATCTGGTATCGCTATACCGCCTGATTCACACTTCCTGCTTAGAATTGCTTTTGCTATTCTGGGTCTTTTATTTTTCCATATGAATTTCATGATTGCTTTCTCTATTTCTACAAGAAATGCTGTTGGGATTTTGATTGGCATTGCATTAAACCTATAGAGAACTTTTGGTAATATTGCCATTTTGATGATGTTAGTTCTGCCTATCCATGAACAGGGTATATTTTTCCATCTTCTAAGATCTTCTTCTACTTCTCTCTTTAGGGTTCTGTAGTTTTCATTGTATAAATCTTTCACCTCTTTTGTTAGGTTGATTCCCAAGTATTTTTTTTTTTTTGAGGATATTGTGAATGGAGTGTTTTTCCTCATTTCCGTTTCAGAAGTTTTGTCGCTGATATACAAAATGCCTTTGATTTATGCGTGTTGATTTTATATCCTGCCACTTTGCTGAATTCATTTATTAGTTCTAGTAGTTTCTTTGTAGACCCTTTTGGGTCTTCTAGGTATAGAATCATGTCATCTGAAAATAGTGATAATTTAAGTTCTTCTTTTCCAATTTTTATGCCTTTAATTTCTTTCATCTGTCTAATTGCTCTGGCCAGTGTTTCGAGAACTATATTGAATAGAAGTGGTGATAGAGGGCATCCCTGTCTTGTTCCGGATTTTAGAGGGAATGCCTTCAACTTTTGTCCATTCAGAATGATGCTAGCCTGAGGCTTAGCATAGATAGCTTTTACAATGTCAAGGTAAGTTCCTGTTATCCCTAGTTTTTCTAATGTTTTGAACATAAAGGGATGCTGTACTTTGTTGAATGCTTTCTCTGCATCTATCGAGATGATCATATGGGTTCTTATCTTTAAGTCTATTGATGTGGTGAATAACATTTATTGATTTCCGTATGTTGAACCATCCTTGCATCCCAGGGATGAATCCTACTTGATCATGGTGCACAATTTTTTTGATGTGTTTTTGTATTCGATTCACCAGAATTTTATTGAGGATTTTTGCATCTAGGTTCATTAGAGATATTGGTCTGTAGTTTTCTTTCTTTGAGGTGTCTTTGTCTGGTTTCGGAATCAGGGTGATGTTGGCCTCATAGAATGAATTTGGAAGAGCTCCCTCTTTTTCTATTTCCTGAAATAACTTGAAAAGTATTGGTATTAATTCTTCTTTAAAGGTTTTGTAAAACTCCGCTGTATACCGAGGACCCCAGCGGGCGGCCCAGGTTCGGGACCATGAGCTGGATCACTAGGCAATGCTGAGCTGACGTGGATCTGGGGCGAACAGTCTGGGCCTCTCAGAACACACACTGAGCCCGGATCGGCTGAATTCAAGCTCCCGTTCGCCTGCTTCCCGCAGACAAACAGCTGTGACTCAGCATTAATCCATCCGGCTGAAACAACTGGTCAGCCCTTCTCATCCTACAGAGGGAAACGAACTGTCGCCATTTGCAAGAGACACCACTATGGCAGAGAACTGACGTCATCAGACTGCGGCGGAGGAGATAACTTCATTGAAACCTGCGGCTACAGCATCAAATAAATTTATAGGAGTAAACAGTAACTCAGCAGTCAAACAGAACAAGAAGTAACATGAGCAGCTTCAAAAAGCAAGGAAGAAAAGGAGTACAAACACTGCAGGACAGCCTAAATATTCAGGAGGACCTAGAGTCATCAGAAAAATGGTCACATAAAGAACTCAAGGAACACCTTAGACAGATGGAATGGAACCTTAAAGAGGATACAAGACAGCAAATTCAAGCAGCAAAAGAACACATTGAGAATGAATTACATAAACAGATAAAAGAAGAAGTTAAGCATCTCTATCAGGAGATAGAGATTATAAAAAATAATCAAACAATAATTCTAGAAATGAAGGAAACGATAAACCAAATTAAAAACTCAATTGAGAGTATCACTAACAGAGTGGAGCAAGTAGAAGCCAGAACGTCAGATAATGAAGACAAAATATATCATCTTGAAAAGAGTCTAGCCAACTCAGAAAGGCTGGTAAAAAATCACGAGAAAAACATCCAAGAGTTATGGGATAACATAAAAAAACCAAACTTACGAGTCATCGGGATAGAAGAAGGTACAGAGATTCAAACCAAGGGAATGAGTAACCTGCTGAATGAAATAATTACAGAAAACTTTCCAGAAATAAAAAAGGAAACAGATATACAAATTGAAGATGCATACAGGACACCGAGCACACAAAATCACAGTAGACCAACGCCAAGACACATTGTTATGAAGATATCCAATACACAGAACAAAGAGAAAATATTAAAAGCTACAAGAGAAAGGAGACAGATTACATTCAGGGGTAAACCAATAAGGTTAACAACGGATTTTTCATCACAGACATTAAAAGCAAGAAGGTCATGGAACAATGTATTTCAAACACTGAAAGACAACGGATGCCAACCAAGAATTCTGTATCCAGCAAAATGAAGCTTCAGGTATGACAACGAAATAAAAATCTTTCATGATAAACAAAAGTTAAAAGAATTTGCAGCCAGAAAACCAGCATTGCAAAGCATTTTGAGCAAAACACTACACGAGGAAGAAATGAAAAACAATAACCAAAACCATCAGTGGGAAGTGCCTCAGTAAAGACAGAGGGTGAGGGGAAAGATAATCATGGAGAAACAAACTAAATTTTTTTTAAAAAAAAGGATAAACAATCAAACATGGATGGAAGTACAAACCATATATCAATAGTAACTCTGAATGTTAATGGCTTAAACTCTCCAATAAAGCGACATAGGCTGGTATCATGGATTAAAAAAACAAATCCAACAATATGCTGCCTCCAGGAGACACATCTGATTGGAAAAATAAATATTTTTTAAAAAAGTGGTTTATATTCTTTGGCTATTCTGAACACAGGCTTGATGAAAGCCTTGGGTCCATTCAGACATTATAACCAAATTCCCCTTCCTATGAGGAAAACTTATTAGAGTATCAGGTATAAGAGACTTGAATGTGATTTATACATGAAAATAATCTTTGGCTTAATCCACCACTATCCAATAGAAATATAATGCTAATTAATTAATTAAAAAAAGAAATATAATGCTGACCATATATATAATTAAAAATTTTTAGTAGCCACATTAAAAATGTAAAAAGAAATAGATAACATTAATTTTAACAATGTATTTTATTTAACTCAGTAGCGAAAGTTCTATCATTTCAACATAAAATCAATGTAAAAATTATTAATGAAATATTTTACATTATCTTGTATTAAATATTATTCATGTTTTTATTAGTGTGGTGTGGTTATACATAACAGTGGGGTTCATTTTGACATATCCACAAAGGCATATAACATAACCTGCTAAATTTCAATACCCAGCACTTCCCCTTTTCCCCTTGTCCTCCCTCCTCCATCCCCTTCTTCTCCCTACTGGTCTTCCTTCTGTTTATTGCTGTTTTGATTGGTGCATTATAGTTGTATATTAAAGTAGAATTCATTGTGATGTATTCATACATGCACATAGCATAATTTGGTTAATTTCATTCCACATTGTCTCCCCATTCCCATCCCTCCTCTCTCCCCCTCAATCTCCATCCTTCACTTAACTTTAAGTTCTCTCTTATATTTTCATGAAATCCCCCTTTTAAAAATTTCTTATTTTTCTCTAGCTTCTGCATATGAAAGGGAACATTTAACCCTCAACTTTCTGAGTCTGGCTTACTTCACTTAGCATGCTGTTCTTCAATTCCATCCATTTACCAGCAAATGACATAATTTCATTTTTCTTTCTTCTGCTACAATTTTGAAATTTCTTGTATATTTTACACATATTGCACATCTCAAATATACCCTACCTAAACACATTTCAAGGGCTCCATGGCCACATGTGGCTAGTGGCTACCATACTGGACAATTCAGGTCTGATAATACCTAGAAATCTGTTAGCTTCATTGAAATTCATAGAACTGCTCCATCAGTAATGATTTCTGTATGCCAGGCCCTGTGCTAGATACTAGAGACAGAAAGATGATTGGATGGCACAGTTGCTTCTCTTAAGGAGCTCATTCTGGTAAGGGGAAGCGATTAACTGCCATAAATAGTCATTTATGACACTAAGGATATTAACCAAGGAAAAAGAAAAAAAAATTTTTTTCTAAAATGAGATTTAGAAAGGCTTTGTAGAGTGACACTGAAGCTGAGAAGAAAGGTATTCCAGGAATAATATATGGTAAACATTCCTTTAAATTTCTGGTTTCAGCTGTTGTGCTGCGAATTGCTGCTCTAAGCTTTTTTCATCATCCAGAATTATTGAGGATTCACCAGAGTTGAGAATATTTATTAGCTGAATAAATGAATGGTGTGAATGAATGAGTGAGTGACTATCAAGGGTTCCAGACTTTTTCAAGAAGCAGATTTAGTTGGGATGTTGAACTTGGATCAGGTAGGATTTTGCTGGTCGTTGGCCATTCGTTTACCAGGGATTGAAAATGCCTGGTGAGTCTGAAACACACTAGCTTGGAGGGGACAGTGATAAGTACTGAAGGATTGTTCAATTATGATGTCTGCAGTGATTGTTCCTACCTTCTATTACTTGTGGGAAAGTCACCCCTAGACTCATCCTTGAGCCAGATCATAGATGGGAGGATAAAACTGGGCTTTCCCTTTGCCCAGAGAAAAGTCCTCTCTCACGGCAACTGGAGTGGATTCAGTTCCAAAATTCCACATTCTAATCTGATAAAATCCAAGATATGTGAGAAGATTAATTGATACTACTATTTAGTCTACTAAACTGTAAATGCTCAAAGACCTCTCATGAAGCTGTTACTATGTTTTTGTCATTTAGCTATGGTTTCTTTAAGAATAATCCACATGCTAGACAGAAATTTACATTCACTGTTGTAGAACATAAATATATACAATGTCAATTTAACACATTTTAAAACATTTACATTCATCACAAATTCCTTCTTAATGGCTGATTTCACTAGGACACTTAACATTGTTGATTGGTAAATAAAATTAATTCCCTTCCTTTTCAGAAATGTATCTACAATAGGAAATGAGCCTTATTCACTCACCAGATTTTTACCTTGTGCTTACTGTGTGCCAGGCAATGTAAACATAGAGGGAATCAAACAAGTCAAGTTCTAACTCTTTCCAGTTTAGCTTCTGAGGAGGGTCAACATTAAACAATTTCACAAGTCATTAGTAGAAGCTAATATACTGGCAAAATGAATTGGTCCCAAAGAGCTAAGGCCTCCTGCTCCTTCCCCCTGGGAGTTTTCTCTCAGTCTCTCTTGGAGCCTGGCTGCTGATGACACTTACCCTTCTAGGGCACTTAGGTGTCCCCAACTCTCCTGTGTTTCTGATGAGTGACAAGGCCCACAGCAGGGAAGAGAGGCCAACACTGACTCAAGGAAACCTAATCTATTCTAAGAACTGAAGCTTGTTATTTTGAGTTATTGAACCAGAGCTCCATGGCATATGCATTGTTTACATTCTAATTTTAGGGAAAAGAAAATGGAGGGTTAGCAATAATGAGTGATTTACATAATTTCAGATAGTGAGTGTCCTATCCCTAATTCTAGTGCTGGAACTCTTCATGAGTTCAGTGCTTATCTTGAGATTTTATATCTCTCTTTCTTTCTCTCACTCTCTCTAAATGTACAAATGTATGTAGATATATATATACAATAAATACATACTTTATACATTGAACCGACATCTGTTCTTAGCTGATATACTCCTTTTATTTGAGTATTTGAGCATAATTTTATTATTTTAAAATATTTTTTTCATTTACTTCAAACCTTTTTAAAAGAAAACGCTTAAGAAGATCCTGAAAATCTACATAATAGTTAATCCTGATCAGCACCTTAGCTATATTAAGTTTCCTAATGTGTAATAAAGAGAGTAGATCTTATGTTTAAAAATAGACATTAGGCAATCTGGTGTGATTGCATTTTCATAAGGTCAAAGATAGCAACACCAAAATAACTTCTCTTCATGCTATATGGAGTTATGTGATAAGCGTTCAATAGATATTTATTTACCATATCTATGAAATTGTGATATTCTATTTAAAAGACAGATTTTGTGTTGGTCTTTGGATGATGAACTTTGAATTTTTCAAATCTATTTTTTTTTTTTCCTCAAGGGGACATGAGAAAAATGAGACCTGGTCTTTATTCTTCTTAGAGTTTTGGGATCTCCCAGGGTGTCAGTAAATGCTCTCTTCATTCAGTACCACTTGGGGTCATAAAACAGATTATATTGTATTTTAAAAATGCCTGATAGGATGGAGAAGACCTGGATTACCATTCCGACTGTGCCACTTCCTGGCTTTGCAGCATGGGGCAAGAGGCTTCCCCTCTGTGCCTTTACCAGGGTTCTCAGGACCCTCCCTGACCTGGCCCCTGCTGACCTCCTGAGGCTCATCTCTTGCCACTGGGTCATGTTTACAACACTCCAGCAGGCTAAGCCTGTTCCTGCATCCAGGTGTTTGCACTTGCTTTTTTTCCCTCCATGGAATGCTGCTTCCCCAAACCCACTATTGAGGTTCAGCGCACTTGTCACTTTCTTCAAGAAGCTCTCCTCAACCCCCTGCCTAACAGGCTGAGTTCACTCCCTTTATGCCTTTCACAGTAGTCACTGTTTCACGTTGCCTTTCATAGCTCCTATCACTATCTGAAATGTTATTTTGGACTTATTTTAATTGTTTATTGCTACCACTAGAATGTCAGCTCCCTAAGGGCAGCAGCCTACCTTTCTTCTCTGTCTGCAACTAGAATATAGCAGGTACATAGCAGGTGCCTCAGAAATGCTCATTGAACTGGGCACACTAGCACTCACCTGCAATCCCAATGACTTGGGAAGCTGAGGCAGGAGGACTGCAAGTTGAAGGTTAGTCTCAGCAATTTAGTGAAACTCTAGACAAATTACTGAAAGTAGCTAAGTGGTAAAATGTTCCTGGGGGTCGGGGGAGATGATTGTTAAGTGAACAAATTGTTGGATTTCATGATGACATTTCATCCCCAGAATCTCATCTCCTTCCCTCTGGTTAACATTGTTCATGTTACACCCTCCTAACAAATTACTTTGTTGTCTGGTCCTCAACATCTTAAGAGAATTGAGAAGTGGTCATTGAATTTGGTAAAACGAAACTCAATAGGAAGAAATTAATAATTTACAGAAATACAAACACCTCTAAGAGAATTAATAGTTTAAATCTTTCTCTTTTAGATTGTGTTTATTTTTGAACAGATTCTTCCACATATAAGAAGTAGGGTGCTCTCATGGGGGAAGAGGGCACTAGAAATGGGAAATGGGTGCTCAGGGGAGGAGTGAGTGGGTACACAGGGCAGGCTGGGCATGAACTTGGGCCTCAGTCTTTCTTGCTCATAGGATATCTCCCAGAAAGTTGCTTCCTGCAGGTCCCTGATAGAAAACTTTCAGAGGAACTGACATTTTTATTTCCTTGATTTCTTAAACAAGATACAAAGGGGGATGGTAACATAAAAAGTTAGCAGTGTTGATGTAAACTACAATTGCCTGATAGCCAAGTATGTGGTTAAATTTATTGTCTGATAGAATTAGGATTCCTCTTCATATATATACTTGACCTTTTGGAAAAAAAAATTTTAGTGGAGTTTACATACTGGACCTTTTAGTGGAGTTCCCCACCTAGGTTGGCAGAGAGATGAAGGACAATGTAGCCACTATGACCAGAGGACCAAAGCAGAGAGGAGACTTTTGGCATCAGAAAATCAGGGCCTTAACATTTAAACAACTGATCAGAATTAGTGGCCTACATTAGCTCAGAGGAAAATGGCGAGAAGTGACAACCATTTCTTAGTTTTTTTTCTATTTCTTTCTACTCCATTTTTTGGAGACAGAATCTCACTAAGTTGCTGAGGCTAGCCTGAACTTGCAATCTTCCTGCCTCAGTCTCCCTAGTCAGTGGAATTATAGGCATGCCCCATGCCTGGCTGATGTATACCATTTTATTTAAACAAGGAATAGTTAATATTTCCCTAAGAAATATGAAATTTAATTAAAATATAACAGAATAATGAACAAATACCATATGAAGCTGAAGTGTTTTTCCTTTTGTATTTAATGGGGAAAATGTTTGTTCTAGCATGGACTTTTCATTTCACAATAAAAACAAACAACCAGAAATTCAATATCACCTGTTTTATATGCCCTGATATCCCTGTCTGGGAGTCTTAAATCTCTATTTATCTGTTTGCTATTATCAGAAACCTCATTAGTTCTGCTTCTAGTCTGTATACCTAGGCCAATATTCCAGAGAACTGTGCTCCACCTCACAGGTGGGTTACTATACAACCCCCACCAAGGGGAGAAGTGAGACTCAGGTAATGTTGATTCTGTTTGGTAACTTGGAAATAGAGACACAGATTCTATTTAGTTGGCTTGAGGGATTTGGGGGACAGGTCTCAACGTTTTAGATATCTAGTCAACCTTATTGTGATCTTGCAACAATATTTTGTGATGTAGTATTGGTTTTTATTTTTGGAAATTACTGGTTAATTTTTTTATTATTTAAAAAAATCTGAACTTATACTGTAAATTGTCCAGCATGTGGTAAAAAAACAACATTAGCTAAAATTGCTGAGCATAACTGGTGTCTGAGATAGTGTTCAGGAAAAAAAAGAAAAGGTATTTAATAGTAAATAAAGTTGTTAAGGCAGAGAGCCCAGAGCATAGAAGATGGATGGCGAGATGGCCTTATATGGGGAAAGATTGGGGCCACCACCAGGGGTCTGAATTCAGGCTCAGGCATGTTTCTAAAACTTTAAAACAGTCCTCCCAATACAGAGTGCCTACAGGACTTAGAAAACCATGAGCAGACCCTGTTATCCAGGGCCTGAAAGCTATTTGAACTGATCCTGACACACAGGAAAGGCTCCTTCCTTCACCAAAGCAAGTCAGGCTAACATCCAGGGGTGAGGTGGTGTTGCTTTTCCCACCCCTGTCTTTTCCTTCTCCGGATCACAGAGATTAAAAGAGAGAAAAGCAGTGCAATATCTTTCTGAACTCTGAGAAAGTTCTGCAGCCTCTGGGGTTCAGGGTGTCCTTTGAGGATAGTGATGTTGAGCTGAGATGGTGGGAGGGTGGGGACAGAAGGGAAGAGAAAATGCTCAGAGGGAAGCAGAGAACAAAGCCACACTTATAGAGAGTAGCTCTCTTGATCCCTCATGATTTTCCTCTTTTCTCTTTCCTGAAAGGCCTGGATACACCCTTAGCCCTTGGATTGTATGAGAATTCTCTACTCCTATAATGAGCAAGTGAATGAGTGCATAATGAATCAGTGACACAGGGAAGAATGATTAGAAGGTGCATCCATTTTGCTTATTGCACTTAAACTTTTCAGAGGTAATCATTGTTAAGGAGGTGACTTCTGCTTTAATTATAACCTTATTAAAGTGGGTTTGCAGCTCTTCAAAGTTTGGACTTCACAATGGGAATAATGGAAGGGAAAAGGGAGAGAACACATGGAACATTTGTTATTTGCCCAGTACAAATGCTTCTCAGTTTGTGATGAGGTTATGTCCTGACAGACCCACTGAAAGTTGAAAATATCATAAGTCAGAATGCATTTAATGCACCTAGCCTACTGACCATCATGGCAGCAACACAGTACACTGTAGAGTGCTGGTTGTTAACCCTCATGATGGCATGCCAGACCGGGGGTTGTGGCTGGCTGTCACTGTCCAGCATTGTGAGAGAGTATTGGGTCACATGTTGCTGACCCAGGAACAGATCAAAATTCAAAATTTGAAAAAATGTGGTTTCTATTAAATGCATATTAAAAATGCATCATAAAGTTGAATCATTATAAATCAAAGACAATCTATATTTTATGAGATATTTTGCACGTTGTTTTGACACACCTGCCTTACAAAGTAGGTGTTAGTCTTCCTTTTTAACTGATGGCCTTCAAGTTCAAGAAAGGAAGAGGAAGTCATTTGCTCATATAGTATCTTAATCTGTTTGTGTTGCTGTAACAAATTACCTGAGAATGGGAAATTTATAAAACAGAAATATATTGCTCACATTTGTGGAGTCTGGTAAGTCCAAGATGGAGGTACCATAGATGTGTCTGTGGTGGAAAGAGCAAAAAGGCCTCAGGCACTCCCTTTACCTTTCTTTCTTTCTTTCCTTTCCTTTCCCTCCCTCCCTCCCTCCCTCCCTTCCTCCTTTCCTGCCTTCCTTTCTTTCTTCTTTTTTGGCATCAGAGAATGAACTCAGGGATGCTTAACCACTGATTTACATCCCTAGCCCTTTTTATTTTTTATATTTAGACAGGATCTTGCTAAATTGCTTAAGGCCTTGCTAAATTGCTGAGGCTGGCTTTGAACTGGCAATCCTCCCACCTTAGTCTCCCAAGTTCCTGGGATTACAGGAAAGTGCCACCACACCTGGCTCTTTTACCTTCTTTCTTAAGGTTGCCATCCCATTCATGAGAGCTGCATTTTATGACCTTAGTTAGCATCCCCTAAAGGCCCGGGTCAATACTATCACATTAGTGATCACTTTTCCATGTCTGAGTTCTGGGGAACACAATGAGGCTCTAACACACAGCTGGAAGTAGTGAAGCCAAGAGTTAAATCCAGGGCATTTTTGAAGTGAAAAATGTTGTCTCCATCCCATGAGCACTGTGGTATATACTTACTTGGATAAGGAGACATTGTTTCTTTCTTAAGAAATTTAGAAGACAGAGGGTAGATAGCATTCAATAAACACTGTGGTAGACTTATCAGAGAAGTACTCTGCTAGCACAGGATTCCAGTAAATCTCAAGTCCTATAGTTCATATAGGGTGGTGAGCTCAGGAGAGCCAATCCAGTCACACTCTGATTTTCTGAAAACAGCCATCAAGACAGGACTAACATGGTACCCAATGTTGATAAGAGTGTGGGTAAGAATGTAAGGCTCTTCTTTAATGAGACTAGTGTTTCAAAGCAGAGATTTGGGGGAAACCTGGTAAAAGATTTTGATCTTCCCTTTGTGTAACGCAAAAATGTCAATAGGATTTATATATGATCATTGAATTTTTATATGGAATATTTTAAACTTCATATATCTATAATAACTTCTTAAATATGGTGGAGTTGTGTTCCAAAATTTTATTTTGTCATTACTTTTTTGGCTCTTGGCTGCATTTCCTCTAGCTATAATGTTAGGGGTGATTAGCTTCCACAAAAATTCATTTACTTTATAATGGAAACAAGGTATATTACTATTAAACAGATTTCCAACCAGTGTTTACAGCATGATCTTTATGAAGAAATGTCTTCTAAATTCTAGGTTGGACTGACTTAGACACAATTATGTAACTTCAGAGAGGGAAGTTTCTGTTTGAAAAGTGAAATGATGTATTTTTCTCCTAGATCCTCATAGATTGCTAACAGGCAACATCTATATAAATAAAGATACCTCCCTACAAAAAAAGAAAATGTAAGGCTCTTGTACTCACTACTAATAGGAATGCAAGTTAACCATTTCTAGAGGGAAAATTGGAAATAGTTGTGAAAATCCTGAAAACGATTTGCTTTTCACTCTCAAATTCTACTTTCTATAGTATTATCCTGAGAAAATAAGCATGCAGAATGATGGATCTAAGGTACCAGGGATTGAAACTGGGGTTCTCTGCCACTGAGCTATATCTCCAGCCCTTCTTCTTCTTCTTCTTATTATTTTTTGAGACAGGGTCACGCTAAGTTGCTGAGGCTGGCCTCAAACTTGTGATCCTCCTGCCTTAGCCTCCTGAGTATCAATGTGTATTACTGAGCCCAGCTATGAGCATTTTTTAATGTAGGAAAAACTTGGGAATAACATAAATGTTCAACAACAGGTTATTAACTAAATAAAATGTTATATAATAAAATGCTATGTTAACAATTAAATATGAAGTTGTAGAACCGCAGTTATCAAAGTATATTTCTAAGAGGGTCCATAAGGTCAAAACTATTTTTGCAGTAGTACTAAGATCTTTATTCATTTTTTACACTTTCATCCTCTCAGGAGTATATAGAGTATGAAAAGCTCATTTTTTCATATTCCACATTGCAACTAATTTTTTAACAACTGCAACTTTTCTAGTTTCAGTGTGGTATAAATAAAATAAACACAGTTATCTGAAAATTACCCCTCCCTTTTCCAACTACATATCCCTGTGGCTCTACCTTTTCTTGAAGTACTCCTGCTAATAGAACATATCTACATTTTGAACACAGAAGCAGATATAAGAATTTTTATTGAGCCAAATATTAACAAGATTAGCAAAACTATAAAATAATGCCACTCTTCTCACTAAATGTTTTTGTTTGTGTTTTGGAAAGTAGAATTGCTTTTTGTAAAATATATTATCAATATTGACATGTAATGGGTTATTATTGTCATTTTTAGATGAAGTAATAAAATGTTAAAATTTCGGCTTTGATTGCTAATTCTATAAATACTGATAAATACAATCCATGTAAGCAAAAGAGTTTTGAGGTCCTTAATAATTTTTAAGAGTATAAAGTAGTTTGGAGATCCCTCTCCCCTCAAAAATATATATATTTAGAATAGTTGTTGTAAGGGAATGTGTCATTGGAATGGGAAAATATTTAGAATATATTTTTAAATTTTAAATAAAGCTAATATATTAAATATAATCATTTTCAAGTGTTGAGGTTACTGATTATTTTATTTTGTATGATTTTCTCTTGTCATGTATTGTAGAGTGAAATATATATTTGATAATTAAGAAAAAGTCTGTATTTTAAAGATAGGACCTAAAAACCTTGAACTTTCACCTGAATCCAACTGAGGAATGCTTTATTATATATATTACCTGTATTATGCTTTTAAAAACATTTCATTGGATCAAATACAGACTACTTTTATTGAATTTTAATTAATTTTGTGGGTGATTAATAAGAGAATATTATGGGAAAGTCATTGTAATTTTAGGAACTGCTACAGACATCTAAGAGCTTTAAAGATTTGTGAAAATGAGAATACAAAGTTTTGCAATAATCCCACTTTTCCAATATAGTACTTCATAAAAACGAATTAAACTATTCAATCTAATCTTCTAACTTCCAATTTTGAGATCTTATAGGCTACTAGCAAGTTATTTCCTTATTCATCAATAGGGATTTTATTTAATGTCCTTATTTCTTTTTCCTTTTAGAAATTTGGAGACTTCCTTTAATATGCTTGGTTTACTGTCTGTTGTTTGAGGAAGGGGGTTCTTGTTTCTTCTAGTGGGGGCGTTTGTGTTTAATGAGGGGACCACCAGCAATGCCTTCTGGGAGCTTCTCACCTGAGAACTCTGCTCCTCTGTTTTCAACTTCATAGGCACCAGGTACCTCTGCCACCAGCCTAACATAGTAGTAATTGATTCAAGGATAATAACTACCTACCATTTTCTCAGCCTTTAAAATTCTTTCTTTGTGGAAAGAAAGAAGACTTGTTTGTTTTCTTTCTTTTTCTTTTGTGCTAGAAGCCAGCTCTTTTTGGGAAACAGGGTCTTGCTATGTTGCCTAAGCCAAACTTGTGATCCTACCTCAATTTCCCGAGTGATTGTGATTACAGGTGTGGGCCACTGTGCCTGGCTAACTGCCGCAGTCTGGCTGGGCACAAGATCACGAGCCACTCACAGCTTTGTAGATTCAAACAGCAATTCTTTATTCCCGAACTCACACCAGCCTCTACACACACGTTCTGGGGAAATCCAAGTTCTGCCGCACAATTCACGTCCCAAATACTTTCTCAATTCCACGAGAACTCAACGGGAACTCAGGCAGCAGGATACTCCCTATTCCCAGCAGCAATAACCTTAAACCTGGAACTGCCTTAAACCCAGATTGTCCTAAACCGGGAACGCCCTAAACCCAAATTATCCTAAACTGGGATACTTCCTAAAACCTGCAGGATACACCCTAAACCTGTATCCACCCTCGTCCTTGAGCAGGGTCACCTTTCTCAAACACACATGCAATGTCACAGTGAATTTCCAAGGCAAGTCCATTTAACATGGGGTACGCTGGCAAGGAAATTTCGATGTGTCATTCCTACTTGGCAATGGCCCTCAGCATCTCCCACCTTCTGGTTAATTAAACAACAAGCAATGTGGCTTAAGGACCGTGCCTGGTAGGTTGTCCAATTCAACATATGGTTCTTACCCGTCATGGGAAAACTGACCTCTAGGTGTCAGCCTCCTGTCTTAGGTTGATACCACTGCAATCGGATCAACCCGTCACTGACTACCAGTCCAGCATTCAGCCATATTTGTGGATAGGCCTATGCACCAGTGGGGGGGGGGTGAGGTTCTTGCCTCACCTCTCTTGGCCCCCAAATTTAGCCTTGGTGCCAGTGGGGGGATGAGGTTCTTTGCCTCACCTCTGTTGGCCCCCAAATTTTAGACCATCACTAGTAGAAGGGAGGAGGATACAGAAATGCCACGACACCAAGCCAATTGACGGTTCCTTTGGAAAAATTGCATCACTGGTGACACCATCAGCAAAGATATGCCAGCACTACCACAAATCACTGCACCAAATGATAGTTCACAGTGCATACAAGTGATATATAGTCCAGGCAAGTTTTGCAAGCAGTTCAAAGCGGAGGAGTCTATCAATATGTCCATTTCCTCCCAAAGTAAATCGAGTCCTTGATTGAGTATTACTTGTTGAGTTATATTCATTGATGCATCAGTTTATACAGTTTACTGTGATAGCTATCATAGAAGCTGTAGTTTGGTTTTATCTTAGTCTTCACCGGCACTGGGATGGAGATGGGAATTCTGGCAATGATGCTAAAGAGACATTATCCTGAACAGAATTATTAAATATAATGAAAAGGAAAGGTGAAAGTAAACAAACAGATCTGTTAACCTCCTTTAAAAACAATCCTTAACAGCTGTTTACCTAAATTAAATTAAACCATTTAAATCATGTGAATAAAAAAAAAAATTTGGATCCATTTTTTCATGAGCGCTCCTCATATATGAAATATGGACATACACACATACAGACATACACCACAAAACAGAAGTGTGCACACAACATACAACACATAAGACAATAAAGGCCTTGTAGCTTTACCTAGGTGAAATCTCCATGCAATGTTTAAAAACTCCACAGTCAAAAAATAAAACTGATCAGAAAAACATTAACCTAGGTTTGTATAAGCTCAAAAATAAAATAGAACTTTATGATGTGGAAAAAATGCAATAATAAAATAGATATTGAAAAAAGCACCCTGGTTAATCACTGTCACAGATGTAAGAATAGCCAAGCTGGAGCTCTGGATATCAGCTGTTATGGATTTGAGTCAAATCATCTTCTTTTTCTGTAGAAATTGCTTTAGTTAATCTCTCTGGAATCCAAATCGGCTGCTGTTCTCCCTGTGGAAAAACACAAACAGAGCCCCAACTCCAGACAATCACTGGGTCAGGACCTTTCCATTGTCCTATTAGAATATCTTTCCAAAGTACCTTAGGCTTATGTACATTTTTTGGATACATATGTCTTTCCGCAGCACTAAGTCCTGATGAATCCAAATTTAGAAAGTTTAGAGTAAAAAGGGTTATTTTAAGTTTATCTTTGGGGGATATATACCCCTTAAAGATCCTTTTAAATTTAAGTCTTTCAAAAGCATTTGCCTTAGTTTTTAGAATTACTTTAGTCCTTTAATTTTTTGATGTGGTTTTAAACTAATTTCCTTCTCGTTTAACGTTTTCTAAATTGGTTCTTGTGTATAAATTTTAACACCCTCATCTGAGACTTCTAATTTCTGCACCACCAGAAATTAAAGTTGATGGGCTTTTTGAAAAAAAAATTACTAATAATCTCCTTGTTCTTTTATTTTATCCAATATTTGACTTTAAACTTCTCTCTTTTACCTTTTTCTATCTTGAATGTCTGTATCTAATAGTTGTCTTAGCTTTTTGTATTTTTAATATGAAATACCTTTATTTGACATTTTTAACCATTTTCTATCTTATTTCTATCTTCTAGTTTTTTTTTCCCCTAAGGTTTGTACATTCACCCTTAGTTGCTTTTTTTCCTCCTAGTTTTCTTTTGTTTCCTATTTTATGGTTTTAAAATTCTTGTCTTCCTACATCTTTTTTTATCTGTCTACATCTTCTTTATCTTTTTTATTTTTAACTTTCTATACTTCTGTCTTTAAAGTTTTTCACTTCAAATTTTTAATCTTCTTTATCTAAATATCTTTTATCTTATTATCTTCCCATTTTCATGGTTTTTTTTTCCCTCCATCATGAAGGCATCTTAACCACCTTCAATTTAACCTTTTAAAGCCTTTTGCAACTTATTTAGACATTTTACAACTTTTTACTTTACCACACAAAGATTATCTCATCTCCCTCTTTTTGGTTTAATAAGTACATTTTAATAGTTTGATGAGTAAAGCAATCTTTTTTCCGCCATGAAGGTATCTCGACCACCTTCAATTTAACCTTTTAAAGCCTTCCAATTATCATCTATACTGTACCTTCAAATGTACTTTTTCACCACCTACAACTTCACTCTTTTAAACGAGGCTTAGATTTTGTTTAAATCGATTTAATGTTAGTTTACATGGCTGCCCTTCAACTAAAGGCCTTTTTTGTTTTTACTCCATTAAGCTTTGTCTCAATCTGCCATGTACAAATACCTTTTTCTTCTTTCTTCCTTTCTCAAGCTTTTAAAGTAAGTCTAGTTTCCTCAAAATCTTTTTAAATGGCATTTTACAACGTTTTACTTTACCACACAGAGATTATCTCATCTAGAAACATTTCTTTTTCCTTTAACCTTTTATATTAAAATATATTTCCACATCTTGAATCTTTTTATATCTCTTTTCTAGCCATTAACCCTTTTTATAAATTCACATTCTGAAACAACTCTTATAAAATTTCTGATTTAGACAAATTACTCCACTTTAATAAGATGAAATACTTTCATGTTTTTTATGGTACTATAATACTGTAATTGAAACCCAACTGAAACGTCTTATACTCTTTGTATATAAATTACACATGATAGAATCTTAACTCTTAGTAACCTTGTTTTAGCAAAGACACAGACACAAAGCAATATTAAACATTTTTCCATTTACCAATTTATGAAAACACACATAATGTTTAAATATATTACCTTATGTAACTTAATAAGTAAGAGTACTTGGTTTTATATTTAGTGGTTGATATTTTAACACTTTAGCTTTGTAAATTAATCAGATCTTTGTAGAAACCAAGATCTTAGACAAGTGTAGTAAACAGAACTAGCCATCTCTTTCTTGTTGAAGAAAAATCCTTCTACAGGATACCATGATGGTCTCATTGATATACTTAATAACTCATCTTTTAAAAGCCATGGGCTACATTTTCGTACTGTATCAACATATGCCCTTATTGTTCTTGGTCTTACTGGGGTGCCTCCTTCCTCTAACAATTTCTCTTCCTCAGAGGCGAACAAATTCAAACCTTGAGTCAACCATTTTCCCCAGTTTGCCTGAGAAAGTTCTAGGAACAGGCAACTTGAAATAAAAACAAAATAAATCAATACAAGAACACATTGTTTTTTGAAATGGTCACCCATTCTCTTGCCTTCCTCAGGGGCTAGCAATTTCACTTACCTTCTCTTCAGATGTTCCCCATACGGGCTGCCAAATGCCGCAATCTTGGCTGGGCACAAGATCATGAGCCACTCACAGCTTTGTAGATTCAAACAGCAATTCTTTATTCCCGAACTCACACCGGCCCTGTACAAACACGTTCCGGGGAAATCCAAGTTCTGCCGCACAATTCACGTCCCAAATACTTTCTCAATTCCACGAGAACTCACAGGGAACTCAGGCAGCAGGATACGCCCTATTCCCAGCAGCAATAACCTTAAACCTGGAACTGCCTCAAACCCAGATTGTCCTAAACCGGGAACGCCCTAAACCCAAATTATCCTAAACTGGGATACTTCCTAAAACCTGCAGGATACACCCTAAACCTGTATCCACCCTCGTCCTTGAGCAGGGTCACCTTTCTCAAACACACATGCAATGTCACAGCGAATTTCCAAGGCAAGTCCATTTAACATGGGGTACACTGGCAAGGAAATTTCGATGTGTCATTCCTACTTGGCAATGGCCCTCAGCAGCTAACAGAGTAAGAATTTAAAATACCTAGAAAATTTCTTTGAAAGTTGAAGAGGAGAAATGAAAAGTTTAGTGGCCAATACTAATAATATAAATTGTGGGGTTTTTGTTGTTGTTTTTGGTGTGTGTGTGTGTATGTGTGTGTGTGTGTACTGGGGTATTAAACCCAGGGGGTGCCATTACCACTGAGCTACATCCCCAACCCTTCTTTTCTTGTCAGGGAGGATTACTGGTGATCGAACTCAGGGCACTTGACCACTGACCCACATCCCCCACCCGATTTTGTATTTTTATTTAGAGACAGGGTCTCACTGAGTTGCTTAGTGCCGCACTTTTGCTGAGTCTGGCTTTGAACTTGCAATTCTCCTGCCTAAGCCTCCCCAGCCACTGGGATTACAGGCATACACCACTGCACCTGGCCTGGTGACAAATTCTTACTACTCTTTCTTTTAAAAGTCTTTCATACCTCATTCTTTTTTTTTTTTTTTTTGAATGGGGGTTGAACCAGGAGTGTTTTACCACTGAGATACATCCCCAGCCCTTTCCTTTTCTTTTTGTTCATACTGGGCATTGAACTCAGGGGCACTCAACTACTGAGTCTCATCCCCAGCCCTCTTTTGTATTTTATTTAGAGACAGGGTCTCACTGAGTTGCTTAGCGCCTCACTTTTGCTGAGGCTGGCTTTGAACTCACAATCCTCCTGCCCTCAGCCTCCTGAACTGTGGGGATTACAGGTGTGTGTCATTGCAGCTGGTGTGAATTGTGTTTTTGAGAAATGAATCTTTCAGGTAACAATTCTTCTTCAGTGTTAAGGCCACATTGGAGAGGGAAATTACTTTCTAAAAAAAATGAAGTTTTTAAAACATCTTTTAAGATTAAAGAAAAAAAATGGGTGATGGAGAGATTTCTAAACATTTTATATATGCCCCAAAGAATAAACTTTCTAATACTGAACTTGCAGAAAACACAAGTAAGGGTGTCAATGAGTTATCATCTAGAGTCTATCTAACAGAGATACCTGAACTGTCAGTAACTGTAAAATCAAGATTAATTTTCCTTGGTGGATTATTAGTGGCACTAATTTTGGGACTAGATAAAAATTCAGTAGAACATGTGGAAATTAAAGAGAAGGGTGTGGTTGTTGATCACTCAGAATTTTCAGCATAGCCTCCTTCTATCTGCACTCCTCTGTACACACACAGGGGGCTCTGAAGGATGTTTTCTCAGTCTCTGGAAGGTGCCCGTTGTACCTCCTGTGAAATCTCTCTGAGGTTTATCCAAACAAGCAGAGAAATTTAGGTGTCAGTGGGTTGGCTCTCCTGAGCCACTGACATCCAAATTTCTCTGCTTCCACCAGGCCAAAGGGTCCTCCTTCTTGAAGCTTCCAGAGCTGAGATGTATTTTACTCACCCTGGCTCATCTCTGTAGCATCTGCTGCAGGGAGGCCTTGGTGGGGTTTTTCACGACTTAAAATAATGACAAAGAAAAGAAAAAAATGTTACCACATGTTGTACTATGTACACAAACTCTGGTTCCATCTAATAGCTTGGTTTTATTTTTAAATAAATTATTATTATTTTCAAGACCACACTCTAGGAGCTCTTTGTTGAAAACTTAGCAAGAAAAATTGCTAGAGGGCTAACAAGGAAATCTCAGCAGATTTCTTCTGCTTTTTGGACCAATTAGCCTTCATACCTCATGCTCTTATGGAGTTATAATTGTAGGTTAAAAAAAAAAAGTAAGTGGAACAGCTGGGGAGAAGTCTATCCTGGCTCACTGATTTATTTTAAAAAGATCCCAACCTGACACATTCTATTCAGATGAAGTGCTCTGTCTCTTAGTAACCACCACTCAACATTCACAGGAATTTGACAGCAGGGGCTGGTGGGTACAGTTTCTGCTCTGTGCTAATACTCAGTAGCTGTTGAAGAATTCTAGTGCTAAACAGTTAAGCCTGTGTTTAACTCCTTGGCTGGGAATCCCAGAACATAAATGTTCTTATTCTCCATGATTTTTCATTTACATCTTCAGCTAAGGTGATGTTGCCCGTAGTTGATTGTCTTTTTTCACTTGGGTCTACCTGTAGCAGTGGTTCTCAGCTAATATATGCCTGAAGATATTTTTGATGTCATGATTAGGGATAGGGATACTATTAGCATCTAGTGGATAGAGATCAGGATTGCTACTAACATCCTCAGCACACAGGAGAACCCCCCAACCCAAACAAAAAAATTATATAGACCAAAATGTCCATATTGTCACTGTTGAGGAACCCCCAGCTTCTAAGATCACAAATAAATGAATTGCCCACATTTTGATCTGGTTGGTCATTAGTCTATGAACCAGCCCTGTCATAAAACAGTTCATTTATTTTGATTCTCTGGACCTGGCATCTTTTTGTCCTTAGTTTTCAATAATAGAAGAAAATTTGATGGATGGATTTTTATACTATATTGTGATAGATTTAAATATTTGC
This sequence comes from Spermophilus citellus, assembly GCF_964194105.1. Lineage (NCBI taxonomy): Eukaryota > Metazoa > Chordata > Mammalia > Rodentia > Sciuridae > Spermophilus > Spermophilus citellus. The sequence goes on along the minus strand of NC_138182.1, from coordinate 222,937,912 downwards.
CGGAGGCCTAGTAACTGAGCCATGGCTCCCAACTCATGATCAGACCCTGAAGAGATACTAAGTATTTATAAATTGATTGTACATGCTAAAATCCAAATTACTTTTCTTAACTCTGGATAGATAAAGAGATTTCTACAATTCCAGAATTGTGAATGGGTCGTATTAATTCTGTGTCCACTACTGGGTAAACATTTCCTACGTGAAAAAAGTGGAGAATTTATGCATGTGGCCTACATGCAGGATTTTGTTTGGGGAAAAGTGGAAGGTAGGAAAGAAGCCAGTCACTTTTTGAGACCTACTTTCAAATGGGTCACTTGTTCATCTGGTCCTGCTTCTTGGACCAATTAGCCTTTATACTTCATGCTCTATGGAGTTATAATTGGTAGTTTTTAAAAAAAAAACAGTGGAACAGCTGGGGAGAAGTCTATCTCTGGTAAAAGACAGAGATGGGTGGTGATAATTAAAGGAGTCTGTCCATGTTAGATGACTTTTTTATAAGAAGAATATTTTCATTTACTTGTGTAATTAAAATTTAGTGTTTTCTTTGCCAAGGTCAGGTACATGTCTTAGACACGCAATGACTCAGGTTATCTCAGCTGTTAAATATTTAAGTGTATGTGTATCCCATCATTGACTAAGTATCAGGATTGCCTGAAGCTTTGGGAAACACAGGGTAATAGGTATTTTAAAGTCTGCTTGGAGGTTGGTGTAGTGTTTGGAAGCATGTGCATAATGCTAACATTTATGCCACTGGATCCTGTGACTTTTAAAATGGCTACAGACTTTTGCTAAGGTGTCTCAAAGCACACCCAGACACACCATATGGTTTCATGCCATCCTCCTTTTGCACATGTTTTTCCTTTTACCTGAATTGCCTCCAACAACCTGCAACCTGATCCTCCTGGAAAACTCATTTTTATCTTAAAAAACCTTACCTCAGCTTTTATAATTTCATACTCTGTGATTATATTCCAGACCCTTCCTTTCACACTTGTATACATACAGCCTTGCACGCTTGATTCCAAAGCTAAAAATTATCTTCTCTGTACCACCTAGGATGCCTTTTGTTGAAGCAAGTGTTGCACTGTATTATAATGATCTGTTTGCACATACATCTCTATGTGGGCCTCCAAGTTCTTGGAAGGAGGGAACTCTGCCATTCTTCTTCCTATTCCCACTACTTTGCACATTAGGGGTAATTATTAGGATTTAAAAACAGAATTTCTATTTTTTATTTTTCCAGGATTCGGTTTTGGGTTTTCTTTTTTAATTTACAAAATGTTATTGATTATCTGGGGAATCTCTGGTAATAAGATAGAGATAGGAGTGGTAATAATTAAGGGAAACTTTGCCTAGCCATGTTAGATTACATTTTTTTACAATAAGAATGTTTTCATTTGCTTGTGTAATTAAAATTAAAATTATGTGTGTACATATATGCAACAATATCTATAAAGAAAGTGTTTTCTATGCTGAAGAATACAGATGTTTAATGTTGTGGTGAGACATTTAATGGTGACAGATTATTAGTTAAGATTTGGATTTGATAAGGTTACAGGAGTTACTATAACAAACCCACCACACCTCAGTGAGTTAGTGTAATAAGAATTTCTCTAGCTTACTTAAAAATCCAATGCAGGTATTTGTGGTTAGGCAATGACTCAGGGACCAAAGCGTCTTACCTGGTGTGACTTTGCCATCTTCAGATTGTGATGTTTAAGGTTGCCATGCTTCAAGCTGAGGATGGGAAAAAGTATGGAAGATTTTGTGTGGGAGATTTTTATGATCCATGCTTAGAATAGAACACAGTACTAATATTCATTTTCCATTGGCTTAATCTCAGTCATTTGGCCCTAACCTGACAACACCTAATTTAAGGGAGGCTGAGAAATGTAGATGATCTGCAGGCCCAGAAAGAAGGAAAATGAGTGTGGTGATAAGCTAGCCATCCATGGAAACAAACAAACTAACAACCCTGTGTGTACTATACAGAAAATGGACTGTATTAAAGGAACTTTAAGGAGCTCACAGAATTGAAGCATCTAGAGAACCAGGTAGAAACCTGGTGAGGTTTAGGGTGCAAGAAAGACTGATTATCTGCTCAGAGTACTATGGATTTTAGCCTTTGTATCATTCTGCTTAAGATTCAGATTTATGTTTGGAGTAAGACAGAGGAAGTAAAGGCCCAGCCAGTATAGCCTGAGGGGTTGCCCATCCCTGAGCTATTACAAGATGGCAGGGCTGATGGTCCAGTGGCTTCCTATCTCACTCAAAATAAAATCCAAACCCTCCTAGAAGCCAAGGTGAACAGGCTCCCAGCTACCATTCTGACCTCATCTCCATTTCTTTTCTTTTCTTTCTTTTTTGGTACTGGGGATTGAACTCAAGGGCGCTCAACCACTGAGCTACATCCCCAGCCTCCAAATCCACACCCCCGCCCCTGCTCCCCACACTTTGAGACATGGTTTCATTAGGTTGCTTTAGGCTGGCCTTGAACATGCAATTCTTCTGCCTCTTCCTCCTGATTCTGGGATTACAGGTATGCACCACTGCACCTGGCTTTCATCTCCTTTTACTTTCTCTCTCCTGTTCACTCCTATCTTTGTGTGGCCGGCACAATCTCATCTCAGCACCTTGAATGTCATTGTTTGCTCTGCTGTTCATAGTTATTTCCTCACTTCCCCCAAGGCTCTGCTCAAAATTCTCTTTGGTTGAGGTCTTCTTTGATCATTTTATATATTATCGCCCCAACTCATAGCCATCACCCCTATCCCATTTGCACCATTTCATAGCACATACTTTCTTAAATTCTACAGTATTTAAATAGCATGAGAGCTGGGGCTTTGTTTTGTTTGCTGCTCTACCTTCACTGCCTAGAACAGAGTCTGGTATGTAGTAGGTGTTAAAATATGTTGAGTAAATCAAATAGTAAATTTATGGCTAAAAGGAAATAAAATATATAAAAGTCTTTTGGAAGTCATTAAGTGATGTTCAGTTATAACGTATTTTTGTTGCCTTGTTTCTGAAAACCAGAGACCTGATGAGTGTCAGAGCACTGGAATCCAGATTGCCTTATTCCTGGTAGCAGAAGGTTAACAGAGGCAGCTGTAGAGCTAGCATGGCCTGAGGAAAGTGGATCTAAGGCATTTGTTTTAAGAATACAAAATTTGATCTTTTTTGCATAATTTGATTCAAATAATCAACCTTATTTCTTCCAAATCATGGACAATTTTACAGTATATATAATATTTTTCACTGACCATGGATAATGCACATTTAAAATTAATCTGCGTTGTTTATAAAGCATCATGTCAATTTCCAACTTTCTAGAGTTTTTTGAGCTTGTACAAGTAAGTAAAGACATGGGTGTATGCTTCTGAGGGAGACTAGTATGTGATCAAGGCATTGTTGAGTTCTGGCTGATGGATTTCTCTAGGTCTGATTGGTTAAAAAATCAGTTTGCAAGTATGTAGAATATTTATCATACCTGTTCTTGCTGTCAAGGGATATTCCTTAGGCCCTACCAGAGGCTGTACATGTGGCCATTCATTTATATTGGAATCTGGCAAGTAGAATTGCTATACAACACCCCTTTTCTCCTTCTCTAAGTTTTGAAACAAGTGACAGATAAACGAAAGAATGGTAGAGATAAAAATATCAGGCCTATTACTGATAAAGCCAATATCAGTGAATGTGGTTTAGGTATATAGAACAACAATGTGTTTTTTAATACCAAATCTCATAAATAGACAGATTTATATACCCAGTGGCAGGAAGAACCCCAGGCCTCTCCTCATATAATTCACTGCACAAGGAACAGAGTACACGGAGAAAGGGTGAAGCAGGGAAACTAGTCCAGGACTCTTATGCTAACAATGTCTTTCTACATGAAAGGAAATATCTGGAATGAAAAACTAGTGTCCCAACTAATTAATTTATTATTGTTGTTGTTTTGTGATATGGAGATTGAACTTAGGGCCTTGTGCATGCTAGGAAAGCATTCGATTACAAAGTTATATCCCAAGCCCACCAACTAATTATTTTAAGTAAATTGCTATTTTATATATTTTAAGATTTTACAGACAAAATTCTCCTTTAAAAAAAGCTCAAAAGATGTGACTCTTTGTATCACATAGTTTATTCTTATATTCTTGTATAGATGAAGCAGGAAACTGTTCACACACTGAGTGTTCTCAAGCTAAGCTGGGAGATCAGTGTTGTGTCTAGCAGTGCTCTTGTACAAATGAGGGCTTAGGCAAGCACCCAGTTTGCTTTGCTGTGGAGCTGCCTCTGGTAGCATCATTCAACTATCCAAGACTTCAGAAGAATTAAGACAAAATTAATTTATATTTCTCTCACAAATCTATAGCTCAGACACAATTGGTTAATTTGAAGTGAATCCCTATGATCTCTTAGAAAATTTGCATTAAACAATAATCTTGCTGTAAAAAAAATCATGGCTAACAGTACCTAGTACATAATTTGAGCTTAATAAATACTTGTTGAATGAATGAATCTTTACTTTTGGCTTCAATCTGAAGTCAGTTGGAAGTCAGTTGTAGTTGGCTGGGTGTGGTGGTGCACACCTGTAATCCCGTGACTTGGGAAGCTGAGGGAGGAGGATCACAAGATTGAGATCAGCCTCAGCAATTTAGGTGCCGCGTCCGGCGAATGGACCGAGTCCGGCGAGAGACGTCGGGGTTAAAAGAGTTCACAGGACACCAAGGTTCTTCATCCAGGAGGAGGCATGTGTGCCGCTTTATTATCCAAGTTTGTTCCCTTATATACTTTCTATAACTGCAGTGGAAATTTAGCCAAAACAGGGGAGGAATAACACCTGCTACTCTTGGGTTACCGTGACCGTCCCTTATCAGGAAGCTCCGAGAAGGCCAAGATGTTCCCAAAAAGGCACATATGTCTGAGGCAGATAAACATGAAACCGCAAGCCTGCATCACGACCCTGTGAGCTGGCCACTTTGACATGCAGAACAAGGAACTGGGGGCTGGGCCCCGGGGGCCAGGGAAGGCCTGCTACCAGCAAGTCCCCCTCTTTTGTTTTTTGCATGTCAAAGGGAATCAAGTAGCCCCTGTCTTAGGTCGTCCACCGCCCCTGCACTGCTTACCCGTCTCTGGGGAGGCCCCATTCCCCTGGCTTAGGTTGCAGTGCAAGCGTGGAAGTTGCCCGTCACTGGGTACTACAAGATCAGCTCTTGTCCTACGTAAACAGACACTTTTTAGTTAGGATGTCATGGCCAGTAGGACACAACTGCGGATCCCAGTCATCATCTTTGCCAGTGGGATAGCTATGACCAGGGAGCTTTCTGAACGTAAGGGTCTGGGATGACGGCACCAAGTCAGCAGGGTAATTAGGGACCTGGGCAAAAGCAGGCACATAGGAGGGCTCGGGTATTGGCTCCTGTCCAGTTACATCTCATCTCCGGATGGGTCGTAAGTACACCTCGTGGGCGGAGTCATCCATCTTCAGGCGTTGGTAGTGAACCTGTATTGGCTTGGAGGTTAAGATGTTAATCTGGTCCTTAATAAATTGAGTTATCCTATTTGCAACACAAGGTCCCAAGGTTGCAATCAAAAGAAGACTCAGTAAGGGTCCCAGGAGGGGAAGAAGGTAGGGCAGGAACCCATTCATCCCAGTCCAAAGAGGGTTCTCGAATAATTCTTTTCTCCTTTTCTCTAGGTCTTTTTGAATCTCCTTGATTTTAGTGTGAACTATGCCCGATTTATTGGCATAGAAGCAGCACCTTTCTCCCAAAGCTAAGCAAATCCCTCCCTGATTGGCGGTCAGCAGATCTAGGCCTCGCCTATTCTGAAGGACTACTTCTGCCAAAGAGTCAATTTGGTCTTGTAGATCCCCAATAGTGCCAGATAGGGTCTGCACATCATCTATAAGCTGCTGAGATAGATGGCGATAAGAATGTATCACTGTACCCAGTCCAGCTGTGCCTGTGCCCACAGCAGCCGTTATCCCCAGTGTGGCGAGTAGTGGTAAAGCCTGTGTAGCTCGCCTGTGCCTTTTTACTAGGGTGTCTAAGCTGGGGATGGGCAGGGGCTCATCCCCAGGGACAATGGTTATATCAGGGAGGAGCAGGGTGAGAACACAGACACCTGTCCAATTTGCAGGGAGTCGAGGGAAGGCAGAATTTTCTCCACACATAAAAACAGTGCCATTAGGGGGACAGAGGGCTGGAGTGGGTGAGGAATAGTTCTTGGTTATTGAGATTGACCAGTTTCCAAAGGAAGTCACTCCAACATCAACATCATAGGTGTTGTTTTGCATCATACCCAGGAGACATTCTGTAAAAGTGCCCATAGGTTGGACCTTGAAAGGCAGTCCGGGCTAGCAAGTATCATCATCAGATATGGTGGCATTGATAGGAACCGCCACGGGCATGACCACCCCTGTTGTTACGCAGAGCCACCAGTCACTAGCAAGCGTGGGATCAGGATTGTTAAGTAAAAAAGGGTGGTTTTTAAGATATCCCACGTATTGGCATCCAGATCTGGGAGCTGAGACTTAGGCAGCACCAAGGGGTAGTATATGAGGTCAGGGACCTGTGGTTTCAAGAGCTTGATAACTTGAAGATGTTTAACAGAATCAGTAGGTCCCCCCTGTCAGAGATCCCTGTAGGGGCTGCAGTGGGCCAACAGGAGGACTTACCAACCTCACCCTGGCACCCAGCCAACCGGAGTTTAGATTCAACTCCCCCTTGGCCAAAAAGAAACGGAGTGAAGTGAAAAGTTACTCTTACCCCCTCCCCCGACTGGGTCTTGGTCAATCTGGCCTCAAAATACTGTCATCCCATGAAACTACAGGAGACACCAGAGATCATGTTCCTGTCTTAATTTAGAAAGAATGTCTTGATTATATGGTAATATGAGAACATCAAAGGTTTTCCCAAACAAGGCATCTCCTAGATATTTTGCTTTCCAAACTAATTGTATTACCAGATCATGGAAAAGTATCAAGACCCGGGAGGGGGATGCAGGTAAGTGAACCCAATAAATAGGACCAGTCTGCCAAAAGACTCCAGTCGGGGTGAATTTTGACGGCAGAACAATGAATAACAAGGACTGGGAGTAGTCCACCTGCATTACCTGCATCTCTTGTAAGGCTGTCTCTATTAACCTGAGTGCCTTCAAGGCTTTTGGAGTAGGTTTTCACAGGGAGGTGGGTGAGGGGCCTCCTCTCAAAAGGTCATACAGGGGTTTAAGTAGGTAGTTCAATATACTTAATGTTTAAACAACAATGTGAATTTATTTACCAAAATTAATCTTTATCTTAAACAGTAAGAATTATTAGGCAATAAGGATCTTTCTTTAAAGAAGTAAACTTGCATTTTAATAGGTGTTTATCATATCAAAATATGGACAAAATTTTTGCTCACATTAGTATAGTTAAATTAGGAAAATAACCTGAAATACCCTTAAATTAATTATAGTCAGTTTAGTATATATAAATCTCTTTTTTAATTGTTCTAACTTTTTACATCATCTGTTTAGATACCAATATAAAAATCTTTCTCTCCCTTTTTTTTTTTTTTTTTTTTTAGGAAAATGAATATAAAGACCTTGTTTTACCCAAAGATGATTTCTTTCTTCTTTTTGGGATCCATGTGTGCTTTTTCTTTGTTGAAGCATCTTTTTCTTAAAAAAAAATATCTTTGGAACAATTTCTGAAAACCTTAGAATCTATAAACAAATTATTATACTTTGATAAGAAATATCAATGAAAATATAGTTAAAACCCTTAGATATTTTGTAGAAATAATTATAATAATTTATCATCTTATAAGTTTAAATAGTAACCTTGAGAATTAGAAACTACTTGATTGTATTTTCACTTAAAAGCAAATTTATAGTAAATATATTTATCTCAAATATCTGTAACTGAAAAGGCAGAGTATCTGATAAATGTAGATATAAAACATAAATTATGGGTTTCCTGTTGAAGAAAAACAATTAGGCAAATATATATTAACTAATCAATTAGGCATGTGCTAATTAATTTATAGATTAACAAATATAGGTTATCTAAATATATAAAAAATATATATATTAAGAATAAGAGCATAACTTATAATTGTATTAACTTTATGTAACCACGTGGCCTTAAAATATTTGGATCCATTTTAATTTATTTTTAACTAGGAGTGCACTCTTTTATGTGACGTCACTTGATGTAACTGACATAAGATCCTTGAGTATACATTTTTATTTTTATAGTTAGCAATGAGAATAAGGATTTTTTGGTCATCACAGGAACTTTGCCGGCTTGTTCCTGTGGCGAGCAAATGCATCCTTATAACCTCCAAAATTAAAAGTAAAATATAAAGAAGCATATTTGATATCTCTCATCAATGGAACATTATTTAGTAACACAACTATAAAGAAAAAGGTTATTTAACTTAGAACTAGCTTAAATTTAGGACTGTAACATAGAAACTTGTAGAATTAAATTTTGTCTGAAAAAGATATCTTTCGTTAGCATTTACAGGTAGGCATTTTTTAAAAAATACAGGCTCTGAGCAGCTCCGGTAGAAATCTGAAACACAGCAGTACAGGTTAGTGGCTGGAAGGCGGGACTAGAAGTCCTGTCTGAGTGACTGTGGAAGAACCAATCGGTAGCCCGCAAAAGTGTGGGAGGTGGGACCAGGAAGCCGCTCTTCCGGCCAGGCACCCCATGGTTACCATGGTGATGCAAACAACATGGAGTCCGCTGCCCATTTTCGGGGCAAAAGTTCCCTAAGTTTTCCTAGCCGATTGCATTTTGTTTGATTTTGTCTGCATTTTTCCCCGCCTGGCCAAGATCTTACTGCGGTAGCAGCTTGTTCTGTCTCTGGATCGCCCCGTACACTCTGGCTTCCGGGCCCGGGGCGGGCCCCTGTTCCCATTTCCCAGCTGCAGTGGGCGTCCCTGAGCATCAAACTTGGAAGGACACTCGCTGCTCCAATGATTCCCCTTGCCACATTGGGGACAGGGGCCAGGCATGCCTTCCCGACCCCGTCTATCCCCCTCGGGACAATTTCATTTAATATGTCCCTCTTTCCCACATCGGGAGCAGCCTTTGGGTCGGGCCCCTTTACCATTAAACCCTGACAATCCCGTTTTGAGGGCAGCGGCCAAAATCTGTCCGGTAATATGAGCTCCATCAATATCCTTACAAGCTCGAATCATGTCATCAACACTCTTTGCTCTGGTAGATTTAATGGCATTTTGGCAATAGGAATTTGCATTTTCAAGAGCCAATTGCTTAATGACCGGCATGGCTTGTTCCAAGTTAGGGAATATTTTTCCTGCTATCTGCATCAATCGGGCTATGAAGTCAGAATAAGGCTCAGAGGGTCCTTGAGCAATTTTTGAAATTTTTGTTTCAGCATTTGAAATAGGTAGAGCCTTCCAAGCCTGAACGGCTGCTGTAGTTATCTGAGCATAGACCCCAGGATCATAATTAATTTGCTGATTTATGATAGCATATTGTCCCGAGCCTGTTAACATTTTAAGGTTGCACTGTGGGAAGCCGGCGTCCTGATTGACTCGGGCTAGCTCGCGACACCTCTCTTGATTTTCACTTTTCCACAACAAAAAATCCCCTCCGGACAACACAGCCCTGCAAAGCTGTTGCCAGTCACTAGGTGTCAGCTGATTGGCAGAGAAAGACTCGAAGAGAGTCAATGTAAAGGGGGCATGGGGTCTGTAATTAATAACTGCCTCCTTTAGTTGTTTAATATCCTTAAAGGCTAAAGAAACATACACTCTGGCCGGCTGTCCATCGTCATCCAGGTTTTCAATTACTGGAAAAGTTTGGGCTATCTTAGGCTGCCACTGAACACCCCCCCCCCTGCTTTCTGGGGTTGTCCTCGTCCCAATCGGGGTTGTAAGGAGGGAGCGCAACAGGGATTGGGGCCGTAGGTGCTTTAAATCTTGACTTCTTCATTCGACCTTCCAGTTCCTCTATCTCCCTTTCCAGTTCCTCCTCCTGCCAGCTGTTACCATGGAGCCCAGTTAGTAACTCCCTTATCTTAGAAATGTACTCAGCACTGTGAAGCCCAGCTCAAGGCCAGAGGCCTTGTTTACATATTTTTGTGAAAAACTAGTAAGGGAGTGTCCAGCGCCTGGAGTGCTGATTTTTTCAGACAGTAGCCAAATAAAACAGGGCAACATGAAAATAGGAAATTTATCTACATTGAACTTTTTTTGTAGAGATTCTTTTGCTGAAAGTCCTAAAATCAGCCATGGTGAATATTCTGGAGATGGTCAGTTAAGACTTTTCTGTGGGCCTGGTAGGGAGGGGGAAGATGAGAAGGCAGGGTTGAGAGCAGCTAGGGTGGATCTAAGAATGAAGAAGGAGATGTGAAAGAATAATGGGAAAGGGGTAAGGACTCTGCCATTTGCTCTTCCTGGACCTGATTAAGGGCCTGTTCGCATTCAGCAAGCTGCTCCTTAATCTTCACTTTATCAGTTAAAAAAGCATCCTTTACCAATCTCCATAGAGAGAAAGTAGCAATCGGGACTCTATCTGGACCCTGGTCCCTCAACAACTTTTGGGGATCCTGCTTTACCAAATCCCAATCACTGTTATTAAGAAATCCTCCTGTCAGAAACCAAGGACATGCCTGGGCAATAACTTCAATGAATTTTGTTGCAGTTTTTGTTTTTATTCCGGTTCCTTGTGTATTCAACAGCTCTCTGAGTTCGTTGGCCAGACGAACTTTGGCTGCTGAGTTACCCATGGTAGCTACCTGTTCCTTATGTAAGTTTCAATTTTTTTCCCCTTCTCTTATGGAAGGTCTCTTTTCCCCTTCTCTTATGGAAGGCTTCCAATCCTCCCTCTCCGTGGAGGGAGCCCTGTCCGCTTACCTCTGCTTTCCGATCTCGGTGGAACCTCCACTTGCCGCGTCCGGCGAATGGACCGAGTCCGGTGAGAGACGTCGGGGTTAAAAGAGTTCACAGGACACCAAGGTTCTTCATCCAGGAGGAGGCATGTGTGCCGCTTTATTATCCAAGTTTGTTCCCTTATATACTTTCTATAACTGCAGTGGAAATTTAGCCAAAACAGGGGAGGAATAACACCTGCTACTCTTGGGTTACCGTGACCGTCCCTTATCAGGAAGCTCCGAGAAGGCCAAGATGTTCCCAAAAAGGCACATATGTCTGAGGCAGATAAACATGAAACCGCAAGCCTGCATCACGACCCTGTGAGCTGGCCACTTTGACATGCAGAACAAGGAACTGGGGGCTGGGCCCCGGGGGCCAGGGAAGGCCTGCTACCAGCATTTAGGGAGATCCTGTCTCGAAATAAACAATAAAAAGGGCTGGGGATATAGCTCAGTGGTTAATTGCCCCTGGGTTCAACCCACAGTACCTGCCCCAAATCAATGGTGGTTGAATGAATTTTGTCATTTCACCTGAAACAGAAACTTCATGGGTTAAACACTAATGAATGGAAAATAGAAATGTAAAGAAAGAATGATACAACTAATTAGAACAAATTAAACACGTACAGCGCGTGCGCGCACACACACGCACACACAAAAGAATGATACAAATGCTTTTTTAAATCTACTTTCATTAAACCTAACTGGCTAAATTAACCAAAGCTCTCTATTGGTCAATGTCTAAAGAAAGCTGACTACTTCAGTTATCACATTAATCTCTAATAATTCCCATTATTTCGAGTTGTATTTTTATGAATGATCAGTTATGATTATTTCTGAATGTTTTATACTGGTTGCACTTGGTATTGTTACAACATGATTTAATTAAATTTTACTTAAGCTGGTGAAATTTGAGCACAAAAGTGAAAGATATGTTGCTCCTTTAAAAACAAAGTGAATGTTTTGAAAAGATTCATAAGAGAAGAATCTATAGAAAAACTCATTAAATGACATTATACTGCTCACAGTAAGTTTATAGCCTTATAGAGAAACTAGGCTGTATGTAAAAAGAAACCCAGAGTGGCCAATGCCTTAGGGAAGGATGACATTAAGAGTTCAGAAGTTGGGAGGAAGAAAATTACTTTGGCTTGCAGAATCAGTGAGCTCCATCTGGAGAATTTGATACATGAGCTGGTCTCTATAAAGAAAGAAATGATAAGGGGCTAGGGTTGTGGCTCAGCGGTAGATCGCTCACCTCTCATGTGTGAGACCTGGATTCCATCCTCAGCACCACATAAAAATAAATAAACAAAATAAAGATATTGTGTTCATGTATAACTAAAAACAAGAAAGAAAAAAAGAAATGATAAGATGCACAAAAATGATTCATTTCAAGGGGAGCAAAAGATATAAGTAGAGTCATGAAGGGTGAGGCTTGTGTTTGGGTCATAGACTTTGCCATAGATGGCAAATATAACTAGGTTTCAAATGAGGAAGGGCTGTAACTTCCAGGCTTCTGAAGTATCTGGTCAGTGTGAAAATAAGATACATATTCTTTTCATCCACAGTGAACCCGAATGGTCTTTAGTATGTTTAAAAAATGAGAACTTTCTATAATTTCTAATAATGCCATATGATGATTTCTTCATTCATAATTTCATTTTTCTTATCACCTTAAGGGCTTATAAACTTTTTAATCTTAGCTATTTTATATTACTTTTGTTCAGCCATGTATATGATTTTTTTTGGTCTGAAAAGGACATGTATATTAAATTAATTTTTGGTGAAGTATTAATTGTATAATTATTGATTATGTTTTAAAGAACTCTTATTTTTTTAAAAAAAAGACCCACAGAAAACACTAACCATTTATATTATAAATATGCAGTCTTGTTTGTACAAGGTTACAAACTTGTTTGGTGTTTTATGCTTTAAAATATATTTTTCCAAGTTTGTAATATAAGTAGGATTATATGTGGGTTTCCCATTGTTATGTTATAAAAGTTAATATTTATTACATTTTAAAATATTTAGTTGGGAAAAAATTGCCCATTACTTTCTCTTGTTTGAAATACTTCCTATCAGTATACTATGATTGCTTGAGAGTAGAATAAAGTATGATGCAAATCTAATGTATTGTTAATAATTACATTGCTATGAAGAACTTTAATGTTACTTTAACTACTGATCAGAGAAAGGAACTACCAGTTCTGAGGATATAAATCTTGATCCCAATAGAAATGAGTATAATAGTTACAAATCTTTACTTTTGATAAAAATAGTTTAAGTATCCATTTAGCTTCTTTCAGAAGTGTAGTTTTTTTAAGGAATAAATGAGAGTACAATTCAAGACAAAGATATTGATAATGAAATAAGGGGATTTATTATTTTGACAGCTCCACTTTGATGGCTAGTCATTTCTCTCTTTAGAAATTTCAATTCAAATGTATATATTTCCTCTCTCTTGTTTTCTCACTTACAAAATGAGAAAAAAATTAAAATCACAAAAGTTAAAAAATTAAAATCTTTTCATTAATAATAGTTGATTTTCAATAAGTTACTGGTTTCTATAAGCTAAGGTGAAATGAAAAGAAAGAGATAGAAGTTGTACCTAGGAAGAGTGATCAAGGCCTGAATGGTAAACATCGAGATTTTTGACATTATCATCATATTTCAGACCTGGTCTTTCTTTTTGGAATGACTGAGAGTAGAATAAAATATGATACAAACCTAATGTATTGTTCATAATTATATTGCTATGAAGAAGTTTAATGTTATTTAACTGTGGATCAGAAAAAGGATTACATTTTCAGCACATTTAATGAAATTCATATTTTGAGAACTGATTTAGACAAATACTACTCACAAAAAATAAGTGTAGAAAGTAGAGTATCAGTTTAACAGTTGAAAATAAGAATACTACCAGCAAGTATACAAGAACACCATTCAAAGATAATCACACTCCCTCCCAACCATGTAAATGGGGTCATGGACACACAGTGCAAATATAAATTAGTTTATTTAGAAAAACATTGACATGGAGTAGTAGAGCACACCCAATCCTGTAAGCTCTTATCCCACAACGAGTGATACTTATTTGGGGCATAGCTGGACTACTATGGGAAGGGAAGGGCTTCTGTAGAAGAAAGATACTTATACAATGTCCAACTTATTTTTAAGAATGAGAACATGGAAATAAAGACAAGACAATTTTTTTAAGAGAGAGAGAGAGAATTTTTTAATATTTATTTTTCAGTTTTCGGTGGATACAACATCTTTATTTTATGGGGTGCTGAGGATCGAACCCAGCACCCCTTGCATGCCAGGCAAGCATGTTACTGCTTGAGCCACATCCCCAGCCTCAAGACAATTTTGTCAGAGAATACTGGAAACAAATAAAACAATGGAAATTCTAGAATTGAAGACTATAATAATACACTTCATGGCTTTATTAAGCAGTTTTGATATAGTTGAATACAGATTTAGCATACTGGATGTTAGATTGGAAGAAACAACACAATAAATGCAAATAGAATATAGTGAGAAGTTTTAATTTATGAAAAATTGGAATCTCAGAGGAAAAGAGAGGCAACGGGACAGGATCAGTATTTGAATAAGGAGTATGAGAATGTCTCAGAAATGATGAAAGACATTAATCTACAGATTCAGAAATCATACACATTGGATAAGATTCTTAAGGAAGTGAGAGTAACTTCAGAAAACTAAAACAACAACCAAATCTTAAAAATAGTTGAGGGTTAGTAGGAGGAAAGTTTAGATTACTTCAGAAAAGCAACAGTTAGACTAAAAGCTAATTAATCAATAAAAACAATGGAAGACAGAAGTCAATGGAATATTTTTAAAGTGCTGAGAGAAAATAGCTAAGAATCTAGAATTTTATGCCCTAAAATATTCTCTTTTTTTTTTTGCTTTTTTTTATTTTTTATTTTTTTTATTGGTTGTTCACAACATTACAAAGCTCTTGACATACCTAAAATATTCTTCAAGATGAGCTATGGGGCTGGGACTGTGGCTCAGTGGTAGCACACTTGCCTGACATGTATGAGGTTCGATTCTCAGCATTAAGTATAAATAAATACAATAAAGATCTATCAACAACTAAGAAAAAATATTTTAAAAAAGAATGAGCTATGAAGCTGGGCACAGTGGCACCTGCCTGTAATCCCAGTGGTTTGGGAGACTGAGACAGGAGGATTGCAAATTCAAAGGCAGCCTCAGCAAAAGCAAGGCACTAAGCAACTCAGTGAGACTCTGTATCTAAGTAAAATACAAAATAGGGCTGGGGATGTGGCTCAGTGGTTAAGTGCCCCTGAGTTCAATCCCCAGTACCAAAAAAAAAAAAAAAAAAAAAAAAAAAAAAAAAAAGAAAGAAAAAGAAAAGAAAAAAGAAAAAGAAAAAGGGCTGGGGATATAGTTCAGTGTTAAAATGCTCCTAGGTTCAATCCCCATTCAAAAAAAAAAAAAAAAAGAATAAGGTATGAGAGACTTTTAATAGAAAGAGTACTAAGAATTTGTCACCAGGCCAGGTGCAGTGGTGCATGTCTGTAATCCCTGCAGCTGGGGAGGCTGAGGCAGGAGAATTGCAAGTTCAAAGCCAGCCTCAGCAAAAGTGAGGCACTTAGCAACTCACTAAATAAAATACACACTATCTCTAAATAAAAATACAAAATAGGGCAGGGGATGTGGGTCAGTGGTTGAGTGTCCCTGAGTTCAGTCCTTGTTACCATCCCCCCACCCCCCCCCCCAAAAAAAAAACACCAATTTGTCACCAGAAAATTCACTCCAGAGTACATACTAAAGAGAATGCTTCAGGGAGCAGGAACATGATTCCGGATAGAATCTTAGAGAAAAAGGAAGGAATGAGGCACAATAGAAAGGTTCATTATCAAGGTAAATCTAAATCAATATAGACACTTTAAAGTAATTACATTAAAGTAAAAGTAATTATATCTTATGAAAATGAAATACATTTAAAGACAAAATATATGATTACAAGGATGTATAAGTTAATATGAAAGTAATTCATGGTACTTATATTGTCTAGAAAGAGGTAAAAATACCAGTTCATGTTGGACATTAACAAATTAAGGATGCATGTTGTAATTTCTAAGATAATCACTAAATGAACAGAAAACAGAATGTAACTGACAAGCTAACAGAGGGGGAAATGAAATAAAGTAAAATATCTAATCAAAAATAGGACAAATAGGGCTGGGATTGTGCCTCAGCAGTAGAGTGCTCGCCTAGCACGGATGGGACCCGGGTTTGATCCTCAGCACCACATAAAAATAAAGGCATTGGGTTGTGTCCATCTACACCTAAAAAATAAATAAATAAATATTTTAAAAAATATTACAAATAAGGAGAGAGGAGGAACAAACTAGAAGAGTGCAAATAGAAAACAAATAATAAGGTAGCAAATTTAACTCCAAATATGTTGGTAATTATGTTATGTTTAAAAGGACTAAATGCTCCATTTGAATTGTCAGAATAAATTTTTAGAATACTTATATGCTGTCCATAAGAGACACATTTAAAATGTAAGAACATAGAAAGAATAAGAGTAAATATGAAGAAAAGATATACAATTTAAACATTAGTCAAAATATAGCTGGTATATCTTTGTTAATAATTATATCAAAGCTTTATTAGTATCAATACTTTGATACTTTAGGTAAGAATCATTATTTATAGGTAAAAGGAACATTAGGATTAAAATTAAATTTTTCAGAATGATATAGTTTTTCTAAATTCATTTATATCTGCTAATGTAGCTTCAACATATATAAATCAGATGTTAGTAGAACTACAAGGAGAGACAAATCCATAATTGTAGTACAAAATGATAACACATTTCAGTATTAGAACAAGCAGACAAAAAATATCACTCTTTTCATGAATACAAAAACTGTGTGTGTGTGTGTGTGTGTGTGTTTACTGGAGATCAAACTCACACATGCTGGACAAGAACTTTAACACCGAGTTATATCCCTAGTCCCACAAACACATTTTTTTTAAAAAAATGACCATTTAGTCATAAAGCAAGTCTCAATAAAGTTAGAAGCAAATCTTACTACAAAATCAACTTTCTGATCACAGCACAATTAAACTAGAATGTAAACTGAATGCTGTGGCACTCACCTATAATTCTAGCTACTCCAGAGACTGAGGCAGAAGGTTCACAATTTCAAGACCAGTCTGAGCAACTTAGTGAGACCCTGTCTCAAAATAAAAAATAAGGGCTGGGGATGTGGCTCAAGCTGTAGCGCGCTCGCCTGGCATGCATGGGGCGAGGATTTGATCCTCAGTACCACATGCAAACAAAGATGTTGTGTCTGCCGAAAACTAAAAAATAAATATTAAAATTCTCTCTCTCTCTTTAAAAAAATAATAAAATAAAAAATGAAAAATAAAAGGGGTTGAGGATATAGGTTAGTGGTAAAGTGTTGGAAAATAACAAAAACAAAAACAAAACAACCTACAAAAAAAAACCAAACAAACAAATTAGAACACACTAACAAAATATAAAGTATCCTCATGAGTTTTGAAATTAATAAATATATTTTTAAATATCTATAGGCCAAATAAGAAATCACAAAGGAAATTTTAAAACTTTTGTCATTAATAATAAATGTTGTGTATCAAATTTTATGTGACACATCTAAAATTGTATTTAAAGAGAAGTGCATAGCCTTGACTTTACATGTTAGAAAAGGAGAAAGTTTGGAAATTAATGACATAATAATCTTTCTCAGGAAAGTAGAGAGATAACTGCAAATTAAACTATTAGATAAATTGTTAACTAGAAAGCCTTACAATGAAGAAAACTCCAGGTCCAAAGAACTTCACCAATAAATTCTACCAAATGCTTAAAGGAGAAATATATAATGCAATCCATAACAAACTGCCAGAGAATAGTAAAGGAAGGAATACTTTTCAACTCATTTTATGAAGCAATATAATCTTGATACAAAAATCTGTCAAGAACACTGTAAGAAAGGAGATTTCAGAACAATAGATCAATATCATTCATGAACATAAGAGAAAAATTCCTAAACATAGCATTAGAACCAAATCAAGAACTACACAAAGAGTACAAAATATTACAGCTTGGTGAGTTCAGTTCAGGAGTTCAAGGTTGGTTTGACATCTGCTATCAATTGCAATAGTTCTACACATTAGTAGGGTAAAGAAAAATAACATGATTATCTCCATAGTTGTACAAAACCTTTTAAATGCTTAGTTTTTAAAATCATGTCTTAGCAAGTACAAATAAAAGAAAACTTCCTCATTAAGATAAAGGTTATCTTCAAAAGGAGCTTTTGATGCTCATCTCTAGTATTAGTCTATTCTTTTCTTGATCTAACTCAGACCTGCTGAACCTTCTTACCCACTGTGAAAGGGGGATGAGGAAAGAGTCATTAGATTTGTCTCACCTCACTCTCTGAGATAAATAAATCTACTTGGGAAACCAAATGATAAATCAGAAGGTTGCTTTGTGAGAATTCGATCAGAGGGGAATGGATGTAGCCAATATTCTTTATGAAAAGCTGTTGAAAACACTGTTGTTGCAGAGTAAGAAAGTCCCTGGAGCATTTCTGAATAGTGTAGGGACCATGCCTCTTCTGTTAACTTAGTTCATTATATCTTTAGATGGAGTATAATGTGAATTCTTGGGCTTTGGATTTACATATGCTAATATAGTAATTCTGATTTCTGTTGGCTGTCATTCAACTTTGTCTCTCAGTGAGCCAGACTGTTTATTCATATGTATATTTTGCATATCCTGTGACCTTTTCCTGGAATAACCTCCCCATCTTGATTCCACCTTCTCTTCTCATCCATTTGGCAGACTCTTCAAACTAACTTAAGCACCTCTCCTGTGTGAAGTTTTCCCTTCCTTATGTCCTTATTGTAGCTGTTTTCTGTAATAATACTTATTATACTGTAATAATATTTTCTGTAATAATACTTGTATACTATTGAGATGTTTAGTTATATCTCATTAGATTTGAATTTCTTAAAAGAAGATCCTGTGTCTTCATATTTGTGTTTCTACTATCTATACCTAATAAAAAGTTTACTAAATGCAGAAATAATGACCAAATATAAACTCAAAAGACAATACCATTGACCTACTTCCTCCTACGAGGCCTGACCTACCTACAGCTAACACCTAGTTAGTTCATTAGAATTATTAACCCAACAAAAGGATGAATCCACTGATCAGATTTCAGTTATCATAATCTAATCATTTCACTTCTGAGCATTGCTACATTGGATAACATGTTTTCAATATATGAGCTTCTGGGGGACACTTCATATCCAAACTACAACAGTAGTGTGCTGCCTTCTTATGACCACCCTTTGGATACTCTGCTCAGTCTTCCTGAACTCATTCTAGCTAGTAATGAAAACGTCTCTGGTTGAATACACTGAATTTACAATCAATAATGAACCTTAAATTGAATTTATAATTGCTTTTATAATGCTACTACAGTTGCCGGCATTCTAAATGCTGACTTCTCTGGTGCTAGTCATAATTTTAATTTTAATTTTCATCCTATTTCTGTTAAGTGACAGGAAACGGGGAGGGAGTAATACGAGTTGAAAATCTCAGGAATAATATTAATTAGGTATGGAAAAGAACTTGAAAAAACAGTTCAAAATAAGATTCAGCCGAGAACCAAGATTAATTACTAATTAAGTTCAATAGTTTATTACCAAAACAAATAAGGGAGAGTAGAGCTGCCAGGAAAATGAAGAAACTAGTTCTTCCCACTATTTCTTAATCCTTTGCACCCATGATATGTGTAGAACACACTGACATTTACCCAACACTGGGGTGAATGGATGAGGCTGCCTATTAGAGCAGGCTAGAGGCTGGGGGTATGGCTGTCCCAGGCTCCATCTGACCGTGCTGAGAGCTGAGAGCAAGATCTCAGCATACTCCACACCCCTTTGCAGTAGACTGTGGTGGGGGGGGGATTCTGAAGTTAAACAAGGGAGTATATGATACACCTGCAATGATTGGCAGTCCTGATCCTCACCCAAACCTCACGTACAAGGAAGGTTCTCAGCATAAAACTGAAGCACTATTCCTGGGAGGAAAGAGCGCTTGGAGTTTTCATCTCCAACTTAATGTTCATGGAGTGATGGCAAACACGACCAATTAATTGATCAGGAATGATAGCAGCAGAAGGTTTGAAACTAAGCCTTGAAGGGTAGATAGTATTTAGATGTGAAAAAGAAGTGGAGTGTGACATTAGAATCAGCATTCTAAATGGAAGAGCCACAGGGGTATCAGAAGGGAAATCCTGATGAGGGAAGGAGCTGAATTTAATTCAGCTGTCTTTGGAGTTTGAGGGATATTGAGTTATTCTGGCCTGGGATATGTTATTATATTTAATATCCTGACTTTAATTTTTGAACTTTATTTTGTATACATTACTATTTTTGGTGTAGATGGCAACATTGATCTCTATATATTTTAATTCACATTATTCCTTTACCCTTTAATGCTAAAGTATATTACTTATTATTCTGTTACTATAGTAATATATAATTATTGATATTATTATTTACTCTAGGTTATCAGATCAGGATGAAAAGGGCAAGACCAAGCAAGAGTGTATCATATCTGACCCCTCCTTTTCCATGGTGACAGTTCAACGAGAAGATAGTGGAATAACTTGGGAGACCAATTCAAGTAGATCTTCCACTCCTTGGGCCTCGGAAGAAAGTCAGACGTCTGGTGTATGTAGCCTGGAAGGATCAACTGTGAATTCTCCTCCAGGAAATGTTTCCTTTATTGTGGATGAAGTTAAAAAGGTTCGGAAAAGAACTCACAAGTCAAAGCATGGGTCACCATCATTCCGTCGGAAAGGCAACAAAAAAAGAAATTCTTTAGAATCTCAAGATGTTCCAGCAAGTAAAAAGGACAATCCTTTAATTTCAGAAAGCCAGGCACTAAACACCGAGAAAGAAAAGCTATCTTCTGGCATTTATGATAAGACAAGAAAAAAGAAAACCACCTCAAATGCACCTCCTATTACTGGGGCAATATACAAAGAACACAAGCCCTTAGTGTTAAGGCCAGTCTACATAGGAACAGTACAATATAAAATTAAGATGTTTAATTCGGTTAAAGAAGAATTAATTCCTCTACAATTTTATGGAACGTTGCCAAAGGGTTATGTAATTAAAGAAATCCATTACCGCAAAGGGAAAGATGCATCTATTAGTCTAGAGCCAGATTTTGACAATCGTGATTCTAACATAGTTTCCAAAACAGGCAAATTAGTAACCCAAAGCATAGCTGAGGATAGAGTAAAAGAACTTGCTCCACCCTGGAGAAGTGCCCTCTCCAAAGGATCAAAGTCCCTGACTTCCTTGTTCAGTAATGAAGATCAAAAGAAAATTTACAGTGATTCCCTTCAAAATGCCACATCTGTCAGGGAGCACACAGATTCCTCTTATTCAAGTAATGATACCGCAGAGAGAGAAGTACAGTGCAGGCCTCCACAATCAGTGCCACAATGGCCAGGCGATGAAGCAAAGCCCCTAGTGGAGCCTTCCTCTCTTCCGCCTGATACATCTGCAAATATGTTCCTGGAAACAGCAAAGGAAGAATTTGAGCCTGATTCACAAGAACCCATAGCTTCAGAGAATGATGCTTCAGTTTCACCAGTTTTAGTGGATGAGGTGAAAGAGGAAAACATGGATTCTACTGACCATTCCATTTCAGTGGAGACAGTGAAGGATTCTTTGGAGACAGGCTCACTAGGTCTGGCACCATCTATCCAGGAAGGTTTTGAGCCAGACAAGGAAGATCTGGACTTGACTTCACTAGAAAGGTCAGAACCAGTCTCTGAACGACTGACCCCTCCTCTTCCCAGCTTCCAAGAAGAAAAGGTAGACCATGTGCCTGAGCCATCCATGTCACTTCCAGAACCTTTAGTGCTACAAGAACCAGAGAAAGAAGAAATAGAAACTTCTCTGCCAATAGCAGCTATCCCTGAACCTGAAGATTCTGATTTAGCAGAAGAGATTATAGAACTTGACTACCCAGAAAGTCCAGTTGTTTCTGAGAAGTCCTTCCCACCATGTTTGTCCCCTGAAGTGGAGCACAAAGAAGAGGAGCCCATTCTACCATTACTGGTAACAGCAGCACCTGAATATATCACTTTGTCTGAGGAAGAAAGAGAAGAACATGAGTCTGTTTCCACTGATTCTGCTTTTGTGTCAGAGTATTCAATCCCACAGGATTTGAACCATGAACTAGAGAGGCAAGGAGATGAGCCAGTTTCTCCATCCAGTGTAAAAGCCATATCTGAACATGAAGTTTTGTCAGAAGAAGAGAATGAGGCATTTCAGCCTTATTCCCCAACTTTGGACTCTGTGTCGGAGAGTTCTCTCTCGCCATCCACAGCTGGGATGACTCCTGAGTGCCAGGCCCCCTTGTTTTCAACAGTTACATCAGAACACACAGTCCTATCAGGAGATGAGGCCTCAGAAAGTGGACAACACACACCAGATTCCACATCTGCTTCTGAATATTCAGTTCCATCACATGCAACACAAGAGTCACTGAAGGAAACAGTTGACCACAAGTCTCCATTAGAATCAAAAGGTATCTTTGAGCACACCATTTTATCAGAAGAGAAGAAAGACACTGGAACATATACCCCAGATGTGTCCTGTGCATCTGAATGCTCTCTCCCATCCCACACAGCTGAGATGGCTTCTGAATGCCAGGCCCCACCACTTTCAGTCTCTCCATCTGTGATCCTATCAGAAGAAGAGACAATCGAAATGCAGCGGTATTCACCCTCTTCCACATCTGCTTCTGAATTTTCAGTACCCCCATATGCAACACCAGAGCCCCAGGAGGAAGAAATTATCAACATATCTCCTCTAAATCTAAAAGGTGCTTCCTCACCCATGAATTTATCAGAAAAAGAGCAAGAAGACATTGGACCTTTTTCTCCAGATTCTGCATTTGCCTCAGAATTCTCATTTTCACCCTACACAACTCAGGAAGCAGAGAAAAGACAATTTGAGCGTGATTCTCCAATGTGTTTAACATCACCATCTGAACACACTATTTTGTCAGATGAAGACACTGAAGAAACTGAACTTTTTTCTCCAGATTCAGCATCACAAGTTTCAATCCCACCATATAGAATCCCAGAAACAGAGGCAAAAGACATTGAGCCAGATTCACTATTAACTGCAATGTCTGCTTCAGGTTACTCTTCCTTTTCTGAAGCAGATGAGGAAAAGATTGGATCAATAGCTGCTACACCTGTACCTGAGAATTTTGAGTCATCACAGAAGCAAAAAGATGAACCTTGCTCTTTCACATCTGCATCTGAAGAATCGAGCCTGCAACCCTCAGCAAATAGAGCAGACGAAGCAGAAATCAAGCCAGATGATCAAACAATCTCAACATCTGTATCTGAATATCTCATTATGGCACAACAGCAGAAAACTCAAGCATCTGTGCAGCCCGAGCTGGAAGATTTGGTTCCACCATATTTAACCAGTGGATTGGAGAGGGGAGAAATTAAGACAAATTTGTCAGCAGCTACAGTTCCTGCTTCTCCACCTGCACAGTCATCCATGGCAAAGGAAGAAACAAAACCTGTTTTGCCAGCATCTCAGTGTTCGGTTTTACCTGACTCAGTCCATGAAATTAAGAAAGAACCGGAACCTCAAGCATCACTCACTCTAAAGACTGCAGATGAACAGATGGCTTTGTCAAAAGTCAGAAAGGAAAAAACTGTGCCTGATTCTCAAGAAGCTACAGCACATGTATCAGAGGATCAAAAATTGGAGCCTCAGCCTCCAAATGTTCCAGAGTCTGGGATGAAATATTCAGTTTTTCCTGACTTGGTAGATGAGCCAAAGAAGGATGTTAAACCCAATTTAGCTTCAACTGTGACTTCTGAACTAGAACAGAGAATGTTGTCAGAGAATGAGCCTGAAGCAGTAAAACCATCTTCACCTCTAAAAGAAACATCTATATCTGGATCGGAGGTTTTATCTGGAGTGAAAACGGAAGTGAAACATGATTCCAAAATAACAAGTACCACCAGAGAGCTTCATTCAGCCTCATCAGGAGTAGAAAAGGAATCTGATCAGGGTGCTCCTGCACCAGCATTTTCAGCTTTGTTAGAAGAAATGAAGAAAGAAACTGAACCCAACTCTTTAACAACCATCACACCTGTAACTAATCTTGATTCAAAGTTAACCAAATTGGTAAAAGAAGAAATCCTGACAGACTCATCTCTTGCCACCGCTGTGGAATATCCAGTCTTAACAAAATTAGGAGAAGGTGAATTAGGAAGTGGTTTGCCACCATGTGAAACGTCTATAGATGAACATTCAGTTCTTAAAGAAGAAAAGGTAGCAATTAAAAGTGCTTCCTCTCTCACAGAAACTTCTTTATCCAAAGGCCTGGCTTGGTCAGAATCGGAGAAGGAAATTAAATTAGATACACCTCTAAGTGGATCCTCTATTGCAGAGCATTCTATTTTGTCAAAAGTAGAAACTCAGGAAGATAAATCTGGGTTGCCAATATCCAAAATGTCATCTTCTCAGCTTTCAGATGTATCTAAGGAAGCGAGGGTAGAAGACTTACAAGATCTCTCGTTGTCTACAGTCCTCGACTCTGAACATTTGGTTTCATCACAGAACAAAAACTCTGTGTCTGCCTTGGATGGGTCAAGACCAGAACCTGTGCTTTCGCTGCACCTGGGTGGTGAGATCAAGAAAGAAGCCAGACTTCCTTCACCACAAAATGTGTCACCTGTGCCCAAATATATAGTCCCCAAAGGCAAAAATGAGGAGACAAGTTCTCCCAAGTTTGAAAATTTAGTGCCCGTAGATGTAGCCTCAACATCACTAACTCTCAAAGAGGATGAGAACAAACAGGCAAGGGAGACATCTTCTACAGCCCAGAGAGACTTCCTGCCAGGAAAACAAGATCTGGCTCCAGCAGAGCTTCTTTTGGAGACTGAGAAGAGAGACGAGCCACACCAATTATCAGAATTACCAGATGCCAGGTCAGAATTCACAGGTGGTTTAGGCAGGCAAAGTGAATCCACAGGTACAAAACCAGTAAAATCTCTTATAACTGAATCAGAAGATTCTGTTTTCTTAGAAAAGAGTCTAGTTGAGCTTAGAAGCAGAGGAGAAGGAACTGAAAACAGGGAGCTTCATGTGTCTGCTACAGAACCATCAAAGATTGCTTCTTTTGACCTCCTTGTAGAACAAAAGAAGCCTGAGACAGCACTTCATTCAGATCAAGCTGTTAAATTGCCTGATGTGAGCAGCTCTTCTGCAGATACACCAGATCTGGGTGTTAAACAGTTTTCATTTATGAAAGAGAATTTGCCTTTGGAACAATCAAAATCATTTATGACAGCTGAGCCTCCTAAAAAAACAAAAATGAAAGAGGCCCTAATTTCTCCCAAGGATGATAACTGGATGCTGGAAAAGCCAGAAAATTTGGCCAGTCAACAAGAAGAAAGAATATTAGAATCTGTGCAGCTGAATTTCTCTGGCAATGATCTCATGACAGAACAGCCCAAGCCTGCCCCATTGGATAAGGATCATACATATGAAATCGGGAAGCAGGTTCCGCCACATTCTATGGAAGAACCTCATTTGTCTTCACAAGAAGGAGTATCTACTCTAGATACTTCCAGTGGTAATAGAGAGACCTTGTTGACTGCACCTTACTCAACTGAAGAAATAAATTTGGCCCAAGAACCCAAATCTCTAGTTCCGGCTGAAAATGTAGAGAAAAACATAGCAGAGGGGAGACAGATCTATTCTTTCATGGGGAGGGAAAGTTTGATATTGGAGAAAGCAAACACAGAATTTTCCAGGTCTTACAAAGAAGATATTCAGGAAGAAATCAAATCACCTCCTGAAAGAACCT
This sequence comes from Spermophilus citellus, assembly GCF_964194105.1. NCBI lineage: Eukaryota > Metazoa > Chordata > Mammalia > Rodentia > Sciuridae > Spermophilus > Spermophilus citellus. The sequence goes on along the minus strand of NC_138182.1, from coordinate 222,912,049 downwards.
TCCAGAAACCAGTACCTGCCCCATCCGTGGAACAGGTGAAGACAGAAATTATCCCCTTTCCTGTCAAAGCAGACCATGTCTCAGAAGAGGTCAGGGAACCTGCACCAGGCAGTGAAAAAGAAGCACGCAAGAGCCCACCTCCTTTACTTGGAGAGAAACCATTAGAAGAATCAAAAATAGTTCAGCCAAAGATTGTAGATAATGTTAGTGAGGAAAGTAAAGGAACACCTGAAGTGAAAATACCTACTCAAAGAAAACCTGTCCCCTCGATCCCAGTGAATAAAGAAACTGAACTCCCAGAGACACCCGAGGTGACACAGAAGCTTCCTGAGAAGCCAAAGGCAGTTGAACAAAGCCTTCCGGAAGCAAAGGAAAAGAAAGGAATTTCATCTTTCAAATCATGGATGTCTAGTTTATTTTTTGGATCAAGCACTCCAGATAATAAAGTTGCTGGAAAAGATTTAGAAACTCAGCCAAGTTCCTCTGTAGAAAAAGCAGTGACTGTTTTAGAACCTCAAGGTACAATTCCTGCTGATTTCAATGCAACTGAGAAACCAGCTGATGATTCATTACCAGAGGTGACACTTAAAACTGCTGAAGAATCGAGAGGTACCTTAGTTAAATCTCGTGAAGGTCAAGACCTTAAAGAAAAATCCACATTTTTACCAAAGGTAGAAGTTTTACAACAGTCAAAACCCAACTCTGAGGTGTCTACTGAAGATTACAGGAAGAAAGAGGTTTCGGACTATTCAGAGGAAATGGACATAAACTTAAATACTTCTGCTGATGGTGAGGAACATTTTGGAATTCAACCCTATTCCCCCATGTATGAGAAATCGGTTATGGCAGAAGCCAAAAATGTTCCTCTTCATGTTACTGAGACTAAAAAAGAACAGAAGCCAGAAATCTCGCCTCCATCTAAGTGGAATATTTCTGTTCTTAGGGGAGATCCAAGCAGTGATCAAAAAGAAAAGTCACTCTTTTCATCTGATGTAGTAGATAAGATGCCACAACAGCCAAGATCTGCTTCATCTGACTTCACAAGTCAAAATATCACAAAGGAATCAGAGAAGCCAGAGCCAATAATTGTGCCAGCAGAAGAATCAAAAGGCATTTTAATTGATCTTGGTGAGGACAGACTGAAGAAAGAAATGCCAAAACCTACTTCCTTGAAATGTTCTGAAGAGGAAATGAAACTCAGGTCTGTTAGCCCATTGGAGGAGAAAGATAACTTAGAAAGCAGATCACTTACCCTGGCAGAAAAGAAGGAGTTGGCAGAAAAGCAAGAAAGTGTGGCCCCCTTAGAGCTTATAGAAAATAAAGAAACATGGGAGGTACCAATGGTGCATAAATCTAGACCTATAAAATCAGAAGAATCAAAAGCTGCTGTTAGACTGGATCACATCTATCCAAATGAGGACCACAAGGAAAGGTCCTCTGTTATTGTTGGTTCTGAGGAGGAGAAAGGAGAAGAAAAAGTAAAGCAGGCACAAGTATTACTAGAAGAAAAGAAGCAGCAGGAAATTCAGCCTTATTCTTTGAATGTGGCCAAGTCTGTGCCTGAAGAATCAGCTATCTCTTTAGGTAATTCCTTGGCTGAAACTCAACCGTTTTCATTCATCAAAGCAACATCTGCTATTGAAAAACCAGAAAGCATACTCTCAGAGGCTCACCCAGAAATCAGGGACAGAAAGACAGTAGAAACCCAACTGTGTCCATTCGAAGAAAGTGAAATTTTGGTGGAGAAAACCAAGAATTTCCGCCCTGTGGATCTTCCTTATCAGGATGAAATGGGTTTTCCTCCTCAGGAAGGAAACCTGGCATTAGAAAAGTCAAGCAGGGACATGACAGGTCACAGAGAGGAAAAGGGACAGTTGTCACTGTCAGAGCTACTTAAAGGTGGCTCACTAGTTTCCACAAAAGAAAGTATGAAGCAAGGCTCCTCATCTAAAGACTCTGAAAGGACTTTAGAGAGTCCTTCTGAAGAAACAAAGAGCTTAGAAAAACCACCATATTTGTTCTCATCTGTAAAAGCACAAACTCTTGTTTCAGAAGCTTCTCCAGAAATTAGCACAGTGAAGAAACAGGAAATTCCATGGTCAGAATTGACTCCAGAGAGGCCCACAGTTCACACCATTCAAACATCTAAAGATCACCCAGCCCAGGTGTCTAAACAATCTGTTCTTGTTTCAAGGGGTCACTTGGAGACTGTGGAGGATACTCCTGTAAATGTACCACTCTCTTCACCGAGAAGTAACTATGCTCAATTTATAATGAATGCATCAACAACCAATGCTGATAAAGTGGCCTCTACTAAAGAAATGTCCAATGAGCCTGAAGACATATATGCAAAAGATGAAGAATTGACAGTAACTAGTAAGCCAGCTGGGCTTTCAGAAGATCAGAAGAGTGCCTTTAGTATCATTTCCGAAGGCTGTGAGATACTGAATATCCATGCCCCTGCATTTATTC